>NC_137585.1:80099846-80699846 GCF_963210335.1 Falco punctatus | reverse complement strand
GGGGTGTTACTCAGGATGAGAACTAGGAAAGGCTCTGGGGGCAGCTTCCCCGCTGCCACGGGACTGACAGAGGGAACAACCAGAAGTCACTGCCTGCGGCACCTCAGCCGTGGGGAAGTGCAGCAGCAGCAGGCAGACTTTGGGCTGCCAAATCTCCCAGACACTTACTTTCCTGACCAGAAATATACGGACTAACGAAGTGTATGATTAATAAATATTAATAATATGTTGATTATAGAACCTGCTCTTTTCTCGATGGAAGGCTTGGCATGTGCTAGAGCAACAGCCCCTCAGTGCTCATTGATTTAGGCTGTTTAAAACTCAGTCTTTCTGAGTAGTTATTACAGTCAATGCATCAGATGTCCCTTTTTCTGTTGCTAACTTTCCTTGCTAGTTGCATTATTTTGTGAAAAAATCAGCTGTATAATGCATTGCCTCTGAACTGTAGGAACATCAGACTATAGGAAAAAACAAGGAGAATAGTTTCTGCTTAGCCAAAGCCTCAGGTTTAAGTCATGTCACACCATGTAATGACAGGTAAAAATATTGCTGAATCAGAATTACTGAACTTTGTGGATGGTGGTGTTTTATATCCACTTGACTTCTGGAAAGAATAATTGCAAGAAAAGGTAGATAGATTCACACTTAGTCTTGTTCCCAAGCCAAATCTGAGACCTGAATTGCAAATTATAGACAGGCGTGAGTGTTTTTCTCTTTTAAAATCTCTAAATATTTTTGTTCGTTCTTTAACAACAGAAACACTCTGAATTTCATCTCACAAATCAAGAACTGTGATCTTGAGCTGTATCTACACTTGAACTATGACTTGTTATAATTCCTGAAAGGCTAAGGCCTAAAGGCATGATTTATTTCTAATGGTGACACTACAACCATGTGTCACGTCAATACTCATACAGAGACTTGAAGAATTAGTAAACGATAGACCAAAGTAAATGTATAACAATTCTGTATTATGAGAGAATGAGCTCCCTGGGTTTGCAGCTGGCGAGGAAGCGTCAGAAAATCCCAGCTGTGCTTCAGGCAACAGGCCTGCCTGTGAGGAGGTCTAAGAAGTAAAAATATGTTGGGCTGTTAATATTGGCTCAACTGTCAGCTACATTAGAGAAACAGAGATAGATAGAAGATGGCTAAAACAAAATAGGTCAAGTGAAATTCATATGGAGGAAGGTAGTCTAGTCTGCAGGATGGGAGCAGAAGTAAGAGAAACATATCAGAGTTGGAGGGGAAGGTTTTATGATGGGAGAGAAGGAAAATTTAATCAAGGCTGAAGACTGAAGCTTAATTAATCACTGATGTATCAGCATATCAGTAGGAGAGGATCAGAAGGTGAGAGAGGACAACAAATGAGAAATCATAAAAAATATTGTCTGAGAAATTATGGAAAGATGAAGTGATGAGACACAGAGGGAGGAAGAGGTAATCTAAAGCTGAATTAGAAAGAGAAGAGAATAATGGCTGGTGCAGGCCAAGTTTGTGAACAAGAGCGTTGAACTGGGGCTACCTTTTCTCAGGGTAGCTTCTCTTGACTATATAGAGTTGCTTTGTGAAGTTTCCTCTTTTATGGAAGGGAACATTCAGTGCTTAGCTTGTCACACTCTCTCTTTTCTTCTATCATTTCCAGAGGTATGGTGTTTGCCCTCTGCAAATCATCCTTCTCCTATAAGATAATATGCAGCACACTTTTCTTTCTTTTCTTAGTGCCTGATAAAGAACTGAAACAAGCTGTTTCAGACTAAGGTATTTTTAGTGCCTCACCAGTCACTGCTGTAATAGGCTTTTATGGCTCAGCATGAATTCCCTGCAGGTAGATACTGAAAGCCTAATCCAAAACTGCATAAAGACAACTAAAAGGAGTAACATAATATTTGCAGGCAGATCTACAATTCCTTTGTCCTGCAGGAATGTGATCAGAGGCCTAAGTTAAAAATACCTTTGTTGAGTATGCTTATCTTAGCCCTTTGAGAGGAAAAAGAAAGGAAAAAAAGTATGAAAATACATAAAACCAGAAATAAGGGGGATTAGCAATCTTGTTGCCTCATATAAAGCACAGCAAAAGGATGTCAGGTGCTGCTAAATGTATCCTCGTTGCTAGATATTTTATAAATAACCTTTTCTCTTCAGGCAGCAAATTTAATTATTCTAAAGTTTTAGTCTTAATTTTTGTCTTGGGCCACATTTGGGCAGTTAATAGCATCAGGGAACAATGCACATTAAATCTTGAAATGTCCGGGTGCAGAGAATCTAGTTTAAATGGGAACTAGATGACTAGCTACATTCATCTTTTTTTTTTTTTCAGCAAAGGCCTTTTTTATTGAAACTTTCAAAAGGTGCTACCAGCTGTGTGATAACTCTCCCAGAACGTATTAGGTTCCTAATGGACAAAACTCATCAACCCAGCTTTTTAACACATCAGACCGTGCCACCTTCACTTGAAACGAGGGAGCATGGCCAGTTGCGGGTCCCTGCTCCAGACTCGTTACACGTTCTGCTGCCCATGTTTGCTTTTGGGGTCGATTCTTGGCCACTGAACAGCTGGTTGGGTCTGACACAGTGACGCTCCCTACAACCAACCTAAGCTCACTTTTCCCCTAAATGTGCGCATGCTAAATCTATCGCTCAGTCTTATTGTATATGTTACAGGAGTTGATCAGGAGCCTCCTTATGAAACAGATTTCCATTGAGAAATTTTGTTGGAAAAGAGTTTCTCAAGCCAGCTCTTCTGCCAGGTCAACCTGCTCTTTGACTGTCTTCAAAGTCTTCTCTGTCTGCTTGTTTCTGGTGAGCTGGAGGTGGGCCAAGGTTTCCAAGTCTTCCAGCTGATGGTTGCAGGGTGTAGCTGGTGTCTGAGCAGTGTGGAACCCAAGTTATCACCAGAGCCAGGGCTCCTGGGTTAGCGGCTGACTGCTTCCGCAGCTGTCATCTCAAATAGTGGCTTTCCTGACACCAGTGGCCTCTTGGTTAACAGGAGAATAGATTGCTAGTTAGCTGGGTATCCACTGCCCAGGGTCTCCATATCAGCCCAGGGAAGGAGAAAGTAGCGGTCCCTTGGTCAGTCTCACTTCCCGGTAGTCAGCAGGCTTCAAGGTTTCTCCCTCATGCTCTCCAGCCATCTCTTTCTGTGGAGCAGGCTTTCAGCTCTGCGGGAGCCCGCCTACGTAGCAGGCAGCCAGAGGAGCTGGACAGCCCAGAAAACAAGCTGAAAAAATGTCTGCATCCTTCCAAAGTGGAATTTTTTCAGGCTTTTCCCTCCCACAAAAACGTTCTGATTGTTAGCCTTTGTGTCCCAGCTCAGCACAGCTTTGCTTTTCTTCCAAAAGTAAAGCAAGTTGGAATAAAAGAGTCATCTGGCTAGCCCTGGTTATTTTATTCCCCTTTTCAGGCCATACCTTGGTATGCAGCAGGATACCCTGACATGGGAACCAGAAGTATTAGGCTCTCTTGGAAGCTAAGGCTGAGATTTTAATCTCTGGATGGAAAACCAACCCACAGAGAATTCTCTCTGGATCAGAATGAAAGCTTGAACTAGTGGCTTCACAGCTGTACATGAAAGAAGGTTAAACCAGGCAGCATTTAAGGGGTGGTATAAAACTGTTTTGATCACACTCCTCTTTAGCTGACCTAATGATGTTTGGAACAGATAATTACTTCAGCCTTTTTCTTTTTTTTTTTTTTTTTTTTTTTTTTACTTTTTTAATGACAATTACAACATTGTCATGACTGTTGGTACTGCAATCCATGCTCATAACCTCGGAGAGGGAGGGAGAGAATGAGAAAACGGTGAGCCATTAATATAGCAGAGCGTTAATTGATTGTTGTTAATATGCAGGCAGAAACTGTGTTAGTGGAGCTCACTGATAATATTAAGCAGCAGTAGCAATCCAGAAGGCATCTAACAAGCTTCAGACCTGTGTAAAACTAATGCTGAAACTATAGAGTTTTGGGCGGTTGGGATTTTTTTCTTTTTTCTTTTTTTTTTTTTTTTGGTGGTGGTGGTGTTTGGTGGCTTGTTTTTTTTTTTTTTTTTATGTATATTATTTAAATTGGGGGCTTATTACATGATATATACCATACAGAGATGGTTCAGTGTTAAATGCGAGATGATTGCTGCTTTTTAGATTTGTACTGGCAGAAAGAATTACATATATGTAGCTTCATTTTAACAAGATTAACTAGAAAATACTACATGCCACGCTGTGTTGCTTTTTACTGAGGTTTGCATTTCTTATCATTATGATTTTTTAACTTGACAACCTTAAAATTGTGATGAGCACATCCCTTATAATTTATTTTTCATAGTAAGAGTTTTTCATAAACATGGCATTAAAATATTTGTAATAACTCTTCAAACATTACACCTAAAAAATGGGAAGGAAGTTTAGAGACAGATAAGTTTTGATGAGTCTGTTGGCTGAAAAACGCTTTATTTGACCAAGTAGAGAGGAAACGGAATATTGTAAAAAATAATGCATAGAGCAATGTATTCAGATACTTGCTATAGAAATTTAATAAATATACCCAGCAAAAAATATTCAGGGAGCTTTGCCAAATATCTAACATTTTGCCACCTTAAATATAGTCTCAGCTATTGCAAAACATGTATAAAAGTAAACAGTAGTCCATATTGAAAAATAATTGTCAGCACCTTTGGCCCTTTTTCTAGATGGTTCATAAAACCAGCAATCTCTCCCTCATTTCAGTAGACCACTACACTGGACATCTTTTAAGGGGCTAGGAGGCTTTTCTATTGAGATGTCATCGCTTAGCCAATACACCATAATTGTATTTTCGTGACTGATTAGCAGCTCCATAGTATCTGAAATGACATTAAAGAAAAGTTATCAAATGAAAATATGTATGTTTTGAGAAGCATTAATTTCTGCTGTTCATTGCTTTCATCCTCATGAATTGGAAAAACTTAACAACTTCCAGTGAGTCACCCAGATTTTAGTACAAAATAGGCAAGGTTCAACTGTGCTTGAAGAATTAATTACTTTTGTACTTGAATAAACTTGAAAGAAGAGAACAAAATACCAGTCTGCATGTAATTCTTTTAGTATTAATTCTGACTGCAGTTGTCTAAAAGTTTTGATTTGTCACAGTCAAGTCTTTCTACTCGACCCTGAAGTGAAAAGTGTAGCCTTGAGCTCCTTGTAGAACATAGCGGGGTAGACATGAATGCCACTAAGTCATCTCAGGATTGGGTAGGAGGAGAAGTGGGCTTACTCCTCAGCCATCCTCTTTATATAAATAATAACACTACCTCCTTTTTCTCATGGTGTGTGTGGTTTGTTGGTTTTTTTTTTCCCTCTCTCAATCTGGAATATTTAGCAAGAAGCTGAGCAATCTATACCTTGCAGTCAAGAAGAGTTATGAAGAGAAATATTGTTGTTTCGTGCGCCTACCCGTGCCCTGAAGCAGCCCTGGCCATATGCTGAGTGATCCCTCACTGCCCCTCAGCTGGCACCCATTGCCTCCCCACTGCCCCCAGTTCCTCACTGTGCTCCTGGCAGCAATCACCTTCTCCTCTGCACCTCACATCACTCCCTGTCCCCTCCTTACATCCATGATGTGAACGGCTCATGAAATACCTGTGCCAAAGCACTGCACGTACAGATAAGAGACAAACCAGCTGCCCTCCTCAAGCCCGTAAATCCATGAGTCTGATAAATCAGACCTGACTTTTTCTCAGCTTAGAAACTTGCTCCTGTCTCTAATTATACATAATAATTCAGTGCAGTCACTGGCATAATTGGCCATCTGTGTACTTTCATACGTGTGAAACGAACACTGGGAAAGGTTACACAGGCTGGTGCCGCTAATGTTCATGGAGAAGGGATGAAGACTAATCTTAAAAGCTGGATTTCAGCTGAAATTATTTTGGAAATGAAATACAATATTTCTTGTTGGTTTTGAGAGTTATGAAAGAACCAGGCAGTATGACAGCAGAGTCTGATGGCAGGTGGAGAAGCAAGGGTGGTACCAGAAGGCTTGCAATTTGTTTCTGGGGAAAAAACAATTGTGTTTGTCATACTTGTTGCTCAAGTTTTGGTTTACTCCTGGACAGCTTCCACTATTAATGAAGTAAAGGACAGTGTTTCAAAAAGGTATCTTCAAAGCTGCTGTTCTAAGAAACCCCAGTAACAGGCCTTACTATCTATTGTATCTTTTTACAAACTTTACTAAAAATGTAAAAAATTAGGATGGGGAGGGTGAGCAGGGAGGGGAGAATCCTCATCCTTATTTCAAAAACTTCACTGTAAAGAAATCACTGCACAGGGCTGCCAGACTTGGAAGGGTTATAATGGAATACTGATAGTTTTCTTGTGAGTTAATGCTTGATGAATACAAACAGGGGATAATCACATCAGAACCACATCTCCATCCACACAACTAGGCACAAGCTCCCTTTTAAAAAGCAACCCTTCACTCAGCAAAAAAATCTTGCAGAAGAGTCCAGTTTCTCTTTTAACGCAAAGAGGAATGTTACTCAGGTATAAGGGTAAGAGAATATAAGCAATTGAGATGGCTTTCATAGTTCTGCAGTCAGACGAGAAATTTTTGAAGAGCTGCTTCTTGGCATCTTGTGCTTGCAGTTTGCTTGTGTGCACTCCCAGGAGCACAGCACAACTCTGCCAAAGGTTCAGAGGGTTTTCCTTCCAGTGAAGAAACATTCCAAATGTTATTAAATGCCACAGAAAACAGGGTGTCCGGAAGAAAATTGCTGACAGAAAGCAGCATGCACAGTGGCACAATGTACTCCTGCACCAACCAGAGGTGTCTGCTATGTGGTCCTGCTTTTATTGTGATCTCTCAAAGTTTATGTATGTGTTACATATATTCAGATCTCTATATACATTTAATATACTCTTCCTCTTCTTTGAACTCTTAAGTCAAAAAGACATTTTGATAGTGAAGTCCTGCCAGTGGGGAGGCTGAGTGCATGCTCTCTCTCTCTCTCAGTCCGTGCCCCCCGAACCCCACCTCCCAGCCTCAGACGTTGAAACAGTGCCTTACCAGCACCCACATAAACACACAGCGCTCACAGAGAGCACATGCTGCCCAGCACTGTTCCTCCTCTCCACCTAATTAGGATTGAAGTCCACTAGTGGAAAATATGCATGTGTTTGTGTGCATATATATTTTTTACATATGTGTATGTATATATATAAAAAAACACGGGATGATCATTGCAGTAGCAGGACCTAGATTCCCTGGTCTCCCCAGGTGCTGGCACCCAGATGTACTGGGCGTGGAGGCTCACAATCCTGCTGTTGTTGCTGGTACACCCACCTCTTGTTCTGCTTGCCTACAAGTCTGGCTTGAAGTTCACTAGCATTCACACATGCCTACTGAGAACAGAAGATCGTTATAAATAGGATGTAACCAGAATATCGATTAGACTGTGGTGATGAAGCACAGGGCTCAGGCAGGCAAATGCACTAACTAGCAACTTGTTTACGCATAACCAGCCCCTTTTACCTCTATTTTCACTTGCTTGTTCCTCTCCAATCCACCTTGATGCCTCCCTTCCCTCACCTTTGTTCCACTCCCTACATATCCCGTATCTCATACCTTCCCACAATCTCCTTAAAAATGTCATACAGTCCCCAAATGCCCAGCATCCCATAGTGATCCCTGTGCCCTTGCAGGCAATAAGCCCTGGCAGTCTGCAAGGCATTCTGCAGAGATAGTTTTTCCAGTTAACTCGTCTTGGTGGGTTTCACACCTGACGTAGCGGGTGAGTACTTCTCCCTGGAGGGTCTTCATTGCAGCCAATTCAGTATCAATCATTTTCCCGGTTGTTGGGTTGCTAGGGCTCCTCTAGTCTGTTGTTCGTCTGCTCCTTACCAGGCCTCTGTGTTTCTGGTGATTAGCCTTTAATCACATAACGTATCAACCACCTTCTCCGTATCTGTCTGTGCCAGAAAAGCCAGGAGTGTCTGATGACGTGAACGGGATGTGAGGATGATCCCACAGCACTGCAGGAAGATGTGCTGCAGAGCCTCAGAGTGCTGGACTTCTTTTTAAATTCATTTTTATATTATGCCCAAATATGGTGCTGGAGAATATTATATTCCTGGGGGATTATTTTCTGGAGCTGGCAATGTGGGGTGAAAATGACTGTGTGCATATAAAGTGACAACAATGTCATTGTTCTACCAGGTCCCAGGACATACTTCGGTTAGAGGAGATTCCCTACCCAAATTTCAAACTGGAATAATATATTGTGCCAATGAAATACCTTGTATTGTCTCATTGGTAAAAACAACTAGCTCTTCTTTTCTAAAAGCTAGCACAGGATTTTATTATTTACATGTGCTGATGTGAGACCCTGGAGATGGAGCCAGGGTCTCCACTTTCCCAAGGTGCAGGCCAGGAGTCCAAGCAAGCAGACAAGGTTGAGGGCGCATGGGCAGGCCTGTGCTGGCCAGAGGCCACCTGGTAGCTTAAAGCTGTCCCACAGAAGGCGGTAAGTGGTAAGACTACTGTGATGTGCCCAGCAAGACATCGGCCCAGGCTACCCTCAGAAAACTGCAGGGATAATGAAAGAATAATGTGGAAAAGCACCACTTTCTTTACTGAGGCAGAAACAGCTATATACATTCTTGAATAAAACTCCTCTATTTGGGTATCACCACTGTATTTTTCTCCATACTAAGCTGCAGTAAAAACTCTTGCAAATGGAAAAATGCCGAACTATCACAGTGGTTTTTTCCATGCTAATGTGGAATACTGGGATATGAAAGCAAATTATTAGTTAGAAATTTGTGGGACAGAAGCGACATTGCTTCTCTTAGATAATGTTAAGCAAAAGATGGAACTTGTAAACCAAGATGGATTTTCAAAAGATCTTTTGGAAATCATTTCAAAACGGAGCCCTTTTAGTGACTCACTGGAAGTCACATTAGTGACACTGAGAAAAGTGGTTCTTAAAACACTAATTAACTTGGCTGAGAGTTTTCTTCTTAAGAAGCACTTAGGAATTTAATATTTTGAGATTATTTATCATAAACTCATTTTTATCTGTATTGGCTTTTTTAATATACAGTTGTATTTATTTCATCTGTTTTTAACATAATTTTAAACAATGTAGGCTCTACCTTTTAATACAAATGGGAGCCTTCTGAAGTATTTTTTCATGAAAATACCCCACATCTTGACCAATACAAGAGACATAATAAAAGTTTAAGGCCTGATTCAGTGTTTGTGGATCTCTGAGTGTCTTTTGGTTATGGAGGACGCGGCTTTTGACAACATGCACAGCAGTTTGTGCTAGGCTGTGCTTGGACTAGCTCCTGGTAATCCTGGGACCCTACAGGTGCATCCGAATCACTGAGCTGGACAGCAAGCATGTGCTTGCACATGCAAAAGTGGGAAATGGCAATTCAGGGCTGTCACCGGAGAGGTGAAGTGGGACCTGATCTCCTCTTCTGCCAGTACTTAGCATAGGGTACTCTATGAGAGGGGTCCAGCAGCTTGCACCATGTTCTCTTGCATGTGCCTTCCCCAGATTCAGGAACACAGTGTCTGAGAGGCTCTTCATCCTGCATCATGCCCAGGTTATGTGTGCAGTCAGCTCCACTCCAGACCACTCGTTACTCTTTCCTTTAGAATCATAGGATAGTTTGGGTTGGAAGGGACTTTTAAAGGTCATTTAGTCCAACCTTCCCCTGCCTCCACCAATGAGCAGGGACATCTTCAACTAGATCAGGTTGCTCAGAGCCCCGTCCAACCTGACCTTGGATATTTCCAGGGATGGGACATCTACCACCTCTCTGGGCAACCTGTTCCAGTGTTTCACCACCCTCATTGTGAACAATTTCTTCTCTATATCTAGTCTAAGTCTGCTCTCCTTGAATTTAAAACCATTACCCCTTGTGCTATTGCAACAGGCCCTGCTAAAAGTTTGCCCCCATCTTTCTTATAGGCGCTCTAAATATTGAAAGGCTGCAAATGTCATGGTTTTATTTTAGAATGTTACTTTACATCGTGCCAGCTGGAGGTTTAAATATTGCTGCAGAAACTGGATCAAGAAACCAATGCACCTTGTGATGAATAAATTAAGGCTACAGAGCTGCCACTTTGCCACATGCATTGTCACCTAACTGAATAATTGTACAGATACACCACCAGAGCTGAGCAAACAGTCTAAACACATGCCTATAAATAATTATCTGAATCCCATACCAAGTTCTGAGTTCACAACACTCTCGCATTCACATCTAAGCGAAGACAGGCTATTAACTTGCACACTCAGTCTAGAGGGATGCTTCAGCTGGCAATAACTTCCCAGCAGTGTATTTGATGATGGCAATGAGAGCTTGCCATTTGCCTTCCACTGTGTTCTCTACTCCTGAGGCAAACCCAGTAATGCACAAGTTACTCGACCAACAAAGCTCAGAAAACCAGCGCTTTGTTACAAAACACTCACAGGCTCTGCACTTGGGAAACATTCTGCAAACCAATTTGAAAATCATCTTGAATAATAAGCATATCTGAGGATGTTGCAATCTGCCTGCACACATTTCTCAAACAGAGGAAGAAGTGAAAGACAACCATTTATACATGAAGGATTAAACAAGGAAAGTATCAGGATTTAATTTGCTTGGCGATGTGTATGTCTGTAAACCCTTAGGTATGTCTCCACTGCTGACTTTGTGCCCTGACATGCTTGTGATGGTGGATTAAACTTGGGCATTATTTACTTGTCCTTAAGGCAGGCGTGTAATCTGCTTTCTGAATCAGCTCTTGGACAGATAAAGCTTGGTTGGAGTACCATGTGTAAGGATAAACCAAAATGAGAATTTGTTTACTTTCATTGCTGAAAACTGCAACAGATGAGAAGCTCCTGCCTGAGGAGCAACAATGGCCATGAGAGAGAGACAGGTGAGGGCAAAGCACTTTGAGTCGACCCTCCTGCCTCAAGTGCATTGGGGCCCTTTGCTTTCTCACTTTTTGCTCTTCATTCACCCACCCATGAGGTGTTTTCACTAGGTGGCACAAATGTATGTATAAGCTTGAGGCCAAGAATTGCTTTACTTTGGGCTGGTGATTCACCCACCTTGCAGTGACACCACAGGCTAAGTCACACAGGTACTGACAACCCCCTGCCTGCCTTCCCACCACTCTTTTTGTCCCCAGAAGGATGGGCAAGCTCACTGGGAAAGCAGTATGGAGCAAAAACTCTATGTCTGTAGAAAGAAGAACAGACCAGTCCAAGTGCTACCAAGAACTGTCTTCTTGGAGAAGGCACAGTGAGTGAGATGTGGAAATGATCCCATTGACACTGGTCTAACCCAGGAGCTCAGAACTGGATGGCCTCTTGACCCTGCAGTGAAGATCCCAACGGACATGGTCATTACCTGCTTGAAGACCCTGCCTCTCTGTGCAGAAGGGCCTGTGGTAGGTGCCTTTGGTGGTTGCCCTTCCTGAGCAGGGGAGCACACCTTGACCTAGGCAAGGTGCCTGGGTCAGAAGTGTTATCTTCTCTGTCCTGGTCTCCTTCTAACACCAGCGGCTGATGTGTAGACAGCTCCAGGTAGTGACTCAGGTCCCAGGGTTACTGAATGGTCTTCTGGAGACCTCTTCATCTCCTTGCTGCCACAGGGATGCTGCAGATGAGCAGGTACCTGAAAAGCCTCAGTCAGGTGCCTAAACTTAGGTGACATTGATGTCCCACTGCTCTGTCCCTTGTAATTCCCAGCTTCCATTTGTCACGTCTTTGTATACATAGCGGTCTTCTAAAGAAAACAATGAGAGATAAATTCAGAGAGAAAAAAAAAAATTGGGCTGAAAGCCCTTTCGTAACTAACTCCCACAGAGAGGTAAGAACAAACGAAGAAAGGCCAAGATAAAATATCTGTAAGTGGTGCCAGGGAGATGGAGGAGGGAGTCGCATGCCTACTTTTTTATTGTCGAGTGACCCGGAAAAAAACCCATATGATATATCATTGGTATAAGGGATTTGGGCTTTTCTTTTCTTTTCTTTTTTTCTTCTTTTTCTTTTTTCCTTTGGATCTAAAGCTCACAAAGTAGCAATACATTTGCAGGAAATTTGAAAGCTGTGGCACAGACCTACAGAAGGAATAGCTAGTTTAGGAAGATATAGATTCAAAATCTCAGTGCAAAAAGTTAAGAAAATTATCTGTTGGGCAAAAGAAAAGAGATTAATATACAAAGAATGGAGATCACCCAGGAATAGGCAGACAGTCCTTTGAGTTAATAATCTACAAAATCATCTACTAATATAATCCAGATTTCTCACCCATCTAACAGTGTTGGCAAGTGACATTCCACACTGTACAGCTCAGAACGATCCCAGATTGCAATCACTGTAAGAGGAAGAGCTGCCTCATACCAAGATTGTGTCTGACCTCCTCTACTTCTTTCTCCGTTTCTCATAAATAGATAGTGTCTGACAAGAGAAAAAATCATCTGCATATACTCGATAGTAGATGTAGAGGTTTTCTTTTCATAGTGTGTTAGTGCATAATTTGTACAGCATAACCGGACTGGGTCCAGTCTTGTTCAATTTAACCATTAGTGACCTGGGTGGAGGGGCAGAGCTTACCCTCAACAATTTTGCTGATGATACAAAACTGTGTATCTGTTTTGAGTGGCTGTGCTGCGCTGCCATTCAGCAGGACCTGGACAGACGGGAACCTAATGAAGTTCAGCAAAGGCAAGTGTAGGGTCCTGCACCTGGGGAGGGACAACCCCATGCACCAGTATGGGCTGGGGCTGACCTGTCTGCGGAGAAGGACCTGGGAGCGTTGGTGGGCGGCAAGTTGCCCATGAGCCAGCAGTGTGCCCTGGTCGCCAAGAAGGCCAATAGGATTCGAAGGGGCATTAGGAGAAACATGTCCAGCAGGTCGAGGGAGGTTGTCCTCCTCCTTTGCCCTGGTGAGGTCACACCTGGAGTGCTGTGTCCAGTTCTGGACTCCCCTGTTCAGAGAACTACTGGAGGGGGCCCAGAAGGGGGCTACAAAGATGATTAGGAGACTGGACTATCTCTTTTATGAGGAAAGACTGGGAGAGCTGGGCCTGTTTAGCCTGGAGAAGACTGAGAGGGGATCTTACCAATGCATATAAGTGTCTTAAGGGCGAGCGTCAGGACCATGGGGCCAGGTTTTTTTCAGTGGTGCCCAGTAACAGGACAAGGGGCAGCGGGCACAAACTGAAACGCAAGAAGTTCCATCTGAATAGGAGAAAAAAAATCCTTTACCTTGAGGGTGACAGAGCACTAGGACAGGCTCCCAGAGAGGCTGTGGAGTCTCCTTCTCTGGAGATATTCAAAACCCACCTGGATGCAGTTCTGTGCAACCTGCTGTAGGTGAAGCTGCTTTAGCAGAGAGCTTGTACTAGATGATCTCTAGGGTTCCCTTCCAACCCTGACCATTCTGTGATTCTGGGATAACATGCTTTATTTATTAGTCCTGAAACCCCAGCCCAGAGTATATATCAATAGCTTGCTTCTGCATATTATACAACAAAAGAAGATTAAATATATTTATTTAGGACATAGTTCTTGTCTAAACTATTCTTCAGCATTTCCAATAACAGCAAATCCTCAGACAGTATTTACTGGACAGTATTTCCTAGGCTTCACAGCCCCTCAGATCTCTTTTTTTGCCCCAAAGTGTATTTGAATGATCACTTGCAGCTTTGTCATTTCTACCACAGACACAGGGAAGTTTACATCTCCATCTTTGAAATTGTTATTATGTAGTTCACCAGCTGAACTTAATTTTCTTCCTTTTTTTTCCCCTCACAGGTCAAATTTTCTATCCATCCTATATATTCTTATTGCTTGCCTGGAGTAAGACTACTTTCTTGAAGAGTGTGACCTGTTGCAAGATGTAGCTGAGCTGCCCAACTAAGGACCTCTCAAAGTAGAGGAGACAGATTACTCCTTGCTTTTTGCAGCTTATGTGCCTGTTTCACATTCTCAATATGGTATTTGCCCACTTCTCAACATCTGTTGTTCATGACCAGCTATTAAATTATATCTTAAAACTGCAGGAGGGCTGACTACCATGACAAGTAACCCTCACAGCTTACTTGAAGAACTTGGCACAGTGAACATGAAGACTTGCAGAGTACGTTGTGATCCTGAATGTCAGATGTGTGGTAGGAGAGAAAGGCAACCAAACAAACCAATGTTCAGCTTTGTTCTGCCTTGGATAATGGTACTTCGAACTACGAAGGCTACTTTTAATGAAAATACTGAAATAAGGTGCAGTAAGTTCAAATATTAATCCATGTTTCCTATTTCAATGGGTATTTCAATGGATATAAAGGCAGACAAAATAAATTTTTGTCTTTTCTAAATTCAAAATTTGGCTTTTCCAGAACTCTTTGAATATGAATCCACCAAATGTGTCACTTTGATTTCTGTAAAACCTGAGAAGTGCTTGCTGTTTTCTGTCTCACACTCTTCCTTATACTTCTATTTCTTTTGCCTTCCGCTCCCTTCCAAAGCAGCTCCACAATTATTCTTGTCTTCACCGTGCTGTCGCTTTGCTGCTGTGAAGATCGCTTTCCAGTAAATACCTTAGCTGCTTTTGTGCTTTCTCTCCTGCCCCTACACTGCTTCACCAGACAGGTTTTTTAATCTCCTCCAAGCTAGCCATACTACTGACATTATAGCTGTTCAAGATCTCCCCTAACTCGATCTCACATAGCTGCAAGTCCCTCTGCCCAACTTCCACTGCCTTTGAGGCCACGATACCACCTGCCATGCGACCTGCCAGGTCTGACATCTGAATTGCCTTCCTCTGCTCCTGGGCTGGAAGACAGATTCTGGTGAAATCACTGTGTCCATGCACTTTCCCTTGCCCATATTCATTCTCCCTCAAAGCAACGACGCTGAGTAGCAACAAGCTAAATATAATGCATATTTGGTGGCAAGTTCTTTTTCTGCAACATGTACAACACTAAGATCTTGGGGTGCCTATCTCTAGCTGCGGCATCGTTCTTCTAAGAAGCCTGACACAAAAGAAACTGGTTCCGTGCCCACACTTTCCTGGCTGAATGTCTCTGTGAAAATTATTCCAAACAGTAGTGCTTGCCTACAAGTTATACCCATGCAAGCAAACAAAATGCTGTTTTTTAAATCAGAAACCTGATTTTTAAGCATTCCTAGAAACTCCAAAGCTGAAAAAGTAAAAAGCTGACAGCTAAGGTAGTAAGAAGGATTCAATACTTTGGCTAGGTCACAAAAAGGAAAAAAATAAAGAGACATGGGTGCACTTACAGTGCATGCAGTCATTCGCACCCAGAGCCTGTTTGCACGTACACCTTCCCTAAGAGGATGCAGAGGCAGCTTGCCACACAGTTAGTTGTGACTCAACAGCTGTGCCTTTCCTGACAGATGAAGTGACTTGGAAGGAGAGAGTCTGATTCACAAAAAAGTCTGATTAATTTGAACTTTATAAAGCAGGGGTTGTTAAAAACTCGTTCATGACAAAACATGGTTATCAATCTCCATTATGATGATAGTGACAGGGTTAAAAAGAGATTGTGCAGTCTAGAGGTATAACAAGACACTACTGAAGAACAGAGAGTGGTGAAAAAGATTTATAAGGGTATGACCATGGGACATACAAGTTAAGAAATGTGCACCATAAATCATGTACTTTCCTCACATCGGTTTCAGGCAGGGCATATTCATTAAACCCCAGTCAGCACCTACACAATAAAACTGAAAATGTATTGGCCTGAGACTTTTGTCAGACAACAGATTGTGATCAAACTTATATAGCCTGCATAGTTATTGCTTTGCACGTCTGAGGCCCAAAATGGCAAACAGACAGCATGGTGACTGGAATGAGAGCATGTATAACAAAAGCTTGCAATGTAGCTGCTTTTGTCTTAATCAAAATAACTGCCTGCTAAATAGTACACAGTATTTCCACTGCCTGCCAATAATTTAGCAGTATGTACTCTTAAGACCTTTGGGGAAGAGCAAAAAAATTATTCTTAACCAGGTCATGTCTCATTTTCCTGTTGTTGGAAGCAAAGCAAAATCCGTGTGCTAAAAATTTAGGAAATGACTAATGGTGTTACTGCAAAACTTTGGCATTAGTGTTTTTTATTATGATTAATGACTTTACTGTTTCTCTACTTATAGTATCACAAATTAATATCATAAAGAGAAAACATTAAGAAAAAAAATATGATTTAACAATTAAACTAAAGTAGCATACTATTAACACACCCAAACCAGTTTTGCACAGGCCATCTCAAATCTGGCCAGTATTATTAGCTAAAATGTAGTATTACACAAATGTTGAGCTATTGCAACTGTCCCCACATTCATGTAGCACAGCAAACAAAGGAGCCTTCCTTGGATCAGGAGCACAGAGCAGGGATAGCTCATCGGGGGCGGCAGCGCTCCAAAAATTACCGACTCTGCATTAGCATGGAGAGAGGAGAATTTACCTGAGTTTATTTCTGTTATTCTGTTTCCACCAACAAATTTTCAGTTCATATTTGAGGCCCTTGTGATAATACCAACTTTTATTTGGCTCGTTTCTTCTGTCTAGCCTGAGCAGTGGCTTGATTCTTTCTTCATGTACACAAAAAGACACTGTTTCCCCCCGTTTCCTGTCTTTTTGAGCTGCTGCATTCTGCTATTGGGAAAAAAACCAATTTTTTGGCTATGTTAGGGCCTTCACTTTCTCTCTTTAATCAGCTTGCTCCTGAAGTTTCCTCATTCTTGCCAGCCAGAGTCTAGATGCTTTGAGCATTATCATTGGCATGCAGCCATCTTTCAACTGCTTCACAAATATTTCCATTCATTTTTATTTTTTTTTTGCCTTTCCTCCATTTTCCGCAATGCTTCCTATTACACAGCTTCATTTTATGGCCAAGACTTCAAATAACAAAAAGACAAACAAGGCATGGCTGTTACAGAAATTAAACACAAAAATGACCAATTTGCTCATTCTCCATTTGCAAATGCATTTCAGAGATTGCTTTAATCTCTTCACAGGCAAAGTTGGCACTTCCAGTTCTAGGTATTTCTATTTTTAACTTAAGGTGGGTTTTTTGTTCAAAGAAAATGTATTTGATATCTTACAGCTGTGAAAAATGAAGTTCACTGCAATAAAATGACAGTGCCTTTCACAAAATCAGGTAATGCATTTGAGGTGAAAGCTTCAAAGAACAGAAGGCACGTCTGGAGCCGCAGGTATAATACAGATGCAAGTGTTTGGAAGTAGAAAGTGTTTCTTATTACCTACAGTCAGAATGCACACATATGAAGAAAATTATCAGGCACTGCGCAACAGACAAAGGTATTAAGAAGTGGTCTTTTTTCACAGCCTTACTGGTCTTAATCTTTAATATAATTCGTGTGTTTTTTATCAGAGGGGTCCCATGCTGGCATATGTAAAACAGCTAGGATTTGCAATTCAGTTCACAACTACGCTGGTGAAAGCAAGGGGGTTTGCATCTTTTTGCGTCAGCTTGTTTGGGATCTCATCTGTGCTCCATAGGTTAATGGGTCTCATTTCCCAAGACATAATTTTTTCCATCAGGAATTTCATCACCCAGAGAATGTTCCCCTATTAATCTTTCTTTTAAAAATTATGAATAATTGCTATGAATATGCATATTGGCTGAAATCTACTTTTTCACTTGTCTGAGAATCTATAATACTGCAGAAAGCATATTGATGATGTGGCAGGCTGTCTAACAAAGCTGCCCAGCCTCAGCTACTGTTAGCCAAGAGGACACCTTTATTTCTGACCGACTTACACAATTGGACACTCCAACTCTTCATCGCCTCTTGAACACATTTTTTAATGTGTTTTAGTTTTTCTTTTTATACTCCTTTTGGCTAAATTAAAAGCATCTGCTGCTTTCTTTGTCCATAGCAGACCATTCACTGTTTTGGTCTGTGGACAATTTTGTGTAACGGCAGCACTGAAGTACAGAGAAGAAACACAATGAAAATGGTATAGGACCTAGTCAGTGAAAAGATTTCAGACTCTAAAACTTTCCTTTATGTGGCTTTGTAGTCCTGACCTAACTGGAGGTTATGGTCAGGGGGGAATCAGGGAAGTGCTACGCAAGCTGTCAAGAGACAGCCTTTGAGTAAAAAAGGGAGGAGGTCCTGCCCAAAGTCAGAGCTGGTAGGCCTGGGAATGAAAACTTCAGAGAATTGCTCTACAGTTAATAACCAGTAATAACTCAAAAAAGGAGGGGCTGGCTTTGCTGGCTTAGGGAAAGAAACACAGAGAGGCTGTGTAAGAGTGCTTTGAGGCCATCCAGAGCTACAGCTGAGATAGCAGAGTGTATATACAGCCTATTTCAAGACCTGTTTTCTCAAGAAATAATACTTGGAGACAGTTGGCTGGTTTTAATTGCTCTTGTAATTACACCTGGAGGGAACAGAATTTCAGGCATTGAAAATAACTCAGCCCTGCCAAGGTAATCACTGTTAGTGCTGCTCTGTGGGTTAGTTAGTCAGGTGACGCGGTGTAGAGGTGCATGGTGAGTGGGGTGAGCTCTAATGAGAGCTGGGCTCAGAGGCTAGTTTGTCAGTCTGCAGGTTAGACTGGACCACAGTGCTGTCTTGTGCATCCCTATCACAGCAGCGTGGACAATTGCAATCTGATGGTCAGAATACCTGGAGACTACTCTGGTCTTTACGTGCCAGGGCTGAGGCGTAGTGAAGAGTCTGGCATGCTTCCCAACCTGTCTTGGCATGTCAGGAGGACTTTTGCACCTTGGCCACCCTATACATCTCACCCACCACATGCGATCCATCTCATCCAAGTGACAGCATCACAGGGCAGGGTAGGAAATGCTGAGGCTGCTACCAGCCCATCTGCCTCTACACAGGCACTAGGTGTGTACTGTGGCTTGACTATATTTTCCTGAGTTTTCTCGTTCAGAGCTGTCAAAAGTCACCTCTAGCCTGTGTCCAGCCACACACTTGCATCACCATGATGTTGCACCAACACAAGATAGTTTCTTCTTGTTACTCAGAACAGAAAGGAGACATCCCCAAAGTGTGCTGACATGGCCAATATAAGGCCTTTCTAGGAAAGCCTCTGAGTGACTGCCCTGTGATTTATCAGCCATGTGAAGTTCCAGCGAGGCAGTCCTGGGCATGTGCCACAACCAAGGTCATCAGTGGTGTCTCCACACTGTGGGGGATGATGAGGCTAAATCTGCACTAACAATTACGGAAACAAATCTCTCCTTCTTCTCCATCCCTGATGTCATTGAGCTCATCTTGGAAAAGGGCTGGTGTCCAGATGGGACAGAGATTTGTTAGAAATGGGTCTAAGTAAGGTTTGGCCTGTTTTTAAAAAAAGTTAGAGGAATAAGAAGTATGACTGACCTGATAATTGTGCCAGATGCTTCTCATTACAGGGCTTCTTCCATAGACATTTAGTAGCATTTTGACTAAAGCAAACAGGCTGTGCTATTATAGTAATTTACCTGCCCCAGTACCTGGGAGCAGCAGGTTCCCACTAGAGGAGCTCAGACTGACTTGCTTCTCCCTGCAGAATTCATTTCCATTAAAAAAAAAAAAAATGTTCTGAAATTATCAGCTTTGAAGGAAAAATTTCCAGGACTGTTCCTCAGAACAAACCATTCCAATTCAAAATTTTAAAATTACCTTTTAGATAAGATGATTTACCTAGGCTGTAGCACAGAGTTTGACACTGTTTCACAGAGCATTCCAGAGAAACTGGCTGCTCATGGCTTGGACGTGTGTACTCTACGCTGGGTAAAAAGCTGGCTGGCTGGCCAAGCGCAAAGGGTGGTAGTGAATGGACTTACTTCCAGCTGGTGGCCACAAGTGGTGTTCCCCAGGGTTCAGTACTGGTACAAGTCCTGTTTAATACCTTTATCAATGATCTGGATGAGGGGATCGAGTGTACCCTCAGTAAGTTTGTAGACAACACCAAGTTGGGCAGGTGTTTTGGTCTGCTGGAGGGCAGGAAGGCTCTGCAGAGGGATCTGCTCAGGCTAGATCAATGGGCCAAGGCCAACTGTTGGATTTTCAATGAGGAGAAGTTCTGGGTCCTTCACCTGGCTCACACCAACCCCACACAGCACTACAGGCTTGGGGAAGAGCGGCTGGAAAGCTGCCTGGTGGGGAAGGACCTGGGGGTGCTGGTTGACAGCCGGCTGGGCAGGAGCCAGCAGGGTGTCCAGGTGGCCAAGAAGGCCAATGGTGTCCTGGCTAGTATCTAAAATTGTGTGGCCAGCAGGACAAGGGAGGTGATCACCCCCCTGTACTGGGCACTGGTGATGCCGCACCTCAAACCCTGTGTTCAGCTCTGGGCCCCTCACTGCAAGAGGGAGCAGAGGGGCTGGAGCGTGTCCAGAGACGGGCAATGGGGCTGGGGAAGGGTCTGGAGCACAAGTCTTTTGAGGAGCAGCTGAGGGAACTGGGGGTGTTTAGTCTGGAGAGGAGGAGGCTCAGGGGGGAGCCTTATCGCTCTCTACAACTACCTGACAGGAGGCTGCAGGCAGGTGAGTGCCTGGGAGTAAAAACTGACTGGACAAGAGGAAACAGCCTCAAGTTGCACCAGCAGAGGTTTAGATTCTCCAACCAAAGATTGGTCAAGCATTGGAACAGGCTGCCCAGGGAAGTGATTGAGTGCCCATCTCTGGAGGTACTTAAAAGATGTGCAGATGTGGTGCTTAGGGACATGGTTAAGTGGTGGACTTGGCAGTGCTATGTTAGTGGTTGGATTTAATGATCCTAATGTTCTTTTCCCACCTAAACAATTCTATAATTTCAAAAATCTATTAGTACTAGCATATTGTTCCTAAAGAGTGTTATATCTACTTACCGAAATAAGAGTTTCAAGAAGCTGAAATTGAAGAACACTTCCACTGAAATCATTGGTTTCACAGAAATTTCCTCCAGGGAGGATTGCAAACTTTTTGAATGGACAAAGTGTTTCTAATTCAGAAACAAGGTAAAATTTCAAGATTCCTATTTTCTTCATGTGTCAGTTTTCCTGTTCTTACACGAACATGTATCTCAGATGGCGAAGCAAAATGTGCACTTGCTCTTAAATGGAATAGGATCCACAAGATAGTCCTTTTCTGATGTAGCTGCTTGATACTGTACAAGAAAGATAGCTGGCATGACTCTGCTTTACTAGCTATCTAGTATTCTATTACTCTCAATAATTCCCTCTTGAGCCACATCTGACAAAGCAGATCTGCATGCAAATTATCATGGCTGCTGGTGCAAAAATAATCTTAAAGAAGAAGAATGGCATGAATGACAGCATCTTGGTCCATAAAGTGCAGCATCTATCTTGCATTGCAGACTAGCACTGATCCCAGGTTCCCCTAAGAATCACAAAGATAAAGGTACATCTGATTCTTTTGTGCCAAGCACTGAATAGCAAAGCACAACATCCAAGCCAAGATTTTTAAGCCCAAGACAGCAATGTCATGTTAAACAAGGAAAAATGTACCTGCCTGAGCTATCAAGTGACATCGCAGATATTGAAGTGTAGGCCTGATAAAGCTTTTCACTGGGAAGTTTTGCACTTACAGTCAGTCTAAAGAAAAGAATTCAGAAAGGTGTCAACAGAAAAGAAATAGGCAGTGGGTCCTCATTTTGTCTCTGTGTAGGTGCTATACACACAGTGACATTGCCTATGTAATGATTATCAAACATGAACTAGAGGTCTGTAAGTCTTTGTTCGAAAATCAGGTTGGACTAAGAGCAATCCGTTCAGTGACATTTCATTTATTTTACATTCAAGATGTTGTTGGAGCAGGAGGCTGCAATTAATGACTGCATTAATAGTCTTAGCACAAACAGGGTATGTGTACTTTCCATTTGCAGAGCATCTGGTAGGAAAATTAACTGACCTTCTGTGATTCCTGTGCATTGTCAGTGAGCACAGTACCAGTCTGTCACTTCCCTTATGCCTTCTGAAAGCCAGGCAGACCTACTTATTTGTAGTCATTAGCTTTTATTTAGAAGGCAAAGGGCAACACTAAGATGAAACTCACAGTATTCAATACCTGATTATCAGGTTTCTGCAAACTTCAGGTTAAGTTTAATGTATGAAAGATTATCAAAACTTAGAATTTAATGAATGTCAAGAGTATTTTTTTATCTTTGCAGATGCTTCTTTCAAGCAGAAATATGACAAGAGGAGGCATTAGTCTGTTGTGAGAATCTGAGATTGTTTCTCAGCAACAATAAAGTAGACAGTAGTTCTGCAGCCATTCTTAAAGCAATGTCCTCATCTAAAATTTTAACCAAAAAAACCAAACAATTCATAGAACAAAGACTTTCTCTACAAGTTGCTTTGAAGAGTGAAGTCCTGGCTCCATGGAAATCTGTGGAAAATCATCAAATAGGTTTTCTTATAATTCTTATTTACCAATATATATGTCTATCAGTCATGTAAACAAATGATCCCAAGTCACCCTAGCCACATAAAACCATGGAGAACTGGAGAACTAACTTTCAGTAGAGCTGATAAAAAGCATTACTGTGGAAAAGAACAAGTATACCTGGCTTCCAGCAGCTGGATCATGGCCATGTTTACAGGGCAGGCAGCATCCACAGGCTTGTTCCTGGGAGCACTAGGCAAACTCAGAGTTTCAGTCTCCAGCCTGAGACACAGAAGAAGCTGATCTATTGCTGGGAAATGCTTATTTGAGCACAGACAACAGCCAGAAAAGATTTCCAAGTGAAGATTAAACTTTTTAGGCTTAAACGTTTGCCATGTGCAATCACTTCACTTTGTAGCTGTCAAAAGAATCTATTTGTTATTTCAGGAAGACAAGCAAATCTCTGGACTGTTAACTTTTGTGGTCAGCTGACCTTGAGATGTCAACTTTTCATTTGTCCCAAACATCGTTTCTTTGTTTATGTTCTTTCCTGGAAGAAGAAATACATACCCGTCACTTTCACTGAAATACAGGCCCTCAGTTTGGCTCTCATTCTCCTTCCAGTGATGCTAGCATGGATCAGGTTTTCCTTAGCTCCCCTGAATGCAACACGTTTGCCTCAGTATAGAACTGGTAAAACTGAGAAAAGAGTGAAATTTCTGTTCAGATGAGAATTTTCTGGGTTAGAAGTGTTCCCTCAGCCCTGTTGCTAAAATCAGAATGTAAAGTCTTCCAAAATTTGTGTTAAATTATGATCAATTTTTAAGGAACCCTTTTTGCATACCTCTAGGGTTTTGAGTCTTTGAGTTCCATCTGTTTCATATTTTCAAAGTTTGCTGGTTTGCTGGGAGGAAACGTTTAGGTCTAGTTTTCTTTTTGTTTTGGGGTTTGTTTTTTTCTTCCCTGTTTTTCTTTTTCCTTTTTTTTTTTTCTTGTCTTTCCTTCTTCCTTCTTAAATAGACAAGGCATGAGTCTCATACAGTTTTTTAGTTTAAACATCTGATATTTTTAGAAAGATGCCTACAGCTACAAAACTCTTAACAAAATAGTAATTGGCATCCCTGCTGTTAGTGACAGTAAGGCAGGCATGAATACCAAGCCAACGTCAGAAGCAAAACTGGGGACAGAGGAAATTGGGCAGTGCAGATTGTAGGAGGGAATAGCAGGATCAGATCCCAGTGCCAGAAACAGAGACTGCAATTATTGTAAAGATCCTCAGGGCCTTTCTCTGAGGCCAGATTGCACAAAGAGCCTGCACCCATGTTATTAAACTCTTTTCCTCAAAAAAAAGGGCAGCACTATGCATATTGTCTATTGCAGATAGTCCCTGGTTTGTGCTAGTTCCTGAACCACACCTGGGAGAACTTTGAAATCCTTTAATTGTGAGTTTTAGTTTACCCAGGCCAACCTGTGCAAAGGGCTGCTCTAGAGAATTAACAACACAGATAGCCAAGCTTCTGGGTCCACCTCATTTATTGATATTGACGTAGCAGAAGTTCTGGAGGCATCTGAGGGCAATTACTATATTCCTATCTCTATCCACTAGTACATGTCCATGTATCTAAGACTAGGGGAGGAGCCAAGTGATAGATGAGGTGCTTAATACCAAATCTGGACCCTCAATATGCATGAAATTCTTTCAGAGGATCATTTCAAGTACAAAACACTAGGTGCAAAGTCTCTGATAGTCTCTCCTTCCGTATCAATGTGATTACCAGCCACCAAGGTTGAGTACATCTAATCAGCAAGTAATGACACAACCATCACAGCCGTGTTCCCTCAGATGGACTGACAAATCACTTTTAAGAGACTTGCCAGATATCGCAGGAAGGTTTCACATTCACACCACAACGTGGTAGTAAAAGCCACTGAAGTCTGGGAAGAAACTCTCACAGTGTCAGCAGAAGGGACAGACTGGAGGCTGCTGCCCTGAGCAGCCTGAGGGAGTGAGGCTGTGGTTTCATGACACAGCAGTTTTGGGGTCACTCAGGGATGTTTTTAATGTACCTTTTAATGCACTCTGCCTTCATTCAACTACTCATCTCTCTCCTAGTCCTCTGGAGATACTTCGTGTGGGGAGATTCTAAGTGGCATCTTCTGAAAGATCACTTTCAGCTGCAACCACATGGGGTCTTTAACTAACAGTTGGGCCTTCAGACAGCCTATGCTAGGTTTATTTTTTAAAGTCTGTTGAGCTGAAATGAGTTCAAAGTGGAACTAGGCACGTGGGCCAAAAAGCTAAATGTCAGCAAAGTGGATATGAACTGCCAAGCAAGCCTAGTTGGTAGAAAAGGGAACTGTGCTACAGAAGGGCTAGAAAGTATGAGCCTGGGAATTGTGAACTGACCCTGAAAATAAACAAAACTCTTTGCAGCTCTGGCAATATCATTCTGGAACCACAGGCAGGACAAAGGACTATTCTGTGAAACCTGTTATCAGATCCACCTCCTTCACCTGGGCAAGCAAGCCCGTCTAACCCTAGCTTCTGCTGGGACTTTCAAGAATACTGATTTAAAATCCAGGACAACCTTGCTTATAAATAAGCTGCATATACTTGTGCAGTAGTTGGCAAGTAAGTGGCTTGGAGAATGGTTATAGACATATAAAACCAATCATTCCCTTCTATTTGTTACTCAGAGTACTGTGCCCAGTTTTAGTCCCCAACATGCAGGAGAGATGTTCACAAGCTGGAGTGGGTTCAGTGGCTGGAGCACATGACATGTGGGAAGAGGTTGAAGGATGTGGGCTTGCTTGACCTGGAGAGGAGAAGGTTAAGGAGAAGGCCAAGGAGGGATCTTACTGCTGTTTTCAACTAAAAGGAGGTTATAGAGAAGACAGAGCCAAGGTCTCCTCAGAGATGCACAGCAAAGGAAGGAAAGCCACAGTCACATGTTGGAGGATGGGCTGTTCTGATTATCTGTATGGAAAAACTTCCTTACACTAAGAACAGGTAAGCACTGGGTCAAGTTGCTTCAAGAGACAGTGGAATTTCCACCCTTGGAGATTTGCAACATGCAGGTGGGAAAGACCCTAAGCAACCACTGTAACTTGAGGGTAGACCTGCTTTGAGGAATGGTTCAGACTAGGCAACCTCTGAGGTCCCTTCTAACCCAAATTATTCTGTGACACTAAACACAACCTGCTCAGCAGGTCTCCCGACTACCTAACCGCTCTGGAGAGGCAAAGATCTCGATCACTTTTCAGAGCTGTGCCACCATTCCCCTTGCTGGTGCACGCTGGCCTTTCTGCCAGCACTAACACCGGACAGCACATTTCCAAATCAGGGACCGGTGTTCAGGAAAGCAATCCCCTCTGCTTTCAAATCCAGCGTGTGGGCTGAAGCTGTGGCTGTGGGCTCTGTGGTCACCAGGATGGCCTCAGGGCCACATGAAGCTGCCACCACAGGCCTGAAGGCAGGACACTCTGTCTGTGCCAGCACCTGGAGGGGACTGGGTGTACCCAGCAGTGGGGAAAATGCTCTTGTGCTTGTGGGGATCTCACAGAGGCTAATTTAAAGCATCCAACAGAGGAGCCTCATCTGGGAGGCTTGCCTCCCCGCCTTCCCTGTACGTACAGTGAAGGACAGCAGGCACCTCTCTGACAGCTAAGAGGAAACATGGAGCGAGGATGTTCCTAACTTAGGCATCTTGGCTATGTGCTTGGGGTTTCAGGGCCTCATTCGAGGCCTGGTGGGCCCTAGCTGGCGGCTGGAGAGTGGCAATGTAATCGTACCCCTTCTCTTCAGGACAGCTTCCTCCACAAGGACAAACCACAAATGCTTGTGTACATGGTGGCTTGTCAGTGTGCCAGCAAGCGGTTCCTGACCATGGCTTGAAGACATTTCGGAGGACAGACGGCAGCAGAAGATGCCTAGCAAGGCATCAAGATGCCTTGAGACTGCAGCTGCTTTCAAAATCCACCACACAAACTAAGCATGTCAAAAAATGTGAAGGTTATCTTGAGGTGAAGAAACAGATGTTATCTGTAGTGATGAGATTTTTTAGCAAATTTTTATTAATTGGTGTTTGCTTCAGACCTCAAACACTAGAACAGACGAATGAAGTAAAGGGTAAAAGCAGAAAAATCACAGGTTAATAAGCAAATCAAAGAAGCAAATACACGAAAGACGGGCATAGGGGGCAGGAGGAGACAAAAATATGCTGTTACCAATACCAGCTCCTTCAGGCAGGATCTTGCACCACATTAATCCCTGTAGGCTTTTATCAGCCGGTGTTTTACTCCCCCAGTGATAATGATAAGCCACCTCACTTGGCAGCATGTTATGCCCCCTTGCCGTTCTTTCAGATCGGCCACAAAATGCAGAGTGAAACCAAAAACCCAGGGCTCCTGGTGCAGCATGCACTTATGGCAGGTGTTTTTGGAAGGGTGGATGCCAGCATGGGTGGCAGGGGCTGCCCAGCCTTGTGCCTGGGCCCATGACGCAGCTATCCTGGGGCCAGGTGTGCAGCCGTGTGCCGCTTGCGCTTCTCCACACGCCACTGCTGGAGACAAGCAACACCCTCAGCAGCTTCCCAAAAGTGCTGGGGTGGCTGCACAAGTGCTGCGCAGGTCGAGGGAGGCGTGGGTACCAGCAGCTCCTACACTGTCCTCGGGAAAGGCAGAGGCAGAAAACCCACTGGCCATTGTCAGAACAGCCCCACTGCCCTCCCCTCGCGCCGTGGGACCTGCGCTGTGGTGCCCCAGCGCCATTTCGCAATGCTTTTACGAAGGTGGTTTCTACTCTTTCATTCCTATCAGTCTTGTGCATTACAGTTGCCCGTGAGTTGGCAATCATTCACCTTTCTGGGGAGCACTCAGGTCCTCAGAGAGCAGCATGCTGTTGCACTGCCAGTTATTGTTATTATTACTTAGCATTTTAATTGTTAGTGTGATGCTTTAAGCTGATGAAAGTGGGATTTCCAAATAAGACCTGCAAACAGTGAATATATTGAAAAGAATGCTGCATAAAAATGGATCCCACTTCCAAGGCCTTACTCCAAATTAATACTGCTATAGCTGAGAGCAGAATTTAGTCCCATGTTATTATCTCTGAAGGAAGATTAAGGCTCAAGATGCAATTAGTTTCAGTTTAGCAAAAAGGGCAGGATGAAACAAGTATGTTTCCAATAGAGCATTTTCCATAGGAGACCAAGAAACCAAAGACCTTTTCTGTTGCCATTTAAATTAGACATGCCTCAAAGTTTTGTCTTAACCTTGAACAAACCAGTCATTAGTCAAATAATGCCTTTGCATTTCAGATTATTTTTGTATACTGAAATAATTACCTCTGTAAAATTCCTGGTTTAAACACAAGAATATTGGTATGAAAATGTTTTTAGAAATAAAAGTTCATTCTCTTCCTGTTTCAGAACACACTCCACTTACATAAACACTTTTCCCCAGATGCAGCTAATGCAATTCAAATCTTCATGTGAAATAGAGCCTAGCCATTTTCCTGGTCCTGTGTATCCCCTCAATCAGCATGAGGAGGAGGAAGTACATGAGTCACTAGAAATGTGTTTTTCACTCTCAAAAAAAGTTAGATTTAGGAGGCCTAAAAAGTGTGTTTAGATTCAATACAGTGCTGTATTCTGGCCTGGGGCTTTATTCAAGGACGTTCTTTGAACTCCAGCAATTTTCTAATGCCTTAAAGCCAGAATGAATCAGGTCTATTCTTTGTTCTTTTTCTACTAGTGACCATTTCACATTGGTCAGTGCCCCTCTCTCCTTTGTGTCAAATCTAAATTAGAGAAAATCTTGAAATGTAAGAAAAATATTAATGGTTTTCCTAATATGGACTGTACTCTGCTTCGGGCAGGGGCAGGTTCACACTACAGGGTTGCTAAATTTTTCAGCACTGAGTAATGACATATTTAGTTGGGATTGCTATACATTACCATAGTCTACATGTTATGCAATGTGTTTGGTTTGCAAGTCATTTTGGAGGATATTTCTTCTTCTTTTTTGAGAACTGAACTTAATGGAATAGGCTAAGGGAAAGCAGGAAAGCTGAAAAAGGACATTTTGAGAAAGTTTCAGTTTAGTCATAGTAAATAACATAAAGTAAAATGTATTGCATGCAGCAAATCATGCTTAAATATACCTTCTTACAGGCACTGTATTTTGAAAACAGACTTTGGGCTAACTAACACGGTAACAGGTTGAGAGTAGCAAAAGCAATAAGGAGGAGTCGTCTTTATCAGAAGAGTGTTCACAGTTTGAAATTCAAACCCCAGCCACTCTAGAGACCAGAGCTTCCCTTAGAGACTTTAAGGTCTCCAAGGTCCTTGATTAATGAAAGATAAAATGTCTTCCCACTGGTCCATGGAGATCATGCAGACTGTTTTCTGGAGAAAACATTTGAAAAAAGTATTTAATTTTTCTCATCATCACCCGCCTTTCTTATGGTAAGGATGAGAGGAGTAAGTGTTTGACACTACCTCTTTCACCATAGCCTCACTGATGTTTGGGTTACATGTGTGTCCCCAGGCTGCCTGGGAGCAGAGCTTACCGTTCACGTGCTGTAGTGGGCTAAGGTGTTCTGTGACTCTTTCCTGGGTGAATTATGAAGAAAATTGCCTGTCTTTCTGGGCATGTGGGTGAAGAAAAGAAAGATGCTGGAAAGTTATCAGCACTCGTATGATTTATTTTGCATCTGCGTTTCAAAGCATGCAGTCATCACCAACTGAAAGTGGCAGCCAGTTTCCAGCCCATCCCTGGAGACTGGAATACCAGCCCGGTTTGAGATCAGTGTCAGGCTCAAGTTCTTTGTTTCTTGTCATGTGTGATGGAGGTTCCAGTATCTCACTATAAACCTGAGATACATCCAGCAAAGACATAGTATTTTGAGAATACCATATTGACTACAGCCTTTTCCTCTATCAGCATAATTTCTTTTATTCTAGTGCCCATAATTTTTCCTTGCATTAAAAACAGGGTAAATAATACTTCTGACTGTTTTGGAAAATTAGAATCACTTTTCCATAGCCTCTAATGATCAGACATACACTTTACTGTATGGGATTCAAGTTCTGTGAAAGCATTAGTTCTCAATTAACATTTGCCAGCTCTTCTCAAACACATTGGTGCTTTCTATTTAGCTCTGTTTAAAAATTTTTTTTGCATAATGAAGCAGGGAATAGCATAAAACAACAACAAAGTAATCATTCAAACCTCCTGAGAACTTTGCAAACCATCATTTATCATCATCATGGATGTAATTTGTTCGAGAGTCTAAGAAGTAGAGGTATTTATAACATTAGAGTAGTTCAAAGCCAGAACAAGCAGTTGTGTTAGATATTCAAAGATATCTAACACAAAAAAGAAAAGGTTTTTTCTCCTTGGAAAACCAGGAGCAGCACTTATCCAAAGGCTTTCACAAAGCTGAGA
This sequence comes from Falco punctatus, assembly GCF_963210335.1. NCBI lineage: Eukaryota > Metazoa > Chordata > Aves > Falconiformes > Falconidae > Falco > Falco punctatus. The sequence goes on along the minus strand of NC_137585.1, from coordinate 80,670,035 downwards.
AGATTTCTAGAATTACATACGTATAGCCTGATAATCATGGAATATCTTTGTAGAATATATAGAGTCTTAGCTGTTAACAGTCCTTCACAAATGCTGTTATTTATTAATTAGTTCTGTTTGGTGCAGCTATATCCAAGGACTGACTTGGGAGCTCATTTGGACACAGAGTACCTAGGATCTATCTTGAAGAGTCTTAAAAGTGAAAGAGATGTAGGAAAAAGTCGTGATGTGAAAATCAAGAAGGTGGTGCTTGTATGTCATTTAGTTCTCTTTAAGCACTTTCAAGTGATTGCACAGCAAAGTAACAAGTAAATGGAAAGAAAAAAGTGGTGTACTGGGTAGAAAAGGGCAGGGGAGGAAAAGAGGTGTAGCTGTGGAGTGACACGGATGTACAAGGTTGTGAGGAGAACGGAAGTGTTAGACAGGCAAAGAAGAGAACAGAAGTTTGTGCACACACAGAGCACTCCTCGTCATGGTGCAGTGGGTCCAGCATCCCTGTGCAGGTGCAGCGAGTCCTCTGCATGGACACATGCACCAAGCCACCATGCTGGGTGTGACAAGGGACATGCCCTTCCCTGTCTTTGTGCCTCTCTCTTCAGCCTCCCATGCCTGGCAAGGAGGAGATCTTCAACCAGATGCAGGCTGGGTGGAGGGTTGGGACTCATGGAGGTGCTGTAACTTCTCCAACCAGCTGTCCCACCTCTGCACCCTCTCCCTGCCAAGCTGGCATGGATGCTGTGAGAGAAGGGTTGCACCAGCGGAGTTTGAATTTCTGCTGATAGATTTGTCTGTGCAGACAGGTGTTGGGGGTTGAGTGCCCCAGCGCTTGTTTTGGCAGCCTTTGTAGATGCACCAGCCACCCAGGCTGCTTGTACGCAACAGGAAAGGAGCTGTCCCCTGGGCAAAGCAGAGGAGGATGCGTAGCAAAATCCTATTAAATGACTAGCTAGTGGGGCTATCGTAGATTTTTCTTAAGCCTTGTAACTAAATGGTCGGTTGTTATAGGTGGCTTCATGGGACACAGATGCAAGTCATCAGTGTTAGCAGGATATGACACAATTTTCTTTAGGAAGAAAGTTAAAACCTTGTACAATTATTTGAAGCAGCCTCTGTGTCTCAGCTCAGGTTTAGCATGTTGCCTGCTACTACAGAAGCCCCCCTCAGGAGCTGGGACCATCTTGCAACACAAGTAAGAAATATTATAAATACAAAATCATTATGCAGTTGGATATGATAAGGATCAGAAACAATAAATGTGTGTTGATTAAAACTTGACCCTAAGGAAAATACAAACATGTGTAGCCTATATGCATTTGTGTCAGCCCAGCAATCTGAAAGATGACTGTGCCAAGCGCTATTTTTTGAAAGCTGGAATAGCATACTGACAATCCAGATTTACATTCAAACATGCCCCTAGGTTCATACCTGTAACATTCATTTATGGTGAACCTGAAATAATATTGTATTAATGAATGCAGCTTATACACTACTGGAATAAATGATATGCCACAGCTGGGGAGAACATGGTGGGATCAGCTTGAGATGCATTTATTTCTGTGATACATTAAGCCAGGAAACTAACTACAGTGCGGTTTCTCACACTGAGGTATTTTTGATATATTTTTCCTTAGGTTTCCTTGTAAAGACAGAATAAATTGTCCTTGACATTCGTAAACATATTTCTTCTGTCAGTCTGTGCCCTTCCCTCTCTATGTGATACCTCATGGAAACAGTGCATGGGGGAAGCTGTGCTTAGTATTCCGCAGCACTGAGTGCCTGAGAGCTCTGAAATGGAAAGCTCTGCTCTCCAACAAATTACTGCAGGGAAAAAAATAGACCATGCTCGTTTTCAGCCTACAAATATTTGCCTTTGTGAAGTGCAATGTGGTTTGGGAAAACAATGCTGATGGCATTTTCATATGAAACTGGATTTCTTATATTATTGAGTAGTGAAGAAAGATGAAGAGCTGAACCATCCATATTATTCTAGGTAATAACATATTCCTTGGTCTATATTTGTCTGCATATGTGTATGTATGTGATAGTCTTTGTACTTGTATGCGATCATGCATGTGTACTTTATATAGCTTGTTACCACCAAGAAGCAAAGATACTACTCCAGCATCTAATGATGTGTCATGGTTTAACCCCAGATGATAACTAAGTACCACGCAGCCGCTTGCTCTCTCCCCGCCCACCCAGAGGGATGGTGAGGACAATTAGAAAGGAATGTAAAACTCAAGGGTTGAGATAAGAACAATTTAATATGTAAAGCAAAAGCCGCATGTGCAAGCAAAGCAAAGCAAGGAATTCATCCCCACTTCCCACGGGCAGGCAGGTGTTCGGCCATCCCCAGGACAGCCGGACTGCATCATGTGTAACGGTTAATTGGGAAAACAAATGCCATAGTGCCAGATGTCCCCCCACCCTCCTTCTTCTTCGCCCCAGTTTATATACTCAGCAAAATGTTCTATGGTATGGAATACCTCTTTGGCCAGTTTGGGGCAGCTGCCCTGGCTGTGTCTCCTCCCAACTTCCCATGCCCCTCCAGCCCTCTCGCTGGCAGGGCCCAAGAAGTTGAAAGGTCCTTGACTACGTATAAACATTACCCAACAGCAACCAAAACTATCAGTGTGTTATCAACATTGTTCTCACACCAAATCCAAAACACAGCCCTGCACCAGCTACTAAGAAGAAAATTAACTCTGTCCCAGCTGAAACCAGGACATGATGCTCTCCATAGTTCAGCCTTCCTCCTTCTCCCACACTTACTTTACTTAAAGAGCTCATTTGAGATAGAGATTGTGTATAGGCCTGATGCTGGTCCTTTGCAAATGTAAATCCATTTCAAAAATTTGTCAATGTTAATCTGTCACACAGGTCTTTCCTGCAAAATTGCCTGTCAAAGTCTCCGTTGCAATCCTGCTTAACAAGAACTCAAACGTTTAGGCTGATGGTGCTCTGCCCCTGCCTGTCATGATGACAAATATGGTTGTGGTGTTTCTTAGGATTTCTCTGCCTGTCTGGATTAGCCTGCTGTCTCTAGTCTTCTACTTCCATCACATGCTTTCGTTTGTTTTGCTTTGTTTGGTGATTTATATAGCTCTCTAGGCAAAGGAATGTTGCTCCTTATGCATTAAGATAATGCAAATAAATAATAATAAATGAAAAGTGAATTCACTAATAATGCACTCAGAATGATGAATGAACAGCAAAACCTGAAGGAATTAAACTCAATTAAATCAGACAGACAAAATAGAAAGAAACTGAGGAAAGATACTCTGCTTTGTTTTGAAGATAAAGAATGTAATCTGTTTTCTATTTGAAGAATAACAGGGTTTTCACAAGGTCCTCGTTGGCTAACTTAGACACACTAAGGTACCAGAAGTCGTTTATTTTTCTCTTCTTTCAAAGTAACCACTATGGCAACAAATAGGAGATTCCTAAGCAGCTGCCTGCAGTGATGGTTTCATGTATTCAGGCTCTTTGCACCTGGGGAAACTTTGAAATTCGGATGAGATTACAGCACTTGCAAAATATAAGCTGCATCAAATGCAAAGGATGTGCATTCCTTGCTCACAAAAACTATTGTGCTGAAATGCCACACGTACAGCTGAGCTGGTCTGCGCTCTGTGGTCCAGCTTGCAACACCAAATTCCAGCTAAAAACCTTGAAACACTACCCTGCCTTTGTGTCCTCCCTCTCACCCCAGCCAGTGCAGAGGCAGTGCACAAAGGGGCAGCACGTGGCTTAGCATCCTTTAATTTCAGAGCCACTAAGGATAAATTCATTGATAAAGAGGCAGGCAGAAGCTGGCAGCTGGCGCTCTGCAGCAGGCTTGGGTGGGGCAGAGGCTGCGGGAAGCGCAGAGGTGTGAGTCGGTGGGAGTGCTTCCCACGGCGGGGGGGCGGGGGGTCCAAGTCACCAAAGGAAGGCGGCTGTCATAACATGGAGATTGGCACTGCATATTTGCAGTACGTAATCAGTTTAGATTTGTGTGGAAAGTGGGACCCAAACTCTGCTCCACTTAACCCAAAACGCTGCACGTAAGATGCCTCTGCAAGCTCCGTTTCCATGGAAATGAACATTAGCATTAGCTTCCCTCAGTAAAGGAATCTATTAGACCAAGTTCAGTAAAACAGGTATTTCATCCCATTTCACTCAGGGAGAAGATAAGGATTAGTCTGAAATCCACACGTGGCATTATAAGAGCGTGACTTGATTATTCCTTTGGGGCTTTATAAGATTGGGAACTACTAGGCTGTATTACGTAGGTAGAACAATACCCATTTATGCTGAGGCTGACTCAGATGCGTAACTGCCAAAGCCTTATAAATCTTACACCAAAAGGAGGACAAAATAAATCTGAGCGTATGTGCCTTCAAATTAGACTTTATTACTGACATGGTCTTCCAAAAATAGAATTATTCTGATTTCAGGAAACAAAGGAGGTGTTTCGGTTGCCTTACTGATTTTTTTTTAAGGGTTGCATCTATTTCCTACAAACAAACCCTCTTTCTCACCACAACATTAAATTATTAAATCATCTAAGTCAAGTGAAAAGGAGACCTTTTCTGTAATGACATTAAATAATAAACTAAACTCTATCTTAAATGTGGAGGAAAGGCAGGATTTATATGGATTTGTTCTCAATATATGTTACCAGAAACACTGCTTGGTGGGTCTTTCTCCAAGCTGTCAAAGAAATGGCAAATCTCCAAGGAATATTCTGGAAATGAAAAGTTTTTAAATAAACCAAAAGAGGTTTCAAAGCTATTTTCAAAGCATGGTGGATCACTGAAGTTTGACAGAATGAGTACAGTGTTTACTCAGTTTAAATGTAGTAATCTTATTTAAAATGGTCAGTAAAAAGGCTAATGCAGAAAAAATGGAACATTTTTTCTTATTAGACCAGTTCTTTTTTCACACCTGTAAACACTGGAGAACCAGAATATCTGTGGGACAGGGAAGGTCATATCCTGGCCCAGGGATCACTAATATGATCGCTAATTAGAAACTCTGCTGCAGAATCATTAGTTTCCTTCTTTCTGTGAGAGAAACCTAATAAGACTTCAGATCCCAGGATGGATTTATGAAACTTGGTTCACAGTTAAAGAAAATATATTTTTTTTAGTAAAAGCAAAGATAATTTGGCCCCTGACACAGAAATAAAATTAAACTTGTATTTAATTGTGTGTTCTTGGTTCTTTTGAGGTAAGGTCTTGATATAAAATAAGAGAAGGCTGTGCATGGTCTAGTGTGCTGACATGTCAGTTTGACTCCTGGAGTTTAGGGTATGTTTTTGCAGAAAATATAGTAAGCAGAAGTGAGGATGCCTCTCCTGAAGTGCAGGAGTGCTCCAGCAAAGTCAGGAACACCCTCCCCTCCCGCCAAATCCTGCAGGGTTGAGGGTGCTCATCATCCCATTCACATTATCAGCACCTTACAGAACTGGGCCTCTGACAATCCATGCCATTCTAGCAGGGAATTGCAACAGATATTGAGAGAATTAATGTCTTTTTCTTTCTAAAGCTAAGGAAATTTCCCCACTAAGACCAAATGGTCAGAGGCCTTCTGTGTAACACCCATATATGTGAAGTTTTCAGGTAAACCTACACAGCCTTTGCTCCACATCATTATTCCTTCCCTTGCAAACCTCAAAGTATATAATCATCCTAAAATCCTTAAAAAGGCATCCTTCTGTCAGTCTAAAGCAAATTCATAGAAAAACCCAACTACTGAAAAATTCCACTTAAGTAACAAAATTCTTTCTAACACAAATGAGGTTACAGGAGTGTCGTAGTTTAACGCAGCTAATTCCATTGGGGCATAACCTGATCTCCTACTCTGCAACAATATACTGTTTATAACCTGCTCTTTTAAATCATTTACTGATCAAATCCATCCCAGTTCATTAAAAATTATTCTCCAAGAGTAGCTAATAAAAGAACTAATTGGGACACAGGCCAACATCTCCCAGCTTCTTGATAGAGTTCTGACATCTTAGGACTTTTAATTAAGTGTATGTGCTGGTGTTATAGTGTGCAATAAATTGTTCAGTAAAGATATGGAATACACTTCAAAACTCTTTTGGGGGAGGGGACAAATTTTTATTTTGATTTTGAAACAGATGGACAAGGCCCTCTTAAATTTCTGTTCTTGAACAAATGCACCAAATTTTGGAAGCTTCTCTCCTCCTCTTGGTCTCATAATCCTGCAAAATCTTTTTTTCTGTTTCTCATGTTTTCTAGATTTGATTGCCTGTAACAGAAACATAAGACTTTTTTTTTTTTTTAAGTTGGCTTTTGTTTCATTACTGATACTCCGAGCAGAGATCTGAAAATGAGAATGAATTCTGCAAATACATTGAATTCTCTTTTGTTTCCAAGACCACTTCATGTTTTCATTTCTCCTTTATTTTAGCAGCCCACTCTGGGATGCAAAATTAATTCTTCTTATGGCACTTGCTGAAATCGTTGTTCCCATTGCCATTTAGGTCAACAGAAGTTCTGCAGCTGACCTCTCTGCAAGCAAACTCAGCCTGGACCACAGGCATGTGCAGGTGATGGGACAGATCATGTAGAGAAAATAGGAGGGGATAAAATTGCTAAGGACATCACAATACAGGTAGGGATTTTGTTCACGCCCTTTCTATCCACGCACAAAACCTTGTTGCTTGACGTTCCAGTGGCCCTTCCAAGTGACACACCTGGAGGCTGGGCTAAAACTTGGACTGGGAATTCACTTGGACTAGTAAATCAACCACTTCATAGCGAGAACAGACATTCACAATGCCACATACAATCTGACAGGCACCTCATGCCTTCCCACTGTTCGCTTCCTAAGTCAGAAGAAGAAGCAGGGCTTTCTGTAGCTGCAGGAGAGAAGCACCAAACAGCTCAGCCAAGGCAGCGCAAAGACTTGTACAACGCGCTGCACAGTCTGCAGCGGGAGGCTGCCTATCCAGGTGTCATCCAAAGAGTAGGTTGCTCACTCTAGCTCATTTATGGTACAGTTATAGTCCGAAGGCCATTGGCATGTAACAAATACTTCCTGAATTCAGTCAGCTAAGTAATTTTAATCTGTTTCTATTTCAATCCATTTTGGCCCTAAAGCCATCACGGGTGTTTCCTTTTGTTTGACCTTCTCAGTGGAGAAGCCAGTGACTGGGTAGATAATAAGCAACTTCCATTTCACCCTTACAGACCGAGTCTCAGCTTTCTTCCTTACCTCCATAGTGTATGTTTGTAGTTTAGAATAGGCTGGAGGAACAATGTGGAAAGTTAGTTCTGTGTCTGCATGTATCTTTTTCATATTGCTAAAAAACGTTATTTCGTGTCCAGCTTTGCTGCAGGATACCTTTTATAGGCATATAAGTCAACAAAAGAAAGTTCACTGACATTTAAAACAGAGCTCGATACTTCATATGTCAGAGTTTTAACCATTTTAAGGTGTATTCTGAACAAGGATAACTGACTATAATTATTATTTCACAACTTGTAATGAAACGAAGGAAGAAAAAAATTATGGATTTGAGATACATTTATCTGTTGACTGGTATCTGTCGCTAAAAACCTAAACAAAACCCACACAATTTAGGTTAAGGAAGATAATAAAGCGATTAGTATCTATCAGGCATCTCTAAACAAGTAATGTAAAAAGAGCTTTTTGCACATAAAGCCTAATTACTTTGGGAGAAAATCCTTCTTTGCACACAGAAGTACAGATCATGTGCTAGCTCTAATTTATGCTGATCCTTATATATTGTACAGTAGTGATCTGTCTTATCCTTTGGCTGTCTCTACATTACATGCAATTTTTCACAGTACTTCCCAGTGATTTTCAGAATTCAGGAGCAATTCAGCATGGAGAACAATGGCAAGCAGGACGTGGTGAGTTGTGTCTGCTTATGGCAAGCAGTTATGTTATGTTCCAGCAATATGAGAAGAGATTGCATGTTATCATGACTACTACTTGCTCTTGTAACAGCTGTAAAGTGGAAAAGACTTTCTACCCTTTTTTTTTCACAATCTAGCCATGTCTGCCTTCTAAAGTAATCTCCATATTTTTTATCTTTTCCATTATTTCTTCTGTATCAACATCTTAATTCTTTAAGGAGTTGAAGCCATGTAATTCCATGTACAACAGCTAGCGGGCTTATTCTATCAAATACAAAATGCTTCTTCATTATAACTTTTATGTTTATGACCTCTCTGAAAGCACTGTAAAATCCTTGGGTGATATTACTGGTACAGTGAGCATGGCTATTTTAGGTATATGTTCATATTTCAAGATTAGCAGGGGATTTTTTTTTTTTAATATGGCAGTTACTATAGTGACAGTGACAGTTTCAGAGAGGAAAGATGGTATTGTGATAAAGATACTGTACAGAGATTCAGCTCAAATTTTCAGGAACACTTCAGAGAGGGTCACTTATGTGTTTTTATTTTCCAGTATTTTTTATTGTCATGGCAGTGCTCTGATGAACAAGTTGTTGACTTGAATTGCCGTAGCAGAGCTGACTGAGAGTTGTTCTTTCATTCCGCAGAACTCTTGCACATTTAAAAAATGTTCTTATTCTGTAATAGAACCAAAATCTCTTGAAAGCTATTTTGTGTAAATAAAATAAACCATCCTAGCACAATCTAATGCTGAAGACCTATGATTTGTGCAGAAAGGGGACTTGAGCCTAAGCTGCCAACCTGTCCCCAAAAGGCTAATACTGCTACAGTATTGAGGAAGTTCGGTGTTTTTCCTCATTTTGAAAAGTAATTTCATTCTGGATTTAAAAACAAAACAAAACAAAACAACCCAAACTTTTTCTAGCAAGAAATTTGTCAGAAGTGGTATGTTTCTATAAACAGTCGAGTTTCTATTGAATTGGTATTTTTGCAAGGACTTTTTTTTTTTTTTTTCTTAAAAAACCCAGCTGTAGTCTGAACAACTGTGCTGGTCAGTTAACAGATATCTAAATAAAATATGAGAAAGAATCGATCTGCAATGATTTCCTGAAGTCTACGTGTGTGTGTAATTCTACAATTTCTAAGGCTAAGCTCTAATTGAGGCTTGGTCAGGACATGCCGGCTTTTCATCCGTAACTATCAAGCTACAGAAAGCCTGTCTTCATAGTCACAGCCAAGTATTCTCCTCATGCTTGGCCAAAATGCAAAGATGGAACTCTGTAGTCCAAACCTCTCCAACACCCCACGTAAGGGGGCTGCCACCTCATAATGAACTGTCAATACCCATGGTAATTATCAGAGTAGCCATGTTATTACCAGGGATGGCCGAGGTGGTCTGTTCTTGCCTCTGATGTCAGTAATACACTTGTTTTAAAGTGTGACAGAGCCTTTGACACCTTAAATTTACTGTACATATGGAATCATTCATGGCTGTTGGCAGCTGAAATGTTCATGGCCAAAGTCCCAGTGACAGCTGAAACAAGGTTCAGACTGCTGATCTTTACTCCGTTTCAGTAGCTGATTGCCAGCTTAGAGCTGGTAATTAGCCGTGTGAGGCGTTGCTGTCTTTGGCTTGCAAGTGTGAGCTATCAGTGGAGGACAACCAATCAGAAGAGTGCAGGATTCTGGTCACCAGCCTCAGCTAGGCAGAACCAGAAGTCACTGATTTTTAGTTGCCTCCTAAACAAGACTAGTATCCAACTGAGTGAGCCGGCAATGAAGTTTTAAGACCAGAATTTTTCCTAGTTATAGCTGAGAAACCCGTTTCTTATCTCTTCACCTCTTAGCTACCTGTGAATACTCCAGGGAAAAGTCTACCAGCTCAGCTTACACTGCCATGGTGTCCACTGAACTGTTTAACATTACCCTGGAGGGACTGGAAGCATCAACATAAACAATAGCTGCATGTGAGGAAGCAATCACAGAGAAGTTTTCTAGGTTATCTCTGTACTGAGGTCTTCAGGATAAAGCCTCTGCCCATTCCTTGTGTGAACAATCGCCAGCAAGAACAGCACGTTCCAGAGTGTTGTAATGCCACACGGTAATCTTCTGGTAATACTGCTGTATCCAGAACCATCCGGATCTCCTATTACAGGGTGTTGATCTTTGACAACATGAAAGGCTTATTTCCCGGTTTTGTTTTTTCACCTTCTGGCTTTGATAACTCTGCTTCTGGTAGACTCTCTTGCAATGCAGGATGAAGAAACCTGATATTCTTTATTGCCACATGGTGTTACTGGAGCGGTGTGATGAACAATACTGTTATGTCTTACTTGGAGGTGATTCAGCTCATGTGGGCAGAGTTGGCATGATTGCCTTTTGGCATGGAACTGAAAGGCCTAAGAAGCTGATTATGCTGAAGTGTTTGAAGAAGGGATTCAGGACACAATCCTGAGAGCACTATAATCCTGCTCAAGCACAACGTGACTTAAAAGCCCACTGTTCCATTCTAGTTGTTTTCTCCCTGTGCCTGGAAACCTTCTCTGTCCTTCAGACCAAAGTGTACTTCTTATTCTGGATAAGGTGATATGAGGTCTGAAAGAAATGTTGTCACCTGAGCTTACCCCACAGATTAGCTTTTCAAAGGGCTACAGAATCAGAGCAAGTCTCTGTTGGTTCTGCTGGCAAGGAGTAAAACGAGCAGTATTTAGGTTTTGAGAATATAATTCCATCTGAGCCGGTTCTTTGGCTAGATTTGTAATGTTTGGTAAGATGGGTTCAAATGGGCCACGTTACCTTGGGTGGGCTGGTTCACAGTGGGGCCCTGTTCTGGATACCAGCTCTGCAACCCATCAACAGAGGAAGATGAATGCTTGACATGGGCAGCTACTTTATAACAGACTACTAATAATCTGTTATAAGGGGGCGGTGAGGATCACGGTGGGAAGAAAATTATAAAGATGATCTATGGTGCAGTATTTTTTAGAGATCTGTATCATCTTTAAGGCCCTGGGGCAATGGGTGTGATAAAACACACATCCAGTTACCATCTTGCCCTGAAGACCTTGTCTGCTCTAAGTCCCTTAACGGAAAGTTAAGGGTGTAAGATAAACACCCTGAAGCACAAGCTTCATGGTATTTCACTGAAAACACCATCTTACTGTCACTAGTGCTCCACAGTGTTCTTTTGGGGAATTTGATGAAGAAGCTTAGGGTTGATCCATGAACAGCCACCTCCTCACACTGCTAAACAGGCGTTGTGGGAGATACTCAAAGGCACCCGAGGAGTTGGGCTTTAAGCTCCAGTTATTGGTTTTCTTGGGACTCTGTTTTCATTGTATTGGGTTTTTTTTGTTTGTTTTATTAGTATCTTTTGGATCATTTTACTTATCTGACAGGCTGTCATGTATAATGCTGTGTTGCTGGGTTAAGTTATTTCTGTTCTGAAATGTTCCAGGACATTATTTAAAGCAAAATCCTTTCCTGGTTCCTCTGTTATTCTAAAAGTTGTTTTGAAAAATTCTGCTTTGCCAGCATACAAGGCCATGAGGAGAATGAGGAGACCATCGGTGCTCTCACATCACTGGCACTATTGCCTCTCTCTGCAGAAACAGATGTTACAGCACTTGTGCGCTCCCAGGGCTGGGCCTGGAGGAAAGATGGGATGAAAAGTGGTGGGGTGGGAGAAGGCTCAGGCAAATGCAGCTGGGAAAGATTTACTACCGAATCTGGGTGCTTCCCAGATTACTGTATGGATTTGTATGCCAAAAGCATACACGTCTAACAATGTCAGGAAGCAGCTGATATCCCTGTTTCACAAACTTGTCATTATTAGAGCTATTGTCAGCCCAGCTACTGGAGCCAAAGTGAGTCCTTAACACAAAAGAATAACAAGAAAAAATATTTATATCAGTTCCATTTAAATTTTACTAGATTTATGATAATTGTCATAGAATTGGTCTTTTTGATATATCATAGCTGTGTAAAGGTCTGAGAGGGCTTTTGGTTTGTTTCTGATCTTAGACATCAGGACTATCAGTTCAAACCCAAGCTCCCCGTTCAGTGCCTTTATATCATCCAGTGACTTAAATAGAAAATGCATGAGGACTCCTGGGAGCAGGGATGGGATTGGGTCTTAACCAATGGGACTGAGGCTTAAACATGATTAAGTCAGCACTCCTCTTAAATAAGGCTTTTTACCCCTTTACATCTTGCATTCCTATCTGCTCAGTGGCCCAGCTTAAAAATGGAGCTAGAAAATAACCCCACCACCATCACATCATTAGAGCCACCACCCACAGTCAGGAGGTGGATTAGAAATTATTTAGGTTGAGGAATGCTTAGAATAGAGCTCTCTCCAGACCAAATATTTATGCTACCAGGCTGGGTGATTGCTGCCGCCTTCTATCCCCTAATTTATTCCTAGTTTGGCAACTATTCCCCCAAGAGATCAGAGAAGAGCCTGTTTAGACACCGTCTGTGCCTGGGGTTTCCTGTGGGTTAGTCATTGGCATCGTCCTGCACAACATTCAGGATCACTCTGTCATGCAAGTCCCTCAGCACCCTACAGAGTTAGAAGGAGATAAAGATGTCATCTGAGGTACCTCTCTGTTTGTTGCACTGAAGTGTTTGTCTTTTAATCATTCCAACATCTGAATTGGAAGGCAAGGGTTGGAGTCATCTCACCCACGTTAGACCATCTGGAAGATAGATGCTTGGTCCTGACTAATCATTTCAGTTCTCTCTGTGTGCAGGGATAGCATATATGTACCTCCAGGAATCGGTACCCATCTATCTCAGATACCCGTTTTAGTGTGATCTGAATCTGCCTCTGCAACCGCCTATCTCTCTGCAGTGATTTCTTAGGGAGATTGCAACATTAATTCAGGCTGGATCTCCACTTTTAGGATGAGTGGTCTATCATTCATTTCTACAGTACTCCATCAGAATATGATCCACTGCAGTCCATACATGATCCACAGTGGACGGTATTCAGTGCCTACCACTTACCAGATTGAGAGTGCACAGCTGCTAAGTTTTCTGAGGAGCTTTCAGTTGAAAATCCATCAGAACTGATTCTGTGTAGATATTGGATAATACAGAACTGAGCCATACCGGCACGTTCATATTCGAGTCAGATGGGAGTTGAAAGGAAGTGGAGAAACTGGTGGTCCGGGATCCACACATTAGCACACACGGCACAACGGACAGACTCTCCCAAAGGAGAAATGATGTAGTTGCAGCTTTTGCAGTGTTTGAAGTTTAAAGGAGGGTATTTTACAACACTCTCCAGACATAACTTTGCATCTATACATATGTAGCACACTGAAAGAATGTAATGATTTACTCAAGGGCAAAATGATAGCCCACTTGCATAAACGGTTCATCCCTTAGGCACTGTGAGGTTATGCTGTCTTTTCCACTGAAGACATTGTGGCATTTAACCAGATCTAATACACTTGCTATTAGGCCAGCACTGGGAGTTACAGTACTGCAAAGATGCAAAGAAGGCTACTTAAAGCTGACAGATCTTACCATATTAGGAATAGCTGTATGTACTGCAGTTTAGCTCTTTGTATAGCATTTAATATTATCAACAGATAGTTTTCATCACTCTAAAGTACATGTAAAGGTACTTCAATGTCTTAGTGGAAGGAAATCATGCACATCATTTGTGTAGAAACTGTTGCTTTCAAATGTGTCTTTAAAACAATATTTTTAAGAGTTCTGATGTCTGAAACTGGGAAGTTTACCTATTAACCAGCGTGATTATTTCAAACGGGAGATAACGGCCCAAATCCTCTTCTGGTGCTTGTAGGACAAAAGTGTAATTCAGAATCAATTTGCAGTGGTGGCTGTAAGCTCTGTCAGTACTGCTTGGTCCTAGACCAGCTGTATGGTGATCTGCTTCTCATTTTCAATACAGTAGCCATGGGGCTGCTCTTGCTTTCCAAAATCTCCAGCACTGCTGCTGCAATTGCTGAGAGCACAGGGAGACACATGGGAGGCATGGGGGGAGGGAGGGGAATCATAGAATCATTTTAGTTGGAAAAGACCTTTGAGATCATCAAGTCTAACAATTAACCCACCACTGCCAAGTCCATCACTACACCATGTCACTAAACAACACATCTACCCATTTTTTAAACACCTCCACTTGTAGAGGAATGAAGGCAGTGGGTTGATTAGCACTGATAACATGCAGCTGTGGCCTTGCCTCGAAGGCAGTGGGTTGATTGACATGGATAATGTGCAGGTGTAGCTCGTTCCATCTAAGTAGTTAAATAGCCCTGAGGACTGTGGGAAGGGGGTTTCAGTTGGAGGAAGGGTGGCAGTGTGGTCTGGCTTCTGGAGGAAGGAGAAACAGCATGAACAGTAGGATCTGACTGATGGTAAGTCTTGTTGCAGCCTGATAGCTTATTTGTGCTGCAACAATTGGTGCCCTGTGTGAGGCCAACTGAGTTGGACTCTGACTACAACAACCGGTGCTTGATGTAGCTGTGGCAAGCGGGAGAACCTGCAACCCATAACAGACACTGTGAGAGGTGAGCTGTTGACAGCTAATTGATACAGGTGTATTGCAATATTTGTTGTTCATCTTAACTTAAATTACAACTTCTGAGGATGATGATTCTACCACCTCCCTGGGAAGCCTGTTCCAATGTTTCAATGCCCTTTCATCATAGAATTTTTTTCCTAATGTCCAATCTAAACCTCCACTGGTGCAACTTGAAGCCCTTTCTCTCACCCTGTCACTTGTAGTCTGGGAGAAGAGACTGACACTCACCTGCTTACAGCCTCCTGTCAGAGAGTGATAAGAGCCCCCTGAGCCTCTTCTTTAGACTAAACAACCCCCAGCTCCCTCAGCCATTTCTCATAGTATTTGTCCTCTAGACCCTTCACCAGCTTCATTGCTCTTCTCTGGACATGCTCCAGCCCCTCTGCATCCTTAGTGAGTGGTCCAAAACTGAACACAGGGTTTGAAGTGTGGCCTCACCAGTGCTAAGTGCAGGGGGAAGATCACCTCCCTTGTCCTACTGGCAACACTATTTTAGATACTCATCAGGACACCATTGGCCTTCTTGGCCACCTGGGCACCCTGCTGGCTCATGTTCATCTGGCTGTCAACCAGCACCCCCAGGTCCTTTCCCACCAGGCAGCTTTCCAGCCGCTCTTCCCCAAGCCTGTAGTGCTGTGTGGGGTTGGTGTGACACAAGTGAAGGACCCAGCACTTTTCCTCGTTGAATCTCCAACAATTGGCCTTGGCCCATCGATCCAGCCTGAGCAGATCCCTCTGCAGAGCCTTCCTGCCCTCAAGGAAATCAACGCATCCCCTCCTCCCCCATCTTGGTGTTGCCTGCAAATTTACTGAGGGTGCACTTGATCTCCTTGTCCACAGCATTGATAAAGGTATTAAACAGAACTGGCCCCAGTACTGAGCCCTGGGGAACATCACCTGTAACTGGCCACCAGCTGGAAGTAACTCCATTCACTACCACTCTTTGGGCTCAGCCATCCAGCCAGCTTTTTACCCAACGTAGAGTACACCCTTCCAAGCCCTGAGCAGCCAGTTTCTCCAGGAGAATGCTGTGGGAGATGGTGTCATAGCCTTTACTAAGGTCTGAGTAGACAACATTCATATCCTTTCCCTCATCCACTAGGCAGGTCATCTTGTCATAGAAGGAGATCAGGCTCATCAAGCAGGACTTGCTTTAGAACATTCTGGAGCATCCCTGCAAGACCTGTGTGAAGTACCTACTAAGTCAGCCATTGAACTAGACTGGCAAAAGTTGCTTAGATTTTACAGGTTTTTTTATTTTGTCTTTGGAGTGCCTCTACAGGCGTTTTGTATTATTTTTTTGTAACACTACCGTGCTTTGTATGTTTTTGTGCAGTGGGGTTGTATTAATTAATGGTGATCACCATGATTTCACATAATGTTCCATTGTGATGGAGAAGATGGGGATATAGTTTTCAACCATTATTTGGATGTCTTATATATGAGATACTTCTAAAATACTGCTGTGATGTAACTTAAAAAAAAAAAATCACAGAAGTGAAAGTTTTATTTTCATTCTCCAAGCTCCTCATTTTTTTATTTGACAGACATTGGTTAATTTAGTTCCCTGCATTTTGTAACAAGGAGTGAAAAGTCTGTTTTGTCTTCAAAGTAGATGGGTACTGCAAAATCTTCATGGTCCTAGGCAAGTATCACTAATGTTAGTGCAAGTCTTGGAACACAGCATGTATGTAAGTTAAGTGTGGATGGGAGATATTTAATGCAGCACAGAGAAATTTCTTCATTGCTTTTGATAGAGTTTATGAAGCATATTTGCATTAGAACTGACTGGGACATTTTTGAATAAATGAGAATTTATCAAATGCAAATGTTTTGCAAGGATATAGAAACAATTTTAAATAGAAAAGGAAAAGATTTTAGCAGTGTGGTCACTAAAGTACTGGCCCTAGGAAGTGGGAGGTGCCCAGCCAAGGCCTTTTAATTACTTCAAGATTATTCACTCACTAGTAGATCTAGATTTGAAGTTTTCTCTCATATTCTGGGCCATGTCCTAACCATTTAGACATCCATATTCTGGCTGGAATTGTTAATATTTTTACTCAATTATGCTTTAATGAATCTCTGAAAGGTTCTAGTTTCATTCTACAGTGTAGTGGAACTAAGGAGTAAAACTCCAGTAAATTCCATTAAACAGATGTGTCGTCTTTGAGTTTATTCTGTTTAGAGTGGATGTAGGTGGGTCTACATGTGGGAATAAGTTTCTTTAGTGGTGTCATTCCAAAAATGCGTGCCTGTAAATGTAAATCATATCTGCTTACATTGCGGACTTACTAAACATAAGAATGAAACGTATAGCCACATATTTTAGTTTTTCTGGTATTAGCTAAGAACACCTCTTTCCAGAGCAAATGCTTTTCCCTGCAAATGCACATAAAAGATACTCCACAAACATCATAATCTTAGTAGCAGCTTTACTGTACATAAAATTATAGTAGTTTTTCCATGAATAGTGTAATATCTCATGACATTACAAGCCCAGAAGTAGAAGCATTATCCTTTTCAGTACAATAAATCCGCAGCCTACCAATGGAACCCATAGTTAGTTGCCTACCTAGGTGTCAAGATAGTGCACTCGGAGAGCCTTCAGATATTTTATGCAGTACTGTTACAGATATATTGATTTATAAAGAGAAGGGTATGAAAAGTAGCTACAGTAGCATTTCTAAAAATCCCCTTAAACATAGTGCTCCCCCCCCGCTGTAATATATGTGACATCTCCCAACATCATATGTTCTGCAGGGGGTGTGAGAATTTTGAGTACGTAAGTTTTGTATGAATTATGTAACTGATTCATGGTTTACCACCTACATGTAGATAACTGTCCAAAATCCTGCTGATATTGCTTCTATGTGTCATCAGATAATTTTATATTGAACTATAAAGTCCTCACCTTCTTAAAAAAATAACTATGAAGTATAAATACATATGCATGTGTTTCTTTCGTTTTAGGCTTTAATTTCATTCCCAAATGTCCCTCGATAGTCACTGCATAAACATCTATCAGTAAAAGTTCTGCTCCAGATCACACAGAACACAATGTGGGAAACATCCAGAATGGAATTGAGCAATCTGTATGAAGATTAATACTTGTGTCTAAATCTTGACAGTAGCCTTTTAATCACATTTGAAACAAAACAATCTACAGGATGAGAAAAAGGGTTAATGACACATCTTCCCTGGGAACAGCTTGGACAAACATGGTTCACTATATCATTTCATTTTTACAAAACAGATTTATAGATTACATCTTACTGAATCAATTATTCCTGTAAATATAGAGAAAATAACTATCTTTCCAACAAGAAGCAGCTGTGTTTTTCCAATACTATTAAAATTTGAATTAATACTAAAAGGAACAAAAAATGAAGTAAGTGGATTATAGGCATTACTTGTTCCAAATGACATAATTCCACTACAGGCTCTGCACTAAGTATTTATGGTAAAATGATACTTCAGCTTTAATCTATTATTTCTGAGCTCTTATTCATATTTACTGTAAACTCTTCTCTATGGAATTGATAATCACTCTCATGAACAAAAGAAAGAAGAAAAACTCAATGTGAATAAAAAGCTTTTAGCTTAAAAAGTGATTAATTACATCTCAGCTCTGTTCTTCACAGACTTCTTTCATGGAGGTGATGACCAGTAGGGACAAGCGTAATCAGTTTGTCTGACCTTCTCTGTCCACAGACTTTTGCTCCAAAGCTGGATTAAAGTACATGTTATAGGAATACACATAATATTTTCTTGAAGATCTAGGGTTGTGATGAACTTACAGCCTCCTGATAAGCTGATCCAATGTTCAGCTACCTTCACAGCTATGAAATTACACCTCATCTTAGGGTTTAATGTTGAGTTTTTTTCCCTTTATCTGCAGTTCCAGTTATTGGATGTTCCAGTGCCTTTGCCTGCAAGACTGGAAAACCTACTACTATGTGAACAAAAGTTTTGCTCATGGATCAGTTATTAAAAAAATAATAATCCAGTAGTACTCATCAGTCTCCACATCCCAAATTGTGTCTTTTGTGACCTGAATTATTTGTGGGCCTTGAATTATTTGTATGCTCTGCACTTCCAATCATTATTCGAATGTGATTGTCAAGACTCAGAAACAGGGTTCTAGTAGTGGTCCTAGCAATGCTGTGTTCAGAGGCAAAGTGCCTTCCCAGCTTCTTCCAGTGTTACCCTTGGTGCATATGCACGCATCTTATGAAATGTCATGGCCACAACATTGAAATAGGTCAGTGAGGAGGCACTTGAGTTTTTCTAGTGGCTGCTTCAATGAGTCTCTTGCCCTGTAAGCACAGCTGAGGATTTTTGTGCTGAAATACGCTACACAGCACTTGCCTGTATTAGAGTACATTTTGCTGGACTGTGATCAAGAACTTGTCCCTAATCTCATTATTTACTGCTTCACCATCTTGGTGGCATCTTTATTCTACAGATATGAGCCCTATGTTCTATGGTTTGTTGACAAAAACATCAAAACATCTCTTCTAGGAGGTTTTAGGACATTCTGCGTGTGCTGGATATAGGACTAAGTATGAGGTGAAACTATTTCTTAAGTATCTTAATACGCAGTCCGGAATGGACATCAGCTTTTTACCTCTCTATCAGCTCTTATTGCATCTGTCAGCATTTGTAGAAGTTTTTGAAATAAATTTTGGCTTCCTCTTGACTTATCCACATAAAGGTGACAGGTTGAATCTGTGAACCCACCTTAATTAGGTGGCTTAGATATTTTCAAGTAATGATATATACTACAGAAGGCTTAATTGTTTAAAACCTTACTTGAATGCAAGTTTCAGCAATACAGCCCTTGCACCTGGAGGAAAATATGTGAGCAAAAGTCCAGGGAGTGGCACCATGTCCCAGCTACCTTTATCTCATTCACAGCATCTCCAAATACTACAAGAGACACAACTGAATATTTTCACACTGTATTTACATATTTGCAATGATTTTTTTTAATGTCTGTTAGGGCCTTATATACTATGAAGACTGTAGAAGAGTTAAGGTTAAAACTGTGATATTTGTTGTCCACTCTTACAAAATGCAGATGGGTTTATCTTGTCTGTGGTACCATAAAGAAGCATAAGAATCAGGTAGGGCACTTTCACAAGCCATTGTGTATGAGGGTAGAGGAATAAGGTGAAACTATAAGAACAGCTGAAAACTCAGCCTCCTGAAGAACAGAGAATGAATTTTGTTGGGAAAAGTTTTGTAAAAATCTGCAGAAAAAGATGGAGTATTGCTTGGAGAGTGGGATAAGGACAGTCACCGAATACAAACAGCAGTATCAACTTCTGTGAGGGTGAGCAGAGCATGCAGAGAGTGCTTAGTACGCACAGTAGTTATCCCACAATGCTGTGGGAAAGTCCAAGAGACACGAGGAGCATTGCAATTTGTTGTGCATGGAGTACACTACTGTTGAACTTCAGACCCTTGCTAAGTCAAGATGCATGTTTTGCAAAAAGCTGTGCACTGTCCTGCCATAATTGACTAGATTTAGAATAATGATGTTTCCTCTAGCTATCAGTTCTCCATGTTGCAGGTCGTATCAGTAATCAGGCAAATCTCTTATGGGGTGAAGACTGTGGAGTGCTGCTGTAAGAAAGTGCACTGACTTATCAAACAGCCAAAGAAAATAAGTGCATGATGGGTGGTGAGAAAGAAAATGTGAGCAAGAAACCAGTATGAATGCTTCCTCTCCAGTCTGTTTTAGTAATGTGTGGTTTAGGTTATTCTTCACATGTACTGCATAGGCTAAACCCTCTCTTTCTAATACTTTGTGCTACACGGATTGACCAAAGGGCAGGATTTAGACAAGATGTTGTCCTTGAGGCAGCGATTTTTCAGCCAGAAATGCAGAATTGGCTTCTATTCCCTTTAATACAGAAGATTTACCACCAACATGGAAGACTGTGAGGCATTTTCCTCTTCTACGTCTAATCACACAGATGCCTAAAGTTCTTAGCCTGAAAACCTGAATTTACCTCTGCTTCTCTCTCCATGCAGGATGAATGATTCATTTTGCTCTCTGATGCTGTTTCCAACGGCAAAACTGTTACATAAAGGCATTCAGGCCTTCTGATTCTTATTCAGCTTTGGGAATTTCCCGTGCTCACCACCAAGACCCAGGTAGAGTTAATTTCAGGGTGATTTTGAATCAAGTGCCAGAAATGCACGCAGAGTCTATTTTTTTATATTTGTGCTATTTTTCCACAATAGTGCATCTTCTGATATTTAACAGAGAATCATCCTACTTCAAAATTCAATATGTTTAAGCTAAATACTGCTTCATCTTGTCCATGAAAAATCTCACTTCATTTTGACATGACATTTACTCAGGCCCCGTTCAAGAACACTGTTCAGTTCAGGAGGGAACTCGGGCATCTGTTTGAATCACAAGACCATCAATGGGAAGAATGTGCAAAGGTTTAAATAATGAAATGACCACACCAGGAATAGGTTACTCCCCAAAATAATAGATTTATTATTCTTCTTCCTGTCTATTTTTAAAAACAAGAGTGTATATATAGCTTTGAATTGTGAAGTTTATGTCTTCATTATCTTCCTCGTTCCCATCAATATTTTTTATTTCTGCTCATGAGTTTTGTACTTGTCTATGGATTCAAAGGTTCTTAAATATGTATCCTCTGACTAGCTAGGTACCCCCCCACAGGTGGCATCTGTTCAACATAGTGAGTCTTTGCAGAGCTGAGGGCTGATGTGAGAAGAGACAGCTAATGAGGTCTTCTTTTGCTTTCTGACCCAGGTTTCCTTTGTCATATATTAGGGTGCTGCTTTGCTCCTACCACAACGATGAACCATTCCTGCCAAGGTGATTTCCAGTAGGTGAAACTTCCCACTTTATTAACATTATTTCCACTTTGGAAAACCGATAAGTAGGATATGCTGTGATGGTATACCTGACGCTTCTACTATTGCCTCTGAAGCAGAGGAAAAAAAGGCAGGAGTAATGGAACACTATTAAATTTAGTTCAGGAAGTGTTATTGATATGCTTTTATATAAAATCAACCAGGTATTTCAGTGCACTGTAAGCTGTTACTGAAACAGATTAAAGGCACTCATCACAGCATACTAGATATCATGCTATTCTCTGTCAATGTGCTATTAAATAGCATTGTATACATGACAAATGTGTTCTCTAAGCATTGAAATGCTTTGTTTTGTTTGGGAAGGAGGGGATATGCAGCAAAACAGCACTATTGGGCCATATTTTTAGCTGCTGCAAATTAACATAGCTCCACTGGGAGTACTGCCAGGAATTTAAAATGAATGTTGAACTTACAGTAGAATCAACTACTGTGGTAGTTCAATGATATGGAAGGCTGGGGTGTAGGAAACATTTGAAAGAAAGCATAATAGATTATCTGGGGATAAGCTTTGCTTCAGTGCCAGGTGAACTGAATAAAATATTTCAAGCTGCGAATTATTGAATGTCTGTAATATGTTTCAGTACTGGCATTATAAATGCCCAATAGAGGAAAAGCTGGCGCATACAAAAAACGTACCTTTCTAATACAGTAGAATTCCCTGTGTGCAGACTCTGAAATAATGGCTAAAAACCCTGTCATTTATAATCAGCATGGGGATTCGCATATTCTCTAATGAAATCCCTGTTAAATAAGCCATATGGTCATTACACTATGGTTTGAAGCAAGAGGAAAAGTATTATCCTGAATAGAAATCAGATAAGAGGCACAAGATGAAACAGTTAACAAATTTCCTTTTTCAGAAAAAAGAAAACTTGTCTTTTAAGATTAGCTGATATTAGAAAAAAAAAAAACAGTTTGGAACCATAATATTTTTAAAAAGCTAAGAAGTGGAATGCAATATATGTTGAAAGAAAGGTACTTAACTATTCGCACAGTGTGGCTGAACAATAAATTGTATCAGCACTGAAAAAAGCATTTGGCACCATGGAGGACAGGTCAGTGGAGTCATTACTATCCAGTGGGAGGTCCTAAAAGCAAAGTTAGAATATTGAAGTAACAGAGTAGAAAATACAACTGAAAGTAATCTAATATTGTGCAAATTAATCTTTCCTGAATGCTGTGTTCAGTTCTGCTCAGCTTGCCTCAGCAGAGATATAAACAGGAAGAAGAAGGGTTCAAAACTGGGTCAGTGACACCACAAACACTAGTAGAAATCATCACCGCCAGTCATTAAGAACAAGACAAAGAAAAAAAAAAAAGAAAAAGACTTAATCTTATGGTAAATGAATGATGAAAACATCAACAGTTATAGCAAACAAGGCACCATCACAACTCTGGCAGAGGGGAAAACCAAGTAAGGAATTATCAGGGCCAACAAACGTTCTTTTCAAAGGTCGTGAGTAATTTCCCCCCAGCTGCTTTCTGTTCACTGGATACCTCACCAGCTGGCTGGACAAGCCCCACCTCTGTAAAGCCGGCACAGGAACGGAGTCAGTGGTAACAATACTTGGCTCTGGCTGTAAATCTCAAAATGAGGAAAATTATTAAGGAAAGGGAAACTGAGGCACCAAAGTAATTCCTTGATTTGTAAAGAGAGGATTCTTAACAAAAAAAAAACAACCAAAAAACAACAACCAAACATATGGAGGGCATGATACCCATCAAATGGACTAGAATTAAACAAAAGCAAAACAAAATCATAATCCTGAAAGACAAAACAAAGCCTACAGCCCACCACCTGGTTCAACCATTGCCAGATTGGTGCGTAAAATCCACTCCTACGTGAACTCATCTCAGGCATTACCAGGAGCAGGATCCCACACAAATGCAAATGGTTTTTATTAATTTCTACCCCAAATTATGGCCATACGTTCAGGGTTCTTGGTTTAGCTTTTTAGAGAGTAGAAGTTAAATGAGGTATTTCACTCATTTAAGATGTAACATTAATGTGCAGCCTTTGCTGCTTTCTTTTAACATGCAATTATTTCTTCCTTGATAAGATTCAATTAATTGGTGAGATAATGAAGTAGCTATTCCCCAGGAATTATTATGTAAGTTACATTATCTTGTCTTTATACAATGGGAGATATTAAAGTTAGAAATCTTTTGTTTCTTTGCTGTTTTCAGCTCTTTTGCATGTTCATTTACACACTAAATATTCAGTATTGTAAAAAAAATTCTAAACCTCAGGCATGTGGGGTTTTAACAGCACATCACTGATTTGCTCAGTGAATGTTTGTTTTGTTTTTATCAATGACAAATATACTTGTAATGATACACTGGTTTCATTAGGTTACACAGGCTTTCTTAAGCCATTGCCTAAGGAGTATAATATAATCTGCTGAACCCTGGGCAGTGACTTACAGACTGCTCTACATTAACCTGTAGTTCATGCATCACCGAGTGTTTTGCTCTCCTAATTAGCCACTAACCCATTGCACTATTTATAATTACTTAATACAACAAGGATTTATGTAGAGAGAGATTCAATAAAGAGAGATTTAACAAGAACATAAAGCACAGACAAAACATCTAATGAACAGAGCAATAAGTTTCAGGATACTAGGATATTCAGAATGTGCTTTCTATTAGTTTGTTCGTTTGTTGTGTGAGATTACTTTCTCCAGGTGGAAAACATATTGGCATAGTCATAAAACCCCCTCAGTCTTAGGTAGAAAGCACTAACACAAAAACTTATTGATCTGAATAAATGTGTTAATGCAGATAACAGTATTTCAAGCTCTGCCTCTTAAGAAACAGAAGTAATTTTTCCATATTAGAAGCTGTCACTAAATACTGTTACAATACAGGATTGTCATACAGGATTATTGAGGTAGAGGGGGAGCATAACTCCTCTTCAGATCTCTTTCCACCAGTTTCTGTGAGATTAATTTATCTATTCATACAGAAATTTGGAAAAAAAATAAAAACAAAACTCTGCAAAAATGTGTTTAGCGTTATGAGATCAGATGTGTTCTTGATACTTCCCTGTGGAGCAAAACTATTTGTAACCCATCCAGATCACAGCTGAGCACTTCAGTTTTCTCAGCTTTTTATCTTCTTGCTTCCAACAGATTGCCTATTGCAGGGGCTAGAGCAACTCACATTGGCTCAATAAGCCTAGCTGCTTGAATGATTCCGTCTGTAGCACACTTGGATTAAACTGTTAATGACATAATTATGCAGTAGTTGCTCCCTTGCTCTCTGATGCAGTCTATCTGGATGATGCAGGTTTAAAAAAGAAAAAAAAAAAAAGTGCTTAAATGTAGTGTTTCCCCTAACCCAAGTCATGCTGACAGAACCAGGTTTGGGTGCAACTGTCTGTGACATAACGCCAACAGATCAGAGCTGAGCATCTGTGAGTGTGTGAGAGGAGAGGTGATACCTTGATCAGCTGCAGTCAGTTCAACATACCTTCCCAAAGCGAAGGTCCTAGCAAAGGAAAATATTTCTGTCCTGGTTTCAAAATATTTCTAACTTTTACCTGGGCTCATCTTATCTGCAAAAAGTAAATCAGAGGATAAAAACTGTTTTGCATAAAATCTGATCTGAAAGTATCTTGGGAGGGACAGAATAAGGTTTACATTCAATGGCACAAATACAACATATAAACAAGTCTATGAAATTTTAAATCCTAGCAAAAGGAAGATAAAGCAGTAAAGTGTTTTGGAAGAGCCAAGATAATAAACATAAAACAATATTACCTTTCTGAAATGAGAAACAAGAAGCTCTGGATGTTTTCAAAACAGCTAAGCAATAAAAAGCATAGCTCATAATTTGCCAGCACCTTTTTTGGATTGCTTTCAAACAGTCCTCTGAAGCATCACTCGATATATAACATTTACAAATGAGTAAAAATGTACCTCCATGAAACTAGGGGCTGAAGTCTTCTATGTGCCATGGCTAGTCTGTGCTACAGCTTTCCAGAGACCAGAAAGATGGGACCTTGGGCAAGTGCCTCCAGGTGAAGAAGCATAGGCCGTCCTGGTGGCCTCCCTCTTTATGCTGATTCCGTACAGGCCTGTTTGCTCCCTGAGACACTACTGCTCACCGAGACACCAAGTGTGTATCTACCACAAGTGAGCAGTGGCTACACATCAATTGTCCAGTGTAAGGGAGCAGCAGAGGAGAAAACCGGTGTTCAGCAAAGGTATGGATCATCTAGAAGTACAGATCAAGCTATAGCAGCATATGTCATGTATTTACTTTAGAAAAATGTGTATATAGGTCTCTGAAGACAAGAGATGAAACTTTAAGCAGTAGTGGGCAGACTGTGGCTTTGTGTGGGCAGCATGTACTCCAGTTTTGTCAAAAACTGGGAAGTGTGGCATTGTCCTTCTTCTGGTGGAGAGAAAAAGGGTAACTAAGGAAAGGCACAAGGTGTTCAATTAGCAACAGTGTCATCTGCCCACAAGCAGCCGAGAACCGTACATTGGTTGCCACATGATGTTTTTAAACAGATAAGGATCTATGTTTCACTTGAAAGACAAAGTTACACTGCCATGTCATCAACATACTTCCTAATACAACCCAGCACAGTCTCTGTTGCGTATTTCTAGTCTACCAATGAATACCAATGTGAAAAACGTTCATATACTCTGGCCTAATTCAGTGTACTGGAACAGTGGACTTCCTTCAAACTCTTTAATGCACACTCAGTTAAAAATTATACAAAACCAGCAGTGACTTGCTGCCAACACGTTTCTGTTGCAAAGCAAAATGAGAGGACAAAGCCAAAGACAGTTGGATTATGTCAGTCCTGTGGGCTGATGGGGAGTGTTGGAAGGACACGTGGCAGGGAGAAAGCAAGGGAGTCTCATATTCAGGCTGCTGACTTCCAGATGTCTCAGCAGCTGGGCTCCCAAATGGTACAGCTGACCTGAAAGGAAGGTCCGGCACTGGCTGGGACAGGTAGCACTGCTGGAGATCACTGAAGTATACCTTCAAAAGAGTGACTTGTATTTGTGAGATTTAGAATATGTTGTAATGATAAAAGATTAAGGGAAGAAACGGTAGCTCTGAGCTCTGCTATATGCTACTTTTCTCCTCAGTAAGGTGGGTTCTTTAGAATGCTTTACCTTGGTTTTGCCATTCTCTCTCTCTGTCTCCATAAAATGAGGCTAAACAGCTCCACTATTGTACAGCTGCTATGAAAGACTCACGAAAGTTGCTATATAAAGGAAAACGACTAGTTTCATAAACTGTTGTGTGAGATATGCCAAAGACTTTAGGCTAATCACTCCTATTTTTATATCATACTTGTACGGTTTGTGATGTTTCACAAGGCTAACCAAGATCAACATATAGTTTCTTTGCTTCATGCTGTGTGAAATGCTCGTGCTGGAAAGAATATTTCTTTCACATATTACAAATACTACAGTGATCCCATGAACACTGCCTTTGACACAAAGGATTTTCCTTAATAAAGATTGATGTGTTTGATGTGTTAGTTTTGTCACTCAAACCAGTCTCTTGTAAAACATCACGTACCTTCCTAAATGGACTGAGAAAGTTTGTGCCAGATACTCCGTGGCTATTACTCCACAAAGCAAGTCTCCTTTCTGAAAAAGAGCATTTTTTGTTCTTTTTGTTAAAAAACAAAAAAGTTATTTTTAAAATGTAAAAGAAGATACACATGGTAAAGTTATACTAAAGGTAAAGTAAGGTCAAAGCTGTTCAGAGCCATCAAATAATTTATCCTGGAAAAAATACACTGGCAGGCTGAGCTAATCGAAGAGTCTGGTTGACTGAACATTGGCTAACACGTATGGTGCTCTATTGACTTTCCAGAACCTGTCAAACCCTCCAGCCTCCACTGCATTACTGTAACCATGAAAGAACAACACACATCAGGAGCTCTGCTACACTTCTAACTGCAAACAAGGCAAATATTTCTGAAATACTGCTCAGTGCCCTTTAAACCTTAGCACTTCCTCAAGCTGACAAAAAAACACTTTCTAAGACTACTAAACTATCTGGAAAAATGTCTCTTTGCTTTCCCAAAGAACCTCTGGAAAGTCCACGTGCCTGTGAAATAACATCTGTTGTAAACAGTCTTTTTAAAATTTTTTTTCTTTCTCTTCTTCCTGCCAGTTGTGCAGTCTTGGTTATATGTTTGTGCAAAAGAGAATAGCATTTATAATTTAGGTTATATGTGATCTATACAGCTGTGTTTGTTTCAAAAAAGGGAGTGCCTATTATCAGCAATCGTTGCTGCTACACTCTATTGCTCCCCTGATGGTTTACAATCAAAAATTTCAATCTCAGCTTGTTTCACCTTTACTTCCAAAGACCTTCCTTTGCTAGCATTCCCTGGCTGCCACAAATCTTTCTCCAGTTCTGAATGATGATCTCGTGGCTTTGCTCCTTTCTTTTCACATGAGCTGCAGTCAGTTCAGCACTTTATATAGTCTCCTCAATTTAATGAAGTAACATCCAGTCAAGTGCTGTACAGCTCACAAAGTAATTAGAATTTGTAAGAAAGGGATCATTGTAGTCAATGGCAGGAATGGGGAAAGAAATAGCTAGCCATATTCAATTAGAGCCAGAAAGAAGTCCTTAAAATGCTCCTGGGCTTTCAGGGAAACCAGATGGTTCAGAACTTGCATGGTGTGTATAACTGTCCTGCTATGCTGAAACTAGAGAATTTATAGAGCTTCTAGGCCAAATCCTTCACTCACCAGAGCATAAATCTACAATAATTCCATTAGTCTTTGTGGATTTATGTCACTGCAAGAGAAATCAGGATCTGTCTCTTTGTTTTCCCTGCTTTATGCGATGAATAACGTGCTCATCATAAATACAGAGTGTCAGGAAACCCTGAGTGTTGCATCACAGGGATTAGAACAATGTCCTTTAAAGTGGCTGGACATATAGCTGTCCCTGATGAATGTACACCCTAATATCTAGCTCCTGCTCTTAATAAAGTAGAATGCAACACTTTTTTCAAACTTGACTTCAGTCAGAACAAAAAGAAACCCTGGTCATTTGCCAGTCTGTTTTTTCTAAGGCGTTTGCCCTAGGCAGTTCTGAAACAACAGCTTAGATAGTGTGGAGATAAATACATAATTTAAGATGACATTTCTAATTTCCTTTAGCTAGATTTCAGAATTTTACGAGACTAAAATGTTACCTGGAGATCCAACTTCAGATGTTTTAAGTATAAACAAAGTCATGATAACATGTGAGACATTATATTGACCCTTGTTCATCCTTGTCACAATTCTGGATATTAAGTGATTTTTTTAAGGTAACAAAACTAAATATTTTATATATGTGAACTCTGGATGCCCTTTGGTACTAAATACAGATTAGCTATGCACTGGACGGTGCTTGCAAGGGAAGGCCAGGGATAGTCACCTGCCATTTGGCCATTTGAAGGCTGAACTCCGGCATGATGGTCACTAGGATGGTCTCCAAGTGGGGAGCAGCTTGACGCAGCAAAGTTTGGAAAAGTAGCTGTGAAAGGATTCAGCAGAAGTTGCAGGGAGGGCATCAGGTGGGCTACCTTGTATCTGGGCTACCTAGGCACGTGGGTCTCCAGTTTCTGAATGATCCTGGCCTGGGAGCAATGCAGGTCATCCTGAGACTCCTTGCGCTGAAAGCCATAGTTCGGTGCACGGTCTGAAGCAGGTCACAGACAGTGATATTCGGCACTCGGTCCTGCTGTGCCGCTTCTGGAGCTCTGTGACCTGATTCAGGTTGGAGCAGGGAAGTAAGGAAGGATGTACCTATTTCATTTATTACTACTACTACTATTATTATTATTATATTATATTAATTAAATTAGAACATCACAAAAATGTAAAGGTTGTTGTTGCCACCAAATTAGTCTGATCTCTGGCTTTGTTTCTGAATGTGCAGGAGCTGTGAATCATTAGAAATCAGTTCATAAACTGCTGTAACTTCTTGTTTACCTAACAGGCAATTATTCCTATTAATCACTTCTGATAAACACTTTTAGGGCTAATGACATATTTCCATAAATAGTATTCCTAGCAGCCATTAAGAGGCCAGAAACTAGTCATGATAATAGGCATCCTAAAATATTTTGGATAATATCTACCATCAGCCAGGCGTGGATTTACCCGGCAAATGCAGATTTATAGCCCTGTATTTGCACAGTGTGGTGCACCACAAACTCTGTACATGCTGCAGCAGAGACAGTGCCAGGCTTGCCATCCGTTTCAGAAAACTTGGGAACTGAAGAGGAGATGCATTGCAGGTAGTGAGGTTTACTGAAAGGTGATGGGTTGTGGCAAATAGTATTCTGAAAGGCAGACTTCTGCTGTAGCAAAGCTGGGGATGGGAATGTCGCAGCGCCTAAAGGAGGAAAAAAACATCTTCAGGTTTTTTCTGCACTGACCTCATAAGAAAGTGGGTGGAGGTTCCCATTCCCTGATCTAAGGGAATTCTTTTGGGGTTTCTGATCTAAAGCATATTTCTAAAAGCATATGGCTCATTGCTGTTACTATTAACCATTTCTGTTGATGTCAAGTCGATCATAGTGTCAAAGGTTCAGACCCCTGTTCTAACGGTGCCTTTCTGCACTGCAGTATTAAGCGACCAAGTGAGACTGCTTTTATATCCCATATCACGGCTGAAGCAAAACTAAGGTAGTGCTGCTGCTAGTATGCATAAGTTTGCTTTTTCATTTTTTTTTTCTTTTCTACAGCAAGAGAGCAATTTTACAACAGGGATCCACACCTTTCTTCATGAAATCAAAAAAAGCCTTGTATTTTTACAGCATTCATAAAAAATGAGAATAAAAGTAGTTAAAACCTGAACAGTAAAAAATTCATACCTCGATTAAGTTCAAAAGTGCCATGGACTTCTAGCTTTTACTAAACATGTCTGACCACTTAATGTTCTGGGTTCTGTTTGAGATCATCTGCAACTCCAATGAAATAACAGGAAACATGTATTTTGAAGTGATCTTAATCATTCAAATCCTCTGTCAAAAGACTTTTAAAGTACAATACCTTTACCCAATTGCCAGGAATTTGTATGGATATGAGCTGCAGAAAATCGACGCAATGAGTGGTGTCCCAGCCAGAGACTACACAGGATTGATATTAGCAGAAATCTGTTTTTTAAAATAAAAAGAGTGGGGTTTTTTGTTTAGGTGAATTTATTTGAAATATTTCCAGATTTGTCAGAAATTCAGAATAAGATTGCGAATGAAAAATAGATATGTTTATGGAGCAAAAATATAATAGAAAGAACTTATTTTCAGATTGATTGTAGCTGTTACTTTATGCATTCAAAATTGGGGTGTTCTCATATCAGAAATTCACGCGTACTAAGTATCTTTTAAGCAGCTATGCTGCCATATCCGTTGTACTGAATTTCCAAGGGAGAAATCATCCTTAAGCTGAAAACACACAGTACAGAGCTGTAAGTGTATGGCCAAAAAGATTACAAACCAGATAAGTTTGTTTTGAAAAGGACAAGGTTCTCACATGCTTTTTTTTTTTTTTTTCCCATAGCAAATTATAAAAGTCCATTCTATTTGCTAGACATATTTTATGCAATCCAGAAAACACACTTTAGAAAAATTGCCTGGATTAAATGTTAGGTCTCATCAAACCTTAACATGTCTTAAACCACTTCTTTAACTGCTTGGATGTCTTGTCTGAGATAGTGTTCGTGATCATTTGTTTAGAGAAATGTCCTTCAGTCACTTTGAGTAATAAACTGATAGAAAGGTGATCAGCTTGGCTATTGGAGTTGCACTCTCATGCCTTTAAAAAGCAATTGCCATTTTGCATCTCTGTATGGAGAGCCTGAATTCTGCTCTGCCGCGTGCTTTTGTAATAAATGGATCTAAGGTGAATTGTGATGACAGTGCTGCAAGTGGAATTTAACTTCTATAGGAACATCAGTCTGAAATGGCAACCTAGGTCAACAAATCTATTACCCTGTACTGGCAGGCAGCTGCAGAGTTCTGGATGGGCTAAAAAAAATACCTGCTTCCTGCTAATACTGCCCAAGTTTTTATTTGGAACAAACAACAACTGCAATAAAAAAATGTCTAAAATGACCTACAGAAAGGAAGCAGGATAAATCAAAGATATTGCTAATATAGTGAGTTCCAGCATAGCAGCATTTTTTGTTTGGTTGGTTTGGGGTTTTGGGTTGGGTTTTTTTTTGTTTGTTTTTTGTTTTTGGTTTTTTTTTTTTTTTGCGGGGGCGGGGGCAATTCACAGGAGATACAGGACAAAGACTGCCCTTCAGTGTAGAGGAATGCAAAAAAAATGAGCAAAAACCTCCCTAACCATTCCAGTTAGATTAGGGGGAAAATTGTTCCTGATCCTAAATCTAGCTACCAGTTTAACTGTAGGCTTACTTCAAGTGGCACCAGGAGCAGTGGCAGCACTGTGCTTTTGAATCCTGTCTAGACACATGGCCTATTTCCAGTTGGCGGGTCATTAGAGAAACAGAACAAAAGTCAAACCAAAAAAACCAAGAGCCAATTTCTACATCAAGAGAGGAGAAAAGGAAAAAAATAATCCCTCTTGGACCAAAGGCAGCCAGTGAATACCCTGAAGCACAGGATTAATATAATATGATATATGTCACGAGCAAACAGTGATCCAACTTCCTTTCAAAACTACTTGGAGACTTGGACCCAAAGATTCACGTCTGTCCAAAGCTGCACTGGGTATTGGAAGGCACAGCTTTCAAAACAGTTTTCTGCAAGTATAACTTCTCACTCTGGAAGAAGGAGAAGCTTTTATCTCTGCAGAACTAAATACTGATCTAAAGAGACATTTCAAAACCTGGCAAAATAAGTACCCTGTGCCCAGAACCTGCTGCTGGCTGGTCATCTGGGAAACGGTGTTGGAGAGTAGAGGTGTGGGCAAAGGAACTGGAAGCAGCGTGCTCTGTAAAAGCCTTCCACAAAAGCTTCGTGCGCTCTGTCTCCATATCACATATTAAGATCCATCATTTTGACATGCTATTACTCAGAAGACCAGGACACAAGAAGATGTATGACTAGGACTGGGTATTTGACTGGCTTTCTAGGAAGTCTCATTTCATGTTCTAGGCACCGCACATAAATTCTATAGTAACAGGCATTTTACGTAAGGAGAAAGATAAAGTTGTAGTGGTGGTAGTGGGATCATAGCAAAATGTGTTCTATATGTATTTGGGGACATGCAAGTTTTACTTTATTTCTGTATCATCTGAGCACCTTTTTCTAATATATTTACTTCGCTTTTATGGTTTATTAAGGTTATTCTTTCCTATCTGATTACACAGGTTAATCAAATATAGAACCTATGGAAGATGAAGACATTACCCTCATCTAGACTAGTGTATTTGTGCATGAATTTGCAGGCAGAAAAAAAGAAAGAACCAGTTGGTTTTATTTCTTCTAACTTGGGAAGAAAATAACCATTATTCTTATTGGAGTTAAAATTTCTTTCAAGGATATTGTTTGTGTGCAGGAGTGCCTACAAATCCAACCAGAGGTGAGGGCCCCTATTGGCGTGTGCTGCATGCACCTAGAACAAAAAGCATGGCCTACCCCAAAACCTCACCATCTGCATGGCAATGGGAGATAAGGGGATACAATAGGCCAGAGCAGCATGAAGAAATAGAGACGTAGTTTAATCAGCGTAATAGGCAACAGCCTGAAATGAGCCGAAGACTGACCTTGCAGTATTTACTCAAGGCAAAGGGTTCCGTTATCTTCACACACCCCTGTTTCGTGCTGTGTGGAAGGAAATCCTTTCAGAAAGGTCATTTCCTTTTCTGGTCATCATTTGTTGTCAGTGATATCAATGACAAAAAGAAGAACTACTTTAGTATGAACATATTACAAAGAGAAAGGTTCACCCTGATCCACACGATCATGATAATTTAAAGCCAATGAAAATGGAGCCTTCCTGTATAAATACTCTTTTAGGTTTCAAAATATGGCGATGCGAATGGCAGCAGAAAAGCAAAGGTATTCCAAAGGAAAGGGGTTGTACAGTCAGACTTGCTAAAAAATTAATACGTGTTTATTTCCACTGGATAGGACTAGATATTTCAGGAAAATGGTAATTTTCTTTATACATATTTAATACTGTTAACATGAATACAGCTTAGACCAGTTATAGCTAAAAGTCTCATTCAGTGCATGAGATATGTGAGAAATGTTGACTTTATGGTATGTTTTTATTCATTTCCTTTCGATGGCAGATATTGCTGCCTCAAACCACTTTCTAGCAGATGATTTTCACACTATAAAAATCACAATGACTGAGCTGAAGTGGTCCCTTAGGTTGTCTTTTTAGGCAGTTTGGCAGTTGCCAACCTGTTGAAAGTTGCAGAAGTGAATATATTTTGTGGTAAAAATTCTTTCTAGATAGGAAAAAATAATTTGCCGTAATTAACAAGCTAACACACCTATAATTTTTAATATATTGCATTCTTGGAAACAAAAAAAAAATACTTTTAACTTCTCAAAAAAATAGACAGCTTCTTCAATTTTATGAATTGAAAATATCTTCCCCCAAATATATATCAATAAAATAGATTTTCCCTGTGCATTAATACATAGCTAGTGACTCATGAATTATAGCTCTTAAGGACCAACTTGGATAGCCAACATCCCAAAACAGGGAAGAAGCAAGCCACTGAGTGATAAAATGCCTTCCATCTCCTTCTGGACAACCTTTTCCAAGGGTTTCCTGATAAATGAGAAGAAAAAGGTTTCAGAGAACATGTTTCTTCCCAGGGGCTATGGGTAGATTTTCACTGAATTCTTGATTTCCTGATTTCACATGCCATAATGAACCACAGATTTCTCTAGAAGTAGTACCAACAGGTACTTCATGCTCCCCTGGTCCACTTTAAGCTATCCTGCTGCTCAGCCTGCTTCTCCTGAGGGCCCTCACCCATGGAGTCCCATCAGGAATGGATCTTACAGAAATATGCTTGGAGCAGTGATGAGGATATAGCAGAATAAACATGCCATCAAACTCAGGGTTTCTTTTTTTTATTGAATATAGGAAAATATAGCTACATATTGCAGCTATATAGAACAATATCATCCAGACCTCTGCTTATATAAGTATGTAGCGAATTCAAAACATCACGTAATAAGTAATTCAATACTTGGAGTGCATAATACCACAGAATGATTCAGGGGCTAATCTAGGTGCAAACGTGGGTGAAGTTTGTCTGAGGACATACACGTGACTGCAGAAAGACACTGCTTTCTGGCTGTTTTTTGAAGTTGAAAACAATCCTTTCCAAAATATATAGTTTTGCATATGTATTGAGGAAAGGAAGACATGTGCCATTCATTTGATAAAAAGATGGACTAATTATCAGGAAACCAGATGGCAAAATACAAACTATAATTCACACGTGAGCATTCAGCACAGATCAACACCTCCCGTATGGCTCCCACACCCCAACAACAGTAAAAGCACAGAGCTACAGAAATGAAAAGCTGCAAGGGTCTCAGGAAACCATCTAACCCATCTTCTTGCATTCAGCAAGGAAATTCTGGTCAGTACAGTAAAATTTTATTCCACAATAAGACTTTCGTATTGACGAAAGGTGTCAAGAATTAAAAATTCCTTCATACGCAAAATGGGCAACAAAATAAAAACCTCAGAGCAAAACCTTGAGCAATTCACTGAAACCCAAACCACAAAAACCTCAGAAGAGAGAACAACCACAACACACATCCAGACTGCTGCAGACACATGTGGCTCTTTAATGTGGTTACAAGTAGAGCATGCAACAGGAACCTTTTATTGCGCATGGGATCATTCACACACATACTGAGCAAACCAAAAAATACATTTCCATAACATATGCAAAAAACCCAGCATCTGACACAGACTGTAAAATAAGCTTTGCTGTAATGGGCTTACAGAAAGCGATGTGATGGACAAGTTATGAGAACCTGAATAGAATATGAACATCATTCACCACAAACCAGTGCCAAGAAAAGGCAAGTGATGAATCTGCACAGCAGGGATGCAGCTGCCATGGGCTGGGTGTATGCGGGGCGATGCAGGCGTTCCTGCCCTGCCACAGAACACAGACCACAAGCTGTTCTGGGCACTGCCAGCAAGGAAGGGGTCCCAAACCCTACAAACATTTGTAAATCTTATCTTAATAGAAATTGATTGGAAACTCCTTTAAAGGACTGTAACTCCTAGACTTGCTCTGGACTCAGGCACCCATAAGTCAGGGGTCTTCCTTGTGTAAGTCTTGATTTGCACAGGTGCCCCTGAGAAATGGTGCTGCGGCACCCTACAGTCTGGGGACGAGTTTTGGGTTTGTCTGCCTCCGTGCCACAGTGCTGAGTACACAACACACCACCTGCTGACTGCTGAGGACAAATGGGAGAGGATGGCATCTTACTGTACTTTGTGCTTTTTAATTAATTCCATATTTCTGCACTAGGTTCTATAAGACAGAAGAGGGTACAGTGGAAGCCTTTTTATGCACTTGTAATTGTCAGCAGAGAATATATTTGGGGTTGTCTGCTCTGGGCTCAGAAAAGGAAATAAGAACTCAGAATATATGTACTTAATTAGTGCTGTTTCCGAACAAAATTCCTAATTAATATAAATTGTAGTCTGATTTAAAGAACGGCTGTTGTTTCTATTTCCTAGATTTGTTGGTGTCTGGGTTTTTTTCTGGTTTTTTTTACCTCCCTAAATAAGAGAAAGCAGACTGGGAATCTTGAGTTTCTTTCCTTTGAAAATGTTACTGGTGAACAC
This sequence comes from Falco punctatus, assembly GCF_963210335.1. Lineage (NCBI taxonomy): Eukaryota > Metazoa > Chordata > Aves > Falconiformes > Falconidae > Falco > Falco punctatus. Next base: position 80,633,853 of record NC_137585.1, on the reverse strand, counting down.
CGACCAGAGCCACTTCTGCACCGGCACTGGTGGCAGAAAGGAGGTCCAGCTGTTGAAGAGTTGCCTCTTTGACAGTTCTCTGAGGATGCCCACCAAGAACGGCGCCGTTTGGATTCTCAAGGGCTTCACACGTGCAGCTCTTTGATGCCATCCCACGTGACTGTGGGTGACAAAGTCTGTTCTGAAATCACCGCAGCTCAGTTCTGAGAGCTCAGCGTTCTCAGATGTGAAGCCAGAATGAGAACTTTGAGCACTGGGGGTTATCTGTGACTGCAACACGGATAACATTGCAACTAGATCTTTACCTAGGACAACTTAGGAGGGAAGGGAAAGCGTTTAACTTGAAATTTAGCCTTCATTTGTCTGCACAACTCCTGTGACTGTCAGCGGATGTAAGAGTTTTTCTCCTCGTTGGTGCTTTGAAATTCAACTTTCTCTGCAAACTGGAAATGTAATAGGCGTGCGTGTACTTTTTCTTTATGCTTACATTTACAAACTCACACGTTTGGAATATTTTGTGACCTAATTATATAGTGAAAAGCAAAGTATATGGATGAGCTGAACACATAAAATGTGAGAAATACGTTTGTGTATGCATATATAGTGTGAACAGCAAATGTAACTACATTTTTAACAAGAGTAACTGAACTGCTGGTAGCAGATTTATTTAAATTAACCTGGCTACATGAGTTTAACATTAGGAAGCAATAAGGATGGAAATAGCATTTTCTCAGCTGATATATAGCTATCTTTCATATTCAGATTCTGCTGGAATGTTAACAGGAAATTTGAATTTCAGGCTTTCGTTAATAGACTAGACTCTGAGAGGTACCTCCATAACAACACTTGCCCTCCTCCTCGGTTCCATGGGTTGGAGATGATGCCTACCTGAGTTCTGCTCTTTCTACAATACTTCAGATGCAACTGTATGGCCCAGAGAAAGGTTGCAGTAAGACAAGAACCCAGAGGAACCAAAGTGGTTTGTTATATAATGTGACAGCGCCTAGGAAGCCTGCGAAGTGGGTGCTGTGCACTTAAGTTTCCCTGGAGTTTCACTTTCAGAGGATTATAGAACAGCGTATTCAGTGACTGCACAGATGCCCTGCTCAGATGTTCCCAATGGCTCTGCTTTCTAAATGGGAAGGATTTTACTCTTCCCACCATGAACTGTCACTGCCTACCTCCATACATGCAAAATCTTTCTGAGGATTCATATTTTTTGTCGCAATATTTACATGGTGTTTGACATCTGCAAACGACTTTCATAATCTTAAGAAATTTATTCAGACAACCATATATTTCTAGGCACTTTATTCTGCAAGAAGCCCTGTATAAATCAAAGGAGGGTTTTTTCCAGAACAAAGTGCCACCCAGTGTAGTAACAGCAACAGAATGACGTAGTGCAAATGACCTAAATGCTCCAGGACGAGGGTAGTTGTTCCTGGCATTCGATACTTACCCCAGAAGTCCCTGATTTGCATCTGAAGACAGCACTACATTTGGAGCACAATTTAAAGATTTTTGCAGACTTTGTAAATTATTATTGTAACTATTGTAAATGCAGAAGATACTGAAACAAGAGGCTCCTCCTTCTTCTGAGCAAGGTTCTGTCCTTACTGGAAAGGTAAGCCAGAAGATGAAGGGTAATACCCCCCTTGCAGCTGACCACTTTGCTGATAATAAAATAGAAAATATATCTCGTACCGATGCCTTAATGGCACTCGAAGTCTGGTGCTAATCTCAGACACAGGCATAATTGCTGTGAAATCATCTCCTCTGTAGGGGCACATGCAAGAACTGATTTTGTAAAATATTTCCTATGTATTTACTCAGGATTAAAACTGATTCTCACTGTGAAGCTACCTTGATAAAGTGAAGGGCTGTAAAAGGTTAAGACAAACATGATTTGGAGAGAGGATATTTTTTGTCCAGAACACCCATCTCCACATGAATTGTCAGCTAAAAGCACATGCGATATATGCTACAGAGTCATGACCACAGTGGGAAGAGAGGCACCAGATGGTGACAGATGTGAGGGCCACCACCTCAGGGTGCTCCGCAGGTCCAGGGCAGACTCTGGAAGAAGCATCTGGCAGCTGAGAGGAGCACAGAGGGCAGTGAGACCAGGTGGGAGAGAGCTCCAGAGAACAGAGCACTGGGGGGAATAAAGAAACCTGTCCAGAGTACCAAAATGTCCTGCCCCTCTCTGAATTGAATAAACAGCTTTGTGCGTGGACCTTCAAGACCTATGTATAATCAGTGCTCAGTTAATTTATCTTATTAAAATAATTTTATCTGGGGAGAGAGGAAAACCTATGAACATTTAGTGCATCTGAAACTCACTTGCATGAACCAAACCTCTAGTATTGCTTTACACATGATGTCACTTACCTCTGTTTTCTACTGTTGTAATCCCAGTTATTTCAGCAGACATTTTATGCCATAACATCTGAGGTCAGAGTGGGTCCTTTACAAGAAGACTTTAAATATTGTGGTCTTGGAGGGTATCTTTCGTCTTGTGGCATAAAAATTTTTACTGGTAATATTCAGACCGTGATTTTTTGTACACATTTTAAATGTTGTGTATAAGGGACCATAAACTGCCTCTGTGGAAATCAAAGATTGAAATCACTATGCTGAAAACTTCAAATATTTGTGAGATTCACCATTCAGGGATTCATTAGATGTACAACTCCACTAGCAAAAAAGTTTGTTCTCTTCAGATTACCTTGTTTTCCTATTTATGCATGCCCCTTCTCACAAAGCATGCATTACATTTAGTCTTTTGTCTAATGTGTAGGTCAGTAATCTACAGTTTTGAGATTTTTCTCTATTAATTTCTCAGTCCACAATATGTGACATTCAGCCGAGATTAGTTGTTGCATATTTTATCAGAATCTTAACTAAGGGGCTCCAAAGTGAAATCCTAACCTCTGTCATGCTTAGCTTTGTAGCATTCGTGGACAAACACAGTGTGTACTACGCATCTTTATGGGGAACTTCTTTTCCTTCAACTTTTTGCATTAGCAACACGGTCTTTTAAAACAAAAGGTCTGTACAGGAAAAGTGAATCGTGTAACTCCATTGGCATCATCCCTCCCTTGATCAGTACTGCATCCTGCTGCTCTTCATTCCATGTACTTAACTCTGCAGCAGGGTGGTGGTCATTCTTCTGCTAAGAAATGTCCCCTGTAACGCTCAAATATTGTTAAAATGTGGGCAATATGTCTAAAACCACTGCAGTTATCTGTAATGAAGTGAAGGACATTAGAAATATTTCTTCCACACCACAATCCTCGCTGCAGCACATACATTTACGAGACACCCCCCAGGCACTGTATGACATTGTGAGGACACAGCGACTGAAATAATGGGTAGCCACTGTGCAGTAACATGTCATTTTACAGCAGGGGACCTGTGTATGGTAGGCATGGTGCCACAAGAAGATTGATTAGAACCAGATGGTAAAAAATGCATGGCAACTGGCACCCTGATGGGCTTGCTGGAGTGATTATTAAAATGGTAGACCGGTCCTCCTGAAGCATACACACATTCTCTAAGGCACTTTCTGGTGTGGTCCAAGTTCCAGATGTCAGTATTAGGATGGAAATGGTGGCAGTTGGCCACACTACTGTTTAAATGTAATTATATTGGTGGTGTACAGTAGAGTACAGAGGTCACATGCCGAGCAAACTTCAATCAAGACAAGTGTTTCTACGGTCCCTTTTCTGGTTGAGAATTAAAAAAAAATTGCGTTCACTTCCTGTCTCTCTATATACTGCCTGTACCACTGCAGTATCATCCTTGTGGGTAAAGGCCTAATCCTGTTGCTGTCACTGGCAAAATTCCCACTGACCTGCACAGAGAGATATTTTAATTCTTAATCTTCATGTTCCTCATCTAGTAAACAAAGAAGATATTCTGTTTCTCTTAGTACATCTGTCTATTTTTTCTTTATTTAGACTGTAATCCCTTTGGACAAAGACTCTTGCTAATTTTGGCTTTTCTGTAAAATTGATGTCAGTAATATCCTGTGTCATCCCCAAGTCAAGCAACATAAGCATGTGACAGCCCAAACAGCAGTACCATAGATTTCTAAAAATCAAGCATGCGCACCAATGGGTAGAAAACTACAGCTAACAAATTGTCAGAGGTTTACATGATCATACTGTGGCGTGCAAGCAGTCCTGTCCTGTGGTTAGTGCTTTTCCCACACCTTCATGGTCAATGCTACACCAGACACCCAGAAAGACCAAGTATCTTTTCCTGCAGTTCACTGGGAACTTAGAGCAGCTCAGCTGCCCCAAGCGTGTAGAACAATTAGATCATTCTCTATAAACTGCTCTCACAAAAGTCTGATCATTGCAGCACAGCGGATGCTTATAAAGTGGCCATTCTCAATTGAGCTAGATTAATGTGGTTAAGAATATTAAACTTACTCTTAGATAATATCTAGCACAAAGGCCCTCAGTCTCAGCTGAGATCTCTCTGGGTTACAGTGATATAAATAATACTTGAATAATTACTGTGGGAATTAACTGATATTCGCAATTTCAGTTTTATTACAGCACTTATCCTTTGAAAGCCGAAGATGAAGTGATAGATTCTATAGGAACATTCGATGCTTGTGGAAACACAACTGTAATTAATGATAACAGCAACAAAAATGTGATGAAATCTCACAGCAAGTTTACAATTCAAAAAAAGATTTGCAACATGAGCACATGTAAAAAGCATTTGTTTTGTTTGTTCTACACGTTCAGCAAAAGTTTTAAATATGTGAGTACTGAAAGCATTTTTTTTTGTCCAGAACTGCTGCATTTTAAACGATATTTGTAGTTCTCCCTTCAGTGAGACAATCCAGTCTCATGTATTTCTACAGCCTAGTAATATCTTCTTCCTGTGTGATAGGTTTTGTCTTACACTACAGTACAGAGTGAATAATTTTCCATTATAAGTAGGACTGTTTTCTCACTTCAGCAGAAAAAAAATGCTTAATTTTCATCCCACCAGCATTTAATTCACTTTGGGTCTATTTTTCATTCTAGCTAGTTGTGTAATTCATGCCCATCTGTTTCTCTGCAGGTCAAGAGATGGTTTTTATTTTTGAAATGTTTTCTTCTTTTTGTATATTGCAGTAAATCTTAGAATAATATTTTGCTGACTGATTGACTATTTCCACTTACCACAGAAGACATTTAAAAAAGGAGTACTAAAGAATTTCCTTAACACATATGAGGTTCACAGTAAGTGCAAAAAATTTCTTTGGTCACAGCAAAACTGAAAGCAATCATTGTCTGGAATGCCAGGTTTATGCTATGCAGTCGCAGTCAAAGGCAAACTCTAGTTTCTAAATGTCTAAATTCTAAAATATAGTGTCTCAGCTCTAGGAGAATATATAAGAACAAGGAACAGAGAGGATCATAGCTTAAATCCACACGGCAGCATTCTGCTCGGATCATGAATAGACAGCGGGAAGCAAAATACACAAAAAAGTGAAAGCAAAACAATGAAAAAGGAGATGCAGCTATTCAGCAGTAAAAATAGTGAGATGATTCTTGGGGGTCACATACTGGAAAATTAAATTCTTTAGTTTCAGATGAAAACATGAATGTAATATGAGACATTGTAGAACATCTTCATTACCATGTGTTATATACTGTTTTGACCAAACTTGTCCTAGCTCTTGTCCACACCAATGGGAAAAGACTTCTTTCCAACCTTAGAAGCATTTCTCAGCTTGGGCTCCAGCTGCTGGGCAAGAGGAAGATCTCCTTACCTCATTCCTGCCCCACATGGGAGAGACCAGAGCAGCTACTAGGTACAGATGTTCACAATATTCCCATATTCAAGGGGGAAAAGGAGAGCAAGAGGTGTCAGATCCATGCTGCCTCCGAGAGCTGCTCCTGGAAGGAGCAGGTTACCCTGCACAGTTTGCCCAGAGCTACCACCGAAGGCACAGCCTCTGGCTTTTGGGCTCCTGCAGCAGTTAGGCTTTCCTTTTTCAAACTTACAGAAAACATCAGTTGCTTTAATGAGACGCTTCAAATAATATCGCACGCTGGTGAATAGCACTCTTGGCAGCAGGCTACCACTTCACTGTCCTTCCATAAATATAAAAGAATAGAGGGGGTCTGCTCTCAGCCCTCTCCTTCATTTGGGAATAAGCTATTGGCTCCCTAGATTTGTGTTTTCTACTGCAGGGCTCCTGGAACGAAGCCAAAGAATCATTCCTAAGCAACTCTGAACATACAGTAGACTCAGTTTTGTTTGTTTTAAGGCATCTCCACTTTATTTTCTAGCCTATCTTTCCAAGGACATGACGTTCACAAAATTACAACCTCTGTTTCTTCTTTGAGCTGGCTGGCAGGCAGCTCTCCCCCCTCCTCCCCACCCCCACCCCCCACCCCGCTCCATCCTCATTATTTTTGGTACTCCTTGACCAATTCCAGCCCTGTATAGCAGACGGTTAGAGTTCTCAAATACAACAAACATCTACACTGAAATCTAGATGCTGATTAAAGAAAAGAGACCCTACTGGTGCTTCCTCTGAAGCAACAGCAGAACGAATTCACTGTGATCTCTTTAGCAGCATCTAGCTGGTCAATCAGCAGGCGTGCCCTGACTGGCCAGTTAGCAAACACGTTTCACCAGGTTATACAGCTAAGCCAAAAAAATAGCTTGGATTCATAAAAAGTGTTGCTGAGGGGAGAGGTAGATTAACACCAGCAGGCTGGAGGACTACCGTGGTGTGAAGAGAGGGCATGGGGCTTTGGGAGGAGGCTGCACGTACTGCAGGGGAAGCGAGGAGGACAAGAGGTAGCATGGTAGCAAGGCGAAGCAACATAAGGGTGAGCTGAGTGTACTGTGCTAAGGGTATTTTAAAGGATATACTACACAGACCCGTAAGAAACCCAGCTTCGCCAACTCCGCTGGCTGTGGATTAACTGCTTTGGCATAGTTACCTCACCAGATCCCGACAAAACTCAAGGAATTGAATTTGCAGTATGGGCCGTCCTCCTGGGAAGCAGGCAGGACCAAGAAAGCCCACTAACAACTTCAGGAGCAGCCCCAACCATTCTGATTCCAAGGCTTTCCAGAAACCTCAAATAAAACAATCACTTTTTATTTTCCGTGTCCAGATGAGTCAATATGGGACTAGATTGTGTACTTTTTATGTTGTGTGACTGAATTTTACCTGGCTCATTGCTTTTCCATTTCAATTTCATGGCTTGATTCTCTGCTATCTTAATTTCTGTAACTACATTGCTTCTTAATTTCCATGGATTTGAACTGAGAACATGGAACAGCAGAATAGAAAATTATTTTCCAGTCTTGCAGGATCCTCAGCCTTCCCCCCACACCTTATCTGACCAAAACTGAATTTTTTCAAAAACATCAGAGGAAACAAGTCAAAACCTACACCTTCATGCTGGAATAGCCCCATGATGTGGGTATTCACACAGGATCTGCTTCACCACCTAAACATCCAGAGGGGTTAAAGGGATTCAGATCCAAGCTTACAACAGTTTATGAATGCTTGATCTTTAATATATAGCGTGTGCTTACAAACATACAAAATGCACAAACATATCTATGGATCACTTATCTTATTATCATCACTTATTATGATATGTACAGAAAAATCTGCAGAAACTGTCTTCCCAGCCCTGCCATCAAAAGCAAGCTTTTTGAATTTTCAGATTTTTTATGTGTGCCCACATTACTTGCACATTTAGGTGTGGGTACATACATAAATACGGATACGTGAATATACAAAAATCTGAAAGCAGTGTCATGCTTGCAAGTATGATTACAGAACATCTAAGTCAAAATGAGCACTTTTGCATGCAGCTCCCAGTGCAGTGAGGTTGTATACCAGTTCACCTCCGCCATCAGTGAAGCCGCAGGACTGGAGTAATTCTAGCCCCGTGCAGTTAAGGTGCTTTTTTTGGTTTTTTTATTTTGTTTTGCCACTGAAGGTAATCTGTCTGGGTAGCTGAATTACAGGATGAGATGGTGATTGCCTCTCCAAGCAGGTCCACTGCTCTAGCAGACTGTAACAGCACTTGGTTGGATTTGTCAGCCAAAAGGAAAAGCAGCACAGAACAATTAGAGAGAGATATATTCCTGCTGAGTTGTACTGATGAGCAGATAAGCTGCTGCATTATGCACATGCCCTTTAGTACATTTAATAATTAAGCAATAGGTGGACATCTCTTCCTTAGAGTTTAAGATCGTTAAGCAAATTTACTTGGAAGCATTCCTAGACTTGCAATTACTCTTATTAGATTTAATAGTATCACAGGATGATGTGGGCAGCCAGCATCTTTCCTGACGCAATTCAAGTGATGGGCTTCATGCTGTGTAATTTGAAGTCAAGTCATATTACTTCTTGTCATTATGGTTTTTTCCACGTTGAAATATTTTGCTCTTGGCGCTGTGCATACATGATATCTTAGTGCTGAGAAGCATTTCTGTTATCTGCCTTTCAACAGGCACTCTTTATTCACCAACAATTCACTTGAAAAGTACATAGATCAATAAAGCAACATAGCAGCTGATCAGACAAGTGGCCATTGCTGACTTCTTATTCCTTGGTAATGGCCATCAGGCAGATATATAGGTATGACTTTTCTACACAAGGAATAAAAAGAAAGCTAATTGTACAGACTACCTATGTTAAAAGATTACTCTGTCTCCACTGAACGAGAACTCAGGCTATAATGAAATAATCACACTTTATCTCTAAAATGACAATATTCTACGTAGTGCCTTAGCAATTTTGTCATACTGTTGTTACACCAAATTAGATGATATAAAGGGATTCTTTTTTCTCTACCAGTACCCACATCACATTTGGCTAGAACTTGGCTGAGATCCACCTTTATTGCATGGTGAAGGAAGAGCAGAGCAGCTGAATCTCCAATTATTTGCTCAAACCTCGGTGAACCTCTGCAAACCACTGATGACCACCTAGAAAGCTTTAGCCACAAATGAATGCTCCAGGTACATCAGTGTGCTCTCCTTTTGAAAAGGCCTAACTCTCCCTAAATCTGGAACCCAGATGAGCATAGGAGAGAAGGGAAGAATAAGATGAAAGCAGAAGTATGCTTCTACCTTATACACCACTCTCTGTGCTTACAAGGCCGTTGGCATAACGACTGATGATGGTCCCTGCACCGTCTCCGCTGTGTCGAACCAAGAAGGGGTCTTTGCTGAAGGAGGGTCTTGCTTTGTATTTGAATATGCAATTTTACCAGTTAATGGAGGTTACTGTTAGAAGATGGTGAATATTAGAGTTTCTCAACATATCAATAGATTTTATTTCATTGGAAATGAATGATGGTTTTCTAGCATTAATTCCTAATTTTCCAGTATGCCATTACTTAAGAAATCAAGGTGCTTACAATGGAAATTTAAGTGGAAAATATCTAGGTCATCTCTGAGCAAGTATGGTCTAGCACAGTGTTTCCTTAGCCTCTCTAAAACAATTCCTTTGTGCTTGCTAAAGCTTCTTATAAAGTAATTTTGGTCCACAAGCCCTAGGGCTCCAAAGCTATTCGTGGTTATCACCAGTTGCTTTCCCCTTCTAAAAGTGTCTTCTCACTGGGACACCAGTTTACAATTAACATTTACTTGGCACTTAAAACAATAAAATACTAGCATGTATTTCTGTTCCTCAGTTTCTTCCTCAGGGTAAGCACTCTCTAAGCTTCTATCAGATTCCATTTCTGTTTCTAATAGATGGCTTCACCTCTAGCCATTACATCCACTTCCCTCTATGTCATCCTGATAAGCTTCCTCTGAAGCAATCTGTTGAAAAAGTACCTTGTACATTTGCTAAACCTCTATGTCAGGTGATTTTTTAATTGGCCAGAGTATATGATCAAAGCTCTTGGGAAAAATCCATTGGTCTGTTCAGATTTGAAAAATCTTCCTCGAGTAATGACCATTCCTTTTACTCGAGGGTATCCTATTTGAATGGATCATCACAGAAGTTCAGACTGCATCTTTTCACCTCCATGCAGGATACAGGATTTTTCCCATTACTTCATGTGACAGGGAATCATAGGAGGATAAGTTCCATAAAGTGGGACCAATGGTTTAACACAGATGTACGCAGAGGAACTACCCAAAATTCTCCAGATCACATGAGGTTTCCAACCTGCTTTGTGGCAGTAGAGTTGGAACAAATATAGAACGGTGAGTGACTATAAATCCAACATGAAAAGGTTTATCTTCTTTGGTTCCACCCATGTGGAACAATGGGAACCACAAACATTGGTATGGCATTTTCAGTGGTGGGATTCCTTACTGTCTTATCAGAAGGGGCATTGGTAGCTGCTTTCCTTCTCCTCTGTTGCACTCACACACTTTGTGCCACTCTTCAGTTGATTAGCATTTTGAATTTTGCCACAAGATCATTCTGTTTCTATAGTGATCTTGGCACCACTAGTGTAGGCTCATTTCCTATCAGTCATGGTTTACTTACGTCAATGAGCGCATTATTTTCAACTGCGTTTCTTTCATTCCTGCATCATCTAGGTCATTATATTTAAATGCAGCCAATGAGACCAACAAGTTTCTAAAATTGCCAGAATATTGAGAACAGTCTGACAAACTGTACTATGTTTCTGCCTATTAATGTGCCATTATGTTAGGAAAACAGAGCATAAGTAAACACTAATTAGGAAAATAGGTAGGAAAAACCCAGAGTATGTCAGTACAGCACTCAGAAACAAAAACCTAAAAGATATAGAAGTTAAAATGTCGGAATACGTTAGTTTTACAGAAGGAGAAGTATTGAGTCCTAAAACCTACACCAGGGGCTTTAGCAAGAACAACAACAATAAAAAAGGTGGCTAAGAAAGTCTTCAGAAAATCCATTATTGTTGTTTCTGCTTAGTTGAAGTTCTAGCTATTATTTACCATAACATGTGTATAGCACAGGGCAGATCTCGTGTTCTGGTCTACCTTTTAAGAAGGCACCTGTAAATCAGATAAATGAGCTTTTCTAATTCTATGTACTGAAAACACTTCATAATTGTCTACACCGATCCGTCTTTTTCACCTTCAGTAGCCACTATAATGATTTTCTGTTCTTTTGGATTATGAGTGTGTATGATGGAGGCCTCTGTTTTCAAACAAGGGAATTCAGGAAGAATTTCTCACTGAATGGGACAGCTAGTAGATAAAGACAAAACCTTCCCTAGAAATTATTTATTCTTCTTCCAGCACAAGTAATACAAAATGTACTGATGTAGTTTAGCTATGACAGACTATGAAAACAGGGATGTTGTTCAGACAGTTAATTTTAGTATGCTTGACTTTCTCTGATTTAAGATCGTGTTTTCAATAAAAGTATTGGAATTCTACATTACATTGAGGTAAACTTTTACAAAGGAAATTAAAGCAAGTAAAAAAATGTTTCTATTTCAATGGGAGACATCTAGAAAATGTGAAGTTTTGTAGCAAGGATGGGTAGATAAGAATGAAAGTGTGTTCCTTAATGATCACTGTGCTCTAGTCTTCAGTAACACGCCTGGTGAAAAAAAAGGGCTGAGAATGAGTTTGCAGGGATAGGAATGGAGGTACAGCTACTGAATGTTATGTTTATATCACTTCAGTTAATATGAGCCTGTGAAATCAACTTGAAACCCTAGAGAAGGTTGTTTGACTTTGAACCTGCGACCATCTCTAGCCCTGCCACAAATGTTGATATCTGGTTTATTAAAGACACATACATTAGAAACAGAATTAAGGACTTTACAAAGCCTCTTCCCAAAGCAACATCTCTGATGAGACGAAAAAGGTTTACTTTAAGAATTTCAGGGTAGAGACCAGTTATCGTTTGCATTTGTGTTTCAGCTCTTGGAACAAGTGTTTTCATTGCTGTTGTAATCTTGCTGGCTAAACTGTGCAAGAACAGTTCTTTTTGTCAAGTAATGGTATAACCTTCAGCAAAGCTGTAAGAAAAAGTGAACTAGGTGGGACAAGTGTTTAAGTTCTTATTTTGCAGCACTGGAACACTGAATTGAAATTTTTTATATGCTTTTTTTTTTTTTTTTTTTTTTTTTTTTAATAGGTCACTGAAAAATACTGCACTGGGCCTAAGAAAATTGCAGGCTGGGCTCAGGTCTGCAGCTGATGTGCATTGGTATTGTTTTGTTCTTTTGACTGTTCTTTTCATAGAACAGCCAAGAATCTGGTCTCCAATAAATAGGGCATTTTATTATGTTAACTCTGACAAAGTTCCAGGATACAAAAGAAGGTGAAATTGTTCTATAACTAAAACAAACAGCTCATGTTCAGACTCTCTAAACTCCATATCCACAAAGTGGGACTGAGACTTCAGAATCTTAAAAAGCCCTGCTACTGCTGCCTTTTCTGCAAAAATAACCAGTTTCAGAAGTGTAAATTCCTAACCCAAGGTGATTTTGCTGTTGGATTCAGGCACCTCCAAAGCTAGCTACTAGCTTGCTGGTCAATGAGACCCAGGTTGCTTTGTGGATCTGCGCCAGAGAGAAAACATTGCTGGAGACAACTGGATTAAGCATAACAATCTCACAGACAGACACATAACAGACTCACAGATTCCACTGAAATGGAAATGAGATTGAAGTTTTAGTTAGAGGCTGTAACTAAATACAACAGATGACTGAGGAAAACTTCTGATCAAAGAATCATAAACCAAATCTAAGCTATTTCTAATGAGAAAAATGAAGGAAGTAGAGAAGAGGTTGGCAGTCCTGGGTTAGTGGCTGGACTTGATGATCTTAAAGGTCTTTTCCAACCTACATGATTCTATGATTCCATGATTCTAAGATATACAAAAGTAAATAAATAACTTGAGGCCCATGGTTCACTGTGTCAAATGACTACAGAAATGCTGCAGAATAATTCAAAGTAATATAGCTACTCCCCAAAAAGTAAGAAAAATAAAGACTATCAATACAGAGTTAATTTCCATTTTCATCTAATGCTTTCAAATCAGACAAGTGACAGAAAAGACAAAACACGTTGATCAAACAAATATCAGGAAAAGAGGAGGTTTTAATGAAGATTCATAAGATTCTAAGCAGGTAGTCAAAAATCAGTGTTACAAATAAGGCAGGATGTGAGTCACACTTATTTGTAGGTTGTTGTGTGAGTTCGGTCACGTAAACAAATTGTATTGGTCAGGCTCTAGTACGGACACATATCCTAAGCCAGATTGAAATTTGCGGTTGCCATCACGCAGTACATCCTGGCATCACGCAGAACTAGGCTGAGCAAATCCACCTGCTTTGGAAGTGCTACCAAAGGAAAATCTCTGCTAGCTGATAGAAAAATATTCCGTATGACAAATGTTTGAGCAATATGATATTAACAACATATGCATTCACATTATTTATAAAATTACAGTATGTTAGTTTTCTTTTCCAAGACGGCTAATTTAATTTCTACATTTCTTTGCCTGTAGCATGTCTTTGTGGAACAAACTTTTCATTTTTTTTTAAATAACTGATTTCCCTAACATTCCACTTCATTAGAAAGTATACAATACCATTGGTAAGATGCTACGCTTGAAAAAAATATTCAAAATAATGTTCTCCTAGCTTTCATGGAAGAATATTTATCGGTATGAATGGCCAAAGGATAGTAATTTTGTCTTGTTTGTGTGTCCAACAAAATGGTGAATGAAATGACTGCTCCTCATATTCTTCCAGTTGGAAGCCATGACAATAAAAACAGGCGACAGCCTCAACTGGGAAGTCATGTTTTGGAGTTGAGAACTGCTATGGAGACAGCTGTGAGATTTCCATGCCTTCTGCCCCCATTTGATCAAAACTGAATGCCCAGACTCGTCACTGCCTACTGGAATAGGATAGGTTTAGAATTTTTCTGGTTCTGTCATTTTTTGTTGCCTGCCTGATAATTTTGCTCACTAGCATGCTCTATGGGCATTTGAAGCAGCGCAGTACCAGTCTGACTTAGTGTTCCAATTTCTGAAGCATGCCGAGTCACCTGATGGGACGTCAATATTCATGACAGTTTTCTGCCACATATCCATCTAAAGATGTGACTCAGGAAACAGAACGGGAGCTTTACCCGCTATCATGTGCCTCATGTACAGGTGGACATATCAAAGTGCTTCCTGTTCCCCTTTGCTGCATTTCACTCTCCCTCTGCACAAATATTAGTGTACTCAAGATGTGGGAGAAGGCATCCTTGCATGTGCAAAGATTTTCAGCCACATAACCTCTTAGTGGTGTCTCCTTGAACCTCTCCCACCCACAGTGTCAACTTCTTTCTTCAACCGGGAAACAGTCAGTACTTTTTCTCTTGCAGTAATTGATAAAAGTCTAATAATTTATTTCTCTAATTTTCTTCTTACTCAGTTCATGTGCTGAGACAGTAATTTATTTGCTTTGGTGTTGGTTACATTTTATCACTGTCACTTCGCAGGAGTTTCCAATACACTGCTGGTTCTGTTTTCACCTTTGGTAATAACTTGCTTTAGTGTGAATTCCATTCTTCTTTGCACTAACTGGAGTCTCTTCTTGACTGCCCCAATTCATTTCAGAGGGTATAACCTGCCTCATTCAATGCATAACCATCTCCTGAAAAGTGGGATGTACCATGTATATGTCCCATTATGCTAGTGATGATTAGTAAGGTAGGCAATGCCAGAAAGGGAAGAGCAGCACTACTTTCTCATAAATACAAGCCAGTGTCATGAATTATATGAAGAAACTTATCTCAAGGATGACACTACCAGACTAAATGTTGCCTCTTTTCACAAGATTTAATTTGTTGATTCGGTGTTGCAACATGCAGCTGCCATTAAGTATTTTATAGCTTTCCTATTCATATTCTAAGGTGTCTTTTTTTTTTTTCTTTTTCTTTTTTTCTCAACTACTGACCTGAACTACTCAAAACAAAGTGCTGGTAAAGATCAGTTTAGGGCTAGGCACTTTGATCGGGGAAACAAATGAAGCAATATTACACTCAAGTTCAGAACCTTTAAACAGCTTACTGTAACTATATTGTTGTTCAAATCCCCTTGCTGCAGTTACAAAAAACCAGCATGACAAAAAGAAACTATTAGGATTGGCACAGTCAAGTCACCTTTGAACAATTTGTCAGATTCTGAATTTTCTGCAGATTAATAATGCTTGTCCATCAGAATGCGAAATGACTTATCCTGCGATGTGTCTAATTGCGTATTTCCAGGATCTTCCATGGAAAAGGCCCATGACAATAATTAATACCTAATGCTATAAACACCATTGCTTTGAGTGTTGCCTAGCAACCAGCATCCCGTAGGCTTCCTAAGGGGCCTCAAATAAAGGCAGGAGTGCAATCCTTTTGTACCATTATGGGTGAGAAGCTGCTTTGTTCTAGGCTCGTGCTCTGTTCTCATTTTTTCTAGAATGATCTCTGTGAAACAAATCTCCTTTATGAGGTTGCATGTCTGAAGAGGCTTTTCAAAGGCTAAACAGAAGCCAAATGCTGCACATGCTGATTTTTTTTATATTTTGGGATACCTTTTACAATCAGAAACACAACCACTATCCTCTTGTTACCCTCCAGCGACACAGCCTTGTTTCCAAAGGAAACTGGGTTCTTAGAGAATTCATACGTTAAATTTAAAAAAGGACTTGGGCTGTGAAGCATTTTTATAGAAATACTGTTGCCTTTCAGTGGTATATACAGTGGAGAGTAGAACAACCTTTACCGAAATGCAGTCTTTCCCAGCTGTGAAAGCATTCCTTTTTCATAGTGCCATTTTTTTAAGTACCAGTTCATTTCCAGTGCAAGCTCTTTATCTTGGCACAGGGACATCTAAATCTCTTCTCATTAAATATATATTTTCTCAGATGGTCACTTCAATAAGAGCAAGAGTCTGGAAACCTGTATTCCAGGGTTTCCTTTCTCAGGTACGGTTTCTGAACTGTTCTGCGGTCCCTAGGAAGTCACTCAGCTTTCCTTTATCTTTGTTTTTACATTGAAATAACTGCTGAAATATCTTCAGACTCAGAATGATATCGTGGTGCTTAATTAGTAGCTACTATCTTATTTGATAGCCCTTAAGGAAAAGTCACCAGTATCGGGACGTATTTAATTTTGTTATAAATAATGCAGAATTTATATAGTTTTAAGCTAACACATTCAGCACTATTTGAATAGAAAAGATACAGCAAACATTCTGATTTTAAAGTAATAATTTTATTGACAGGACAATGTAATATGTATGCTAGGATCTGGAAGAGGTTAAACTGACTGATTCATAATCCAGTCCTGTGTTTCTATGAATCGTATTTTGGAGTTGTTTTAAAATAACAAAGATAAACTATTATGTAAATATTCCTCATTCCAAATCCACTGACATTCCTTTTTTTCTGCCTTTGTCTTGCTAGATTATTCAGTTTTTTGAGATGTTTTATAAAGTCATTATATTCATACAGATTTCTTTTTGCAACACACCTTCTGTAGAGCTTTGGGTGTTTATTCCTGCCCAGACTTGAAATCTCAAAGAAAATTGTCAAGGCACAGAAGGCAGGAGAGTTCCCAGCATCCACTGAGAGCTGATGAAACTCGGGAACCTAAACACTCTTTTCATTTTTGCAACAGAGCTAGTTTTTTTAATTTCATTTCCATTTAATTCACAGTGAGGTAGGCAAATGACACCTTGAGTACCAAAATCCCATACAATCTAAGTGACAGTGTAAACCATCTCAGTCTTGATCCAGAATTTAAATGGTACAGTAAAAGCAGAATCGTTAATCCCTGGCTTAAAGATTTCAGTGCAGCTGTACACTGGAAGATGTTTGTGCATGACAGGAAAGACTAGACAGGGTTATCTCTCTCCTGCGCATTGCTTTTCCTCTGTCTGCCTCATTTACATGTAAATAAGTGAATTTTGCACACATACTGAATCCCACATGAATTATAATTTTGACTTTTTTAGTTGTGATTTCACAATGAAAGTCTCCTACTGATTATTTTTTTTCTGATTAAAACATTCATCAGCACTTGATGGTCATAAACTTGAACCACAGGTTTACATGTGAGTTGCCTGTCTTTAGTTTAGGTCACTATGAGTTTGGCAACATGATCACGTTAGTTCAGTTTAAGGAACACACATTGTCACTGTTGTCATTTCACAGAATTATTTTTCAACTTTGAGAGTATAAATAAAGTTCCATTGCAAAAGCTGAATTGCATCAGTAAGTGCATCGTTCTCCTACAGGCAAGCAAATTAGTTCATTTACTCTAGCAAATGCTTGTTTTCCAGGAGGGAGTTAACTTCTCAGCACAATGCTTTCTGTTCTGTGTCAGCAGCGCAGGAGCTGATTCTCTTGGGCTATGGTTCTACAGCGTCAGTGGTGTAGCTAACAACCTATTGAAGCAGTTTTGTTTCATTAGCAAGGGAATTTCTCCCTAGTGCAGCATTTCAATACAAACAACATTTCATTACCTGGTCCCCATATAGAAGTTCAAGTGCTAAGGTAGTTACGCCTTACAGAGACTGATCCTTCTTGGCAATGAATTGATTAACCTCCCTTGAGATTTTATTTCTACAATTACACAGTAAAGGTCCACTCAAAGCTGTTTCATGTGCTGAATGCCCACATACAGTGCTGCACTTGCACAGTCAGCTCTCAGAGCAATAGTTGAGCTTTGGCAGAGAGGACAGCCGCCACTCTGTGCACTGTCATTTCGATTCCAGACAAGTTTCTTCTAAGATACAGCGGTCCATATTGGCAGTGGTACAGCTTCATCCCTACAGAGGGGCATTTAGCGATCCAATATTGTTCCTAGGATGTCAGCAGTATAAGAAAATTTCAAAATTAACCTTTTGTATAATCAAAAGGGGGAAACGCCAAAACAGCGAGGTTAACAATCAATGGATTCTTTCTCAAAAAACAAACAAACAAACAACACCCACCCCCAAAACAAAACCAAACACCAACCAAAAAAAAAAAAAACAAAAAAACAAAACCCAAACAAAAAAAAACCAAACCCACCAGATTCTGCAATAAAGTGATTTAACAATCACTGAAAAAAATTAATTTCACAGTGTGGTGATTTGCGGGCTAAGAGTTAAATTCCAAAATGAGGTAGTGCACTTCCCAGCACTGCAGATCACTGCATAACTCCTGCCAGTGAAGGAACAAACTCTTCCACGTCTGGCAGTTGCAGCATGAAATCCCCTGCCTCTTGCCACTACAGCCGATATGATCACAGCAGCAGGCATTTCTCCTATGTCCAGAAAAAAACGTGTTTTTTTGCTTGGAAGTGCTGATGCCTGTAAAATTACATTAGTCATCATGCCTGCTCAGGGAAACTGTTTCTGAGACTTCTTGATTCCTGCATCTTTACTGCTTTAGTTAGCAGTCTCTTGTGGATCTACTTCACATTCCTTACTGGTACCTATGAGAAGATGAATGAAAGAAAGAAATAAGATAAGGCTAGAAGTTTTTCTGAATATTTTCATAGATTTTCAGTCTAATAATTTTCACTGTACCTTTCCAGTATTTGAAAAGCAGTACAGTCTTTTTTGCCTTGACAGTAAATGACTTATCATTCTCTTCCTCATAGGGAAACACATGCAAAACAAATATTCAACTTTTTCAGGTATGACAGCATAGGCTTGAAATACATTGATAGTCTAGTAGCAGCTTATGGATTTCAATGCTGGGGAGATCAGTGTGTGATCTTTTCTTTATGCACAACATAAACTGCAAGACTTCTTTAAAATAAATTTTTCAAATTCATGGGTTGTACCCATTTTTAGTTCCTGGATTCCATTCTGTGCTCAAATTTCTAAAATTTAGGCACAGCAAATGCACAGACTTTAGATTCCAGTTTATCTTTTCCTCCTCATGTGTTAAAATGAGGTCTCATTTAGAATCCTCCTGCTCAAGGTTAACCTTCTGAATTGTCACCTGTAATTTTTAGACATTTCCAAGATGTCACAGTACTGGCAGAATGATGTCATTCAAGGTGAGGCCTCAGTGATACCAGTTTTCTCTTTCTGTGCAAAAGATAGTTAAGTATCTTGCCATTTTGCTCTTTAGTATGATGTAAGGTTTGCAGTAGGCACTAACACTTCATTTTATGTTTTAAACACTAAACCACAGTTCATAAACATTCAAGTAACCTTTCCTGAGACATCAGTAATGCTAACAGACAAAACATTCTATTTTGATAGTTTCCCCTTCCTTTTGTCCACTTGTGCCTTTCTAAGCAGATCGTAGCCAGTTTTCAACATTCCAGTCATGTGTATCACGTCACTAGCTTATACAAATATGCAGCACTGTTGAATTTATGCTTATAAAACAACAATTCCAATACTTTATTTATTAGATATGTTCTTTGTCCATACATAGTCAATTAAAGCATCTCTTTTGTTGATGCCTACTGGAGATTACATTTTGTTCACCAAGCTTTGATTTTTATCTCCTTTTCACCTTTCTTTTTGTTGTTGCTTTAACATCCTCTGAAGGAGCCAACAGGCCTTCTAGAATACTGATTCTTTTTCTATTGAATTTCACCCAGACAGTGGTACACCATCTTCCAGAGAAAGTAAGCCCTTCTTCACAAAAACCCAAGGTAATGGTTCAGTTATCAGTGCTTTGAATTGCTGAATTGCTTACAGGTCTCCAAGACGAAAGTTTCCTGAAGAGGTAATCAGTGCAGTATTTGAATTATGTTGTTTGGCTTGGCTTGATGAGTTCTAGATGAGGGTGATGGCAGAAGTGTCTTAAGTTAGCACTGAGGTGACCTTTGAAAATATTGCGATGATACAATGATACATTACTTCTTCTTAGATATCCAATATTCTGTAAAAAATTAGCTTGGGACTTCAGTGTCTCCTGCTTGGTTTAAATTCAGACACAGGCTTATTTTTTGGAAAAGAGTGAATAAAACACCATTTTACATTTTTTGTTCATTTAAATGGTTGGTAGCAAGGCGATAATGCCTCAACACACTTTATGATTTAGATACATAGCAGTTTGCTTCCCTGCCAACGTAAAGCCAAGGCATGCATTTTCTACTCCACCACATCAGTTGTGTGCTAATGGAGGGAGCACCGTTCAGTCCAGCAGCTGTATCCTGTAAGGTGTGGACATTCCACCGCTGCACGCCAGCTCTAGTCATAGGAAAGAAATATATTTAAAGCTCGGTTGTAAGGCCTGCTCTAGGCTTGGCATTGCCTTTATGTCACTCAAGCCAAATAAAACTGGAACAGCAGAAAAAGAGTTAATTGCATTCAGCTTGCCAGCTATGTGCTAGTAGTAAAACAGTGAGCAACTTTCTTTGTGAAAAGCAACTTTTTTGCCTCACTGTAGTGATAAAATTATTTGTAAAAGCACAGGCAGTTTCTTCTCCTGGAGGGGCTCTGGCTTAGCCATGTGTTAAAGAGGTGTTTTACCCTGTATGATACAGGCAATGACAGTGAACTATGGGAACAATCACGAAGCCATGCTGTCCCTCTCTTATGCACAACTTATGATGTGCATAGTTGCTATATTACTGAGGTTTTAAAGCCAGTTCTGAAGGAGGATGTCAGCAGCATAAACAGAGCAACTAGAGAATAAGTAAGACATTGTTCAGTGATGCAGTACTAAGAATCAGGGAAAAAAACACTTCCTACTTCTAAGATGATCCAAAGTCCAAAAATGTTCTTCATGCAGCAAAACCTCAAAGATATTTAGGCCCTACCAGCATATCACTGAAGATGCAGCAACAATGGCTATGCAGCATGAGAATCTACTCCCAGTAGTGAATGGTGATATCTAATATGGATTTTAGCACTCTCACATCAACAGGAATCCCCGTTGCTGTCATTAGGGGAAAGAGAGAAGACACACAAACATGTAGTATAGGCTCATACAACTCAAAAATCAGTAATTTTTTCAAAATGTGACAATTCATTTCATGGCATAAAGAAGAAATACAAATCATTCCTCCTTTAAAAGCATACTTGCCGTCTTTTGACCACAACAGCTTCCAACAACCTCAAAGTGATTCCAGCAGTTGGATGATGTGCTGGATATTAGTTGTCTGGAGGTGGGCTTTTAACTGAAATGTTGCTGGTCCATCTATCCCATTAATTTTTTGCTGGCTGAGATCTGAACACCCCCATCTCTCTCAGAAATCATTTTAAATTTATCTTTGGATGAGGAAAGAGAGATCAGTTCTCCAGTCTGAGACAGAAAGTTATGGCTAACCTAATATTCATTGTTATTTTGATAAATGTACATTTGGTAATTGATAAAATATCAGCTAAACCAGAGCTTATGACCTGAGCAGAGCAAGAGATAAATAATGGTGTCATCTTTGCTACATCATTGCTGAGAAGTGGATAGTTAAAAAAGATAGTATTTACACAGCATGTTGCATGCATGTTTGTACCAACGTGGTTAGAAAGACACATAAGTAACTGTGATGGCCAGCAGATGATTCTAACACAAGAGTGAAATACTGGAAATTATAATGGTAGGCAGAAATCAGTAAAAGATATTCTCAAACTAGTTTTAAAGCTTCAATGCTTAAAACCATTTTGGAGAGGAGTAAGTATGACAAAGTCCATAGGAAACAAATGACTTCTTATTAAGTTTCTCAATGGCAAAACACCACATGCTCTTCAAAATGTATATAACTTAATTATGAGTAATGTGTGGTACTTTGCTTTCAATAAAGTAAGCAAGCAATGATGTATCCTAACACCAATTAAATGGTGTTAGAGTTCTGGGAGCCAAGAAAAGCAAGTTGTTTTAGGCTCTGTGTCATCAATGGAGTTTCTCAGTTTCAGTGGTGAAAAGGATGCAAGCACTCACTACAGTTACAAAAAGTGTAAAGCTTGAGTAGGAGGACAGCTAGATGATTTTTAAGGAAAAAGAAAAACAAACCCTGAACAGAGAAGGCATGTTTGACTGGATTTTACGTGCCCTATAATGGATCCTATACACTGCCTTCTGCTCACTCTGTTCAGTGTACATTTACGTTACGGCTGGGAGTTGATTCTACTAATCACTCATCAGTTTCCCTTCCAGTAATGTAAAGGGGAAAGTTCATGCATGTTTTTACTTACATCCTTAGGTACTGCATGCTTAAAAGAACATTTGCTGTCTTTGATCAAGGGAAGGCATTGGCCCATTTCTGTCTGGTTGCGGTGCCAAGGGAGTTCAGCATGAACTTAGACCTGAAGCATATTTATGAAAGGAGACTGGCAAGGCACAGAGGAGCCTGCTGTTGGTGGAAGTTGTATGCGGCTACTGAGTAAACAGGTTGCAAATTCAGCTTATAATGGATCTGAGTTGGTTCCAGAGGAGGGTACATTTGGATTTCGTTTTGGTCTATACCTCACCGGGTAGGTTCCCATCGCAGGGGAAAGCAGTGGGGCAAGACCTTGAGAAACAACCCCTGGAGGCAGACAGGC
Source organism: Falco punctatus (assembly GCF_963210335.1). Taxonomy (NCBI): domain Eukaryota; kingdom Metazoa; phylum Chordata; class Aves; order Falconiformes; family Falconidae; genus Falco; species Falco punctatus. Next base: position 80,611,415 of record NC_137585.1, on the reverse strand, counting down.
AGCACAGATGGGAAGGGTGCTCCTGGGGGGAACATTTAGCCTGTCTGGTAGCAAGTTCAGCTCAGCCGCCCGAAGAGTCGGAACTCCAGAAGAGTCGGAACAGGCTTTAGCTTTGGTACCAGCCTGTTACTGCAACGGGCAGCCCCAGGCCAGGGTGGGGGCTCCAGGCCTGGGGCTGAGGCGCATAGAAGCACCGGGCCTATGTGCCCGTCCGCCCACAGACGGCTCTGAAGCCACCCTTGTGCGGCAGAAATGTCCTCCCCCAGCCCCTCCACGGAGGACAGGGAGGGAGAGGTGACTCCTGCCAGCACCCCCAGAGAGAAAGAGGCAAAGCGATGCCCTTCCCTTAAAGGCTTCAGCGGGTTTAAGGATCTCATCGATCAGGTGAGACAAACCCACCGTAAAAATTTTTTTTTTTTTTTTTTTTTTTTAGCCCCATCCACAACCTTTCCTTTCGTTCTCCTAGCTCCCAAGCCACGGGTGAGGGAAGGGAGGAGAGCCGTGCCTGCGTGGGGCCCGGGCAGTGCGGTGGCGGAGGCACTCCCCTCAGCCACCATGGCGCGCCGGTAGCCCGCGGCGGGGTCCCGCTCCCCCTCCTCCGCATGGCTCCGGGCCGCCTTATGGCGGCCGGTGGAGGGGGTGGGTGGGGAAACCCGAGTGCCCGCCGGCGGGAGTCGCTCGCCTCGGCCGGCTAAGGGGGCGGCTCGGCTTCGGCAGCCCCGCCTGCGCGGCGCCGGAGGGGTTAAGCGCCCCCGCTCCCGGTGGGCTCGCTGCCGGCGGGGAGGGGGTTAAGCGCCTGGCGGCGGCGGCTGCCGCCACTCGGCTCCGCGCCGCTCTCCGCGCCGGAGCCGTTACAGTGGGAAGATGGCGACGGAGGGCGCGAGCGGCGAGCCGGGCTCTGGCAGACGGGAGGACTCGGCGGCCACGGCAGCGGTAACCGGCTTGGCGGGAGAGGGGGGTTCGGACCAGCCGGGGCCAGGAGGGCTCCCTGTGGGGATGGGACGAAGCGGCGCTTGGAGACCTGCCTCCCCCGCTCTGTCCCTCCGCCCTCCTTCTCCCCCGGGGCGGGACGGGGCTCGGCTGCGGCGGTTCCCGCAGCCGAGCCCCGTCCCGCCCCGGGGGAGCAGAGAGAAGGGCGCGGGGTCTCCCTCCCTGCCGGCTTCCTTCTCCCCCTCTGCAGGGGCGGCGGGCTCTCTCCCGCATTGTTCCTTCCCGCTGCCCCGGCGTGGGGTCGGCGTGCGGCACCCGTGAGGGTGCACGGTGCGGGGGGGTGCGCTCCCCGGTCTCGCCTCGGGCACCCACCCGCTCACCCACCCGCCTTTCCCAGCCGCTTGCCACAGCCAGGGCGGCTGCGCCCCGTCTCCAGGCGGGCTGAGGTGGTGACAGCGGCCGGGGCGGTGGGACCTGTCAGATCGGGGAGGGGGAGAAATGTGGGTCTTTAACCCTTTGCCGGGCGGCGAGGAGCTTGCTCTCTCCTTCCATCCCCCCGTGCGGCGTTTGCGGCGCCGGGGCAGCGTCCTTTCCCCCCCCGTCCCCGCCCCGAGCGCCGGTGTGTGGAGCAGTCTCCGCTCCCCGGGCCTGCGCCCCGGGTGCAGGATCCGTCTCCCCGCTTAAAATATCCCAGAAGCCGGGCAGATCCCCCCCGCTCCCGGCGTGCCTTATCCGCGGGTGGGTGAGGCGCCTGGGGCGGCGGTGTGCTGCCGGTCGGTTAAAACGGTGTCGGATGGAGGCTGCGCTCCCCTTGGCGAGCGGGGGGCTGCTCGGGCTCGCCGGCCCGACGCCCTGGCAGGGGAGCAGGGGCTCGCCTCTCGGGCGGTCTGCGCCTGTGCTGCTTCCCCGGCTCCTCACCCGCAGCGGCAGACCCCGCTCAGCGGGCTGCGCTCCCTCCCGCGGCGCGTCCCAGACCCGGCGTGCTCAAACCTGCCTGGGCGCCCACCGAGGCTCCGCTGCCCGTGGCGGCGGCCTGGCCGGCAGCGGAGCGGGGTGGCCGGGTCCGAAACCGGGCTGCAAGTGCTCGGCCTCGTCGTGACATGCCCAGGTTGAGGCAGTAAAACCCCTGTGCCGCCCCTTTTGCTTGGGGTCGTCTCTGGAGGGGATCACCTATCACTAGCGATAGGGTCACTAGTTTCTGTGTAATTATTGCCGGCATTTTTTATTATTATTTTGTTTTCTTTCAAACAGGCACTAATTCTTATCTGAAATCCTGTTCCAACTGTGCACTTAATCATCCTTGCGTGTATTAACTACTGCAGTGTTGTGGAAATTGAGTTTTACTTATAAAAAGTAAACCTTACACAGTGAATTTTTATAACGTCACTGTCTTTTAAAACAATGACATAACCATGACATAAATGAATGTTAAGGTAAGAGTTCACAAAAGCAGACTATTAAATACTTTAAAGCCCTAGTTTTGAGTTAAAAAAAAAAAAAACAACAAACCAACCACTAAATTATTTAGTACAGTCATGTAATTATTCTCTTGAGTTTGAGTTTTAAAAACTCAAACGAGTAGCTCGCAATCAAGGAGCACTCCAGTATTGTCCTGCTAGGTAGTGCAATGTAAGCCACTCGTGCAATTTGATGTTCTCATTGTGGAAGGCAGGAGTAATAGCGTTATACTGCACACTGCTTTTAAAACATTTTTTTAAAGCTGAAGAGATGCTAGGAAGTAACCTGTGTGTTGCTCCCTTACAAAAATAATAGCCATACTGAAGCAATAACAAAATGTTTTTTAAATTATTGCTTTTAATTTGCCTTCAGTCATTAAATATTTATTACTCCTTTTCATCTTGTTTTGCTTTGCCAATGCAAACACGGTATTGTTGATTTCATTTTATCTCTTGTAGAGGAAAGCAAAAGGAACTCCTCTGTGCAATGAAAAGATTTAAAAAAATGTTTATATAATACTCCAGTATTCCTTTTGAAGGGTTAGTGTGAATAGCTTGTTTTCTGTCTTCAAAGTCAAGATACATAATTATGAATTGGATTGCCTTGCTTACTTTTAGGATGACAGTAAATGTCCAGGTGACTAACTTGTAAGTCATGCTAAATGTCAACTTATAATTAAGTACTGTTTTCAGTACAGTTTTAGTTTGTGATTTTTGGTTTGAGGGTGTTTTTTATTCAGGTCTCAGAATTCTTATTGCACAAATGTTGCAGTAAAAAACTGTAGGAACAGTATTTGTAATAGTAATATGTTAATGTATAGATTTTGTGGTGTAAGCAGGGGATATAATACACAAGACAGCACAGTAGGGTTTCTTGATACTAAATGCTGTTATTGCATCTTGGTACCTTTCAGTAAAATCACTGGAAAAAAAGGACTGGTTTTTGCTGCTTTTAGAAGCACTATAGAAAAGGATTAAAAGTGCCCCCCTCCCTCCTGTTTTTTACATTTACCAGGGAATTTGACTGAAAAAAAGCCTAGACTGCTTTATAGTATGTTACAGTAAGAAGCAAAGCTGATAATCTTGTCATTCTGATTTTTCTTGGACGAAGCACAGCATTTGGTAAGCCCACCACTTCTTTCCCACAAAATGTTGGTATTTTTATCATGGTAAGGATGACAAGGAAGAATGGCAGGGGAGTGGTTCTGGTCCTTTTTCATACCTGCACAGCTTGATTGCACTGAAGCCAGTGAAATTGTATTGGTGCAATTTGGACTAGAATTGAGAGAAAACATATGTGTGTATTTTAAAACATCTTTGAATGACTTCCATCTGCATAATGTCTACCAATAATGGTTATATAATAGCAAGAAATAATCCAATTTAACAGTCTTTTTGTTGAAACACTGAACATCAGCCTGCTGTGCATAGAGGGCTGGCTTGTCACACAGTACAGCTTCAGTGTAGCTTTAACAAAGCCTATGAAAAGCCTGTTATATCAAACACGAAGTCTGTTAAAATTACTCAGTACATTTTCTCGGTTTGATTTTGCTTGACCAGTGATCAAAAGCATAAACGTTATTTTTCTCTGAAAGACAGTACCTTCCGCTGTCTGTAAAGCTGTAAATGTAGAAGATGTTGGTAAAATGGGAAGTGGAACCTTGACTCCTCTGAAGTGAGAAGAGATTTTGCTGCTGTGTTCATTGGTCAAAATTTCATTGAGAATTATGTGTGCGTAACCAAAAGGATCAGTCTGTGTTGCTGTGGGTCACGTAACAGTACAAAAAAGTTACACTACAGGAAAAAGTCAATATTGAAAAAAAATTGATAAATGGAGAGAAATTCCATGACACTTTGTGGTGACATTGTGTACGATTTTATGCTCAGCTTGGTATACTCGCTATCTATTGATCTGCAAGAATGCTTGTAGTAGGACTGCCATTCTGGTCAATATAGTGAAATGCTAAATAATGTTTTGATCAGATCAATTACAGAGGCTGATTTAGATCAGTTGGAGTTATTCTTATCTGAAAAATATTGCAAGTAGCAGAAAATGAGACCATAACCCTTGAAAAGCAAAGACTATATATCTTATTAGGGATTACATCCTGGGAATGGCCACTTGCAAAAGGACTTAGATTAACAAGCACTGTCCTCATCTGAATACGAGTTCTCCATGGAGTGTGATTGTTCAGAGGAATTGTTTTCATCTAGTCAGATACGTGATGCTGTTGTGGTGTTCCAACATGGAGGTGAGATGGAGAGACAGGACAGTTTTGTCTGTTTTAGTCCTGCTGCACCTCTGTGGTGAGAGTGGTCTTGATCCATCTTGCAGTGATGTGCTTCAAACCTTGCTGCTTCTTTTCCTCCTGCTCAAACTACAGCATTGCCTTTTCTGTGCCTTCTACTCCATGAAGGCGCTGGTGGGTGAGAAAAGGTGGCTACAGAATGTATTTTGCTTTTTAAATGTTCCTTTTTCTTCCAAGTGTGGACTTGTCACGCTGTCATTGAGGGTGAAGTGCAGAGGGGCAAGGCTATAAGCTGGATGTGTGAAAGTGGCATGGAGGTGCAAATCTGTAGGATGCAGTACGTCCTGTCCTGTTGTTTTTCCAACCACTTTGACTTCATCTGTTTAGGCATTGCTTTGGCCTCAGAGGTGATATACAAAGACAGGAATAGAGATGGAAATTGGGATGGGAGGGAAAGTAGTTAGGAAGACAACAGTTTGAGGTCTGCTTCTGCACCCATTCCTACCCAAGAAAAGGATCAGTTGTTTTACAATACCTGTGTAATCCTTAAATATGTAGATGGGAGGGTGTGGGGTAGGCTTAGGGAAGAGGTACTGTCTCCTGGGCATTGATTTTTGGTTCTATTGTAGCACAGGGTAAGGTGTAAAATTCTGGAAGACTTAAAAGATAGCTTCTGGAAAACTTCTAAAGATAGCTTCAGCAATGCCTGCCTGTATCTGGTTCTAATCCTATACTATTTGCCTTAGAAGTGACTTATCTGAAAGTAACTTTCTGAATAGAAATTACCTGTTAAATTTAATTAAGAGTTTAAACATTGAAGGGTTGTGGGCCTAGATCCATAAAAATAAGACTTAGTTACCTAACTTGCACTGAAATAAAAAATGACTAAGTACCTTTGTGGCTGTTAATAGATTGCAAACATGTTTTAACAGCTATGACAATATCTGGGTATGTGTAAAGGTCAGTGTCTTGCTAATTTTGGAGGGGTTGGGGGCTGGTTTTCTTGTTTCCAAAATACATTTCCCAATTTTGAAGTATATTTATGGTTAATGTTGAAGCTGTTAAAAGTTTTTGCAGTTAGCTCAAGCAAAAAAAAAACCAACGCCACAGCAACTAAACAAAACCTCCCCTATACCTTTTAAAGAAAACCTTTGAAAAATCCAGAAAGCAAGGGAGCTGTGCTTGGGAAAGAGGGCAGAATAAGTAGGTAACTTCATGTGAACAATCTAGTAAGAGTAATTGAGCTAATGGATAGGCATAATTAAATGTGTGTACAGTCTCCTCATGATCCCTCAGATATGATTGTGTGGAATGTTATGTAAGTCCTGGATGGTACTCTCTTCAGCAAGATACTTCGTCTTAGTTGAGGAGCAAGTTCCACAGCATTGATTTTCCTTGAATGATACTTTTCTGCCTTCATATTTGTTTCTGTTGCTAAAAACATTCCTATAGGTCACATCTTACTTCTTAATTTCATCTTGGATGGGTTGGGAGACAGACATGTATTTTTGCATCAGATAATTTCTGGAGAAGCATGAAGTCACAGACTCTTACCCTGGTTTTAGAGTAAAGAACAAGCCTTCCACAGCCAAAGCAATAAATTTTCATGTTCCCTAAAGTATTCATGAATACTGTATGGTGAAGTAACCACTGCTTGTATTACTCTGTCCGTTTGCAGAACTTTCTTTATTAGAAAAGGGTTAGGATTTGACTGCATACCCATGTTTATGTTGAACTAGGTCTTGGAACTTCCTTTTATAGTTGAAGTAAGTAGTTAGAAGGAATAACCTGTTTTAGAAACAGGTTTGTGGGCTTTTCTGTTTCTGAGTGAAATGACTTAGGCCACTGACTCTTGGAGGTATGGATGGGGTTCGAGACACATTTGGGTATCTACAGGTATGCACAGTGTTTAATATTCTATTACAGTCAGTGGAGCCACAATCAAATAGTTCTGGTGGCTGATTAGCTGAATCTTAGTTTTCTTGGCTGTTTCACCTAGGCTAATCAGTTCTTTGTTGAAAATAAAGGGTACCTAGCATACCTAGCTCACACCTACCTATAGGTGTCTTAATCTTGAGGGCTTCCTTTAGTGGTCCGTATGTGATACTCTGGGTTATTCCAGCTGGCCTTCTGTTACCAGTCCAGATAGCATGGATGATTCATCTAAGTCGTGTATCATATCTACCTTTCCCCAAAAGATGCCTCTGATCCCCCAGACGTTTCAATTCGCACTAGATACTTCTATGTAAGCAACTAAATACAGTCAAAACAGATCTTTCTACTTGGTTAGATGAGTTGTACCTGGAGGGACATAATGATGTTGTAAAATGTATGAATCAGGGTTGTGTTTCCCTGGTGCAGTTGTTTCATGGGTCTGACAGATGTGAGGCCATCATGATATTAAAAGATTTCTTTGTATAGCCTAATAAGTAAAAAATAAAAAAAATTTTTAGAACCTCATCTTGGAAGTCTTCTTTGTGAATCCTCAATAGGATTCTTGTGTGTATTTGCTAGATTTCAATACAAAATATGTAACAAATGTAGACATGTACATTTCCATTGTCTTCTGAAAGGATTCTTTTTTTTTTTTTTGACAGCTTTTCCCTATGTGTTTTCCTGCCCAACATTTTTGTACGTCTCCCTCCTTGTCTTTCCACTTCAGCCCTCAGTTATGCTCCACAGGTTTCTTTCCCAAGTGCTGGGTTATTACCCAGTTCCACCTTTAAAAAGGCCATGTAGCTGTTTTCTGAGCAGCAAGGGGCTTGTTTCCCATGATCATTTGTGATTAATCCACAGCTAACTCGTTTTTTGCTTCTGTTCTGCTTAGGGGAAGTACAAAGCTGTAGCTTTTATGCTTTACCTATTCAGGCTTCTGCTGAAGGCAGCAGAGTTTGTAACAGCTGCTTTTAGCACTTTTAGCTCCTGAAGTTGCCAGTACTATCAACTAGGCTAGGTCAGCAAAACCAAACTATTGGCACTGCCAATCCCCTGCAACAATTTTTGTGGTGGTTGGGGTGATGGGATAAATCTAACTCTAAAGACTTTTACCATCTCTGCTTTAAATAGCTATGGATGTGGGAAAGAACTCCTTCTGTTCATATGCCTCTTGGTGACCTTCCAGTTTCATCCTCTTTCCATCTTTTCCAGAGACAATGGAGGTGGGAGAACGCCTGTCCAGTTTGATGACTGCTGTCCTAAGTTGTTCTTCCCTTGTTCAGAAAACAAGCTTTTGTCTTCTCTTTGGTTCACCACAGAGCTTCCTCTAACCTTTAGCAATGCAGGTTATCTTTTTGTGATGCATACGCAGGTAGTTGAATGAGTTTTGGCTAATTAGCTGTTTGCTCTATTGTCAGTGCACTTGCTGCCAGGCAACACACACTGCTTACAAAACCGATCTGAAAAATAACGTGGAGTTTTAGAGACACAGAGGACTGAAGCAGTAGTCTTTTTCAGGCACTTTATTCTTATAAATCAAATAAACCAGACATTTTAAAATCCAAAAGAGGTAGAGAAAAAAATTCTCTTGTGTTTTGGTTGTGTATGCCAGATGTCACCCTGGGGCATCATATTCCTGTGTCTCTGTTATAAAACCAATATAATGGATGGCTTGGTTACATAGTTGTTAAATTGTTGGTTAAATTGTTACAGCTTGGCACTTTACCACAGGTATTGTAGCTAAACCCCAGATGACATATAAGCCATGAGCTACTAATGCAGTCTTTATTTTCTGGAGATCGAAGACTTAGAGCTCCCCTGCAAGATGTTAGGAGGATTACTTTTCTAGATCTAAACAACAGTTTTCTCTGACTTGTTCAGATGGAGCACTGTTTGCCTGCCATGACTGACATTTTGATCACCAGGAGATGGCAGGGAGTGTTTAAGAGGAAGGATAGTTTTATATTACCATGTGCTTTATTTACTGAAATCTTAAAAATATTTTTACGACTTTTTTTGAGAATATATTGAAACTTTTAACTATGTATTTTGGTCCAGTTAGGCTAAGCTACGTTGCAGCTCCGTAAGTGCTGATTAAGAGATGTGCATGCAGAGAAGGTGTGGTAGCTTTTTCAACTACCCTGTGTGCAGGGATTCAAGGTTGCTTATCCATAATGAAGAATTCTAAGATGTCCTTAAAGTACTGGAAAAATATGGTCATTCCAGTTTCGGAGTTTATCGGAGAAAGTTGTGATAAGAAAACCTCAGTAGGCATAAAATTATTGGTGAAAAAAACCCTTAAAAATGTTGACCTTTTCTTCCATCCTGGAAAGCTCTTAAATTCTTTATTTACCTTTTTCTGTTTGTGTGTCTTTTCTGGTTGATTTTGGACATCAGTTTGTTCTTTCTATGTATGTGAGGACTTGTCTGAAATTGTGTAGCATGGAGAGTGTGGGTAATAATAGATCATGTCTTCTGTGCTTAATAAATTAGAAGGCATCAAGCAAAAGTGGCTGATGGCAGACTGACTGCAAAGGTGGTGGTTCTTCATAGACTATGTAGTTGTGCTGTAGAATGTTGTGGATGCTAAAATTACATAGAGATTCAAAAAGCAATGGGGCAAATTCACAACAGGTACATTAGCCAAAGGCTACTACGTGCCAGATCACGATTTCTGGCTCAGAAGGTGCATAAGCTGAAAATTGCTGGAAGCTGGGGGAGTATTTCTGGGAAGTATCATTATGTGCTTATCTTGCTCTGGTACTGGTTTTGAGGCACCCATTATTGCTGCTTTTGGAGACAGGATGCTCAGCTCAGTGGCTTTTTAGTCTGATATGCCAGAACTGTTCATATATGAAGTGGTTTTGCTAGTTCTTATTTTAAGCTTTTAAAATTAAAAATGCAACAACTAAGTTACATATCTTGTTGGTATGTCTTTCTATTAACATTTTTGTGTATTTATATCTATAAATTAACAGAGCACACTTTTGAGTAATTTTTGTTGCTGTCTTCATATGTTCTAGTTCAGGGTGTGTACTTGAGCAAAATTAACTTTAATTGCTTGATCAGATGCTTAGTTAGAAAAGCTCATCACTGCATCACATATGTTGAAGAATGCCTCTGGTTTGTAAAGAATGTAAAAGAATGTTTTCATTTATGACTTGTGGAAGACTGCGGAAATGTAAAGTTTCACCTGTCATGTTCAGTCAGTCTTTTGACAGAGAGCTGCCCTTTGTTATACCTCCTGATAAGCTGAATTTACTGACTTGGAGAAAAGAGTAGGATCACATTTCTTGCATCCACAGAAGTACACTGCCACTCTTAACTTTGTCCCTCTATCAGGAACCTTGGGTGCCTTTTCTGTCAGATGTAAAAATATTTTAGAAAGGGAAGATAATGTTATGGTTATATATATATATATAATGGTCAAACCACCGAATAGAGACTTAAAAGACTGTTACTGAATACTTGCTTTCTGTGTTGTTTGGAAAAAAAATACCTCTGCATCAGTTTTACATCTGAAAAATGGAGACAGTTTTTCTCTGTTACAAAGGAAGTTACAGGAATATATCCATTGCTGTCCTTGAGCTATTAAGTAGTATAAAGTGATTCATAGAAGAGCGAGGGTGGGTAAGTGGATCCTGCTATCTGAATTGAATTTAGTAGTTAGAAGTGCCGAGAGTGAAATCTGCTGCAACCTATAAGGTAAAATTATTCTACAGATATTAATTTACATGAGGAACTGTATACATTTAGTAACTTTATATGTGTCTGTAGACTGGTGAGCACTGTTTAGAATTGTGAAGAGTGCTGTGAGAGGCTGCTGCAGCATAATTTGGGAAAAAGCCTTCAGAGAATCTTGCTTTTCTTGATCCATTGGCATGGAGGGTAAGAAGTATCTTTTGGACTACAGAAACAGCTGACACAGGCAGCAAAAATAGAGGATAACTGTTGTTCAGTCTAGAAATACTAGTTAGAGTGGATAGCCCTGTCCGTGGAACAGTTAGACTTAGTAGAAATTATTGCTCCTCTTGTTGATCCATATTGTACACATTAACGAAGAAACTCAATCCAATGCACGTTGACTGCAAATAGCTACAGTTCTGGCATACAGTTCTCACTAGCCATTTGTGCACCCTTGTGTGTTTTAATTGCGAAGAAGAAATGGAACACAGAGTAAATATAATACAGTTACAGCTTTTGGGTAGTTTTGATCTATGGTCTTCTAGCCTGAGGGAAGAACAACTGTTTTGCCCTCTTCTTGCCTTGAGAAAACAAAAGTGGTACTTGCTTTATTTTTTCTTGGATTTTCCTGTGATGGAAGTTAAGCTCCTGGGTAGCTGAACTCTTAGATTTTTACAACCTTCAGGGAAAACAGACAGTATATCCAGATACACAGTTCAGATAATTTGGCAACTGATTACTTCATACTGAAGATAGATGAGTGTCTGCATCTCAGGGCTTTACTAGGATGGACACATCTACATCATAGCAAGGACTCTAGTATTTCTCTTAAGCGTATTGGAAATCAAGCTGGTCAGCTGAATCTTGCACATAGAAGATACATATTTTTCTCTCCGTTAAAATTATCCCCTTCTAGTTTCACTGTCTACTTGTGTTACCATTGTGGATATTGGTGAACAAGAGAATCATATTAATCTTATCTACTACCTTTGTGATTTTGTAAATATTAATAACATTCCTGCTGCCCCACCTCCAAAATCAAGACTTCCAGCCTTGTAGTCTTTCCTTAAATAGTAGTTACTCCTCTGTTCATCCTTTTATTTGGCCAATTCTATACTTTTAGATGAGGACTTAATGCAGTACTTGAGATGCGGGTTTACCAGGGTTTTATATAGTGGCAAAATGAGGAAATGAACCTTGTCAGTGAGGAATTATGTACCAACACCCACATGAGGTAGATGTTCCTGCCACTTCTGTGTCCTTTTTCCAGGTTATTGTTGAAGAAGTTGAATAAAGCCGGTCCCAGAATTGTCCCACTGCTTACCTGTCTCCATCTTGAAAAGCAATTGTTACCCACAGTGTTTGCTTCCTATCCATGAAGTGTCATCCAATACTGTTGGATAGGAGTTTCTGTAATAATGCTTGATACAGAACCTTGTCCAAAACTTCTGGAAAATCTAAGTATATTAGTGTCTAGTGGATCCTCTTTACCCATGTGTCTATTGGCGTTGTTACAGAACCGTGGCAGTTTGTGGAGAGGATTTGGTTTTACAGAAGCCATACTGATATTCACAGCAAACCATGTTTATGCATATGTGCAGTGATCTTATTTGTCAGTATAAACTTGTTCTCCTGTCTTTCTAGGCGTGTAAGTCAGACTTACACTGACCTTGGTAAGCGTGGCATGAGAAGATATTGTTGCTATGAACTGTTGTTTGTCAGTGCCTCTTAACCTGAACCGTACCCTTCGGCCAAACAAATGGGACGGCAAATAAAGCATACAGATAAGATTTTATGTCTTTTCATGAGTTGTGCTTCAGAAATTCACATTCAGCTTGGTATACTGGGATGACTTTGGTAGTTGTTTGCAAGTGAGGCACAGGTTACACTGGATTAGGTATGCTATGGTTTAGGTTCTTTCATCTTCTCTTGCCTGCATCACTGATGTGCTATTTCAGGTCTGCTGAATTGTTTTGGTCTCTTGAGGCTGCTGTTAGTCACCAAGTTATTTTCTTTACCATTTCACCCTTACCGTTTACAAGACTTTGCCGAATTAATTCCTTGTAACATTGTAGGATTTGGAACAGTGTCATGCTCATACTAGAGGGCTTTTAATTCCTTCACTATAAATAAAAAGAATCAGAGTATTTGCTATTAATTTTGACTTTATATGCTACAAATAAAGCCACCTCAACTTTTGACAGTTATAGATGTTTGAGGAACCCACAATTAGGATGCTGATATGTTTATGTTTCAGATTTATAGTAACTGGTGCAGTCAGTCAGTGTGTTCATCAGTGTTTTGTTTCTTACAGAAGAGAGAGTTTGATGTGGATAATTTGAGCAAGCCAGAACTGCGAATGCTTTTGAGTATAATGGAAGGAGAACTAGAAGCACGAGACCTTGTAATTGAAGCCTTGCGGGTGAGTTCCTGGGTTGTTGTGGTTTGCTTTGTTTTTTTTAATTCTCTTTTACCACTTCCTTTATGCTGTGTGTAGAATATTATTAGTGGAAGAGTAAATTGTGACTTTTAAAGTTTTAGGTTGACTAAATCTCAAAATCATAAAATATGTTCTTGTTTAATTGTTGCTATTCAGTAATTCTATGTAATTTTGGTATAAAAACCCAGCAAAATTTCAGAGAAATAAGTGCGAAAACTGTAAAATTACTTCCTCTTTAAATTCTTTCATATTGTAGAGCCTGCTATTTGTGAAAGGGAGGAGTAACTTCAAAGGAAAATTCAGTCCATTCACCATTTGTTCCAATGGTCTATGTATTTGTGCGTCTAGTCTATTCAGTGCATTAATTTTCTGTGAGATGGAATGAAGGACAAAATTGGATGGTCATATGCACTTAGGAAAAAGTTTTTGTGGTGGTTTTTGTTTTCCCTTTTTTTATTTATTTAAACGGTGAAATATTGAGTATGCACTCTGAACAGCACTGACAAGTACTTGATTAGATTTTTGCTGTGCTAGGCACATTTGAAGGTTGGTTTTCTGAAGGTTGTAGTCTGAAAGGCAGCTTAGTTGACTGGAAATGTACAAACAAAACTGTATTTTAATAAAAAATGATAAATTTTTATGACTTAAAAATTGATCTGGAACAGAATAAAATTTAACAGAGATGCCAAACAGACTACAGGTTTGGGGGGGGGGGGGAAACCTTACATGGTTTGAAAATATTTATAGCTTCACAGTTGAATAGAGGGAAATCATGCCCTTTAAGGTCTCTTAAAGCAAAACCTCAGTAAAATAAAGTATATCTAATACTAGTTTTTAGTAGTATGTGTAATGATTATCAAGTAGTGTGGGAACATTTTCCACTTGTAATGTCACAGTAACAATTGTAAATGCGTTTTTTTATTCAATTTTGATTTGTTTTGTGATGTCTTCAGATCACTTGGTGCCAATGGAGCTTTAAAGTAGTTGTCATTGATGTACCTGCATTAATAACTAAAAGACTTTACAGGTATAAACCTCTTTTTAAAATCCTATGTTCATTTTGTAATGACAATAAGACACTGGAAGCAATGCGTTTCTGGGGGATTACTGCACTTTGAAGATATTTGGTGGTTGGCCTTCAGGTATATGCATGTGTTGAAATGTACTGCCTTTTCATCTAGCTGTTTTATAATTTCACATCTCATTTGCTTGGACTATGCCTTTTTATTTCCCCTGACTGCCAGTTAAGGTTTTGTAAAAAGGGAAACAATGTGCACACCAGATCCAGAATCTCTTTTTTTTGACTCTTCTAACTCTGGAGGAATGCAAATAGAATACTCTGACAATTTTCTCTAATGCCTATTCATGAACAAGCTACTACACTACATACCAAATGATGGATGTATTGAAATTGACCAAAATTAAAAAAAAATAAATACAGTACAAATTTAATAATAGTACACTTAAACATTCAGGATAGTGCAGTCCCAGGAGAGAAAAGGTCTGTGTCAGATTCCCATGCACCTGCTGAAATGGGTAGTGTGTACCCAGTGGTTTTTGATGACTAGTATAGATCAATATAAAAAGAACTCAATTTCACATAAGGTATATCAAAGTTGAAAATTGTGTTTGGTTTGGTTTTTTGTTTTTTTCTTCTCCTGCATCTCAATTTCCAGTTCCTGTATTTTGTAGTAAAAGCCTCTAAACAAAATCCATATGTAACTCAAATCTTCCAGGCAGTTTGCCTGGTTAGCTATGCTAGTACTGGACAACTTGGAAGTTATACTTACTGAAGAACTGTAGCCTGATACCTTGGAATATACTTTCGGATAATCTGGCTTCTTACTTGGGAAGCCACAAGTCAGCAGTATTAACAGCTAGAGTCTCCAAGCAACATGCAAAATAAGCTCCTAGATAGCCAAATATTAACAAGAGAATTCCATTGAAAATTTGATATTTAGATTTGTTTCAACAAATTGGCATATATACTTCATGTATCCTTAAAGCAAGAAGGAAATGGCTTTCGTATAAGGGAAAAGACTTCTTATGTTACTGTTTCAAAAGCTGATCAAGCTGTTTCAAAATTAGGAAAATTTGTGTGTGTTTGGGCAGGTTTGTTTGTTTGTTTCTTTTAATCCTACTAGTACTGCAGAGCTGTTTCAAAACCTAATTTCTCTGACTGATCAAAGCCTGATAATTTCCAGCCCTATACTAGATAATATGTGTGTTGTCTTTTCCTCTCAAGTGATCTTTCTGTCAGTTTTCAGTCACTGTGGTATATACATTTGTTAAGCCGTCTTACATGTTCTTGGTCTTTTTGTAAGACTATAGAACTAGATCTTTTAATCTTGTCTTAGAAAGTGACTGTTCATTCTTGCAGCTGTCATCTCAGATTTTTCTCTATAATCATTGAAGTTAAACTACACCTATAATAAATGTATGTGCCCTTATCTGTACTCTTTTTGCAGGGTTTTACTGAGCATTTGTAAAATTTGTACAGTAAACAGTACTTATGTATCTATTGGAAATACTTCTGGGAAGTTCTGGCGTGAATCAGTCTTGACTGATCACAAAAGAACTGATAATGCTGAATATAATTGAAGACTGACTCACATGGCACTACTCAATCTGCATGTAGCATGAAGTTTCTTGTTTTAACAAGACCTTTTTGATGCATCTGTTAGTTTGTCCTTTTCCCATTGTGTAAATTCTTACGCACTCCTCTTGTTTCCCACTTCATGAATTTTGTGTGAAGCCACATCATGTGCTTTACTGAAGATCTGAGACAGAACTGGTTTTTCCCTGTCTGTAAAGCCAGTGATGTAAAGAAATCACACCTACCTTCAACATAATTAGGTAGGATTTCTTTTCAGGCTGACTCTTATAGGACCGTGATATCTCATAATGCCAAATCTTTTTTTCTGTTGGTACACATGTCATACCATCACAATCCACACCTTATCCACAGTATTCCCTGGTGGAATGGAAGAGAAAATTCTGACAGAGAATTCAGTGGCAAGAACTAGGGAGCAGGAACAGTATTTTTGAATAAGATACGGAATTGGAACTTCTGCCTTACTGGTTTTGGTTTGTTTTTTTTTTTTTTTTTTCCTATGCCATGTTTATCATGTATATGTATGATGGACTTCGCAGTTAAATCACTTTTTAAATCATGCTTTAAAATAAATCTTTTTGTTTATTTTAGAAATTTGCTTTTCAGGATTACATTTTAATGCTTCGTGATAATATCGTAAAAGTTTGATTTACCTGTGTGGGTTCTGATGGATTAAGCAGAAAACACTTATGACATCTTTGTTTTTGTGGTTTGAGCCTCAGTCCTACACAAATTACTGCTTAATATCTCATAGAAACTTAAAATAATGATCTTCTGACTGTGTTGTGGTTTTGTGACTCCTGGGGTGTGGTGTTTTTTTTGTTCTCATTTAAAAAATAGCTATAAAATTATGCACAGTTTGAAGTGTCGGTGAAAGAAATGAAACTCAAAAATTATACCCTATATCAGTTAGTACTGCTGCAATACTGTTTTTCTGACAGGGAGACAATGCCCTTGGATTTCAGAATTGTATTGTCTCAGGTGCTTGTCTTCTGGCTGTTTATTTACAATGTATTCATTGTATCATAAAATGAATTTGTAATTTATGACTTCGGGTTTAATTTCTCTTAGTGCTAGCAGCCATCAGAGAAGATGGCTACTAACTCCTCATTTAACACTTTTAAGATGCTGTGTAACTTTTTCTGCTTACGTAAAGCTTAGTTTCAAAAAGAAGAAAGAGTTTGTTACTCTGCTTGGAAAAGATTGAGCTAGGGAATTTTAAGTCTGTTCACTGGGTGTTGTTCTAGTGCAGAGTATTTATTCTGTCTATTCTGTGGTGGTTTTTTGTTTTGTTTTTTTAAAAAAAAAGAATTGAGAAAAGCCAGGCCAGTAGTTTGGGATTATAGCAAGAAATCTTGTGAAATTAACTAGTCATCCCAGGGAGTGGGACTAGGGGAGAAGATAAGTTTAGTTAGTAAATTAATGGTGTTGGTGTAATAGATTTTCACTAAGGCACTTGAATTTTTGCCACATAACAAATCGGAGAGAACCAAACCCAAGGTGTCACATATAACAATTCTTTTTATTGCATCTTTGTGCATAATGTATTGTAGAGTTTCCATTGTATTTATATAACGTTTTTATACCTTGAATTCTGCTTTTGCAATAAAAACGAAACTCAAATCCAAAATGTGTTTGTAAGAAGTATGCAGATGACATCTGTGTACTTCCACGTTTTTACAGTACATTGTTGTTCCTTTATAATATGCACAAGTGCAGATACACAAGGATGCGCAGCATCCCTATTTCTAAAAAAGGACTGTTGTTTCCTGCTTCAGCAATTGAAACTTTATCTAACTGGATCGATGTCTCCTACTATTGCTGTAAAAGTAGTTTGGTGCTTTGATATAAACAGAGAAAGCTGAGGGTTTTTTTTGCCCTTAGCATGTATAAATTTTTTATAGTATACTCTGATTTGTACAATACTGAACTCTCAGTATTTTGCTAACAAATCTCTGTCTGAAGACTATTTCTTTTTTTGCGGGAATATTGGATGTCTGGAATTTGGAAGTTGGAGAAATTCAGATTTGAAAAAGTTACAGTAATTATCAACCACAGCAATTTAAATTGCTGGACAAGTTCAGCCCTATGAGGATCAACAGTCTTGGAAGAGCAGAACTTTGTCATGCTGAGGGTCAGATTTCCAGATCTATTCTCAAAGTGAACAGTTAATTTGCTGGAGAACAGCACCAGGATTCACCTCAGAGATGATCTTTGTGTAAATCCTTTCTTATTAGCACTCTGATTTTGTAGAACTACTACACCAAATGAATTGAGATGGTTCTTTTTCAGTCTGGAACGTCTTTATTTTAGTAGCTCCATAATTAGGGTCGCACTGCAATTAAAATGAAATTCAGATTAACATTAAATCATTAAAGTTATTTCGTTAATGAGAAATAACATGCTGTCTAATTGCTTTTGGGAATGCATATAGTTAAAAAAGGAGGGAGACTTAACTATAGCTGCTGCTTCCATCTGTCTCAATTATCCAAATGAACTGTCTGCCTATAATAAGGGGATAATATATGCCTAATGTGGAGGTAATGTGTCCACATAATCAAAGCACAGGTCTGGCCTCCCACAACTGTGATTTCAATACAGCATTTATTTCATTGTGGCGTTTTTGGTTTTTTGTTGTTTTTTTTCTCTCCTAGCTGTAAAGTGGTTGCTATATCTGCCTACTTTCTAGAGGATTTTTTTAAAGTGCGTTGACCCTCATGTGATGAATTGAAGTGCTAGCGTTAGTTGTCAAGCATGGAATTACAAACACTAAACGCTGCTTTTAGCCGTGACTCTTTCATAAATTTAAATCATTAGTAGGTTATTTTTCATCTAAAATTTTAAAGACCAATTTAGTTGGGATTTTTGTTTATTTTAAAAATAATTGTAATTACCTATGTAAATTTCATTAGGTGGTCAATGGTAAAATTAAAATTAATATTATACTTGCTTCTTTGGTGTGCATTAATTAATGTGAACAAAAAATGCAAATTCTTACCATACTAGATTCATTAATATACCACACTATAGATTTAGAACAACATCTTTGGATTGTTGGGAAAAATCTCCAATGAAATAAACAAAAATGGCTAAAAGAATTGTCAGTACCAACAACAGATACATTTTTGTTTGGTTGAAATTGACTACGCTATCAATGACATTGCTGTGGAGCAATGTCTTTTCTCCGAGCTTAAGTGAGCTCCACATCAATAGGTTCTGTGTTGTGATGGCGGAGTCAGGAGGATGGTATGAGAATGGCAAGGTGAATTTGGTTGTAGGTGTTTCTTCGGTGTTGTAAAGCCCTACTGTATTAAAATGTGGCTGCAGCTTCCTCCGGCAGGAAACTTGATCTTCTCTGTATGTGTTTGTACTAATGTCTGTTGAATCTTTTAGCCAGTTTCCACAAAATCTGAAAGAAATGCTAAGCATTTCAGAAATCGGTAGTCATAAAACAAGGCAGCTGGGTAAGAAAAGTCATACTGTTGTTAGGGCCTTAGTTGAAGAAGGGCAGGGATTTGTGGTGTCATTTATTGAGCAATGTATATGAACTCTAGAACACAGAGTTAGGGAAAATCAGACTGTTATTGTACTGCTCAGAGAATTTAAGTTAGACTATGTAAGTTTACAAAAATATGAGGGAGGAAAAAAAAAATAATCTCTGCTGTGGGAGTTAGTTCTGTCTGCATTGTGAGTACAGTATATCTCCCTGAATGTAAGCATTTTGACAGGCCTGCAGGCTAATCAATACAGCTGGAAATGACTCACACTTTTTATATTATGTCTGAGTAGCAAAGCCATATAAGGTGATTTCTGACTGCCCCTAGCAAGTCATGTGAGTTCTTGAAGAGCCGCGGTTGAGTTTTGTGATGAAGTGTGGATATTAATGTAATGAAATAAGTAGATCAAAAGACAGAAATTAATGTATCGTGTAATAATACCTCATAGATACATTTAAGTTTCATAACATAACCCATTCTATTAGCTTTACCTTATAAAGCTTCCAGTTTAAAAAGACAAGATTTAAAAATAAGGTTAAACAGCCTTTAGAAAGTATAGTAATTACTGTGTAGAATCTGCAACATGTCTTTAAATTTGATAATGCATAGTATGTTGAATACCAGTTTTCCGGTTCCAACTCTCATTAATCATTTTAGAACTACTAGGTTATCAGTATTCAATTCCATGAGCAATTCAGTATTTTAAAGCAAGTTTAAAAAAAAAAAAAAGTTTTAATACTTTTTAGGTGGATCATTTGTTTTGAAATGATGGGGTGGTTTCAGAAATTTCTTAAATAACTAGCTGCAATGAAAAGACACTCAATTTCCAAGGTTATAGTGGTACAATCCAACATTACTTCACAACTCCGTTTTTTCTGGAAGTATATGTGTGTGTGAATGAACTGCTTGGGTGAACTACCTTAGCATTCAGACCAAGAGCGCAGTTCTGAAGAAATTCTCCCCATGGTCTCCACCTCACTTTGATTTGCCTCACAGACTACTGTCAGGCAGTGTAAACTGAACGGAGAGCAGAGCTAGTCCTAACATCTCCTTCAAAATGGTAGGACTATAGGCACATCCCCAGTATCGATAAGTTACACGTTAAAACAGAATCATTACCAACACCAGAATTGTCAGTTGTATATGGATATATACAAGTTTTTATCCTCAGCTACTACACAAAGTCGACAAGACTACAAAGTTTGTTGCTCTACATACTTGTTTCTGTTGTGCTACACTACCTGCTAATGTTGACATAATCATGTATACCTATAAATGCCATTTTCCAGGGTTGTTTGTGTAAATACAGTAGGAAATCTGAGTTGTTTTGGTCTAGATTTTCTTAAAAATTAACTTTATATCCCCATGTTCACTTTTTAAAACCAGAAATTCCCCAGTGCTTTCTACAGTTGCAGTCATTCTTGAATTGAAGAGAGATGGACCTTGCTTGTGAAATTGCCAGATGGGTCATTGTAAAATGACTCTTTCTCCCCAAAGGGCAGAATGCATTTTCTGCTCAAGCTAGTTTGATTTCAAGCCCTGAGCTGTGCATTGTGGAAGGCTATTATTAGTAAACTTAACTTTCCATTTCAGCCAACAATGATTAAGCAGTGAACAGTATAGTTTTATTTTGATCTCATTGAAAACATGAACTATTTTGATAAGTCATGTATATATATTTCTGTACTAATTTTGCAATTTTTGAAATGTGTGTGAAGATCAAGCAATATTAAAAAAACCCTGAGTGTATCATAGTTTGTCATAACAGCATACTATGTAACAATGTTAGGTTTTTGGTGGGTAACAGAGAGCGATACTGGAATAACTCTGCAAAATGTGGAGCCCTTCAGGCCTGGTTCTGCATTTTCAGTAATGAATTAGCTGTTCCCTGGGGTGGGGTGGGGAAGGGGGTAAATATTAAATAAAATATTTGGAAGGAGAGCTGCAGATACTTGCAAGCTATACTGGCCTAATTTGACTTGTCTGCTTCCCAGTGAGTTCTGTCTAGCAAAGGAGATTCCTTCACCTGGCCAAGGCACACTTTTGCCTACCATAGGTTGAAATTTTAGTTATGAAAATTTCATTTAGATAGTTTGAATTTTAGTGTCCTTTTAGTGTTATTTATTGTCTTCTGCATCTTTTGATGGGATGATACTTTGTTTTGCGTGTACTCTGTAAGTAATACATTAGAACAAAATATTACCCACACAACAATTATCAGTTGTATATGGATAAATTTTTTATCCTGAACTACTACACAAAGTCAAGAAGATTGCAGAGTTTGTTGCTCTACAAACTTGTTTTAGTAACAAAGTCAGCTTGTACTATAAGACAGTACTTCTAGGATGAACTTTGGAGTTAGAGGGGAAGAAACCTGGTAGCCATCAGGAAAAAGGGAACACATCCATATAGTTTAGTTACCACATTGACTGATAGGTAAAAAAATTACATGTATATTAAGAGTAATCTGTCAAAGGAAGCTACACCACCTATAAACTATGAAGACCCTTACCTGTAGTCATTCTGTTTAGCTGTTGTGAATTTAAAATGCAAATCTGAACTTCTCCTATATGTATGAATCCCATGGCACGCTCGTGCCAAAGAATGGAGCTAAGAGCACACAGAAGGCAGCTTTAGAGGTTTTTGGCAGCCAGTAAGACAGCCTATTTTGTAGCAGGTGGCTTTGGAAATGGTGATTAGGTAGAAGGAGGAGCAGAAGATGTTAAACTGTAGTAACAGAAGGTTATTGTTGTAGACAGTATGATGGCAGTTGTTGGCCTTGGTGGCAGAAGTGAACCATGAAATAGAAGTCAGACAATGCTTTGTTTGCATTGTCATTTTTGCATGTTGCAATTTCTTTGCAAAAAATTAACTTTTACTAAATTTTTGGGAGGTAATGATCTGCAGTTTATGTCCTTGCTCATCTGATTGCTACTTTTGATTTATTGACTTCAATTATAGTGCATATGCATTTTCTTTGCTCTTACCAATAGTTTGTTTTTACCTGTCCAATGATTCTGGTTATGATTAAAGCTTTTACTTTCTTAACATTAGTTTATTGTAATTTTGTGAATATGGCTGACAGAGTATTATTTCACTATCACAAACCATTTTAAATCAATTACAAGGAAACTATGAAATATGAAGAAACCTCAGACAGGTTAGAGTAAATGATTTTTCAGTGCATAGTTTGGACTGATTTCTTTATCTGCATTTCATTTAATTTTGTAAAGTAATGCAACATGCTTTTTGTTCACCTAATTGAAAAAGTGTTGTTAGACATGACCTTAAAGAATGTTCAAATTTTGATCGCCCCCCCCCCCATGGTTTATGTATTTTAATGTATTGTAATTTTGTTTTGTTAGTTTATATTATGTCAGCTAAATTTAGTTTTTATTAAATTACTTGACATGTTTTGATACACTGCTTTATTGCCAAACAATTCAAGAACCTAACACTGTTCCAGTAAATACCTGAAATACCTGTGTGGACCTCAGTTTTTGAGAATTGCATGACTGGTTAGAATGTAAGAAAATAGCTTTTGTTGTATGACAACAAAATGACCAAGGCTGCTGAAGACAGCATAGACTTCACAACATTTCCTGAAGTTCAGTGTTAATTGAAGGACAGCCTTATACCTTTATCCTTAATATTACCAGCATCCATGTTGCAAAAATTTGGAAATACTCTTTATAGTATTGGTGGATTGGCTTTCTATATAGCATCTTATATAAAGGATCATTTCAGGTATCTGTGAAAGTATTTACTTTCCTTATGTTCAGTGGTTTTTGTAGTAATAGTTCTGTAAGTGTGGATAACTAACAAAAAATACTTTTCTTTGCATGATGGAAGGTATCACATGAACTGTATTTAGACTTTCCTTCAAGTAGCATCTTTTATTTCTTGCACTTTATTATGAATGGAACAGAGTCTCACCTTTTCCAATAGATGCTGGAGATGTAGCAGCGGCAGTCACTGAACTGATTAACTTTGTTGATCTGAGGGATCCTGTTATTTGACACATAAAGGCCTCTTCTAGAAGCCACTGACAAAACAAGTTTTCAGTTGCATTACATCACTTCTTGTGGTAGTTATTTGCTATGTGCCAAAGGGAGATAATAAACACTGAGCAAAGCAAAATTTTTGGTAAACTGTATTAAAACACTCCTGTATATGTGATGTTTTACTAAGCTTAAGCTTCACTATGCAGGTAAATAACCTTATTCCAAGCTCTCATAAAATTGGGGACTGTAAGTATGAAACTAGGAGACTAGTTTTCTATTATGAAAACTCTATGGCCTTGCATTGCAAACATCCTTTTCACTCTGTCGTTTAGAGCAGTGACTGTTAAACTGATAATAGTCTCTCTTTGTTTTTCACATAAGATCTGAATATCTTTATTGTTGCGAGGCATGTAATTACTGATCTAGCTGAAAATATTCTGCTGGTTTATTATTTGGATAATTGCCTTTTCCACTTGATTCCTCCTACCCTTGTTTGATCTTTCTGCATAATCCAACATAAACTAGTGAGTAGAGATGCACACGCTATTTGTAAAAACAATAAAAAATTCCAACATCACGTTGATGTAACTGTTTCTCGGTTTCTGTGATCTTTATGAATAATACAGCTGTGACTTCATTGTTAGAGTGACTTATTTAAAATGCTTTATCTGTTTGCCATCATTACTCATGTTGCTGACAATGAGAAATGCAACTGGGTCATCCTATCTGTATTATTATGTTAACTGAAATTTTCCATTTTTAGTTAGGGGAACATACACAGGATATTTTCTCTATGCCAATAAGTGGTACAGTTAATTTTGTTGATGGTAACATTAAAATGCAACCAGTAACAACGCTTCTTCCTTTTGTTTGTGTGTCTTCATCTTGCTGAAGAAAAACTGTGAAAGGTTTATTCTCTGTTCTTCCAAATAAATTATGATAGTAATTTATAAGAACTAATTATTAATAAGATAAGAGATTTGATTGGGGTCCTTTAGAAATTCAACACTTGTGAAAATACTCACATAGCAGCAATTACTTTTGTTATGCTTGGATGTATGTGTTCCTGTGCTTTTCTCTCTCCCGCTCAGTTTTGATGCTGTTCTGACTGATGGATAGGTCTTTCCACCTGCAGTTCTTCCAGAGAGAGGCATGTGTCTTGGAATGTCTGGCAGTGTACTAAAAGTACTTAGCACTAGGTCTCTTATAAACGCCAGCATTCCATTTGTACAAATAAATAGAAAGTTTGAGAATATAGAGCAACAGTGATTATAGTGAGTTCTCTCTGAAATAGCAGAATAAAATTTTAGCTAGATATTGTGGAAATATAAGCTGTTAGATGGGAATTTTAAAACTGGTAACTTTTAAGTAATGGTATCTATAAAGAGAGTACTAGCTGGAAAATTGCTTTACAGTTGTATTAAAGGGCATAAAAGCCAAGATATACAATGCAGATCACTATTCTGTTTACTTTAAAATGTTCCATTCTAGAAATCAAATTTATTTAGTTAAATCCATTTGTTCGTTCAGCTTCTTCAGTAGTTGTAGTAGCAAGAATAAAATTGTTCTTGTAGGTAATACATATCACTCTCACAATTTATCTTCCGTGAATACCAGAAATAATTAGAAAATACTGAATTCACTTACTATACCTCAATTTAATCTATATTGTTAATAGAATGACTATTTCAGTTGGAAGGGACCTACAATGATCATCTAGTCCAACTCTCACTGATCCATTCAGGGCTGGCCAAGTTAGAGCATGTTATTAAGGACATTGTCCAAATGCCTCTTAATCACTGACAAGCTTGGGACATCAATTGTCTCTCTGGGAATCCTGTTCCAGTGCTTGACTGACCACCCCCTCGCTAAAGAAATGCTTCCTCGTGTCCAGCCTGAGCCTACCCTGGTGCAGCTTTGAGCCATTTCCACACGCCCTATCGCTGGATACAGGGAGAAGAGCTCAGCATCTCCCTCTCCACTCCCCCTCCTCGGGAAGCTGCAAGGAGCAATGAGGTCACCCCTCCGCCTCCTTTCCCCCAAACTAGACAGGCCCAACGTCCTTAGCTGCTCCTCACAGGACATTCCTCCCAGCCCTTTCACCAGCTGTGCTGGCCTCCTCTGGACCCATTCAAGGACCTTCACGTCCTTGAGCTGTGGGGCCCAGCAGCGCACACAGTGCTCCCGGTGAGGCCGCACCGGTGCTGAATGCAGGGGATAATCGCCTCTTGCGAGCGGCTGGTTACGCCGTGCTTGGGGCACCCCAGGGTGCGGGTTGTCTCTTGGCTCCAGGGCACACAGCTGACTCGTGCTGAGCCTGCTCCCCACCAGCACCCCCAGTTTCCCTTCTGCGGGGCTCTTCTCCAGCTGCTCCTGACCCTGTTTGTATTTTTGCCTGGTGTTACTCCGTCCTAGGAGCAGAATCCAGCATTTTTACTTGTTAAATTTCATCCTGTTAATCATTGCTTAATGCTCCAATCTATCTAGATCATTCTGCAAGGCCTCCTGTCCCACGAGAGAGTCAACAGCATCTCCTAGTTTGGTATCGGCACCAACCTTGCTTGACGGTGCATTCACCCCATGCATCCAGATCATTGGTAGATTGAACAGAACTGGCCCTAGACTTGGAGCCCGAGGAACACCGCTGGAGGCCGGTCTCCAGCCAGGTGTGGCTCCATTCAGTGCAATGCTTTGAGCTCTGCCCTTCAGCCAGTCTTTCACCCAGGGAGCTATGAACCCACTCATCTCAAAGCCGGACAACTTGTCCGGAAGGATGCTATGAAGGACAGTGTCAAAAGCCTTTCTGGAATCCAGAAAAACTACCTCCACTGCCTTTACTTCCACTAGGTGGGTCACAGAAGAATATCAAGTTAGTTAAACAGGACTTTCCCTTTGTGAACTGATGTTGACTATAGCTGATGATTGCCACTCATAATTTGCATACAATTGCATTAAGCTAATTAAAGTTTGGTTACCATGTAATTGCCATACAGTAATATGGGACAATATTTTAGCTGAGATTTTGAGAGCTTGAAAACACAAAAATCCAAATGCTGTAAATTAAAAAAGAAGCACCAATTGATTTAGTTGAAGTTTTTCTGTTATGCCTTCATTATGTTTTCTTTCTTACTGAGGTGAAGAAACTTTTAAACTGCTAAGCATGGAGGTTAAAGTGCTCTTTTTTGATCAGAGGTGAAGTCATATTTCCTTCAATATTTCAGAAGAATGGCTGACATTTCCATGCAAAGAATTATGAATTGATTTGCATGAATTTGAACTATAGATCTGAATGTGCAAAAAACTTTAGATGACAAATGGATACTTAAAGTATCCAGAAAGCTCAAGTCTCTTCTATCATTTGGGATTCACTATCAGGATGAAAATCTGTGTTATTTTCAGAGATAAATGTCTGGGTGGTTAGATAATCAGAGCATCGAATAGTGATACTTTCTTACAAAATACTGTCCTATAATTTTCAAATATTTAGGCATCAGACAAGAAGGCTGTCATAAAATAGGTCTAATGTCATTTTTATATAGAACATCTGGATGGTTCTCGTTAGTTAAAAACTTGGCTTGAGCTTTTTCTCCATCATTTAGAAACTTAGTGCAAGGCCTGAGTTTCAACTCTTGCATCTGTAACAAGTGAAGAATATTTTATATTGACTGTATTGTTTTTTCTTGTTGGTACTGCTCTGTTAGTAACTGATCTTAGCTTTGTTATATGGCCTTTTCATTTTTAAATCTGCATCCTCAAAATAGTGGATTTTCATCACTCTAAGGGCAAAAATTTGTAATGAAGAGTTGGAAGCATGTGTATGTCTGTCCTGTCTGTATCTCTCTTTCATGGAGGTTTTTGTGAGGTAGCAGGGAGAAAGGGAGGGAGGTTGTGCTCCTTAGCAATGTTAGGGTAGCAGTAAACAGGTACTATTGGGTGATATTCTCTTGGAGTCAGACCCCTAAGGAAGTTTGGGGTTGATCATTACCTTGGTTGTATAATTCTTCTTCAGTGCTTTCTGTTATATTGTAAGTCAGGACTGTTTAAGTGTTAATTAATTAAATGTTTGTCCTCCTATACACAGAGAGATTTCAATTAGTCATTAGGCATGTTGTGCTTTCGTTAAGTCTGCTTTTTAGTGCAGAGAAGAGGAAACTGAACAGCTTTTCGCAAACCACTTTAATATTTGGCTGCTTGGCATGAAATAATCTGGTTTGTTGTTTTTATCAACGCTAGGTAAGATCTGACCTTTTGTGCCTTATATTGATGGTTTTGTATATCTTCTTAAGTGGAGGTTAGTGAGGATAGCCTTTTAAAACAACATACCGTCTTATTTCAGAGCTTTCTTTTTACCTTAAAAAGTGTTTTTTTAAAAAGCTGGGATTTAAAGCTATGTGATTCTGAGAGGAAGGGGTACTTTGTGAATTAGAAAGTTTTGGAAAAGTTCTGTGGGTTGTTGTGTATAAAAGAATAATGCAGTGTTTTGTTGTTACTCTTATTTTAATGATTCACACTTGGGATAACTTTTCTAGAAAAACTGATTTTATCTCCACTTTCATGCAGCCTACTTCAACTGTAATGAGTTTATTTATATAGCTTATGACTGTTACGAGAGACTGCTCCAAGATAGTTTTGAATGTTTTTTCTGAGTATGTGTGCCTTACATTAAAAATTACTCAACAGGTATGTTTTATTTTCTTAGTAGCTCTACCAAAAGACTTGAATTCTTTCATGATCCTGATCAGTCATATGTAAAGAACATTTTTTTATAGTATTAAACAATTAATTATGCTCCGAGAGACCTATATAACCTGTATGTTGGTTTTGTTTCCTTTGCTGATTGCATCCTACCATTTCTCAATTCTTTCTACTGTTTTTACTGGTTTTGAACTAGCAGCCTGTTAAGATCATCAGTTTTCTTCAGAGAATTTCCATTCTTTTCATCCTTAAAGTGTATGTACAAATTTTTGTCTTATGATACATGACACTTAACATGGAAATGACAGTTCAAATACATTGGCCAAATGTTTTTCATATAATATTGAGTTCATTAAAATCTAAATCACTTGTAGACTTTGCATAGGTATGCACTGTCACAGTGCTGAAGAAAGGTATTTAGACTGTAATTAAGAAAGACATTGAGTATCATGTGTATTGACAGAAATCATGCTGCAGGATACAATTTCTTCATCTGTGATTGATGTTTACATTTCCATGTTTAGTTTGTTCTGTAAAGTTTTATATGGAAATAACATCCGATATGATACTTTGAAAACATTCATTTACATCTGCTTTAAAAAAAAACCTGCCACCAAAGACTCCAAACAGTATTGTGAAACGGAATTGCTAGCATTCTTTAAAGACGCATTCTTAATAACTCTTAAAGTCACTGATCATATGATTCTTAATTAATCATAGTAACACATCATATCCCCCACCCCTGTATTTTGCAGGTATCTCTCTGAAAGTACTGCTTTTATTATGAGTATATAGAATCATAGAATCATTTAGGTTGGAAAAGATCTTTGAGATCATCAAGTCCAACCGTTAACCCAGGACTGCCAAGTCCATCACTAACCCATGTCCCTGAGTACCACATCTACAAATTTTTAAATACCTTCATGGATGGTGATTCCACCACCTCCCTGGGCAGCCCGTTCCAATGCTTGACCACCCTTTCAGTGAAGAAATTTTTCCTACTATGCAGTCTAAACCTCCTCTGGTGCAACTTGAGGCCATTTCTCTTGTCCTGTCGCTTGTAATTTAGGAGAAGAGACCGACCCCCACCTGCCTACAGCCTCCTGTCAGGTAGTTGTAGAGAGCGATAAGGTCCCCCCTGAGCCTCGTCCTCTCCAGACTAAACACCCCCAGTTCCCTCAGCTGCTCCCCATAACACTTGTGCTCCAGACCCTTCCCCAGCCCCGTTGCCCGTCTCTGGACACGCTGCAGCCCCTCTGCTCCCTCTTGCAGTGAGGGGCCCAGAGCTGAACACAGGGTTTGAGGTGCGGCATCACCAGTGCCCAGTACAGGGGAATGATCACCTCCCTTGTCCTGCTGGCCACACTGTTTCTGATACAAGCCAGGATGCTCTTTGCCTTCTGGCCTTCCTGGCCACCTGGGCACCCTGCTGGCTCATGTTCAGCCGGCTGTCAACCAGCACCCCCAGGTCTTGTATTGTTGTGTGGGGCTGGTGTGACCCAAGGGCAGGACCCGGCACTGAGCCTTGTTGAACCTCCGACAATTGGCCTTGGCCCATCGGTCCAGCCTGAGCAGATCCCTCTGCAGAGCCTTCCTGCCCTCAAGGAGATCAACACTCCCCGCTAGCTTGGTGTCATCTGCAAACTTACTGAGGGTGTGCTCAGTCCCCTCGTCCAGATTGCCAATAATGATACATATATATATATATTTATGTGTGTGTGTGCATATATAGCGTGTATATAACTTTCTATCAGCGATCTGGATGAGGGGGTTATACATACAATACATAATATATAAAAATTATATATATAATCCTATATTGTATATATGTATAGTGTATATATATACTATATCAATGAGATATATAGATTCATTAATAATTCTCTTTTGCTGAAGTGAATAGCTCCAGCAAATCATTTCAAGAGACTATAATTCCACTAAATAAGATTTATAAACATGTTCTCTTTCAGCCACCTTCCTCTTTTCAATAATCTATTACCCTTCCAATTTTATTTACAGTCAAGGGCTCACCCCTGTCTTTAACATAACACATAAGCTTTTACTGCCTCCTCTTCTGTGCTGGTTAGTTTTAGAAAATGTTTTACCAGTGCCTAATACATATGTCAAAAGAAAATATTAATATGAACCTATCAACATCTGTTGAAACGATTTCAGTATATGTGGAAAGGGAAATTAATCAGAGGAACAAACGTTCCTGAAAGGAAGGAAATTTTGTTTAAGGGTTCTGGGGCAGCTTTAATTCAGTTCTATTGTTTCACAGCAGTGTAGGACATGCAGTCCTATTTTTGATGTTTATCATCACTTGCTTCATTGAAGACTTGGACTTGCTGAACTCTTAACTTGGCAGGTAAACGAAGAGGAAACTCTTGAGATATGTTGGGGGAAAAATGCAGTGTTAACCTTCAAAATACTGTTGCTTATATATTCTGTTACTGGTTATGCAAGCTGAAAACTCATATCAGCAAATGTGTGCAACTAAGATCAATGTAGATTATTACTGAATATTACTTTTATAGTTTCCTTTATGTGATTTTTCAGGTTTCATTATTGATCTTATTATTTACTATTATTTTATATTTATTTACTATCTATTGGCCGTATTTGGTTTTCCTTGCTTTTTTAATGCTTTTAGCTTTAAGTCGACAGCTGGATACTATGTGAAGGCCTCCTTACCCCCTTGCATTCTTGTTTCAATAACAAGGGGGAAGAATCTAATTAGACTTCATAATCCTCCGTTTGGTCACTGAAAATATTTTTTTTTTTGTTCCTTCTGAAGTGGAACGTCAGAAGCAAGTGACTGCAGGCCAGTTCTTATACTGGATTTGCAGCTTTTTGCACAACCCATCATCCACATGCCTCCACTCGTTTTGTTCCTCTCCCAGCACGTGCCTCTGCCAGTCCTCATCTGCCTGTAAATGAATGGGGTCAGGGATTGTAAAGGGTCAGCTTGAGAGATGGAAGTGTCCAGGAGGGAGCTGGATAGATGCATAGACATGACTTGTATGACTTTGTGTGAAAAAAGTTGGTGTAGGGGTGAATGAGGTGTCTTGCTGTATGTGGTACGAGACAGGCTCCCTGAGAGAGTAAGAAGCAGGTTATCTTACAGCCTGATCCTCCAGATTCTTGTTGGCCGCAGACGTAGGAGAGAAAAATTGAGAGTAAAACTTCACCTTGTGTCACACAGCTGTGTAAGCCCTGGGATTGTTCAGTACTGATTTTTTATTTTTGAATATATATCACAGACTAAAAGTTCTGTCTTCTAAGTCTTAAGTCTGTTTTCATGATCCAAAGCAAGACATAAGACTTGTTCCACCATTAAGTATTTGGTTGTTTTTCCTTCCTCTGAGACTACCTTTCTGTCATTTGTTACTTGAGAAGATGGTTAGCATCTACACGACAAAAGTTAACCGTCCTAGAAGAAATCACTAATCATAGAGTAATTTAGCTTGCAGGCACCTTTAGAGATTGTTCGGTTCCATCTTCTGCATAACGCAGGACTAATGTCAAACATGGATTGGGTTGCTTGTGGCCTTATCCAGTTTAGTTTTGGAAATCTCCTAGTGACAGAGGTTGTATGTTTTCCCAGCGCAACACGTTCCAGTTCTTATCTGCTCTCAGTGAGAAGAATGTGTGTCCAACTGCAGTTTCCCTCAATTAGATCATGGGACAATTGCTACCTGTCCTGTCCAGCGTTCAGTTTCTCCCTGGTTGTCTGTTTCACACTGAAAAGTCCTTTTTCTACTTAGCTCTTCCTTGAAGAGAAGCCATGTTGTACCTTTTGATCTTCTTTCACTCCTCTCTGAAGATGTTTTCCAGTTCTATTGTATTTTTTTAGTATAAATTTATAGTCCACTCTTGATCCAACATAATGCTATAGACCAGCCTGTCCATAAAAAACCTTGGAGTTTTCATTCTTTTTAAGTAGTAGTTGCATCCTGATTTTGGTCTACTTGTTTAATGTTTCAGTTCCTGTGTAAGGATTTAAAAGCTCTGTATAAATGTGGTGTTCCTTCTGGACTTAATTAAAAAGCTGTTGTAATTAAGCTTAAGTTTTTACTCTATTGCAGTAGTGAATTTAGTTAATTAACTATTTAAAGGGGGTTTTTTTCTTCAATTTTAGATCTTTTCCCTTTGTGTGTGTTTGCTATCACTTTTCATTAGCAGTTACCTGTTGGAGGATTTAGCTTAAGTCATAATTTTGTGTACAGCTGGCATAGGGTGCAAAAAGAATAGTTTTCCATGGCCATTTTTTATACCTTTAAGTACTTTCAATCTCAGTCTTTCCATTAAAAGGCTAGTCGCTGTGCAAGTGGGTACGTACAGAAAAATATAGCTCGGCGTTTATAAATTCATATAGCACCTTTCACAGTGCAGCAGTCCTGCTTACCCCTATGGGTGCATATTCTGTTTGGTTTTGAAAATTTTCTGTTTGAAAATGCATTCAGTGAATTATTCACTGATGAACTTTTTGAATGTTATTTTCTGTATATATAGTTGTGCAATTGAAGTTAATACACGAGACAGTACTAATGCTGTTTTAGCACAACCACCAGATTATGCAGAGCCTATTTTAGAGGATTAATTACCCGTATGACATTAGACTGTACATTCCCCAGATAATAAGTGCCATAAAAAACAGATATCTTGATATTGCTACTAGCTCTTATGACTGGAAATTCAGTGCTGAAAGGTGGTATAACAGAAAATTTTCTCATTCTAATATTTCTATTTCTCTCATCTGATGTACTTTAGTGACATGCAAAGGAACATAAGTATTATTTAGGGGCTGGAGGAATCGTGTAAAAAAAAACAACCCAAGCCTAGCTTTTCTTTCTGCCACTTAGTGCCTAAGTTTTGAGAAACTACTCTTTGATTCCCTTCTACCAAGCTTCTGCTTTATCTTTTATTCTGGTATCTTCATTTGAAATCATGCATCTTCATCCCATAATTTTATTTTATATGTTTAGTTCTTGTATAGAAACATGTAAACATTGTTTTAATATTTTGCATTTAGCTCCCTTTTGAGTTGGAAGCATCCTGACACAACTTGGCTGTTAATGGTTTGAGAGTCGCCAGTCTGTTTTATCCTGTGCTTGAGGGTATATAGTTATGCCTTCAGCCCTACAGGGTCTGTCATCCCAAACCACGTGCTGTTCAAGACCTATTGGTTTTTTGACAGTCTTAAGCTTTCAGATTTTCCTGTAGCCATTTAATTCTTAATGCCAGCAGATTGTTTTGGTTTTCATTGGGATGAAGCTCAACTCTTCTATGTAGTTTCATCTTTTCCTTATTTAATGAATCTGGGCACCCCATCCTGTTACTATTTTGGCAGGTGGACGCTGAACCTTTCTTTTCCTTGCTTGTTCTGTTAATAGCTATGCATGTTAGAGAACATATCAAATACATTCATATTGCATGCGTACAGCATGTGCTGGTCATAGAAAAATTGGAAAATACACATTATTTCACTGGTTGTCTAACTGTGTTTCCTTAAAAGCATGAGTGGTTGCCTTTGCCTGTGAGATCAGTTAATCTGCTTGGCTTCTTTTTTTGCTGTTGGCCTCTGGATTGAAGGATGGGGGCTTTGGTGGTCTTTTTTTGTTGTTTACAGCTGAGCTGCTACATCAGTGGTTTTTCCTTTACTTTCATGGCTCACTTTCTTTATATAAACTAAGTGGCTTTTACACTGCTGATAATTTATATATAGATTGTGCCTCCATCTCCATTAATATTCTTAACCTGCTTGGGTTTGTCATCTTGTTTGGCTGCTTAGCACTCTAATCCATTTAGGGTCAGGTTTTTGGTTTTGATTGTTTCTTTTACATGAAGGTTGAATTCCTAAGCTGCATACTGTCCTGTAACTTCAGTCTATGGAACCAGGAGCTACAAATATAGCCCCTCCCCACCTGGCTTTGTAATATTACCTTTGAAACCATCTATTTTATTTTATTTTAATTTAAAAATCTAAGTTAAAAATTAAGGGATTAAAATATTAGACTAATTAGGGGTTACTTGCAAGGTAATTTATAAAAAACCCAAGGTTCTATCAGCTTATTTTTGTCTCTTCAACCAATTATTACCTGACTCTGTAAGCCTAGCTATACTTTCAGTCTGAATGAACTCTGTGAGCTTTTTCTAAAGTTATGCCCCAAAGGCCTGGGTTTTTTATAAATATTTTCAAGCTCTATTTATACTATCAAATTAAAAAATAGACTAAAAGTATTTCAAGCATCAGAATATGTAGGCAGACTCATTTCTGTTGCAGTCAAATGCTCTTTTACCTTTTGATTTCCCACAACATTTCAATTTTGCAGACAATATATAGGGAAAAGTTGGGCATTCACTAAGCTATGTTATTTGTAGTTAGTCTCTGGACAGTTTTTCTAACATAGTTCTTATGTTCTGTTTTGGTTTTTCATGCCCTGAAATGTGTGTTACCGTTTATGATCTTTACGTATGTTTCAGTTTTAGCTTCTTCAAGCTTTCCAAATGATTTATGAATCTATTTGGTAACCATTAGGCCTGTATCTCCTGTTTTGTATCTCAGAAATGGCTTATTCATCCTCTTTTTTGCTTATTCAAAACTGAATTTGAACCTAATCACAAATAAATGTTGTATCCATTTATTGAGAGATTCCTTTTTCTGATGGTGTTTCTATGCACTGTTTTGTTTGGGTTTTTTTCCGATTTTTTGAGACTTACTTCTTCAAAGAGCTCTTCTGGTGACTCTTTTAATTTTTAAAGAAACAAATCTTAATTTTCTTCCAAAATCTGTGCTATAATGGTTTGGCTGTCTACATTCTGCTTTCTGTTATATGTGCAAGCACAAAACCACCACAACAAAATTTTAGAAATAATTGGATCTTTCTGGTGTTTTTTTGGTTTTGGTTTGGGCTTTTTTTGGTTGGTTGGTTTGGTTTTCTTTTACCCCCACAAATTAGATGGGTCTTAAGCCTGAGATTTTGGAACAATATTTTCTATTAATATTGTTAGAAGTCAGTACTTATCTGTGGCCGTCCTGTGCACTGTGTATTAAATGTATAAAAATACCTTCTCTGAAACTGATCTTGTTTTCTTGTTGGGCTGAAGAACCAAAAATTTGTCAAGCAAAACTACCTGTGATCTTTAATTATTTTTTGTTATGACAATGATGTGTTGTACTGTAGTTTGGAAATATAATTATGTTTTAAAATAAAGGTATGGAGAAACATGATCATTAATTTCTTCCTCAACAGAGATATGGGAAATGTCTTAATTTCAGATAAGTCGTGGTGGTATTTTTGCTCTCTGCTTGTCTGCTATTACTTACCAAAATCTCTGTATGTATAAACATACTGTCAGATTTTTTTATTTCAAAAATATTTATTTTGGTACTGCAGTAAACACCCAAAGCATGTTTTCATATCTTTTACTAGCATCATTTTAATATACAGAAATAGAAAACTTTATTTTAGAATGTTTTTCTTCCTTTTCCTCTCTGTGTATCAGCCAATTCACAAGTTGTTATTTTCACGATACTTTTGACAATGATCCAGATTGGTATTTCTGTGTTGAATTGAGAAAGGGGCATGTTTTTTATGTAGTGAGTTGTATTGACTATAATGAAATCTGTGTGCAGCGTATCTATTTCTTTTAGAGCTTGTAAATGAATACCTAAAGGAAATATTAAAAAAGCATAAATAAGTAACATAACTTTCCCTGTGGTTTAGATCTCTTCTATGTGTGGATGAACTCCAAAGCATGCATTTAGTTTTATTTTTGTCTGTTTGTGTTTTTTGTTAGGCCCGGCGCAAAGAGGTTTTTATCCAGGAGCGATATGGAAGATTTAATCTGAGTGACCCATTTCTGGCTCTTCAGAGAGACTTTGAGGCAGGTGCTGGTGATAAAGAAAAGAAGCCAATATGCATGAACCCTCTGTCCATTTTAGAAGCTGTTATGGCTCACTGCAGGAAAATGCAAGAAAGAATGTCAGCTCAGTTGGCTGCTGCTGAAAACAGACAAAAGAAGGTATCCTGCTACTAACTTTTTTTCCTTTTCCCTGTCCTGACTTGTTCTTTCGTGCCCCTTTTTTAATTTGCATCTTTGTCCAACTTGGTTATCATTGCAAGTGTTAAAATTTTATCCTTAATTGTCATATATAGTGAGGTGCTGATTTTCTGGTGATATTTTGTGTGCACACATCTCATTTGTTCCGTGAATTTAGCTCTACTTCTGGAATAATGAAGTATAACTGGTACAAGTCGATGCAGTATACAAGTGGATAACTCAGCATGAGCTGAGAAAGCATCATCACAATACATTTTTAAACCAACACCATTGAAGCCTAGAGAAGCTACTGTTATTTTTGTTCTAACCTAAATAGTATAAAATAAATAATTTATTTGCATTTTATACTAGGTGGCTCTGTGTCATAAATCAGTAAAAATAAATTATAACTCTAAAAAATACTTTTTTATATATTTAGAAAATTGCTGTAAAGAAAAATATACTTTGGAACAAGTATGTTGCAAAAAAAAGGCTCATATTGAAGATAAAACAATGTCATTTTGAAAGGGAATGGTTGGTTGCATGTATTTCACTAATACGTAAGTCATACATTCCTAAGGCATAGCTAAATATGCATATGTTGGAGAGGGGTTTCTGAGAGAGAAGAGGGGAACAGTAACTTAATGGGCTAATCTAGACCAGGCATTTTGGAATAAGTATAAAAGAGTAGGCATTGAATTGGCCTCACTGGGTATAAGATGGGTAGAATGTCTTCAGTAGCTGTGAAATACCTTTTTGGTGACAGTTTCATATTGATGTTTAAAAAAAACCCAACAATGCTAAGACAAGCGACATAAAATTGATTTTGGTAGTAATTGTTCTTTGGGAAATAACATACACACAAAAGTACTGGAAGTATACTGGAAATACATGCTTAAATTAATTCAGCAAACATTTTCTTGTTATTTTAGCTGTATTAAGTTAAGTTTAAGCATCCCTTCTCTGTTAAAACTTCAGAAAAACAAAAAGCATGAATAATACTAGACTGTATGTATGATACATGAGTCTTGAAACAGTGCAATGGCCTGTGTAGTGAACTGTTACTTTTACTCACCTAGCACTTCTTTTTGACGGCTCTTAAATGTTAGTTTTCTTTTTTATATGCTTTGTAAGTAAATTGAGATTTTGGAGAAGGGATTGTCTCAGCGTAAAAGTGAGCGAGTAAGCTTCCTAATTCTGACTGAAGAATGATATTGGGAGAGACACTGACACATCTGCCTGGACAATTGGGTTAGTTTCTTGTTTCAGTGCATGGCAACAAGTCTCTTGCTCCTAAATTCTTCATCTATCTCTGGCTTTTAGTATATGGACAGATACATGCCTGTAAGATGAGCTTACAATATTGAGAACGTGTCTCAAAGTCTGGGTATTGATATGTAAATTCTGTTTTGTCCTTTTTTTAGCCCAGGTTTATTACCGAAGTCGGTATCTGTATGCTTGTCTTTTGTTTCCTAGAAGAATACATGAGATAATTTTTTTTAATCACTATTTTAAATAGTTTGATCTTAATTTATTTTGCAGTTTGATTCTTACTTTGAGAAGTACCTAAACCCCTAGTACACTCAAACCTATAACTTTCAAGCTAAACTTGAAAGTGTTACACTTGAAAGAAACTAATGTTCTTTGAAAATGTATCATTATAATTCTACCATTTTACTCCTCGTAACAAATAGGAAATTTAAATAACACAGGATTTGAAAACAAGCTACACGGTGCTGAGCAGCCATGTGCACGACTGTCTGCAGAACTTTCATCTTCCTCTTTTAAAGACAAATGCTATTTGGACAGGGAACTCTTTTAAACATCTTGGGTTTGTGGTGACAGATAACACATCTCTCAACCATCTCAGTTCATTCACAAACCATTTGTCCAGTGTTTTACCTTCCCTTAGTTCCACATTTTCCAGTCTATTCTTCATGTCTCATATCCCTGTGTGGAAAAGAGTAGTGAAGGTATTTTGAGGGATTTCTAGAAATGTTTGACAAGGTAAAGTGACCCAATGTAAGAAAAAAAAACACAGTTAAGCCTAGACAAATGTGACCAAAATACAGAGCCAGCTGCACCTCCTCCCTCCAAGAGTGATTCCTCCTTCTCTAAATGTGTGATGCCTCTATCTTTGTGTTTGGAATTGCCTCACGGTCTCGCTCTTACACTAAGTAATGAAGTAGGTGTACAGCTGTGTTTGTCGTCTTTGGAAATTACTGGACATTAAACAGGCTCAGACCGAACTTTTATTCCTGGGGACTTGTTAACTGTGAATGTAGTAACCTTAAAAACATTAGTTGAATAAAATTTTTATTTGATCGTAAAAGACAAGTCATAACAATGTCCCAGAATGTAGAAAAAAAGGGGCAC
Source organism: Falco punctatus (assembly GCF_963210335.1). Lineage (NCBI taxonomy): Eukaryota > Metazoa > Chordata > Aves > Falconiformes > Falconidae > Falco > Falco punctatus. Next base: position 80,573,488 of record NC_137585.1, on the reverse strand, counting down.
GCACAAAATGACTGTCAGTCATAAGTTTACCATATACCAAAAGCCTAATCCCCAGATGTCATCTGCTTTGTGTTAAGTCTCTATCCTCTTCCATTGAATGCTTTTTCTGGAGCTGTTATCAAACTTAATTTTGAATTAATTTCCTGGGAACTCAAAACCAGGTAATCAAAATGACAGTTCCTGATTTTTGTCAATAGTTTGCAGAGAAGTTAATATTGGGATGCACATTCAAAGACAGACAAACATGTTGGTTGAAAGAGGCCAGTTGATGTGATTTCATCTAACTTTGTGCTTAAAGCAAATTGTCACCAGCAATACATCTGTTTATCTGTGACTTTGTCTTTCTGAATGCTGAAGACCCCCAGGAATGGCAATACTGCAGCCTTTCTGCACTACTATCCTTGTGAAGAACTTTTTTCCAATACTAAGCCCCTTAAAGGACAATTTTTCATGTTAACGTCTTGTTACGGGGCCCCATCTGCCACTACCAAGAACTTGACTCTGTCATCACTGTAAGGACCCTTCAAAAGGAGTGGTATGTTGCTATTAGATCATCCTCAGGCTTTTTCACTAGACGAAGCAAGCCAAACTCCCTCAGCGTTTTTTCACAAGGCATGCACTCAGTCTCTCACCTTTGAAGGGCCTTTGCTGGTTAGTTATTTGTGGGACACTAGCATTTTTCTCAGTATCCTTTTTTTTACACCCCTTTTAAATCCTTCTTGGACACAGTTCCACATGTTTACATTACTGATTTAGTATATGCATATAGTTAGTACACTGCAAAAATTAGGTCATAGTTAGTTCATAAACTCATAAATAATTACAGCTAGTTCCAAAGCTGATTTCATCCCAGTTATATGTTACAATCTGCTTGTGATTATTTGAAAGTAATGTAATTTCACAACAGTTAATTTATAGAACTAGTCCCTCATCTGAAAGCAAAATGGAGGAATAACAAAGTGTAGAAAATCTTGATAAAAAATATTTTCACTATAATCTTACTGCAGGGTCAAGCTTTAGAAATCATATATATTTCTCATGATTTCTGTATCTGTTTTAACAAAAAAGAAACTGTTGAATGCTTTGCTGTTACTGCTGGGTGCTCCACTTGCTTTGAAATACTTGTGAAGCATCCAAATGCTGTTGGATGCTTTGAAAAAAAACAATGAAATGCTTGGGAAAAAAAACAGTTTTTCTACAAGTGAAGAACTATGAATGTTCTTAATACAGTGTCGTCATCATAGCTTGTTAGTTTAGTTTGCAGCTGTACTGTCATTAACGTAACTGAAGAGTTGTTACTGATACTGTTTGTTTAGCAATGGCTAATAATGCCATATCTTATTTTTTATATATGTAACACTGTTTTTAAGAAAGAGTGAACTTGGTTTTGTGAAATGCATTGTACAGAGTGTATTGGTTAACCTGGGATGAAGCTCTAAAACCCCAGTGGAGCCCCTCCACTGCAAAACAGTTTTTGAGATATCTGAAGCTAAGGTGTCATTTATAATATAGGTATAATTTCCCATAGTGATCTCTTGCTCGTAGTTCACTGTTTCTTATGATAATGGTATGATTTCAGGAACAAATTTTACTATTACTATAAGATAAATCACATCGATATTGCCATCACCTCTTTATGCTTTTTCCCATTCTTCTGAAGAAAATGGGAGAGAAATTTACAGTCAGGTAATATGGTTAGAAATGTCAGGAGACTGAGACTCGTGTTTATCTGTAAGTGTAAATTCATGCAGGATATATTGTTTGTTCTCTCTATGTCATTTCACTTGCCTTAATTTTCAAGTGTTTTCTTGCATATGAGGTTTTACTTATTATGTGCGAAAAAATTATCCTGAGGACAATGACCTATAGCAGGTGGGATTTATTGCTATTACAACTGCAAACTCTCTGTCTCTTGTGCTCACCTCTTGGTGGCATGAGTGTCAACCCTACTCTCTGGTGTAACTGGAGAGTAACAAAACTGTTACTTAAAAATGGTATTTGTATTAGCTGTTGTTTAACTGCTGTTTAGTTAAAAATGAATTGTAGACACACGTACAGTGGAAAAAGCTTCCAGAGCTAAGAAATTTCATCTGCTATTGGAGAGGGCAGGGAATAGCGTGCTGTAGCAACAGGCTTCTGAAAAACTATTTTATTGTAGTGCCTGGGTGGTTTTGTGCCTGTGTGTCTGTCTGGTTTCATCTAGCAACCAAGAAAGTATTTTAAGCACTGACTGAGAGGAGATATGCCATAGCTATTGCTAATGCCCTAAACATGGCTATTGCTAAGCCATATAGGAAGCTACTGCATCAGTATGTGAAGGGAGGAGCAGGAAGAAAGAAATCAGGTTTTCTTTTGTTGTGGTTTGACCCGTGTAAAAGTTTGCTTGGGAAATACAAAGCAATTTAGGTTACATTATTACTAGTAGGCATTTTATAAAATGGTGCATTAACTTATTTTTCCAGCACTTTTCTAGAACAGGGTCTTTGAATGAAAGCATAATCAGCAAACAAGATGAATTAGAGGTGATGACTGTATGAATGAGGGGAAAAATTACTCTTATCCATTAGCTGCCCATAGTAGGTAGATTTTTGATTCTAGCTTATAACATAGTTTATACATCACTATGTCAGTGAGACCTTCTGCTGTTGAGAAGTACAGGAAGGTATTTGTGCCTGTGCCAAAAAGTCTCAGAAATGAATGTCTTATGGGCATGATGGACTGTGTATTTCAACCCTAATCTTCTTTAATCTGATGAAGACCTAAAACCTAAACCTTTCATTTCTGGGCTCAAAGGTTTTTTGCAAAGCTCATCTCTTGCTTGTGTCTGGTTCCTTTACTGAGAAGAAGACTTTCTGTGCTGTCTTATATCTAATTTCTGGAGAACAGATAGCTCCTCACTCAGGAATCAAAAGCATGTAATAACTTTGGAGAGTCTCTCTGTTTTTAACAGAGGAAAATAGCTGGACTTAGTTGGTCTCTGAATTGCTCTTTAGAGATGCTGATCTGTTTCTTTTGCTTGTGTAAAATTATAGCACTTGTGTTAGATATCACAAATCACTTCCCTGGGGCAGACAGGTTATTTCAGGCATACTCTCAAAGGTTAAAATATCGATGTCAGGTTAATATGAGGTTATGTTGAAAGTCTTTATCTTGTTAATGAGAATTTTTCTTTATGATTTCTTACAGTTGGAAATGGAAAAATCTCAGTTACAGAATCTTGAGCTGGAGCATAAAAAGCTATCCACTCGTCTTGAAGAAGAACGAGGAAAGAACAAGCATGTAGTATTGATGCTAGTGAAAGAGTGTAAGCAGTTGTCTGGCCGAATTGTAGAGGAAGCCCAGAAACTGGAAGAAGTGATGTCAAAATTTGAAGAGGAAAAGAAAAAAGCTACCGAGCTGGAGGAGTCGCTTGCAGCTGAGAAACAAAGGAGCACACAAATGGAAGCTCAAATGGAAAAGCAGCTGTCTGAGTTTGACACAGAGAGAGAGCAGTTGCGTGCCAAACTTCATAGAGAGGAAGCACACACCAGTGACCTCAGAGAAGAGAGAGATAAAATGGTCAAAATGATTGAGCAATTAAAAAAAGAGAATGAAAGTAAAGCTAATCTTTCTCTTAAAAATAAAGATAAGAATAAAGATAGGAGTCTGGTTTCTGTTTCTGTTGAAACAGAAGAGCCAAGTTCAAGAACTGTTGCCTGCCAAACAGATACTGTGGTGATGGACAGTAGCACAGAAAATGTTAAGAAGTTGCCTTTGACTGTACCTGTAAAGCCGTCTACAGTGAACCCACTAGTGTCTGGCAATACAAAAATGAATGTGTGTGCCAACGCAGCATTTGTGAAGCCTGTCATTGATAGACAATCTTCATCTAGTGAACTTGTCCCTCCCACGACTCCTGTTCTTACACAGAATCAAAACAGAATTGAGGAAAACGGACCAAGTACAGGCTCATCACCTGATTTACCAAGTAGCACTCCCCCTTTTTCAAACAGTACTTCCCTTTGCGCCCCTGCAGCACCCACTGCCGCAGCTCAGAATTCCTCACTCACTTCATCTATGCACAGTTTGCATTCACCGTCTGCCAACACTACTGGGCATCTAGGCCTAAATCCACGCATCCAAGCAGCTAGATTTAGATTTCAAGCGAATGCAAATGATCAAGACCAAAATGGAAACACAACCCAAAGCCCTCCCTCAAGGGACGTATCCCCTACGAGCCGTGATAACCTAGTTTCCAAACAGGTAGCTCGGAATACTGTTACCCAAGTCCTTTCAAGATTTACAAGCCCTCAGAGTGGTGCTCCATCACGGCCGGGGACATCACATTCAATGGAAGTTGGCACTTACCCCCCCGTTGGTAGAATGAGTTTAAAGACTCCCAGCGTATCAAGGATTGACAGAGGAAATCCTCCACCTATTCCTCCCAAAAAACCAGGGCTTTCGCAAACTCCTTCTCCACCACACCCACAGCTTAAAGTTTTAATGGATAGTAGTCGATCCCCAAATACAGGTACAAAAACTGACAGCAAAACCGTGACCTCACCTCTTTCAAGTTCACCACAAGGAATCAGGGTAATAAATGAGGAATTTATTTCTAAGTCCTCACCTCAGCTGCCACCAAAACCTGCTATAGATTTATCTGTGGCACCTGCAGGCTGTGCCATACCAGCCATAGCCTCATCTCAGGTGGGTGCCTGGCCTTCCCACTTCCCTGGACTGAACCAACCTGCATGTTCAGAAAATTCCTTTGTCATTCCCACCACCATTGCCTGTAGCTCCTCCATAAACCCTGTTAGTGCTTCATCCTGTAGACCATGTGATTCAGACAGCCTCCTGGTAACAGCATCAGGTAAAGGGATTGATATGCTACAAACCGTCTCCCTCTAAAATGTTTTGGTTTTCCTATATGTTTCTCATTTGCTTTATCTTTTTATACCTTTCTCTTTTTTTTTTTTTTTTTTTTTTTTTTTTTTTTTTACTTTCTAAAAGCTGAAAATTTCATTTATATTTTTCCACATTCCAGGGGTATGGGAATTCTTTTGCTGATTTAGTAACATTATAAATTAGTTTGCTTGCTGAAGGAGGTCTCCAAATTGAAGGCTTTTTTTTCTTAAAGGTAAAGACGAGTAATGTTTAAAGTAAGTGGGCTGCAGATTATGGTATACTAAAGAAACTCCTTCTTTTGTTTGGTTTTTAGTTTGGTTTGGGGATTTTTTTGGTGAATGCTATTATTTTTGGACTTCAAAATGCTTTCTCAGTCTGAAATAATGTTTTGAAAACTACCTCTGCCAGTAGTATCTTACATGGAATATATATTTCAGTGCTTCGTGAATCTGTTAGAAAATAGGTCATGGCTGGGGCTACTGTATTCTCCTCTGGCATTAGATGGTTGCACGTTAAGGTATGTAATTGCCTGGATAACAGTGCAGTTTCAAATATATCACTTCGTATCTATAGAATATCTTTTATTTTCGTTTCAGTTTTTCTGTAGTTCTTCTGATTTTAGTTGTAGGCTTTGTTAATACTTGTGTATGGCATCTCACAGGTTTACTTCAACAGATCTCAGCAAAGGGTTGCTGTTGGAGAGTTTAAATATTGATAGGTCGAAGTCTGTAGTCAATGGGGCTATCTGCTATTTATTTTGCATTGCAGTGGGGACTTTGTGTGATTAATGTGCTGCCAACTTAAGGGTATCTTCTTGATGCAGTTAAGTGAACAAAGGCAGCCCTGATCTACCTTTCGGCTAATTGTAGATCTCCGATAAAACTTTCTGTCAACAGATTTCCCTCCTGCAATCAATATCACCAGAACATTAGTAGAAGCCCTTTAGCCTGACTTGGCACTGCAGTGAGGAAGACAGACACACAGTTATGGAACACTTCGGACCTTCATCAGCATTGAAGAATGAATGGTCTCAAATTTTCAACAGTTATTCTCAGTTCAGCTGTGATACTTCTGTCCCTCATAACTTTAGTCCCTGTATCATCATCATCTATAGGGTATAAAACCTGTGCACAGCTGGTCTGTTTCCATCACACAACCAATGACTTTCTGTTGGTAGCTGCAGTGCTGTCTGATAAGGCAGCTGAACTCACTCACCAGTCTTGGGGAAGCTGTTCCAAAAGCAGCGTGTGGCAAACTTACAGTTCACATTCTTCAGGAATTTTTATTCCCTTTCCACTTCACTGAAGACTTTCTTCATGTTTCTGGTGTAACCTAGTCATGTTTTTAGTGCTTGGCTGTGTACCATGCTGTCAGAATCCTCTCTCCTTTCTGAACTGTGCCATGAAAATATGAGCTCAGAAATCTTATATTCCATTTGTCTACTGTGTCTCAGAGTTAACAGCCATGGGATTTGATGGCTGCCCATTAGTTGGCTGTTTTTCATATGGATGTCCTGAATTTTCATCTTAAATTCTATTCCTTGCTGAGTCTGAGTGCCATGTCAGATAAATCATTGGTATGCCAGTATTCCAGATATTCCCCAAACCTCATTTACCTTCAGCGGCTGTTATGCTCCATAATGGAATTAAAATTTCATCAAAAAAAAAAATCTTAAGATTTTATTACATACAACAAATTATTGACAGATTCAGCTTCAAAGTGAATAGTTTTTGTAGGCAAGAGGCTGTCTTCCACAAATACTATTAGCATGAATCAGGCTGTATTATTTCAGTTAGTATTACATTAAGTAGATGATGTTTGGTATTCATCTGAGATAGTTTTTGAATATTTTAAAAAATAAATCTTCTATGTTAAAAATGAAATTACCACCACTTGACTTCATAACTCCATGTATTGTTATTGCTTTAGTTTGTGCTTCAAATTTTGTTGTTTGTTTTTTTTTTTTCCTTTGGAGAACAGCCTTTTAAACAGGGCTCCTCCACCAAATAGTCAATTTGTGTTTCTTATGAAATTTGTGACAGTTCTCAGAGGTAATTCTCAAAGACAGGAATTTTTTGTCAAAAACTGTTTTGGTGGTTTTTTAATTGTGCTGGTTTATGTGTTCAGGTTGCCTTTCTTCATTTAGAGTCCATTTGCTTGTTTTGGGGAGGGATGGAAACATTTGGGTTCATTTAATCCCCTTATAATCCTTGCTCTGAACATTTGATTCTGTTAGTATTTTGTAAGTGGTGGTGCTTTTTCTGAATTTTTGCAATTACAAATGGGAAACGTATCCCATAATCAGAAGTCTGCAAGGAAAGATTGCTTAAACTCTAGTTAGTGGTCTGCTGTTTTATTTTGTTAATAACATTATTTTAATATCCCTTCTTGTTATGATATGTTATTGTAATATCCCTTCTTGACTGACCACAAACAGGCTCAAAGAAGTTTAATATCTTTTATCTGCCATATTCAAGTAAATATTCAGGAGCTTCTTTGTCTTTTACCCAAACTAATGCTTACATTTTATTGCACATATTCTCCAATCCAATTTTATTTAGGTTTTAAGGAATATTAATCTGTTTTGTCCAAGTGTTCTGGCGAACTTCAGAACTAAATAAACTTTGAGCAACAGATGTTATGCAAGCATGGAAAGATATTTCCTTCAAAATTCTGTGCTGAGAAGAGAGAAAAAAATAGATTTTATAAATATGTATGTCTTAGAAAAGATAAACCAAATTTAATAACACCATTTTCATTAAGATAATGGGGTCAGTAATGCCTGAATTCATGTCACTTATTCACTTTCTTTTTTTCAGTTGCTTTTTTAAGTATGACTTTTCTTGAAGTGAGCAACATCTAACAAGCTATAAATGCTACTGAAACCTCTTTACCATATCTGCATTTTCATGCCCTCTAGGCACAGGTTCAGTTATTTTATCAATATTCTGGTATATTTTAATCTGTCTTATTTACTTTTTTCAGAAAAATGTTTAGAATTTCAATTTTGCTTTCAGTTAAAGCAGAGCATGGTGAAATCTTATCCGTATTTTATTGTATAGGAAGTAGTGAGCTTCAATCAGAATTTGTTCATTTTTTAAACAGTGCAAAACAAATTTAACATGAAAAAACACATTGAAAGATATTTTTTTTTTTGTCAATACATCCATGTTTCTTTCTTCTTACTGTGGAGTCAGACTCGATAATAGCCTAATCACTAAAGTATTTTATCTATTAATTTTAAAACTTTCCTAGCTTTAAGAACATAGCAGCTGTTGTGTCTTGGTTCTGGAAAGAGCAACTATTAAGAGCAAACTTAAAATCACAGCAGCAATTCTTTCAGTTACGCATTCTGCTAAATTAATGTGACAGTACCTTGTTTTAGAGATCGGGCATTGTACTGCATGTTGCTTTTTTCATCCCTGGTACAAAAAGACATGAGCTTTTGTGATTAATGTTGAACAGAATGTACATAGAGAAATTACAATGAACATTTATGCCCTGATTCAAAAATCTGCAACAGTGTTTTCTTTAACTTCAGCCTTTGAACTAGTGCCAAAATGCTTCTGCTCTGTTTGGATTTCTACATTTCAATGGCTGTAAGACTTCAAAATGGAAACGATTCTAGGCAGTTGGATTTTCATACCCCTGGGATTTCTGCTTTCACTTTCTTCTTGGTTTTGCGCTTTCTGTGTCACTCTTCAATGAAGTATGTTTTTTATTTTGCTCGTTTCTATAATGATTGATTTATTCTCTATACAATTGGCTTCAAAGATAAAAGCAGGGGGGTGGGGGGGTGGGGGGTGTATGGGACTGATCTAGGCTCTGAAATTAACCATCTCACATTCTGAAGCTGATGCCAGAAGCTGTTTTTGTCTATCCCTCTGCCCTTCATCACTGCATGCCCTACAAGCTTTCACAGATGATTCATATTTTCTAACTTTTTGCATCTGTAATGGCATACCTTATTTATTGGTATTTTCTAATGTTGGTGTATTTAGTTGGATTAATTCAGCTTTATTGTATTGTTTTACATTGATAATAGAAGCTAAAGTTATGTTTATGTTACTACCTGGAGTTTGTATCTTTTTCAGTAGAAGGTTTTCATCAATGATAACCTCATAGAATCATAGAGTGGTTTGGGTTGGAAGCACCTTAAATTTCATGTAGTTCCAACCTCCCTGCCACAGGCAGGGACACCTTCCACTAGACCAGGCTGCTCAAAACCCCATCCAGCCTGGCCTGGAACACTTCCAGGGATGGGACAGCATCATCATCATCATGATAATGGATTTCATCGCTGAATTGCAACAACATATTCTTCATTTCAGGGAGCTGAAATGAAATTTAAGATACCACATATGGCACACACACACAAAATCCTTTTATTTTGGCATTTCTGTTAATGATGCTTTAAAAAAACCAAAAAAAAATACCAAAAAACCTAAACTATTTTCAATAAGGAAGAGAACTCAGAAATACTATTTACATTACAAAACTGCGTGGCAAAGTGAACTTCATATCTAAATCTTAGTGTCAGGCTCCACAGATTCCCCCAGATAATTCCAATATAACTTGAACAAAGAGTGTTAGCATCTGGAGTGCCACGCAAGCAATGTCCACTATCAGTTAACTACCATGGCAAGACAGTAAAAAATACAGGAATACTATTTTAAAAACATGTATATTTATATTTTTATATATAGTAACAGCTGCTGCACAGTTAGTTTCAAAGAATAACATAAGTTTGGAAAAATAAACACATTTTTATAATGGAAAGGAAGAACAAAAAATAATCTTCAGACCTTTGGGGATTTCATAAAAGTTAACTGTTCTCGAATATTGGAAGTGGAAATATATTTTTTTACCACCTGAAGGATGTAGTTTACTTTGTATATTGCTTGGGTTTTTTTACAAACTTCAGAAAACACTCAAAATCCTCTGATAAAAAATATTGGAGAAATAAATATTAGTAAGTGTATTAATAGTCAGGAGGTAGCTTCAGAACTGAAGTTACATAAAGATGGATGGAGTTAACTTTACAGTTTATCATTGGTTTAAAGTGGGATTTATAGGGTAACTTCATAGCTGTAGTGATGACTTCTTGTAGTCAATATCAAATAAATTAGTTGAATAATAAGCTAATGTTATGAAAATACTGCAAATACATTTCCTTTACATAAAAAACTAGTAAACTTAATTTGAGACAAATGTAGCTTACTTTAGAATCAAATATGAAAATACTCCAAGCATTTATTTTTATTGATTTGATCAAACTACGTGTTCCTCATTGGGGCTGCTCAAATGATGGATTGTTGTCTAAGTCTGGACCTTAGTTAAAATTTGTCCGGATCTTGCAAGGTTCCCAATTCTATCTTTCCTATAGAATTCTGTTGGGAACTTCCATTTTATAATTTTGGTTTTCCAGAATAATAGAGCAGATCATCCCAGCATGGTAGAGCTACTACTACATGCTTTTTCTAGTGCTAGATGCTGGAGGTTGGATAGCACGTTTATCAGCTTGATGGAGCTGGAGGTAATGCCCTGCAGCTCCTTTTCTGTCTTGGGTGTTGCAGAACCACAGTAAAAGCTGTGTAAACTTGCTTTGTATTGTCAGAATTCAGCCTCATATAATAGCTTATATGTGGCCACAGAATAAAAAGTAATTTATTCAAGAGAAATATATAAAGTAGAATTTGGTAATAGTGAAAATAAGAAAAAAAATCTTTCTCCTTTTTTTTTTTTTGCAGTCCTTAATCAAAGAAGAATGCACAAAATTTTCTATGCCTTATGCAGCAAGTTTCATATTCTTAACAAACTCCCTAATAAAGCTGATAAGTAATGAACGTTTAACCAAGATAACTCCTAAGCTTTCAGAGCTTTGAATTGAATATTATTTTTTAACAGGGTGACTTGAAAGCTTTCGCTCATAAATTTTATATAACCCCTTATTGATTCACATCGGACTATTTTATAATAAATTGTTTAAGTATTGCTGAGTAAAAGGAACATTACCTTAAGGTACAGTTCAATGATAAATATATTTATTTCTGTATTTGTGTAAATGATTTTTACATTTTGTTGCAAACTTATTGGAAGATGCTTAAAGTTAATAAGGGCTCTGCAGTTTGTCTGTGTAACTGCAGGTGAGATATAAATACTAAAGTTTGCACCAAGGCTGTAAAAGAGAATGAAATTTCATATGAAAAGTGTTTTCTCTTGGAAACTTTCTGTACATACTTAAAAAAGCTTTCCTGGCATATCAGAAATTACACTAAAACTTGTATAAACTTTTTGGTAGTTTCTGAATTTTAGTAATATAAAGTATTTTGAGACAACCAGCTGCTACTACAGTTCATAACAAGTTTCACATTAACCTTTTGTAACACAATCCTGTTCATTTGCATTAACAACTGTTACCCTATATGCAGTTTTTATTCTTCAGAGCACCTTCTAATGTATAGACAAAGCATCATCACAAACCTTGTGTGCTATACTACACAAATCCTGTCATTTTGAAGATCCTTTTTAATTTTTAAAAGAACACAGAAAATGCAGAGCTTTATTTATGTGTCTTCCATCTAACTTCTGTTGCTTTAACTCACAGGCTGGTCTTCCTCCCTAACCCCTTTGTTAACAAGTGGTGGTCCTGTCCCCCTGGGTGGCAGGCCCACCCTTCTTCACCAAGCTGCTGCCCAGGGAAATGTCACTTTATTATCAATGCTGCTTAATGAAGAAGGACTGGACATTAATTACTCTTGTGAAGATGGCTATTCTGCCTTGTATTCTGCTGCTACGAACGGACATACAGGTAAGTGACACTAAGTTTTGTTACAATATTCATGTGAAATTGCGAAAGCTTATTTCATAAGTTTTTAATATTAGGTCAAATGCATGGTTTTTTAAAAATGTGAAATTGAAACTGACATACAGATTATATGACAAAAGTCATACTATATTGTATATATAAGCTGTGCTTCTGGAGGCAGACTTATGGAACACAGAAAGCAGTCTTGCTTGTGGTAACATTCTGCAGGAACACCCATTCTACTTCTCCACTCCTTTCCTATAAGAAAACGGCAGATATCATCACCCATCACCCCATGCTCTGTGACAAACTAAAGATTTTTTTATAGCAAAGGCAACTTGAAAGAAACAACTTTTCTCTACAGGAACTAAGCAGGAAAGAATAGGTCATCACCAGGGTTTTGATCTTCTGCAGCAGTGGTGAAAATTATGGAAGATCATTTCAGAGTAGTGTGTTAGTTGGACATAAAATGAATAGTCTTTCTTTTTGAACTAGATGAAATGGCCTTAGTTTTTTCTGTGGGCTCTACTTGAGATAGTTAACATTCTTCTTTTCCTTTTCCACACTACCTTAGTGGTCAGTCTCAAGGAGTTAGCATTTCTGAAACTTTCAACAGTCAGTCTTCGTATTTTATGAATGTTTTTTACAAAATGAGGCACATATGTTAATAACAGATACAAATTTCATGGATACAAACTGCAAGCGATAACTTTCAGGCTGTTAACATAAGGCTTTTGAACAGCAGCTTTCTTTAAATTCCAGTACACGTTACTATAGTTTTTTTCTACCTATGTAAAAATCTCCTAAATTCTTATATTGCAAATAATATCATTATGCTGTTTTGGACACTGAAGGTGAAAATGACAAATACCAATGACAAAAATTCCATTAAGTTTTAATAAAGTCAGGATTTTATTTTACAATAGAACATAGTACCTTCAAAGCTAGTACTTTCAGGAGTACTTTGTGATTTTATTTATTTATGTGTATGTCAGTGACATAATTGTAAAACCCCGATCCAGTGTTCAAAATACTATTTAGAGAGACTACTCTAATTTTTTTTTTCTGAAGTATTTCAGAAATCAAAGTAAAGTTAGAATCCAAAATCCATAGCTAGGCAGATACTGTACATTTTTCTGACATGTTCAGGGTTAATTTTGCTACCAGCCACAGGGATAGGAAGAATTTTCCCTCTGTTCGGAATGGTATATTTTCTCTTTGCTTCCTAGGTGCTATGGTTTACTTTGTAGGAACATCTGGGGCTTTTCATCTGACAGATTCGTTGCTGTTGCCAAGACCCTTAAATATTGGAAAGGTCCTTTATTTTCTTCCTTTTTTTTTTTCTTGCAAATTTTATCTTTAGTATTAAACATCGATGTTTATTATATTGTGTGGATTTATTTCTTCCCCCTCACTGGATGTATGTTCTGTGGATTCTTTTAGGCTTACATCCATTTATCATTGCTGGTGTTTGTGGGAAACTGTAACTGACCCAATTCTTTACTCATCTTGTATTCCTAAAATGCTTCGAAGCAATTGCCATGATTTTCAGTTACAGTTACTGAGAAGCTCTTACTGACAGCAAAGGCAATTTGGTTTCTTGTTTTATTGTCAAAAATTTCAAATAAGAAGAACTTGACAGAAATATGAAAACACAATAATAAAACCAAGTACATGCATATGCATCCTGTAATTGTTTAGTATCTTCTACTTTTTAAAACAAAAAATATATTACAAAGTTTTAGTGTTGCTCTTCTATTTAAGAGTTGACAGGATGTGAAAAACACTTTGTTGTACAAATCATTGCATTATAGTGACTAAATGGGTTGTATGAATTCTGAATAAGGGAATCACACAGCAGCAGTATTGATGTCTCTTTAGTACATTATATGAAAAAGGAGAGTAGTAGATTTATAATATTTTTGGAGAAAGGTTTTTGTGCTTAAATTTAATATGTAATCCTTTCTTTGTTACCTGCAGTTTGCTTCCAAGTGCATGGACAGATGCAGCTGTTCAAAGTGAAGACTTTTAAAAACAGATTTATGTAAAAATATGTAGCTTTAAGAGAGGAAGTATAAGAATAAATCTCTTAAGCTATTAAAAACGAATTTTAAAATTTTTTTAATTAACCAGGTGGAGAGAAATGACGTAATTTGAGGAAGGATAAAATAATTTATTGTACAAATTTTTCATTCCATTGAGTAGGATTGTCAATGGTAAGTTACTGTCTTTTAGCTGGGTGGGCTTTTTTCCCCATGGAATCATAGAATCATTTAGGTTGGAAAAGACTCTTAAGATCATCAAGTCCAACCTTAAGACTTAACACATAAGCCTACCCTGGTGGGTGATTGCATCATGATTTAATTTATTGAGAATACTTTCAACCTGGAGTTAGTGAGTAAATAGATTTGGAGATTTCAAGAACCCTTTTTTCTTCTAAGTCAACTAACCAGATTTTCTGATTTCTCCTGGGAAACAGTTGGCCAGAAGAAAAGAGTAGATCTAGACTCGTTAAGAGTCAGCATAATGAGTACCTCCCTTCAGAAACAAACAGCATTTTGCAGAGAGTCTGGAAAGAGTGGAAAATGAATGATCTCCACACATTTTCAGTGAAGAAATACAGTATTTTAGATGTATAGGTAACTAGAGAATGGTAGAGCACATTGTAACCAGCCTGGTGGCAGCAGCTGTTACATGCTTTCAGCCCAGTCTATAGAGAAAATTGAGTTACACAAGAGAAGAGAGCACTCAAATATTCTTTCCTATTCTGTCCTATTTGCAAAACACGCAGCCTTCCTGTTCCTCAACAGTTGCCTTTTGAGAGCTGCAGCTGAGGGTTTTTCGAGCGTGTGAAGCTCATAGCAGCTGCTTTGTTTCCTGCACGCACAATCCCCAGTTCTGCATGTCTGAAACGGAGAACTTCAACCCTAAAAATATATGCTAAATACTTTTGTCGTGTTTGAATGGACATGAGGAAGCTGTTCATTTTCTGTTCTAACTACTAGATTGGGATAGCTGAACAGATCATTTTGTCAGGCCGCCTTGATTTGATCCATTAACAAAGCAGGAGCCGCTTCAGCCTGTTATGCACTTGGTAACATGTAGAGTAGTTCACGTAGCTAATATATCTGCTTGTCTGTATTGTGTTGGTGATCCTGACCATTCTCTGCCACACACGAGGTGGCTGACAGAGTGAAATAATAAGAATTCCTGAAACTGAGATGTGAAGAGAATAGTAATATCTTTTGGACTCAGCTATGTGCTAATCATATGCATTTATGGTATAATCAATTCTCTTCTGTCCTGAGTATTTGGAGGCTGTGGCGCCCTGATTGATAGGAAAAACTGGAATGATGTGGGAAGTAGAAAGGAGTGAGGTGCAGAGACATACAGCTACATGGAGTCAGCTCTGCCGAGCCACTGGATGTATCTGCATGGTGTTTGCCAGCACTCTGGAAGAACTAACTACCCAGCTGTGGTCGAGAGCAGTAAAGTCTCCAGGTGTTTGTGCTAATAACGCTTCCATGTTTTGCTTTTGCTTTGACCAAAACGTTGAACTGAGTGACAGCATCAATGTCTGTCTTGTGCCTGCCCTTTCGCCCAGTCCTCTCCACTGCTGATCACTTCTGTGGCAGACAGCAGTGAACCAGAGTTAATGAGTCTGGACTGACCCAAATTGCCCTTCTCCAAATCCCATTCAAAAGTCCATCCAGAGGACCCAGGCTTCTTGGAGATAATTGCTTTTTTTACTTGGTACGCCACCAGAACAGGCCATGTAGAGCTTACTCGCTCACGTGGTACGCCTTGTGAAAGTAGCTGTATTTCCTCATGCTTGCACCTGTCCCTGAGAATAAACAGCTCTTTACAGTGATCTTCATCAGAAACAGTATTTCCACATAGATAAGCTACCACCTGAATGATCTGCCAATCAATAATTATGAGTTAACCATACCTTTCTAGAAAGGTGGTCTTGTTCTGTGTGTTCTTCATGGCTTTTGCATGGCTAACATATGCTTTATAAAGAAACCAAAGAGTATTCTAGTCAAATACTTGAAACTGCTAGAAGAAGTTTTTTTTCAACATCCTTCATAAACTGTAAAAGTATTCCAGGTTGTCAAACAGGAATCTGTACTTTCAAGTTAATTGTCTAATATAAGACTGGGATTGACAATGGAAAGAGGGAAAAAAATGTCACTGTTAGCAGAGTATTTTTTCTGTTACAAAGTGATTGAAAATATAATTTGATTTTAATTGGTATTATCTTACAAGTGGAAATACTAGGTTAGTTAGTTAACTGAGAGCTTCTCTATGATTTTAAAAAAATTATTACAGATGGAGTTCTGGTAGCTTATACTGACAACCGATTTTTTATTATTTTTTTTAAAAAAGACATTTCAGATCAGATTACTTACTTAAAAATTTAAGACTCTTAATTTACATTGTAATAATTTATAGTGTTTTAAAATCTTCTTTCTTAATGTTAAATCATTTATTTGATCAACTCCACAACATCTGTATTAATATTTGAAAGAATTGTAACAGGAGTAAATACATTCAGGAATGGTTCAGGTTAGTCAGGTTTCTCAGTAATTCTAAATAAATGTTTCTGATATCTAGAAATAAGCTTCAGTAGCAAAGCTGGGCTCCAGGACGTTACACAGGGCTGGAACAGAGTGCGTTAAGCGTGCTCAGAAATCAACTCGGGAGTTTATACCTGGTGCCCCAGCTGAGCTTATTTTCAAAGCAGTAGTTTCAGCTACAAAAGGCTTGTTTTATTTTGGTTTGAATTTCAAGAATATAAAGCAGATTAGGTATTTCTTCAAACTTAATTGCATCAAACGATATTCCAATTTGTGGATGAAAAGCAGTCTAATTACTGTGTAATTAATGATCTTAATTTAGCTGTAGGATGATGGAATCAAACTGGTACTATTTTTAGCGTGTCGTTTTGGAAATATATGAATGGGAATGGTTTGGGGAGGTTTGAGTTTGTCAGCTTATCTTATTTGTCATTGCAATCCTAAGTCAAAGTGTCCTAAAAAGAAGACTGGCCAGTGTGCTGCCTGAGTTACGTGTAGCTTGTGAGCATCTCTCCTGTGGCCATCGTATTTGGGATGCGTCACATGACTGCCAGTGGGACTGTGCTGCCTTTAGAGGCTGCTGGATACTTTGAATACCCCACTTCGTAGGTATGTTACCTAACCCTGTGGGAGTTGCCAGTGATGGGCACATATTTGGATCCCGGTAGAACCCAACCCAAGCCCTTTTTGCAGGAGTGGTGGTGCCCCAGGGAGTCTGTTCTCACCTCTCTCCTGCAAACTACTCCCGGACCTTCTGCTTTGGTTCCCCAAGGTGTATGGTGTATAGCGAAAAAGACTGGCTGCTGTTACCCCTTGAGAAGTTTTTAACTTCTGGTAGTTTTAAGCACTTGTTTTTGTTGTATCAGTCTATGTTTTTGCTGAATTTATAGATTGTGTGAGATTGCTGCTGACTGCAGAAGCGCAAGTGGATGCTGCTGATAAAAATGGCTTTACACCCTTGTGTTCAGCAGTTGCTCAGGGACATGTCAAGTAAGTGAAGTCTTAAGATTTTGCCTGTCAACTATTACAGAATTTTATATTCTCTTTACATTATATTATATACTTTTTTCATTACATTACTTTTGCATTCTTAGGTCCAAATGCATTTAGCTGTCATTTATTGAAAGCAGCTACTAAAACTCATATTCATATGCCATTCTGGTTTTAATTTTTTTCATTTGTTTTGTTTCCCATTGCAGCTCTTCAGGTTGCTGAACACACATGTATTCTTAGTAATCACAGTATGATACTGGTCTATGTGGGCATCATACCTTTGAATTTCTTAATTTTCTTCATATTATCAACCATGATACAGGATTAACAGAGGAAGGAGGAAAAATTTTTTTTGCACTGATTTTTTTGAAGCATAGAAAACTATCATGTTCAGTGACAAAAGAACATTTGTCTGAACATTCTCCTGAGTGATATAGAATGGGATACTTTAAACAACAAAACATTTTTTAAGGTTTAAGTAGATTTGAAAAACAGAAAATTATGAGTCAAAGGATATTTCTAGAACATTTTCTCAAAATGTAGTTAAAGTAATTTCCTTTTACTTTTGAAGCTTCTAACATTATAAAGATTGGTGGTTTTTGACAGCATGATTAGAAAATACTTTATTCTTTTTTATTCTGAGAACCAGTACAGAACAGTTCACCTAGATGATTGATTTTTTTCCTCCCTTTTCCTCTTTTCGTCAGAAGAGCTGAAGGCTGATGATGTGTTTCTGCTCTGCAGCTTTGCTGTGTACCGTAAAACCATAGGAAACAGAGCTGAAAGTTGGCAACAACCATTAGATAACCTCTTCCAGAGCATCCTTACCTAGATAAAATGATTTTGCAAATGCAGAAAGTCTTCAACAGCATGACTAGGAATCTGTACTACAGACTTTACCTTTATTTTATGTTATCTTTGGGTTTGATTATCTTTTAATTTTTTTATTCTTTTAATGCTGCATTTTAGTATTTTTACTCTGATACAGTAACATATAGGGCTCAGTCTTTGAATGTTATCATACTGTGATAGGCCCTGACCCAATGAGGAAGAGCGGGATCCCTGTCCTTCTCATGGTCTTCCATGAGTATATAAGGATCATCAAAAATTTTTGCCACTTCTTGGAAGACTTCAAGCTTATCAGCCAACGGGCATCTTTTACTGGAAGTCTTAATCCAGAGGTAGCAGATTCCCACTAAGTGTTTTCAGCACAAAAATAAACATATAAGTCAAATGTTTTGCTGTTTTACCTAAAATCTGTAAAAAGTACATGTGACTTGACAAGGCAAACCAAAAACATACTCTTCATATTCTTCTGCTAACATAAGTATCTTGGACTTTGTTTAAATAGGCAGCTGTTTATTTCTCTGACTTACCCTCACGGTACTTTGCTATATATCATCTGCTGTGTTATGATGTTGCAGACTTTATATTCTTTTTCCCTTAGAGTTACTTATGTAGTATGATATCCTTAAACACTTTTCATGCTTTCACTTTTTTTAGCTACTAAACAAAACCTGAATTTTAAAAGGGAGCATGGAATAATAGCGAGGTCGACAAAAAATAGGTAGGATACAACGAATGCTTCAGGATCTTTGATTTCTTGATCACTTCAAAGTTCTGGCTCAGAAAATTTCTTATAGGCAGAATTTGGGCAGTAGTACAGTCTGTCCCCTTTCAAGCATTGTGTGGCGTAGTCTGTGTTGTACTACAGCACTGAGAATCTGGCGTTAATGAGCACTAAACTATCAATTACCCAGTACTTGTATGCACTAGATTTGCTAGCCAGTCCCCTGTGACGTGTTCATTAATTTTATTCCTGATCTGAGACAATACTGTTGTTCCAGCCCTAGTTACATAGTCAGAAGGAAAAAAAAAAAAAAAGTATAGTTTTTTGAGACTCTTCAGTAATACCACCAATTCAGAAAATGCTCTTAGGAGAAACTTTCAAAGCAAAAAAGGCCAGGCTGGGTTGACCTTACCTGATCTTGAGGTCGAAAGTCAATATAGTATTTCGGGGATCATTAAATACAATGCAAAACAACAAAGCAGGTATTTTTAACATAGCGGACTTAAAACTCAGTCTGACTTGCTCTATGGAGTTGTCTTGTTATGAGCCCATCTTAAGATGATTTTTGTGACTGTATGGTTAGGGTACATGTTCGACATTTGATAAGGTAGAGCATTACTTTTATTCGTATTTTTTCTGTTGATTTGATCATTTTCAGAAAGCACAGCTGAGTAATTCATATTAGTGTTATCTGTTTTACTGTCTTCTAAAACTGCATTTTATCTTGAACTTCATTGATTGTCTAACAAAAAAAAAGCTTACCGAATATTTTTTTTTAAAAAAAATACTTGTGATTTTTTTAATTTGTGATTTCTTATATACTTACATATACCTTTACATTGTTTTAAATATTTAGTCATCCTCTTTGTTATAGTATGATCTCCTAACCAGTAGTTATTTGGCATTACATTAATTGCTTTGAGGCTTCCTTGTTGATATCCTTCTATTTTTATGGGCTGATAAATATTGAGCCAGAGAGATAAGGAATTATCTTTGCAGCACTTGTTTGAACTGCAGAGGTAATAGACTGGCATCAAGATTTTTCTAAAGTCTTTAGAGTCGTTGAAAAGCCAGGTTTGGGAAGGGAGAGGGGGCCAACCCTGGCACAAGAACTGGAAAGAAAACTGGATCTACTGCAGGAAGTACAGGATCTTGGATCCATGTAATGGATCCAATAAATGCCGGTCTCTAGTGAGTCACTCTGCAGCGCTCTGCCTCATCTTCTGTCCTCCCTAATGCAGCAGCTGTTACCAGCACAACCCAAGCCATCCTTCTGGAGCAGCCTCCGTTCAGGGATGTGAGCGGTAGGTAGTGGCATAGCTGGTTTGCTGTCCCCACCAGGTTACTCCCCTAGACCGGTGTCCCTTTTGTTGATATCTAAAGCTAGCTTTCGTCCTTTTTTTTCCCTTTTCTTTTTAAAACTATTTTAAATATCAGAAAAATCAATGATCAGTCATTGAAAATCAATGTTCCTTTTTTTCTCAGCTGAAGGTTTTTCTTAAGCAGCTGCCATCAGGTTTTTATTAGCCTTCTGAAATTAAATTTTTTACATTCACAGTTTTTAAATGCAGCTATGGTAGTTTAAGTCTTATGGGTTTAAAGTAACCTGATTTTCTGTGGTTATACCTGTGTGTGAAATTATACCTTATACTATGGCATGGATAAAATCACAGGTAGATCTGTGTCTATCAAATCAGTACTTTATAAAAAAAAATACATTTAAATGGTGTAAGTTATAAAGAGGTTTTGGATGTTTAACAGAAGGTGATTTTACTACCTTATTGTTTGCTGTAGGTGTGCAGAATTATTAATCATGTATCAGGCTGATATTAACCATGCTGCTGAAAGAGGACAGACACCTTTGTACCTGGCCTGTAAAAATGGAAATAGCAATTGTATTAAGCTATTGTTGGAAGGTGGAGCAGATCGAACAGTCAAAACCAGTGTAAGTTAAAATAATTTGTAAAGTTAAAGTGCCTTGTGTAGTACTGAATAACTGCAAACAGGTAGGAGATATTTACATTAAACATTTATTTAAAGTTTTCTTCAAAGCTGCAATAAACCATGTAATTTGAAATAATATTTTGTTCTTTTCATTATAGTTTCTGGTTTTTTTAAAGCTGTGTATTGTCTAAAAATCTCTGAAATTATGTGACTTTGATATAATTTTAAATATTTCAGATTCCACCTGCAGTTTGCTGCAGACTTTTCTTCAGCACTGGATTTGCAAAGCAGGACTCTTCTGTTTTGACTTATTTTTAAGGTGGAGAAGTGGAGATAGGGAATGTTAGGGTGCTTTATTGTTGTCCTTGAGTGGATCCCCACCCCCAAATTTGTCAGCCAGTATTTTAAAGTCTCGCATATCATAAATGGGAGAATATGGGGCAGAAAAATTATCTACAGGAGAAAAGGAGGAGGACTGCCTCAAAATGAACATCTAGGCGTTGCCTTTTTCAGGTGCTTTCCTGAAGTTTTTCTTAAGACTTTGATGCAAATATGACAATAACTGTTGGTTGTAGGCTTTCCAGAAACACAGCACAATGACTATTAGCTTCACAGTACATTCTGCTCCTCTCTTATAGTGAAATTTTTTGATTCATTTATTTTGGATTTGGAACGTAAATATATTTGACTTAAATGAGAGAAAGTTATGATGTCAAAACCATGAAAATACCTGACTGCTAAATCGATTAATGCAACATGAAACAAATTATTGATAGAATCCATGGTAGTTTGGTGCATGATAAGAAAACGGTTTATTAACAGCATGTAAGTTCTATATCACTTAGACTCTCCCAAAAATTATTGAAGTCTCTGTTGGACTGTCCTTGGAGCAAGCTGTAAAATTTTCTTTCTGTTACATTTTCTTCCCTCTCTTTCTTCCACCTCAGACACATATGAGCAACTCTGTTTTCCCAAAGGATTATTATATCACTCTTGCTTAACTTTTTAATTTCCAGGCAAAGCTTTCCATTCAGATTCATTGCTGATGTAAGTTCTGCAAACATTTTTCTATGCATTTGGTTGGAGTTTGCTTTCTGATTTTTTTTTTTTTTAGGATGGCTGGTCACCAATTCACGCAGCAGTGGATTCTGGTAATGTTGACAGTCTCAAGCTCCTTATGTACTATGGAAAGCCAAACAATGGGAACCCTTTGACTGATGCAGAGACTAATTTAGACTACTTTGATTTGGAGAAGCGAGAAGACAACTATGGCAGTAGCATAAAGCCTGTTATTTCTGCAGATCTCATCAACCATGCTGACAAAGAGGGTTGGACTGCTGCCCACATAGCAGCATCAAAAGGCTTTAAGGTCAGTCTGTGTGAACAAGTTACAGTAACCTGATAGAATTTAGGCAAGATAATCCTTTCTTATCTTTGAAGAACTAAAACTTAGATGTCAAATATAAGTTTGTTATCTAGTTTATTGTCACAATTGATTTAACAGAGAGAGAGAGGTATTTCTAGTGGACGATTCACCCTAGAAGTTAGGTGTCAAATGGAGTGAAGTGTCATATTTAGGTGTCTATTTCTTTTGGGATAACAATAAAAAGACAAAACATGATTACCTGAGATTCAGTTTTTCAAAGTTAAGGCAAGGTGAATCCTATCCTAAATGCCAATTCATTGGGTGTCATGTACTTATTAGTGGAATATAGTTTCTTGTTACAGTTAGAGACGATTTAGCTATAAACGATTTTTCCAGAGGGAAGGAGGGAAGAGAAAGAAATTTAAGGATTAGATTTGTGCCATAACACATTGTTCGATTTGTTGTTTTGGGCAGCCTTTTTAGAGGCAGCAAGTAAGTTTTTTGGGGGGTGGGATAACTGATGACATGGTGAATGACCTGACAGGTCTTACTGATAATAAACATGAAGATTTCTGGAAAATGAATGTTACTTGAAGTATTTGATATCAGGAGCTTTAAACTTCTAACACTGACTGTTTAAAGGATTATTATTTTTTTAATGACAGCTGTCAGTCACATCTTAACTGTGAAACTTTTACCCGGGGAGAAAATAGGGGATACTAAACCCAGAAGAGAGTGAATTCTAGGAAAATATAGTCCAAGACTATGAAAATCAGCTTGTGATTGCATGCTTAATTCAATATCTATTATTATATTTGCTTTTTTTCCTGATAAATTTACTATGATAAATTCAAAATATACACAAATTTAAGATTCAGTTTATTAAACTATGTTTTTTAGAGACTAGCCACCGATCACTCAGCATTTTGCATTACAGAGTCAGGATTCCATGACCAATGTCTGTTAGGCAGGAATAGACTCTTATTTCAGTATCCACTCATCTAATTTGAGATGGAGTTTAAGGTATTTGTTATAGTCTGCAAATACCTAAATAGCATGCAGTATGTTGATTCTTTCTGCAATAATATAATCCTCAGGACATTGGAAGCTAGCTTTTATTTACTAAGAGGGGCTTCAGCTAGTTGTTCTCTCTGAAGGCTCTGACGCTGGAAGTCTTCAGACATACCTATCGTGAATAGCTCAGTTTTGAGTCTCTGAGCACATTCCAAGTCAACTGTTCAATAATGTCTCTGTCGAGGGTTGAAGTTATTCTTTTAGGTGATGAAGGCAATATACAGCTGGCAGTCAGATTCCTGGTTTCAGTGCTGCAGAGATTTTATACAATTGTATTTGATTAAGATGCATTTATTGACTTGAGATGTTTGAGATATGAAAAAGCTAAAGAAAGCTTAATAGCCATCTTCAAGTACTGTTAATACTTCATTCTCTAATCCTTTATCTGCACTGCATGTCATTCATGACACTATATAATAGTCACATATAAACAGTGCTGGCACTTTCACCCTTCTCTGAGATTGGTAGGTGCCATTCTTTACACATGAATTAAGCTGTGGCATCTTGGCTGCTGTTTCATAGGCAACAGAACCAACAAAACTTCCCATTTTGCTAAGGGAATAAGCCTCATTTCTTTGTTCTCTTCTACTTGTTTCTTCCCTCTTCTCACTTTCAGCCTCACGGTTCGGTCCTTTGCCTTCTGCTGGCTTTGCCATTCATTGCACCCATTTGAGAGACAAGAGTTAACTTACTAACCTGGCAAGAAACTATGCTCCTTTTTTTTTTCTGGTCTATTTTCTTCTGGCAAAGTTAGTGAGCTAATTGATTTTTAAGAGTTTCTTACAAGTGCTGGAGCCACAATCTGGTAAAATTTCATCTCGCAGGGAAATACAGCTTGAATGACTGATATGTTTATGAAAGGCGTTAAAAGAGTATCAGATATACTGACAAAAGTTTTTCTGTTAGAACAGCTACAAAATTGAAACCAGTAGCCAAACCTGCAACAAGCCACTGTGCTGAGTCCAAATACTTAATAGCTGCTTCTCTGTGTTTTCAGGGTTTCGTTTCTCTACTATCTAAACCTCAGAGGTTTTCAATACAGTATTAACTAATGTAATTTTTGGTGGTGTCTAATTCTAATATGGCTATCTGTCCTTGAAAGGCATGTTTGAGGATGACAAAGGTTTCGTGAAGGCCACCTGTATTGTTGCTCCATCGGTCTTCTGATCACTGATCAATCAATGTTTGAATGTAATTTTGTGAGGGCATTTTTTTTTCCCCTGCTAGTTTGGAAGGATCTATAAAATTGGATTTTTTTATGTTACAGTATGATTGTACCAATACAAATGTATCTGCTAGTAGCTTCTTTTTAATGAATTTTAATGATTTTTTGCTTTTCTTGAGCTTTTGTTGACTTTTTTAAAGTCTTTGAATTTTAAGAGGACATCATGTTGGCATCCACAAAATGTTTGTCTTCTGAGTTTAATAGAAAAGCATTTTTATTTCTATGCATTGTTACTATGCTTGCACAAATTCAGATTTACCTGCCAAAGAAGAGGCTTGCAAGGTGATTTTGAAATTAGTGTTTTTCTTTTGCTGTGTCCCATTCAGATGTCAGGCACAATGGGAACTTGTACTTGGTGAATTGCAAAGTTAAAATTGATTTTATGGATTGCCATCTGAATAGATTCATTAATGAGTCTGTGTTAAGTTTTAGAATTGCTTTTCTAGTGTTGACTGAACATTGAAGCCAAGATGTTCAAAACAGGATGCGTAGCTGGGCATGTTTCCTTACATGAATACCTAAACTAGTGGGCAGATGTTAAGAATTTCTCAATTCAACTGATCAGCACTTGAGGCTTGAAGACTGTAGAAGCCTGGCAGCATATGTTCTGCTTTTTCAGAATCTTGATTTGAGACTTTCAAGTGTGCTATAAAACATTTTTACTTCTGGTTTTCAACTCTGTGAGGAACATCATTTGGATGCTTATATATGAAAACTCCATAGCTGACTATCTTTGGAAATACATGTGTAAGAATTTCATTTAGTAGTCTAACTGCATATTGATAGAACACTTTAATGCAGCAAATGTACAAGTAAATAATGCAGTTCTTACTTTGCAGAACTGTCTAGAAATCCTTTGTAGCCATGGTGGACTAGAGGCTGAGAGAAAAGATAAGTGTAATCGAACATTGCATGATGTTGCTACTGATGATTGCAAACATCTCCTAGAAAACTTAAGTAAGTAAATGCTATCAGCACTATATCAAAATGCTTTTAGTAAAGAGCTTATGGGACAAAAGTGAGAAATATGAAAATGGCAGTCGTCACTTTTTTGGCACCACAAAAGCCAAACAAGTTTCTACTCTCCAGATTTTGTAAGAGTGTATGACAAAATTTTGTTGGAGGTTATTAAATGACTTAGGTCTTTCTTTTTAAACCATTTGAAAAGATGGTGTATATTGTACATGTGAAAACATCTATATTCTCCTAAAATTTCTGAGTTTAATATTAGTAATTACTTTTTCCAGAGCTATAATCCTCCTCTTATCTTTTCTTCAAATTCTTGCAGAACAATCACTTGATGGTGGATAGTTGTCAAATTTCCTTAGGCCAAGGCAATCATCTATTCCTGTCTGAATCTCTTTTTAGAGCATAGTTTTATTTGTAATTTGTTTCTTGTTGAGGGAATTGCTTTTTTTATTCTTCAAAAAAAGTCTTACAGACAACATGAAAGAACTTCTTTTTTCCAACATTTATAACTTCTGTTAGAAGGTTGTTCTTCTGTTGGAACCTGCCATCTTCCTTCTCTAAGTTTTCTCAAAAATCAGTAAACCAGGCTGAACTGTGTATTTCTTGAGTTAGAACTTGCAAGTTCTGTGCTTTCTGTTTCTCTGCATACTCAGAAGTATTTCTTTGTAGATTTGGACGCTTCATATTTATTCACTTTTTTTGGTGTTTGTGTTGCGGGTAGTCAAGGTCATTGATTATCAACAAATTAGGGAAGCTTTGTGTGTGCTGCTTCTGATTTTCCTCTTCAGCTAGCAGGGTATCTATGTTCTTATCATTTTACTGTTGGTGCAGAGAGGAACACAACTCACTTTCTATTAGAAATTCCTCTGGGGTCTACTTCTTTATCAGACTGAAGCCAGTTACTGATGGCTGAATCTGTAGCCTGTTAAATTGATGCTTGTAGTATTTTCATCAGTCTTTGTACCTTGTTTCTCTGATCAGGCTTATCATGAATTCGGCTGCTTTTGTCAGGTCAGGTCAGAGCCTTTGGACTCCTTTTCTCTTCTGTTTCATTTGTTAAGCCTGTAGATAACATCAATGCCATCATAATTAATTCTTCACCCCCGCCAATATCTGATCTGTGGAAGCTTGGAAACAAGAGTTTGATCTGGGTATACACCGTAACAAGGCAAGGCTGCGCTGGGGTAAGCTGCGTATGTACTATCCTCTACCTTCCTCACAGTCCAGGAAGGTTTCTGCTGTAGGGTGTTCCATGCATGTAGGACAGGAGGATGTCCTCCAGCAGATCTGAGCCATGACTGCCAGCTGTGCTGTAGAGGTCACATGCGCTGAAACTGAGGCATATGCTGTACCTCTGTCCTAGGGGCCTGATTCCGTGTAGAGAACTCTGTATTTCTTACAGTCATTGCTCATTTCCCTGAGGTCCAGCCTTCAGAAGGGCAAGCCTCTGATACATTGCTCACAATCCCACATCTGAAGGATGCCTTTGAGTAATCTTTTCCCTATGGTAGGCTACTGGATTTAAAACAGCCTTTTTTCTGACATTAGAAAAGATTCATTGGTTTCTATCAGCTTAAGATTTAGCTTCTGAACTCAAAAGCAAAACTAAAATCATGTTGCAAGATTTCATAATCTGATTTTTATTTTTTTTTGTGGTGCACTTATTTTTAATTTCAGGGATAATTTCCAAAAAGTATTGTTTTGGCATTAGTTAGAAGGCAGTTTCATTTTCACCTTGAGTCATCTAAATGTTTTATATTAGACTGCTGCTTCTGTTGAGTTGTATTCCATTTTTCAGAGCAAGATTTAAAATATAATCATTAAATTAATTTTGTTTCTAGAATATGCATAGAAATTTCCTACTTTCTTTTTTATATATTTTGTCAGTTTATTCTATAGCAAATCAAAGATAGACTTCCAAGTGACTTTTCTGTCTTGGCTCTTAGGTTTTTACTTAAAGACATTTGATTCAGCTAACTGTGTTTTCCATTTGTGCACAAAAGCCAGAAAATTCCTTTCTGCATTGACAATAAAAATGTGCACAACCACAATAATCTAAATCATTAAGACACAACCTACCATCTGTCTTAATTTATAAAAAATTAGTCTGTAAAGAGGAAATAAAAGATTAAGTAAGTTTTCTCTTGTTTCCTGTTATTTAAGCGTAATAATAATTTTTTTGTAAAGTAAAAAAAGAAATGTTGTTATTTGTTTTTCATCACAGCTTTGATTTTTTTAGTGGTCTGTGCTGCTTTTTAACATTTGCTTTTCTGTAGTGGGAGTTATTTTGTAGCTTTCCTTTGCAATATTGAATGTTATTGGTCTTTAATAAATGGATTTTTTTTAATTGAGTTTTACAGATTTTCTCATTCTTTATTTCTGTTTTTCAACAGATGCTCTCAATGTACCTGTAAGGATTTCAGTCAGTGGCATTGAACCAGCCCACTGTGGTACAGAGGAATTTGATACAGAAAACACAATATGTGCTTTAAATATCCGCAAACAAACATCATGGGATGATTTTTCAAAAGCAGTGAGTCAGGCAGTGACAAACCACTTCCAAGCAATTGCTTCTGATGGATGGAGGAGCCTAGAAGAGCTGTCATTTAATAGTGCTGCAGAATCCAACATTGGCCTCAGTGCAAGCAGTATATTATCTGTCAAACTAGGTATCAATATTGGTGTAATAAGAAAAGCAAAAATTTGGGGTTTTCTTGAATTGCTGAAATCTTGTAAGTGAGATTAAAAATATCTTTAGATTTCTGGATCTTTTAAAGCTTAGACTAAGAAAGACCAGTACTAGCTATGAAACTCTGAACAGCGCTGGCATGAAAGCATTCTTTACTTTTAGCTATGTGTATGGTACAATTCATTAAGCACTGTAATATCATATTGGGGACCATGAGGCCCTATGTTAATTAGTCTTTTACTCAATTTAGTACTCCAGAGGAGACATCTGTATTACAGGTGAAACAAAACAATTTAAAGCCCACACTATGTCTTTACAGACATCCAGAATGTACAGTAAATCCAGACCATAAATCATTAGCATAGGTAGAACAGAACTGCTCCTGTTTTATGTAACTTCACTTATCAAAAATGATGAGAAATTGGCCAAAATGCAGTGGTGGTAGTAACAGTTGCATAGGATTCTGAAAATTCATGTGCTTCATCTTAAATCCCCTTCCACCTGTCCACCACCCCAAAAAAGCCCTATTCAAATCAGAGTGGGCAAGTAACCTTATTTTACTTTATTTTACATGTAAAGATGTAAAGACAGGCTAGCTATTAAATCTGTGTCTCAGTTGGCAGGAAGCATTAGTATCCTCAGTCATGTATCAAATAATAGTACGATTTAGTACATGGGACTGGTCTGTTTGTCAAATTTGTCAGTATATGCACAAAATCTTTGTAAGCAAGTGAATATGCTTGAGCATAGGACACAATATATATATACAGGAACCATCTCTCTCATTTTTTCTTCTTAACAGGAAACATTTCGTGGTCAACAGGTCAGATTTTTTCCCAGCCACCATGGGACTTTTTGAAGAACAACAGAGCTGAGCATATCACAGTGTTTTTGTTTGGTAATTTTCAATTTATATTTTTTAGGTTTGAATGTTAAGTCGCACCATGTATATATAACACATAATTTGAGAATCATTTGCTACTGGTTTTGTTCTTCAGTGTTGCTTCATCCTCAGATCATATCAAATTAATATATCCAGTTATTTTTTTTAACTAGATTTGAAAGGGTCTACAACATTTAGAAAATATGCTGGCACATAAAAGCCCTACTACCTTTTCCAATTAAATAGTAGTATCCATTTTACTTATGTCATGGATACCTGTGAATCTGTGTTGGTAGATAAACGCCTTTCATTTCTTCACCATTTTAATTGGCATAGCCTGTAATTTTAGGAGATCGCTGTAGGATATTGCATGAAAAGCATATGTATCCATCATACATGCTTATAAACATGAGAGATTTAGAAAAGTTATTTGTGTATCTTTTTTTAAAGGACCTCAAGAAGGCTGCCTAAATAGTGTGACTTACGCATCTATGATACATCTTCAGACACTTCAGAATTACCTCCGCCTGGTAGGTACTAAGCTACTTTCTCTCTGCATGCTGTTTATAGATGAAAATACTTCTGTAATAGCATTGACTAAAAAAAATTATCTTCTACGCTGTGAAAGAATGTCAAGACTTCTAAAAAATGGAACAGGATGAAAGCTGTTATTTTAAAGATAAAGTTCCCACTAGATCGTATCCCAAGAATTTAAGTCACATGAGGGCATTAACTTCCTTCTTTAAAAAGCTGCCACCTGATTAACTGAACTGCTTAAGAAAATATATTAAAAGCTCTGTTATGTCTTAGTTCTTTCCAAATTTCTTTCTAAAGTTATTTCATTCCACTTTTTGAGGGGAAAGTAAATCAGAATTATTTGAGGTATGATTTTTATTATTAGCTTATATATCTCTATCTGTGCTGTAACTCTTACAATTTATTTAATACCTCGTAATGTAAGGATAGTTGGGTAATATGAGTTAACTTTCATACATAATTTGTTTTAACATTACTAATCAAATCAGCATTAGTTTAAAATTGCATAATTTCTGCTGTGTCCTTGCTGTTGTGGTTTTGTTTTATGTTTTTATAACATGTTTTGTGTTGTTATAAGAACAGCTACATGCCATAGGTTTCTGCTGTATTCAACAATAGTGCACAACGATATGAGTGTGTTCTCTTACTGACTTTTTAGTGCTAATGTAATTTTACAGTTAAGACAGATGATTTTTATTCTGCTGTATTGAGAACATGATCCCATTTCAACTGGAAATAAAGTCCTTAAACTACATCCTTAGCAGTGATTTAAACTAGTCTGATGATTTTAAAATCATTCTGGTTTTTCAGTTTTAATTCAAAATCAAGAAAATATTTGTGACTCCTCAACTCATCCTTCCTACATTACTTTTTCATTTTTTAGTGATTGTTATAATGACAAAATATTTTTTCATGTAGTTTTACAAGGTAGGATATAAATTTATCAACATAATTCCAAGATACTGTATGCAAATATCGCCTATTGTGAAACTGCTATAGTAAGGATTATTCAGCTCCTGTAGTGCAAAACAAATAACTTTGTCTGTTAGGTGCTGATTGTCTCATCTAGGTTAAAAAAAATAATACAAGTCTGAACTTTCAAGAATCATTTATTGTCTGTCTGTAGGTTGAACAGTACCGTAATGTCATTTTCCATGGTCCAGAAGGAAGTTTGCAAGACTATATAGCATATCAGATAGCGGCCTGCATGAAGGTATTAACACAAACGTATAAAGTAAATTAGTTCAGAAATTAGAGTTTGCACTATTTCACCAAATCTATAAATTTTCAACACAGCAAAAGCAAGTTGCTGCAGGATCCACATGTGAAATCATTAAAGTTGAAGTGGATGCTGATTTCTCCAAGGAGCAGCTTGCAGAACTGTTCATCAGTAGTGGTAAGGTTATTTCAGCAGGACTGATTTTGATGATTTGTAGGAAATGTTTTAATGGTACAAAGTAAAGAAATACATTAAAAAATTTTGCATAGTGGGTGGCATGTTTTGACAGAAGACATAGTTTTCCAGGTGCTTCGGAAATAATGGTAAGAGTCTACACTGTGGTAGAACTGTGTGTGACAGTCCAATAGGGAGCTCTATCAAAAGTTCATGCCATTTAAGTAAAATTAATAGTTCTTAATATTTTTTTCTGTCTCATTTCTTTTTCCCTTTGTTTGTGAGCCTTTAAAAGTTGATTGTTGTGCTTCAGATCTAGCACATCAGAAATGAACGTCTATTGTTGCTTTATTGTAGCTATTGTAATGGTTGTGGGTTTTTAACAAATACAGGAGAAGGGAAGCTATAACTATTTCATTTCTGGGAATAAAAGGAGCAGTAAAAGAGTTCTTTAAAAGTCAGACCACTTGCTTTTGACATATGCTTGTTTGCTAGATACTTATGTGTGGGTCTGAGCCATATTTTATCACCTGGGCAGGCACGCGAGTGCATGTGTGTGTGTGCATGTGTGCGTGTGTGTGTCGGTGTGTGCAGAACAAATTTTTCATCGAGGTGAATAACTGTAGGTGGCTTAAAGTCCTGTTACTTGGGTGCTCCACAATGAAGTATTCTCAAAGTGGTCAGCAGGCTGTATTGTGCAAATTCACGATGACTAGTTGGTAAGAGTGAAAAAAGGACAAAGTAGCCAAAGATGAATGATGGTAAAAATGGGCAAATTAAGTACAAAAGCAGAAGAATGGGGCCACATGAGTCAGTCAGAAGTGAAGGCAGTCATAAAAAGCAACAAATAGAATAGTGCTAAAAGTGAAGGAAAAAGTGGTGTTTTCTGTGGAGGGCTTCTTCTTGGGCAGGTTGGGCTGTGTTTTGCCCATATTCACGCATTCAGACTCTGATTTCTTTTATTTTGCCGTAGTGTTAAACATAGAGTAATAATATAGTACATAATATTGCTATACAATATATAAAATAAAATAGCAATAATAGTATATACTATTACACATATTACTATTACACATACAGTAATAATATAAGAGCCTGAAGGGTGATATGGTGCTTCCTTCTTTTTGGTACTGTTCAAATTAATTTTGGCTCAGATACAAGTTTTGTCCTTTGCAGGCAGTTCTCAGGTAGCTGCTTTCACCCCTTTGCAGCTTTCTTCTATTTTTTTTTTCCATTTCTGTTTCATGAGTGTTTAGGTTTTGGGGTTTTTCTGTTGATGACAACTGGCAATATAGCTTGAATCTAACCTTGGTAGCAAGACCTTGTTTGCATCCAAAAATGTTGGGCTTTTCTCTTTTATTATCATGGTCTCTTCTCCAGCTGTAGGATTTTAAGTTTACCTCTCATTCAATATGGTGATTCGCATTAAAAATAAATGTGATAAATGTCATTACTGCTTGGAATAACCTTGTGTTTCAGGAGCTTTGATTTTCACATTTCACTTTCCGTACTGAAAGAAGCTGGGCTTTAGGCGTTTGAAACTTCATCAGTTTCAATTTTACCAATGCAGTGCCTCTGGATACATTTTCATGTGCTGCCATGATGAAACTTTGAGACAGACAGAGCTTTGAGAGGATCAGCCCCTGCCTTTTTCCTTCTCAGTATGGTCAGATCAGAAACACCAAGAGGAATTTGAATCTCCTAAGCAAATGTTTTATTCAAACAAACTAGAATTACTAACTTATTAATAGAAAAACTACAGTTCAGTTAGAAGACAGCATTCAGTCTTACTACCTGCTGTGCGCTTGCAGTGTGGATCCTACTCTTCAAGTATGCTTTCGTCCTGTCGCTTTCATTGGCTTTCTTGATTGCAGTAAACTGCACAGTGCCCTCTGACAACATCCATGCTCATGAACAAAAGCAGAGCCACCCCACAGGCTCGTACAGTGGTGTGCAGAAGGGTGCTCCGTTCTGTTTGTTAGCATACTTTCCGGTGTATTTTCGTCTATGTCAGGTTGGTTTTTCTTCTCCCAGGAAATCCTGCTCACAGTTCGGAGGACAGCTGGTGTCAGTGATTATTCCCACATGTCATTTTCAGTGCCATCACACTGCTGGGGGAGAAGAAGAGACCATTTAGTCACAAGTCAGCTAGGCTTTGGTGTTTGACCTGCAGGCGAGAGTCATTCATAGTCTGGTTTGTTTACTAGCCACTGTCTCTTAGGAAAGCTGCTTCTTTTGGATGCTTTACTCTGTCAGCCACACGCTCTTAACAGTTTGTGCTTGCATTTCAGCATCATGCTGCTGGTTGCGTCTCATTTTTCTGCCTGCTTCTTGCCCCATTGCTCTGCCACGTGTCCTCTCTTAGGAGGGCACTCTCCTCCTCTCTCTGAATGGTTCCATCAGACACGGAGGAGGTACCTGTCCTCCCTGCTGTCCAGCTATATCCTCTTAGTAGAACAGGGCAGCAATATTCAGGAAATCGGAAATAAATAGCCATCACCCCCTACAGTCAGTTGCTCTAAGTTTTGCTCTATCACTCCTCATATTCCTTAATGACCATCTTTAGCACCACCTTCAAAAAGTTCTGAAACAATGCAAGGCACAATATACTCAAGACAAGTGTTTTGTTGAATATTTGTATTACAGAAGCATTCATCTGGGATTTAGTGTTAGAGGAACCCTTCCAAAGGCTGTATCTTTTTTAGGCAAGAAGATGTTAAAATCAGGAAAAATGAAGGAAAAGATATGAAATGTGAAAATAGGAGATAAAGATATATATTATTTTAATGCCTGTTAGGTTCAGATGCTACTGTTTGTGCCTCAAACTAGCTCTGATTGTTTGAGTGATTCTTAAAGATGTTGGAGGAAGTTTTGAAGAGAGGATAGTAGCAAACAAATAATTAGTTTTTTATAAACATGAAATATTCTGAATCCTTTTTTCACTACATGGTATAAAGAATACATGTTAGAAGTTTAAAATGTATTACAGCAAATGAAAGAAATGTTTTCAGAGGTCTTTGCTATCTTTCCTGTTGCATTTATTTTCAGTGTGCTGAAATCCTTCCTATATACGAAGATACTATTATAGCCGTTTCAGGAATTTATTTTGATAATAGCTTTTTTTTTTCTTATTGTACAGTATGATATTCTTCCCATCATTTGATTTTTATGCTTACAGTTTTGACCATACTATACAGTCTGTCTGCTTCTGTGAGCAAGTTAAAAGGAAAAATTAAAAAAAAATTGTAAAAAACCCTTTATTGCATTAGTAGCAGTACAAGCTGTATACATAAGTAAAAGTAAATTTTCATAAGTAGACGTTAATGGGATTTTTATCTTTCAGCTTGTCTGGTCCCAGTTAAACAGCCTCCTGTAAGCAAGACAACCATTGTGATTTTAGAAAATCTGGAGAGAGCTTCTTTATCTGAATTACTAGGAGATTTTCTGGCACCTCTTGAGAATCGGAGTTCGGAAAATCCTTGCACTATTCAAAGAGGTATTTAAAGAATTTGGGATGGAGAAATGTTTTTACTACAGTACAGTTGTATTATAATGCATGGCAGACAGGGAACAGTAGAATAATGTAATGTTTGTACATTTACAATTAAAATTGTTTTGTATTTTATTACGAAGAGTTGTTCTTAACAAAGTACAGTGTGTTTTGAGGCTAATTGATGGTGTTTTTTTCTTTCTAATTATGTCACTGCTTGCTTTTATATGAAATTGTGTCAGAGCTTTGGTTATTTCAGTAAAAAGTTTTATGGTTCATTTTTAGCAAATGGAGTTTCTGGTGCCTTTTACTTTCATGAGAACTGCTTTTTGCTGGGGACAATTGCAAAGTGTCATCTTCATGGCTCTGACCTGCTGGTTCAGCAGCATTTCCGTTGGGTTCAACTTAGGTGGGATGGGGAACCAATGCGTGGCTTGCTTCAAAGGTTTTTAAGAAGAAAAGTTATAAACAAGGTAAGAACTTGAATTGGCTTCAGTGATTTTGTTCTTCACCACATCTGTCAAATACATATGATGGTAATGTCAAAAGCTGAGCAGATAACTAGGTTGTTTCAGGAAAAAAGCTTTCGTTTCTGGGAGCTCCGTATCTGTAAATGTTGTGCTTGGCCTCTTACAGGAAGGTGTGCAGCCGTGGCTGGTCAGCATAAACACACAGGATGGCTGCAAATAATGATACTGTGGATACCTGCTTATCCACTGTATGAAAACGTCCTTCAATAATTTATTTTATCTTCTGTGTGAGTGTGATAGTAAAAATCTGTTCAGCGAACGTAAAATCCCTTTCTTGAGGAATTTATTCTATATATCCGAAATGAAATAGTTATATATCCCGTGAGTAATGTCTTATGTTTTAAGCAGCAAAAAGAGTTTTCATGATTTTCAACTTGAAGAGGAAAGAGGGGTGAAAATATATCAGTCGGGAAGTTGTTTTGAGCCAGTATGCCTGCTGAAGCTGCAAAAAAAAAGTCCAAAAGAGAGTAAGGATGGGAAGTCTGTTTTAATTTGAATAAATAAATGGAGGATTGGAAATGAAATGAAAGATGTGGGCAAAAGCAGAATTGTGGAATTTTGAAAGTTATTTGGAAGAAGAACACTCCAGTGTGATAGCAGCTATTGCAGACGTCAGGGAGTGTTAGATGTTGGGAGGGGGAGTTTGATCGAAACAGCTGCAAAGGGAAATAATCTTGGCAGCAGAATTTTGAACAGGCTTAAAAAGGGAGATTGTTCTAGGAATAGCAAAAAACTGTCAGTAGTAAAGAGTCCTGGTCTGGAACAACAGACCCACTGTCATTTCTGAGTGTTCAGCTGTATGTATCTTGGTTATCCCTGGGGATGTCATCTCCTGTACCCTGTGCCACAGTTCTCATCTATAAAAGCTTACTGATTCAAAGAGATCCTAAAGAGGAAATGTGTGGTAACTGAACGCTTCAGTTACTATAATGAGGAAATTTAAAAACATTTGTAGGTATTCTTTAATAGCAAGAACAGAAATACAGAATATAAAAAAAGAATCATGTGAAATGTATCAATGAAACTCTTAAAAGAGATTACTTCTCTACACTGGATAAAAAGCTGGCTGGGTGGCCAAGCCCAAAGAGTGGTGGTGAATGGAGTTACTTCCAGCTGGTGGCTGGTCACAGTGGTGTTCCCCAGGGCTCAGTACCGGGGCCAGGTCTGTTTAATGTCTTTATCAACGCTGTGGACAAGGAGATCGAGTGCACCCTCAGTAAATTTGCAGGTGACGCCAAGATGGGGGGGGGGGGGGGGAAGCATTGATCTCCTTGAGGGCAGGAAGGCTCTGCAGAGGGATCTGCTCAGGCTGGATCGATGGGCCAAGGCCAATTGTTGGAGGTTCAACGAAGAAAAGTAAAAGTACCGGCTCCTGCACTTGGGTCACACCAACCCCACACAGCGCTACAGGCTGGGGCAGAGCGGCTGGAAAGGGCCGGTGGGGAAGGGCCTGGGGGTGCTGGTTGACCACCCTGTTAGTCTGGAGAAGAGGAGGCTCAGGGGGGAACTTATTGCTCTCTACAGCTGCCTGAAGGGAGGTTGTAGGCAGGTGGATGTTGGGCTTTCCTCCCAGGCTACAAGTAATGGGAGAAGAGGAAACAGTCTTAAGTTGCACCAGAGGAGGTTTAGGCTGCATAGTAGGAAAAATTTCTTCACCGAAATGGTGGTCAAGCATTGGAACAGGCTGCCCAGGGAGGTGGTGGAATCATCATCCCTGGAGGTGTTTAAAAAACGCGTAGTTGCGGTGCTTAGGGACATCACTTACTGGTAGACTTGGCAGTGCTGGGTTAACAGTTGGACTTGATGATCTCGAAGGTCTTTTCCCACCTAAATGATTCTGTTACTTTTTTCAGGTGCATAGTTATTTATAAGTACTTTTTTCTATGTGAAACATTTCCTTTTTTCCCTATGCGCTTTAAATCTTTTGAGTCCCTACAGACATAGTAAGCCGGAACCATTATGAGTCATTGTCTGGTTGAAGGTATGAATGGGTTCCAAAATCCTGGCAAAGGATGGGGAGGGTAGCAATTGTCTGTAGGCAAGTAAGTGGGCTGGTTGAAGCTGTTATCTTGCAGATACGGTACGGCACTGGAATGAAGTATAGGCCAGAGGACAGTGCAATGGAAGTATGTAGCAGAATCCACCTCCATCCTCTTGAGGAGCGAGTCAGCATTCTCAAGTCTGCACTGGAGGATATCTAGTGATCTAAGCCCCTTTATAAAAGGACGGAAGCGCTTTGATCATAAATCATTCAACATCAATGAGAAGGACTGTCTTCGACTGAGCACAAGGCCAGGAAACACAGCAATGCAGGCAGTTGCCAAAGCAGTGGTATTCTGACTTGTTTGCAGACAAAGCTGAATCAAGCTTACTCTGCCAAACTGCTTTGGCTACCAGATCTTGCAGCGTTGCGTAACAGATGTCATTTTTAGGTTATTTTGTTTAAGCTTAAAAGCAATCCTTAGGCTCATAGGTTAGAGTTTAGCAATGTAGTAGGTTCCTACCTCTGACTGAATTTGAACAGAATTTCTGTAGTAATCTCATTATTTTCTCTAAAGCATATATGCAGATGGTGGCTTTTTGGAGGAAAAAAGCCGTGTGTCTTCCTGTACCTTCCCTAACTAAATAATGAATAAAAATGCCCAGTGTGCTAGTACTTTCTTATTGTTTTGATACATACATGTGCCATGTGCAAATTCAAATGCCATTGGTATGGGGCTTAAAATAGTGGATTCCAAAGTTAAAAACAAAAGGATTAATCTGTTATAACAATCTTAACGGAAAGCAAAAGCACATTTATTGTTTGAACAACAGACTATTTCAAAGATCCTTGCTCTGTATTCTGATACCTTGTTTGTGCCTTAATATTCATGTTTTCAGATGAAAAGCTCTTTTCCCCATATTTTGGACTCTTATGATATATGGGAACAGTTTAAATGTTTTTCTACATTAACTTTCTGTTCACCTGTAGATTCTGTCAAGAAGCTCTGTCTTCAGTGCTGGCAAACACTATCCCTAGTGCATCTTTTAATGCTTCCTCTAATTCAGACGGCTCCAGAGGATAATCCTAGGATTAGGATGATGAAGGCTGTAATCTGGAGTCAGATTAAATAGATATTTCTGGCACCAAATGATTTGCCTTCAACAAGACATACTAAAAAAATGTAAGTCTTAGAGGAAGGCATCTTACCTTCCTTGCTACTAAATCTAAAATCAGTAGAGAAATCCACTGAGAACGTTCCTGTTCAGTGTGATCGTATGTTCTTTATATGCCTTACTTATATCATGTATATTGTGTAGGATATGGTAGGTATCTCTTGTAATCCTAACCATAAACATCATAGAAAAAGCACTGCTGCCAAATTTGTGTCTGTTTCCCACAAGAAAGTACAGGCACGTCAATTTATTGGTACGGAGGTATCTTTTAAAATATAGTGAAGAAATAAGTTTTAATACAACAAGACTTCAATATACTCCATAAAAAGGTTTGACCAGTTTTTGACTGTTGCTGATTTTGTAATGCCAGGAAAAAGCCGCCTTGGGGTGTCAAGGAAAGTGTGTGCAGCAGAGGTCTTATGTCAAACATCTTTTCTCTCTGCAGTTCAGAGGCAAAGCGCCCCCTCCATGTGATCCCGTGTGCAAGATCATAGACTGGATTCTTGCTGTTTGGCACCAGCTGAACTCTTGCTTATCACGTCTAGGAGCACCTGAAGCACTTATGGGGCCAAAACATTTCTTCTCTTGTCCTGTGGTGCCAGGGCATGGCCAGGTGACAGTGAAGTAAGATTTCCATTTCTTGTTTGCCACTGTTCAGTGCCAACTATTGCAAACATAGTAGCTATGTTTCTCCAAAAACCCAACTGACCCAGCAACTTTGAAAGTATTTTAGTGGAAGTTGTTGAAAGTTTTAAACTTTTGTTTGATATTTAAGTACTAGAAGGGCAATTCTGAAGGACACAAGTGGGAACTGGGTGTCTAACACTGGCTGAAAGTCAGTCTTGTTCTGATCTTGCAGTTATTTTCTGACACAGAGGTTGCAAAATATTACTCGTACTGGATAATAATGCTCAACCCTTTAAAGGTTTTGTTCTTCATTTTGAGACACCCCAGTAAAGAAAGCTGTTCATTAGTGAACAGATCAAAATAAGATTCAAGAATTCTGAGCTTGAAAAGTTGGTAAAGGTTCCTTTTGAAGTTGTATACAAGGGAAATTTGGAGAATGATTTCTCACTATTTAATATCTGGTATCATTTTTAAACATACACATAATTTCACAGATGTATTAGCTTAGCAAATAGGGCAGAAATATACCTTTAGCTATACATCTAACCATATGTATATGTATAACCATTTGTCCAGTAACATAAAAGAATGATGAAAATGTTGTCTTTTCTTGCCTACAATTGCATGAACGTGTGCTTACATTCCAACTTCTCTGCAAATGCTAGCAGGTGAAACAAGAAATAATTATAGGATTTTAAAATATATTAATTTCATGCCAAGATGTTTCTTGGCTACTGTAGAAAACGTTATGAGCCCCTAATTAAGATTCAAGGATGTTCAGAATGCAAATAATAATGTTGATTTCTGGAGATGCAACGTTACCTTTATCACCTTGTTTCACAGCACTCCTGAATTGCCATTTTCTGCTCCCTCTGACTTTTTTCTCGTAATGGTTTCTGCTGACCCATCTTCCAGGGTCCTTTCCTTGCTATGTTCACTGCCTTTCTCTTCTTTCATTCTGTCTGCAGATCTAGGTACATTTCACTTGTTCATTTTCTTTTTTTTTTTTCTAAAAGGACAGATTATCTAGTATCCAGTGTTATTATCAAACTCTAAATGTGTATGTAGCATTGAGTTGAAATCTTATGGGTGCTGTGAAATAAAAAAGTAATAAATTATACCATGCATCTATCTCCTGTCTCCCTCTTGAATCATGTCTTCTGAAATGTCTTAATCATTTATTTATTGCAATGGTATTAGAGGACAGAAAACTGTTCTTTAGATACCTTGCGTTTCTGAGTTTGGATTTCTCCTAAGTGTAACTTTGACTGGATTCACAATGCTTATTGTGAGCTCAACCCCAAAATGTCTTTCATAGTATCGATATGCCATCTGACTCCTCATTTTAATGTAGGTTTTGTCCACTAATAAATGATTAAAAAGCACAGCTCCAATGAGCACTTACTGCACGCTTTTGGTTTAGCAGCGTGGTGGCTAACAGTGTGGTCATATAACTAGCAATAAATAGTTTTAATTAGCAGCTGTTGCTGTTATTTCAATCTAATTAACCGCTCCTGTCTTCTTGTCCCTCCTCTCCGCTGTGCTGTTCTGCTTTTTACATTTATTAAAGCTTCACTGAGTCAGTTCAATTCATTGAGACAGTAGGCAGCTACCTACGAACTGGGTTTGTTCTGGGTTGATGTTAACATGAGGCAAGTGGCAGCAGCAGGCAGCTGGGGAGGGAGAGAGAAGGCGAGACAGGCAATTGTTTCCTGCTGTGTGGTGTTTCGTGTAGCTTCACATTTTGGATAGTAGGGTGAATAAATTAGGACAATTTTAGTTACGTTTTTTTTCTTGATTTTGATCTATGCGTTAAAGATGATGTTCCAACAAGAAAGAGTTTCACTTTCCAGCTCTTTTCAGGGGCAGGGAGGTGCTGTACCTTTCCTGAGTATCCGCTATATCAAGGAACTGGGGACTTGATCAGGATGAGCACAAACATAAGACTGAATTTAAGCACCAGGTTGGATTTTTTACTTAGAGAGGATGGCATTGTACAGCCCATCAGTTGCTAACTGTTTGATTAGAATGGGCTCAATTAATTTTATTTCTTCAGCATTCATTTCGCACCATTTATGCTAGCAGTATTGCAAAACGCCAAAAGCTTACGTAGGCAGAAATGGAGAGGTAGAGTTCTTTATTGCTAAAATGAAAGCAATTGTTTATTTTGGTAGCTTAACTCAGCTAGCAGAAGTAGACTGTATCTATATGTAATGGTATCTACAACATTATGCTAAGAAAGCTTGAAGGAACATCACCAATATGCATTTTACATCTTATTTTAACAACTCTACTAATTATTTTTCTAATTAATGTACCTTTTCTCAAGGTTATACCAGCACTTTGTAGCATGGTTATATATCATAAAAATTCTATTTTGTGCTTCATAACTAACCAAAAATACATCTATCAAACGATTTGTACAATCAAACTTTAAAACCCAAACAAACAACAATACAAACAAACAAAAATAAAGCCAAAAATGTTGTCATAATCTTTGGGGTAATAGGATGATTTCTATGTATCAACATATCCAACAAAATGGTTCATTTAAGTCAAACACATTTTAGCTCTCAGTTTTTCTGAATGGATTTCTGTGAAGCTGAAACACAGCATTATAACCTATAATTTCTTATAGATCTTCAATATAAACCCTTTGACTCTCAGTCTTACCATCTTCCTCTTATAAGAGGGTATAAGAAAAAAAAAAAAAAAGAGATGGATTTGATCTAAATAAAGATTGTCTCAGTGTCTGTTATAGATGTGAGCTGAGCCCTAAGCCTGAAACTCCTAGCTTTTATCCCTTGAGAACTATAAGCTGTAAGAAATAGCATTTATTTATTTCCTAACACAAATTTGTCACTTCTGGGCTAAAAACAATGTAATATTTCTCTCTTTAGAAAAGCAAAAGTCCCAGAAAAGCCACGTCCCTTTGAACCAATTTTTTATGATCAGACCCAGTCTCAAAACCAGACAATCTGGAAAATTCACAGCATCCTGGAAACGCAGTTCACCATAGATCAAATAGACAAAAGGAGAGTGAGAGCAAGGCAGCTGTATGAATAGAAGGGTCTTGTGAA
Source organism: Falco punctatus (assembly GCF_963210335.1). NCBI lineage: Eukaryota > Metazoa > Chordata > Aves > Falconiformes > Falconidae > Falco > Falco punctatus. The sequence continues at coordinate 80,531,690 of NC_137585.1, read as the reverse complement.
CTGGACAAGTTTGGAAGTGGAAGAATACTGGAAAGGGTGCAATCATAACTAAATACCTCCTTTTTCCCATGCTGGCAGCCAGTGGGCAATGAATGAACACCTACAGGCATGGAACCTTCTAAAGGGGCTTTTGTTGTACACACATGAAGGTGCATCTTTCTGGGACATTCTTTCTTTTAGCCTTAAAAAGGAAAAGATGTTTTATGGTCCTTACCTGAAGAAGGAAACCATCAGATGGTAAATAGTTTGCCAAAGCAGCCTGAAGAAAGTTAGGTCAAATAATTTAATATAAAACAAACAAATATACCCCACCTTAAATAAAATCAGTTCCTCTCTGAAATGGGGTACAATACAAAGTCCAAAATATATGTGCTTCCTGAAAATGCAGAACTGGATATGTTACCTGAACTATAAAATCTTGGGTTGTTTATAATTGTCTCTGAAGTTAAGGGATTCTTTGTGTGCCTACAGGTGGATGTCCAGGTTATGGAATGCTGTGATAGCTCCCAGAGTTCAAGAAGCAATACTCTCCAGAGCCTCTGTGAAAAGACCATCTGTACCAGGACAAGCCATAGCCAAAAAAAATCCTAGCCAAGGCCAACAGGCTGTCGTTAAAGCTGCTCTCAGTATCTTGCTAAATAAAGCTGTTTTGCATGGCTGTCCTCTCCCCAGACCAGGTAACTGAACAGTCTGAAAGGCAAGTAGTTGTACGTTGCCAGAGTGGGGCTTTTAACTCTTGGATTCCTTTTTTAAAACTTTCACAAAACGTAACTATAGTTATGATGGGAGGTGTGTGGTTAAAAGCATTTACAGTCACTAAACTAAGTAGTTGTATAAGGTAGTCAAAGAGGAATCATTTGCCAGAGTCAATTCTTCTTAACATTGTTCTACTTTTGTTTCAGAGCTAGATAATTACATAGCAGATTTTAAGGGAGGAAACTTTCCTTTATCTGTGGTTTCGAGCTACAAAAATTGTAGTAAGAAAAGAGGTGAGAACGCTTCTTGGAGAAAAGTGAGCACAAGTCCTCGCAAAAAGTCAGGCCATTTGTCCCCCCAGTCATGGAATAAGCAGGAGACAAACGCTGAAGGTAAAGCTTTCCGTTTTCAGTTCTGAAAGAAGGTGTGGGTGTTTAACCTGTGTCGACAGGAATCTCAGTTTTCTTCTACGTCATGAATTAAACATTCTCAATGAAATGACGCTCATGGTTATGTTCATCAGTAAAAAATCGTTTACTTTTTTTCCCCTCAAATAATTTTGTTGTGACTGTGAGGTATCCTGATTAATTATTGATTTTTTGTTTGTTTGTTCTAATGCCTTTCCTGTTGTCCTGATAATGAGGTAGGCTTTAGTTCAGGTGGTGGAAGATTCAGCAGTGGTTCCACCTCATATTGCATGGAATGATGCTTTATCATTCCCTGCCTCAGCACCAGATGAGGGAAAGACTTCATTACTTGGTTGGTACTCTTTAGAGCTGCACCTGATTGACAGTATTTCTTTTTTTGCTTTTTTTTTTTACACATACTTTGTAGCTTCGCTACAATAATAAAATATAATAAATAAATAATAATAAAAAGATCATGCATCCCTTGTTCAGTCTTGTTAAATAAATTGAGTAGAATAATCTAGAAGCCCTGTAGCGGAAGCAAGAGGTCTCTGGTTTTAAATTGAAGATTTTTGTTTGATTTTCATTCTAATTGCAAAAACTAAATGTAAAAACCTCTGTGTAGTCACAGATACTATAAGGTTTTCATGAAGTTTCCACATCATTTTTAGCAGGCTGCTTGATAAAGAAGGCTTTATGTCACAGTCTGTGTGTGTGTATGTGAAAATCGTGTTAGTAGCTGACACTTCTGAATTGTCTTTTTACCTCAAGATCACAAGCCGTCTAACAAGCTGTTTACTACACAGGGATAACATCTGGGTATGTGCAGAAGCAACATTTCATTCTTGTAAAATTACACATCTGTCTAGAAAGAAAACTTGGGAATACCATAACTGAATACAGTATTGAACAGGAAAACTTCTAGAGGACAAAATCAAATTATTTTGCTTTTAGAAAATGCAGGTAACTCCTTCAGAGAGAGGAGTTAGGAAGGGATGCAGAGAGAAAGAGGCTTACACACACACACACACACACTCTCTCTCTTTGGAAACAGTAAGATTCTAGCCTCAATTACCTCATATATAAAAGACTGAAATACTTGATGCCTGGTACTTTGTAACATTAAATTGAGCTATTCATTTCTTCAGCTCTTGTTCAGAAAGAGATCTGCTTTTTCTGAACTCCAGCTCTAATGTCCTGATTTTGCTTGTGAGTTCTGTGTTTGAATTGTGAATTTACCTAATTCCACTAAGAGGATTTAAGAAATCAAATGAATGTAACCTGAAGGAGGATGGTTTATACTGTGTCTTGCACCTGAAAATATTCTTAGACTCCAGTTAATATTTGTGAATGTAAGTAAAAAATGGGATGGTGAATTTAAATAGGCTTCCATTTCTGACTATCAGAATCCAATGCGGTTCCCGATTCCAAGGGTAAGTTGTTTGATTTTACTTAAATGAAGAAAGCTTAAATCTTTTCCTGTTGACAAGTGATTTCTCTTTGAGAGAAGCAGTAAGGGTGGTTCAGGTGCCTTGCACAGAAACCTCGTGTTCTATATCCACAAAAGCTTGGGCAAGTCACGCCCCATTTGCCATTTTAGCAGTTCCTACTGCTGTTCTGAACGGTTTCAAGGGATGCATTCTGACCTTTGACAGAGTCTATTGATATGATTAACCAGTACATAGAAACACATTTTCCTTGTTTATCACAGATTTTAGAATAAAGAAACAAACACACATGGTAACACACTAATAAGTCCATCTGTCTTTTGTGCAGTTATAAAATCTAGGACTGTGTTGCAGCCAAACTGTAAGAAAAGAGCTTCTCTCACCACAAAGTAAGTTTTAATTTCTGGTATTTGTAATACTTAGCAAACAGTAAAGATAATAAAATTGTGTTGTAAACCAGCACATTATAATTAATAGATTAAGAGTTTCTATTTGGTAATGTTTTGGTTCTACATCTAAAGAAAGGAAACCTTTTTAATTCTCGGTTCTGAGAGAAAATTTTATATACTTCAAGGTAATTTTAGAATCCATTTCTGTATTTTAAACCTTGCAGCACTACATGCCTTTTTATGTAACAGTCTATTACTTAAGACTATTATGTAACATTTACCCTGCCACGAAAAGCCAACCGTATGCTTTTCTCACCTGGCATTATATTTTCAAAACTCTTTTGGCTCTTTTAGCTTACTGAATGGCAATTCAAAAGCGTGTAGTATATGTGCTTTAGTCTAAACGCTACAGAGTTCCCCTAGGAAAGTGTACAGTTAGCCAGAGGGAACTGCATTTGAGACTTGACTTCAATTTGAAACCTTGGTTCTGCCACATTCACAGGCACAGAGAGCACAGAATGTTTATGCTTCTTGGTATGCCAGGGTTTTTGTAAGTGTTAGGAGTCAAATCCCCCCCAAAAAGGAGTGGAATAAATTTCATTTGGTCCATCTTAAAAAGAGGAGAATCTTTGAAGGTAGTAGGCAGAAGAATCCTTTGTTAGAATTTCAGAATGGAGAGAATAATTTGAATAGAAAGAAGATACCTTATGATGTAACAACTATTGCTGCCACTTAATTAGATGCTATTTTCTTTTTGTTCATGGTAGTAAAGGTCACTTGGAAAAAAACTACTATTTTTCAGGTGTGTATAATATTTTAAAATTCTGTGTCATAGCTTCATTTTAATTGTTCTCTTTGTTTGTTTGTGGGTTTTTTTAAACAAGATCTTCAGAGAAGGATCAGTTGGGAACGTTAAATCTGGAGCAAAGGCTGTCCCTTGGTTCTGATGATGAGGTAGATCTTGTGCAGGAACTTCAAAGTATGTGTTCCAGCAAATCTGAGCCTGATATAAGCAAGGTAAACACAAGGCTTTTAAATAATTTACTACTTTGCCATATGCAGTTGTTTGTGATGTGTTTAAAATGAATTTTTAATTTACAAGCACTGCTTGAAGAAAATTATAAAATTGTTTGGAAATAAGCCAAAGTCAACTAATAAGTTATAATTGGAGTGTAAGTGTTCTGGTTTTAAATTACACCTTCACTATTTTATCTGGTAGAGATTTTTGCAGTGGAGGCTGGAGAGGCTGCAATTTATAAGTTCGTAAATGCTAGCAACAATAACCTCCTCTGCATTATTGTTCCCCATGTTATCTTTCATGCTGTCATCGCTTCCACTGGGAAACTGTTTTGTAATTTTAGACATGGGAAGTTTTTCCTAATATGCATAGCACATTTTGTTTATTTAACGTAATCCCATCAGCCATTACTGAACTGTCTCAAAGCTCCTCTGCTGTGTAGGCAAAATGCAGTTTTGCTGCCCCGAGCAAGAAAGAATGGATTGGCCTAGTTCTCTAACAGCGGCAGCAGAGGGTGAAGGATGCTTGCAAGGCTTACAGGTTTGGGGCTAAGTTCTGTGCTGCAGAGGGTGGAGCTGTGGATCTTTCTCTTTTGTCCTTCTACGCCAAAAGCATCCAGGCTCTCCCTGTAGCTGTAGCTATTTATTCTTTTCCTTCTTGCCTCCTAGCACAGCTGAAGTAGGATGGCTGTGACAACAGGCTGTGTTCACACTGGAGCAGCTGTTCTGTACCATTTGAAACAGACAGAGTTAGTCTTAAGCTATTATCCCGTTAGGCAGTGTGTTACATCCTCTAGGATCTCCCTGAACAGCAGGTCCATTCGTTTTCCTTTATTAAGTACTCTGTTTAGTCTTAGAAGTCAACAAAGTTTTTATTAAAGAAAGAAATACTGTGTGCAGGAAAATTTTTCAACCTATTTAATGAAATCCTTTATTAGAGTCTTTTGTTTTGGGTTGGTTGTTTTGGTTTGTTTTTTTAAAGTATTTACAGTCCTTGCATGAGTCACAGGAGCCAAGCTGGCAAGCTAATCGCCAGTCACTTAGCAGAGATTTACCATATCTATCTTTGAAAGAATGGGATGTGCTTAAAGAAATGGTAACCAATTTAAAATTGTGTTTAATAACATGTAAAATGTAATTGCTCGTTGTTGACAATTCAAGGAAATATGGGTTAGATAAGGAAGGAGATAGATGTCACTGTCTTTTGTTCAGTTTCCTCACCATGGGTGGAACCATCCATGGCTGGAATTTCTGTTGTTAATTCCCGAGCTGCCTAGTTGAGCCTTACAGAAGTAAGGGTGCTGTTGCATGTTTTCTCCGTGTGATGTAATTTCAGGCTGCCATAAAAATAAGTACTTCTGCTCTCTAATTTGCCTTTTCACTTGAATATGTGCCTCTGTTAGGTTGGGATTGAGTACTTTTGCAGTTGCAGGGAATTGGATCAGCTTGCCCCAGAACAAAATACCTAGTTTTCAGCGAGGACACAGGGCTGATTAGACTCTGTCTGCTATTGCATGGTCACAAGGTTTGGAGGAAAATAGTAGGGGAGAAACATGGCAGAAGGAAGAGAAAAGGATTATTCCTTTTTGTGATGTTTCTGGGGCTGAATAAAATTTAACGAGAAACTGCCCTGAAGTTCCGCTGAATAGTATTGCTCTGGAAATGTATGGTTAATCGTCTTCTGGTTATGGTCCATGTGAAATATCTCTCTCTTCATCACCCACCTCCCGCAAATGCACTCTATAGTAAAGGAAATGTATTTTAATTGTTCTTTGGATATTTATGCATTACATTGCACAGAAACTATATGAAAATGAAATCAAGACTCCCAAAATTTGGCAAAGTGAAACATAATCTGTGAATAACTAAAAAAAAAAAAAATCACCATTTTCTTATCTTTTTTAGATAGCAGATTCTAAGGATGAGCTATTGATGTTCAATAACTCTCAGAAGAATCCTGTATTTTCAGCAAGTGGTACTAACCCAAGTAAAACAACAGCACAAAAGGTAGGTGAAATGAGTTTTGTAGTAGGATAGGGAAGATGTCTTGAGTTTCTCCAAAATCTGAATTCCTGATTGGATCCATAGAATTAGCGTTCCAGTGCCCTGTTTATTACAAGAATAAACTGTCATGATTCTTAGGAAACTTGCTAGACATACCATGCCAAATTTCTTCCATGTGTTTTAATGGAAACTTAAGATTTATTAAACAATGGATGTATTTGCTTCCGTTTTCATGTTTACATAAAGCCATCTCCTTAAGCCAAGTACTGTTGACATTTCTTTGACATTATAAGTTACTTGCATCAGATGAAATAAAAACCCTGGGTTCATTCCCCTGCCCCCACCCCCCACCCTAGTTAATGTTATTCAGTAACTTTGCAAAGGCACAAAAGTTTTTTAAATTCTTGATATATAATTCCCAGCTTATGGTTTATTTTTCTACTATTTTTTTTTGTAGTGACTACCCAAATATATACAATTCCAAACCACTGTTTTCCTAAGTGTTATTATTTAAGTAGAACTGAGCTGCTCTGGTGTCAAAGCTTTCCAGTGGTAGAAATTGTAAGACATGATATTATCAGAGTTTGTGAAAAATAGCATGGATTTTTTAAAAGGGTTTTCAGTATTGCCAGATTATTTATGAGAAATTAAAAGAAACCCTGTGTTAGAAGTTTGGTGATTATGGGAAAAGATAGTCTAAATGTAAACGAACTTTACTAATTTCAGAGCAGTTTCAGAGTGGGATGATAAGCTAAATACTACTGGAAGATATAATAGGTCCACTATCATCATCTTTTCAGAAACTGAAATAATTGTTTGTGAGTGCTAACATCCCTATTAAATATGAAGATGGAGTTGTATCTTGCTTAGTTTTCATTCTTTGGATAGTAAAGTTAAAATTGCGCTTTCTCTTTTTCCCTTTTCTTTCTTGCTCCTTGTGGTTTTGAACATCAAGAGGGCTTCTGAGCACATGGCTCAATTAACCTTAGCCAGCACAGAATCTGTCTGTGTTCCCTCACTGGGCTCCTGTGTTCCCTTAACAGGGATCCTCTAAAGTCCAGTCCAGACACTTTTACCTGACCATGATCATTTTTTTCCTAGAGACACTCTGTCTATTTTCTGTAGTTACAATGAAGTAGCCCTGAAAATAGCTTAACTTTGCACACCTAAGCATTAAAAAAACTACAGTTGAATGAAATCACTTACCACGCTTACCGTATTTTTTCATATCCAAATATTCAAAATGTTAGAATATTTTCCATAACTTTATTTAAAATCCAGAGAACAGTGTCCACTAAGAAACAATTTTTTTAACATTCCAGATCCGCATTTGGGTATACTGCTTTTGGATATTTCTCTAAACATATTATTTTAGAATCATCAGATCATTTAGGTTGGAAAAGACCTTTGAGATCATCAAGTCCAACCGTTAACCCAGTGCTGCCAAGTCCATCACTAACGCACGTCCCTAAGCACCACGTCTGTCTGGCTTTTAAATACCTCCAGGGATGGTGATTCCACCACCTCCCTGGGCAGCCCGTTCCAATGCTTGACCACCCTTTCAGTGAAGAAATTTTTCCTACTATGCAGTCTAAACCTCCTCTGGTGCAACTTGAGGCCATTTCTCTTGTCCTGTCGCTTGTAATTTGGGAGAAGAGACCGACCCCCACCTGCCTGCAGCCTCCTGTCAGGTAGTTGTAGAGAGCGATAAGGTCCCCCTGAGCCTCCTCCTCTCCAGACTAAACAGCCCCAGTTCCCTCAGCCACTCCTCACAAGACTTGTGCTCCAGACCCTTCCCCAGCCCCGTTGCCCGTCTCTGGACACGCTCCAGCCCCTCTGCTCCCTCTTGCAGTGAGGGGCCCGGAGCTGAACACAGTATCCGAGGTGCGGCATCACCAGTGCTGAGTGCAGGGGGACAATCACTGCCCCTGTCCTGCTGGCCATGCTATTCAGATTTAAAATTCGTAATTTCAGACATTACAAATCAAATCTCCACATAGTGGCGATGCCTGGATAATTTTGTAAGTCAGGTGACCTACCTGTTCTAATGTAAATTTTTCCTAGTTAATTTTTTTACTTTTAAAATTCCTGCTAACAATTTAAGGCATAGCTGCATTGACTTTGGAGGTAGACGAGTGTCATGGTTTAACGGCAGCCAGCAGCTAAGTACCACGCGGCCACTCACTTATCCCCCACCACAGCAGTGGGATGGAGAGGAGAATCAGGGCAAAAGGTAAAACTCAAGGGTTGAGATAAGAACAATTTAATAATTGAAATAAAATCAAATATAATAATAACAAGTGTAATGAAAAGGAGAGCAAGGGAGAGAGGAATAAAATCCAAAACAAAAAACCCCAAGTGGTGCACGATAGAGCTGCTCACAACCCACTTACCGATGCCCGGCCAGTGCGCAAGAAGCAGCAATTCACAGGCCCCAGCCAACCCCCCAGCTTATATACTGGGTGTGACATTCTATGGTATTGAATACCCCTTTGGCCAGTTTGGGTCAGCTGCCCTGGCTGTGTCCCCTCCCAGTTTCCCATGCCCCTCCAGCCCTCTCGCTGGCAGAGCCTAGGAAACTGAAAACTCCTTGACTATGTATAAACATTACTTAGCAGCAGCTAAAACCATCAGTGTGCTATCAACATAATTCTCATACCAAATCCGAAACACAGCCCTGCACCAGCTACTGAAAAGAAAATCAACTCTATCCCAGCTGAAACCATTACAACAAGCTTAGCTACCTTTGAGGTTTTTTAAGAACTTGGTCAAAAGATTTCATACAGGTTAAAAAAATTGATTTTCCATACCTTGTGAGGAAATGTTGGCCAAAATGAAGGAAATACAACCCAACCTTTTGCTAGAGGGGAAAGAGATCTAATAGAATGACAAGCTTTGTTTCTAGATTTAATCGTTACTACAACAAATCTATCAAAAATCTAGAAGAGCACAGTCTTAGGTTGGAAGCAGAAGTCAAACTTTTAGAAGCAATTCTAATGATGATGAACCTATGCAGCTGCAAGAACTGGTGTCTGAAAAAGAGTTCGAGATGAGAAAAGCATCCTTTTCTGAAAGTAAATAGAATTCTGTGGGTAACAAAAGCAATACTGCACGAGCAGAGGAGATCTTATCAACAGTAATGAGACAAATTACTTACAAGGGCAACATACCCATAATTAATTTTTTTTTTAATTGGCTGGAAGAAAAAATGCTTTCAAGTATGTGAACGAGAAAGAGAAAACTGATAAGACACGCAAAATCTTTGATTCAGGATCCAAACAAATTGATGAAATCAAGGATTAATAAGGAACAGACAGTGATGAATAGTTTACTTGCATGCCACCAACCTTTACTTGAAGAGCAGCAGCTGCTGGTGAAAATGAACTTTTTAATATTGCTGCCCAGAGGGGTGACCTGGATTCAGCTGATGCCAACAGTTAAGTTCCTAATTCTCCTTTCCTGTCAGAGGAAAGGTAGGCACCTCTCATGAAAGAGATGTGTTAGCGACCGTCATAAACTGGCTTAGCTAACATTTTTCTCCTCGTCTACAAAGGAACAAAAAGTGACAACACACCTCACTTCGGCACTTCCACTGTCTAAATTTGGGCGGGGTGAATACGGTCCAGTTTTTAAGAATGTAGCTTCTTAGCATAAATAATTTGAGAGGCTAAAATCTGGTTTATAAGAAAACAATCTGTAAGATTATGTAACTAGCCTTTCAACTTCTGTTATATTAAATCTTTTTATTCTGTTATATTAAATATTTCAACTTCTGTTATATTAAAATGTAACTAGCCTTTCAACTTCTGTTCTTGAAGTATTATTTTTGTTGTGATTATTTTGTTCTTATTTATGGCCTTGATGGTACAAAAAAAGTGTGTATCTTTATTCAAGCTTTAAAGCTGAATTTTGTGCCTGCAAGACCTAAATTTCCATTTTTCCCTTTGAGCTGTGGCTACAGCTGTCATTTTTCCACAGTAACGAAAGAAAGAACATGAAATGTTCTCTCTGAAATGGAGACATGCAAGAATCAAATTTAAGGCTTTTTCAATGGCAGTGGAAAACCCCCATTGTCTTATTTAAGTATTCGAAGATGTTGATATGTCTTTTCAGTCAAAGAAGCAAAAAAAAGAGCCATAGTTCACCAAGTAGTAAGAAGCTGTCATACTAAATGGCAAAAGATTGTAAATACCAAGAGTTTCCATGAGGCTGGTAGGGTTGGTTGGTTGTTTTCCAGGTCAAATGGCAACAATTACTTATACAGAAAATGCTTTTTTTTTTTATTCATAGGATGGAATGCGTCCGCTCAGCAGCAGTCGAACTGTGGAAAGCAGCAACAGTAAATCAAAGACAGAGTTGGGTGTTTCAAGAGTTAAATCTTTTCTTCCAGTTCCTAGAAGTAAAGTCACCCAGCCTTCTCAGAATACTAAAAAAAGCAGCAGCAGTAATACAAGGCAAATAGAGGCAGATAATAAGGCAAAAAGAGAGATTTGGAATTTGCACAAAAAAGAACAAATAGAAAAATCTAATAAATAAACCTGCCTACCATAAAATTTTTGATGATCTTATAATTTCTATTGCAAAGAACCAAGTACTCAAATATGTAAATATTTTTTGAAAATAAACTGTTTCCCTGTAATGTAAAGTTTGTACAGGACCACGTTTATTTCTATGTAAATCAGCTGGAAATTATATTGACTTAAACTTCAGAAATGGGCAGTTTTGCCACCTTCGTAGGTGGTTTGGTTTTTTTTTTTTTTCTTCTTTTATTATGAAAATTACTTGTTTAAATGATAATATTCAGGGGTGTTACCACAGGATTCTGTTTGTGTATATACTGTACATAAATATATTCTATCAAGTTCACATGTTAAACTGCATTCAGATGAGTTGCACAATATGTACAGCAATGGCTTCAAGCTATTGTTCGTGCATTTTAAAGACATGTTTTTATCTTCACTTAACGAAAAATTAATGGAATGTGGCAATAACTAAAATGATTGGAAATGCAGATCAATTACTTTCAGCTACAAGCCATATTAAATACTTTGATTTCCCCATCATCTGCCTGCTGAATTTTGATCTTGTTTCTCTCAAGCTTCTCTTCATCTAAAATGTCATGAATTTTCGTTATAACTTCTATCTTTTAAAAAAGGAAAGAGATTGAGAAATTAAAATGCAATAAAAGTTATTTTTCTCAGACTCTTATTCTTTGATAGAATTGAAGAAAATGTGATCATTTATTAACTTCGTTTTTCTTGTATACTGTAAAAACTTTTATATACTTCATTAGTGTTTTAAAAGGATCTGAGAAATAATAGTGTTTTACAGAAACAGATTTTACTGAAAAGGAATTTGAGCACAAGCTGAACTACAGTATTATCAGAGATAATGTAGTAGCGATAACGTGAGTTCCTATGTAATTATCAATTTCTATTGTGGATTTAAGATGTAATTGCTGTGAAATGATATTTGAGCTGCAGCTAAAATTCTTTATAATTCCCCCCCACACCCCCTACTACAGAGGTAGAGCACGTTCACACATAGAGGGAGAGTTTCTACAGAGGGATTATGTCCCCGGTCTCTGCAGTAGCGGCAGTTACACGCTTGTGAATTGTAGTAACGTGGAAACGCTCCCTGCCCAGACACCTCAGCTGGCTGGCCGAGCAAAGAGCGGAGTTTTCTTGAGATCAAACTGCCAGGAGATGGTTTTGAGAGCTATGAACAGTAACATGGTCATGCCTATACTTTCCAACGTAGTGTTTTTCTCAAATTCAGCCTGGAAAAGGAAAGGATTACCTGTTTCCTAACGCTTCACCTTTGTACGTAAAACAGTCATCCCAAACTCATGTCAATAAAACTTTTGTACTGTATATTGTCTTTCTGTCCCTTAGTCTGTATGTGTGTGTTATCTCTATCGATATAGAATATTAGAAGCTTATTTCTGTAATCATTTTCCGCACAACATATTTAGAAAGTATCTTGTCTTTTGGTAATTGCTTTTTTATTAAAACTTCAATTTGTTGTGTGATAGTAACATATAACTGAATACTGGTGATTTCTATAGAAGTTGATTTTTTTTTCTTTTTTTCTTTCTGTAATTTTTGGTGCTGAAAAATGGATGCTACTTTTGCAGTTGGTTCTTAACAGAATGAGTCAGCCGGGAACTGCTGGAGGTCAGAGCAACGGGTCTCAGCGATTAGGATCCCTTATGCGCTGAAGCGGTGTGAACAGCAGTATGGCAGCTTGTGTGAGAAGCTCAGGCATGGATTTTGTGGTGAGGAGGAACGTAAAATGGAAAATGTTTTTTGTAGCGATCACACAAGTTGCAATATCAGGATTTGTAATCACAATAAATTGAACTTTTTTTAAAAAAGAGAGATAAGAAATGAAAGCTCCTGATATACTTCTAAGCTAGGTTCGTTCTACATTGAAAATGCACCTTGGAAATGTCAGCCCTCATTTAGATCAAGAGTTAGCAGTGTGTTTCTGTGTGGGAAGATCTTAGGCACAGTATCCTATAGCGTGTTTTGAGATATATTTTAAGACTATATTGTCTGTGAGAATGGAAAGTCTTCTTGCTGTACTTTGACTGAAAATCTGCAGAGGGCAGAGTAACTTTGATCATCTGTTCAGGGTTTGAAAGTTAGGTCTCTTGCTAAATTTAGCATTGCCTTTCAGTGCCCTCATTATCTTTCTTTTCAGCCTGCTGTCCTAATCTCTGTCCATCTGCATCTTTTACCTGGTTGATTTCCATCTGCTGTCGGTTTTTTTGGGTCTGTCTTTCAGTTCAACACAGTCTGTGATCTTCATACATCTTTATAATCACACAGTGTTTTGCAGATCTCTTTATCTCTAAGATAATCTTATCTTTGGTAGTAACTATTAAGCTCTCTTGTTAGGTCATATCAGTTCCTGCCCTCAAATACTGAATGCTATATAACCATAAAGTAGTTTGTGTGCGAACATAGCGGCTTCTCCGTTGGTTTACCATTGGGATAGTGGCAAGAATGTGCAGAAGCAAGGCCGAGGCTCTGGTCAGGAGTTCGGGGCTTCATTGTATCTTCAGGTTCTTCCTGTGATGCTACAAACAGCACTGCTTGTGCACGACTCGTAATATCAACTACTCTCATTTTGGGTTAGAAATGGGCAAAATGCTTTTTCTTCATTCCTTCCTGTGTCTTAAGCAAAGAGGTTTTAAGTGTGCTCTCTGTGGTGGACCACGCTGCTCCGTGCTGCACGCTGCTCCCATCCATTACCCTTTCTGTGTAAAGAAGCAAGGTAAGTGAAGAGAGAGAACCTGTCCACATGGAGAGGTGTCTCAGGAAGGGGTGTCTCAGGGGAGCTTCTAAGGTTGCATCCTTTCCACAGGCCGCTAGGTCAGTAAAAGACTTTAGCCCCTCTCTGACTACATTACACTCCTTATACACAGCTCAGTCTCTTCACCAGAGGAACCCTAAACATTCCAGCCCTCCAGGTCACTTCTGAAAATAGAAGCTTTCAGCATGTCTCCTATGATTCTTATTTCTTGACAAAGAACTTGGAATATGTTCCTTAGAAGAATGTCTTGAGTCCATCAGACAATATTTAAGCTCAGTTACTTAGTGCTGAGCATGAGCTGCAAAATGAAAAGTGTGCCAAAACCTGCTCCATCATTCAACAAAGGCAGCAACTTTCATAAAAAAAAAAAAAAAAAAAGAGCAAAACCAGAGAGCCTGAATTTCTGAGGCATGTCTCTTCCCATAATACAGCTCAAGTGATTTACAAAACAAATCAAAAACCTCCAGCTTTCTAGGAAAACCGGAGAAGCAGAGTAACCTCTACAGGTAGGAGATGTTTGTGGAAGGAGCCAATCTGAAGAAAGGATGAGGGACAATTTCCCGGTGCTAACTGGCTAAAGTGACGATTATGGTGTTCAAACCGTAATTAAGAGACTTTACAATTACCAGGTGGGCTGTTCTTACAGAAACCTGAAGTCAAAGTGACAGTTGAGTGGGCACGCGGTGTGTTTGTACTGAGCTGTAGCAAAGGCAGGCTCAGAAGGTGGAAGGTTTTGCACGGAGTTAAGGTATCGGAAAGAAAGGACTTTTAATTCCGAGGATTTAGAGGTACAGAAGAAGGTCTGGGAGAAGGGAAATCCTTAGCACAGTGGTAGTCCAGTTGTAGTTTGGCTAATATTAGCTGAAAAAGGAGCTGGGATGTGTTCCCTGTGTCACGCAGTGTCATCCAGGCTTAGGAGAGAGCAGGGCACAAGTGAGTAGCGGGTCCGGGCGGTGGCACGGTCCTTTTCCAGCTGTAATGGTTGGTTGCACCAAATTCACAGGCTCATCACAGATGGATCAGCAGTAATTGTAGGCCCCTGAACATATTGGTGTGACCAAAATTCGGTTTTATACAGTACATTTAAATGGTTTGGGGAGAGGAAACTAAGAAAACCTATTCACCCGTTAAAGCTTTGGTCACGAGAATGAACCCGTTCAGGAAGAAAACCAGCAAGAAAGTTAGACATCACTTGAAAACATCCAGTTGCATTTACAAGGGTTGTATTTTGAGGCTGAAGTAAGTCCTGGTGAATAAAATTAGTAGTAATATTGTTTATCCTAGGAACAGGAAATTGTTTTTGGAGAACATGAAGGTTTTTAAAGGAAATGTGTTACTGTATTGCATTGCACGTTGCTTAATTTGCAAGATTTTTAGGCAGCAATTAACTGTCCGTTAATGACCAATTGTACATACGGTTCTAAAGTGCTTTTTCTTTTCCAAATGTTAAATCACAGCATTGTTGATAGATCTGTGTGAGAGAGAAGGTCTCTTAGCTGACAGATAAGAGAGATAAGGTCTCTTAGATAAGGGAGATAAGATCAATTAGATCTCTACCATAAATGGTAGAGCTAAAATACCAAGTCTATATCGGAAAGAGGAGAAAAGAATTACCAGAGCACTCTTTATACTGAACTGACTTCCAACAATTAATGCCAGCTCAGAATTTATCTTAATGTGGGGAAATGTTTTAAAAGGCATCTTTGCCAAGAGCTGCCACATTTCAGCGAAATAAACCTGTTGCCTGAGCAGGGCAGCATCCAAGAAGTGCAGAGGCCATTGGATGTTTAGTGACACTGATCATGGTGTAACATGCTGAGGGATGTGAGGCTTGTGGAAATAGAGAAGGTGGATCTTAGGAAAGACTTTGGAAAAAGGTATGTAATGTGTAAAGTACTAAAGCTAGTAAGACACCAGTTAAGCAACTGTGAAAGCAAAACTCTTTTTTGGAAGAACAGCAAGCTTGTTTGACTCCAGTGAGATATTGAGCATGTAGTTTTGTTTTATCAAATGTATGTGAACTGAAGCACATGAAAAGAAAAATGCTCTTTGAATACAGCTCAGCCTGTGTTTATGAAGGTAATTGTTCTTTTCTTCCACTGTGCTTGGGTTATAGCCTCATTTTATTTTATTTTATTTTATTTTAAACTCTGATGCTTCATTTTCCACCATGAACAGCAGGTGCAACTTCCCAGCTTAGGGCCGCTTTATCCCACCAAACACTTACTCGAGAAGGCAACGTGCTCTCCTCAGCCTTTGCTGGGGAGCAGGTGGGGTCCTCTCCTCATCGTGGCAGCCGGTACTGAATTACCTCCCATTCCAGCCTGAACACAACAGCAGCTGAAGCAGTACTTGTGCACTGAAAGAAGTAGCTCGTTCTTCTCCGGCCTTTGCCCACTTGCCCTTGGAGGGCAGAGAGAGAAGCATTTCTGCAGCATCTTGCCTGGGCTTCCTGGGGCAGGCAGCGTGGTGGGAGCCGGGGAGGGATGGCACAAGCTGTTTCACTAAATGTTGTGCTACAGGGTGGGGGCCCTCAGCTGACATTTCTGCCTTCAAAGTGCTCCTAATGAGTGCTTGTATCAGCAGCTTCCACGGGTGTCCCATCAGCTTACATGGTCCTGCTGTATCTACCTTTTCCTTTCTTGACGTGCCTCCTTGTCTGCTCAGTTCAACTTGCCTCTCTCTCTAACAACGCCCCTAAAAAAATTACCTCCAGTAATTGTGCAAGCTTTGAAGCGCACGCCGATTCTGATGACACAGTGGTTTTCTTTTCTGCTGATCTTTCCGTATCATCTTGTTTATTTAGATAATAAGCTCTCCCACATGGTATGTCTGCTACTCTGAGCAACATCCTGAAAAAGAGAGATCCTTGGCGTTCCTCCTTGGGCTTCAGCACGCTGCAGCAGCCCTGGCCTCCCAGCCAGCTGTGGCTGCATACACTGTAAAGACTCGTATAAACTGAGAGCTGGCTCCGTGGGAAAAGCGATAGAGCAGGAGGTGAACAGTTTGAGGGGGTAGGGGGATTGAAGATGGGATTCAGAAGTGATGCTGCTTCAATATACAGTTGGTTTTCAGCTGTTGTAGAGGCTAAAGCAAGCAGAGCTTAGCGGCAGAGAAATGGTGACATGGCAAAACTGAGCCTCAAGGGTATCCAGAACTGTCAGCAACAGGCATTGCTTTATGGAGAAAGTCAGGCAAAGCAAGGAGCCATCCACGCAGAGAGGAAGGAAAGCAACCCAAGTCCTAGACGTAGAAGATAGACACGACTGAAAATACAGTAGGAAGGACAAGGCAGGAAAAAATAAGAATGAAAAAGTGTAGTTGCAGAGGAATTCTGTAACGAGGAACAGAAAGCACGTAATGTGGGACTAAGCTAGAGGAAAACTAGAATAGGACAGGGTGAGCAGCTGCTCCAGAGCGAGCACTGACCCAGCAGCACCCCGACTGGCTCCGGAGCACAGGACTCGGCTCAGCGGGATGCTGTCCCAGGCTAGCAGCAAAGCTGCTGCTGCTACACGATGCCTAAACGAGTTTATTTTCAAGATTCGCATCTGCTGCTCTTTGCAGCTTTAGAGCCCAAGTGGTGGAAGAGCTATAAAGCTCATTTAAAACCACTCCGTGTTGGTCAGGCACGTGAGCGGTGGTGCTGCTAGCCGGCTGGTAGCAGCGGCCTTGGAAAGGCTCTTTGTAGCGCCCTTCCGCTGCCAAACTGCTGCCGGGCGGGAGTAAAGGAGGCTGCGAGGGACGGGCGGGCACGGAGGGAGGCAGCAGCCGAACGCCGCAGCACCACCTAGTGCCCCCGGCCCCGCCTGCTAGCAGTTACTCTGGTGATAAAGAGAATATTTGTTAAAAACTATAGTCACCTGTTCGGAGAGGCAGCAATGACTGCAATGGAAGGAGCAGAGTCAGTCCGCAATGACTGCACCGGGGGCGGGGGGGGGGGGGCGGGGGGGTTGTAACGTGTCATACAGGCAGTTGCTTTTTTTTTTATTTATTTAAAGGAAAAAAAATATTTCTAAACCATCTGTATCACTAGAATAGTGCACAAAGACAGCACTGGAAAGTACCTGGCCTAACTCTGGGGCTGCCCTCCTTTTTAACAGTTCTATCATGTGACACTCAAAAAAACCAACACCCAACAATCCACATGTAAAACTTTTTGTACAAATATATTTTTCTTTATAGTACATAATCACTTTTAAAATACATCATTTCCTTAGTAAATGTTTGCAACAATATTAAAATAAATAAAATATCCTAGAGGAAGTTCAGTTTCACCATAAAACTGCAAACCAGAAGAGTATAAAAATTAATTCCATTATGAAAGTCTACTTCTGAGATGTTTCTTTTTTTATTTTATTTTTTTTTAGGCCAGGGTAAAAAGCATGTAAAGGTGCCAGACCTGCGCTAACTCTTACAGTTCCACCGCCAGGAGAGTCCCTCCCTGGACACTAACGTCAGCCTGCACTCATCCCACCGCAAGTGCGCGCAGGGTCGGGTTGACGGTCCCCTAGGTTTTAAAAGGAAAGACCAGTTCCCCCTTCGCTGTGGAGATGTGACAGATGTTGCCTTGTCTGCAAGTCAATATCCACTCTTCTCTCGTTCTCACCTCCACGTGTGGAGTGGTGAGCTGTTATGAAAGGCCATTTGGCCTTTGTCTGCTAAGTTGAAATTACCGTTGCTGCATGGAAAACAAAGAGGAGGAATTTTTCTGTGCGTCTTGCTGATATTGTCCCTTAAGTTGTTTTCAAGGAAGCTTTCTACATTCTGATTTTTCTATTTTCCACCCGGGTCTCTCATATTCTTCCTGCTGTCTTGACTCTCACCCCAGCAAGAACGTTTCTAAAACTTTTCTGAAACGATTATGTCAGGCTAAGCAGGTTACTTCTGCTTGCCATCCTGTTTGTACCAAATCAGAGCAGCTTTTCAAAGGAAGTCTGGTTTTACCATTCCAAGTGGCAAAACTTCATAGAATGTACTAACTTGCACACGATTAACCGTGGAAGGAAAGTAATTCCCAAATGCGTGTGTAGTCACTGCAGTGATCATGTCCTGCAAGGTTCAATTAGTGCGTGGCTCCCGCAGGTTCAGAAGTGCTGGTCCTGTCACTGTGGGACACTTCTGACAACTCACTCCACAAAGAGTGTGCTCACACTGTGTCTCACAGCCTCGTCTCCTGCACTTCTTCTTCCGTCTCCTCCTGCAAGGCAGTGATTTTGGGTCGAGGTTTGCGTTTACTGGAGTTTCTGTGGTGTACTGGGAGTAGCTTAAGGCGGTCGGCATGGCTGATGGCTTGCCTGAAGGAGCTCTTTTCGTTCAGCAGCTTCTGAATCGATTCATACTGCCGCAATTTATTGTCCTCAATTACCTGAAGAAACGGTATCACTCTCTTAAGATGGGTAACAGTGGTGCTGACAGAATTTAACTAACACAACTAATGGAGCAGGGAAGAGACATGAAGACATAACAGAGATTTTCTTCTAACAGGAAAAGCCCAATTTACAATTGCAGTTTCTAATTTCTAGTTTGCAATTTCTAATTACAACCATAAAACCAGGCATTAAAATTGTAACATGGAGAAAAGGTGCCTATTGCACAAGTTACAAAATGCTGTTCGGCTCGCTGGTTTCCCCTTGCGATTTTTTTATTTTTTTTTTACCTCTGAGAACGTTTGTTGAAGGCTCCAGATACCATGGCATTTCCCCAACGCTGCTAAACTGCCCAGTTAAGAAAGCGTTAACTGCATGCAGAAACCAGAGCTGTATTACAAGCAGAGGGAGAAGGCTGCCAGCAAGGTGCCAGGCCGCCTTTGCTTTCTTCTCCCCAAAGAAGGAAGCACACGTCAAGGAGCAGCGCATCCCGAAGGACGTAGAACCTGCTTATTGATTAGCCTGCTTCATTTTCAGGCTGTATTCTTCCTGATGTGCTAATACACACAAGCAAATATACATGGAAAATGATGTTTCACTCTGCTAATCAAATGAAGGTCCCCCCTCATGGAAGAGTCAAGAAAATACAGCAGAAGGAACCTCATTTTTAAGAACAATTGCATAATTTGCCTTTTCTTTCATTCACTAACCACTTTTGTATAACAAAGAAAGTACCCCAGGACTTCTGTACTTTGTCACCTCGATTAAATGAGAAGGGAATATGTAAGTGGTTTGATGAAAGAAATCAGCAATTCTGACCATCAGATGTCTTTCCAGGAAACCCCTTCCCCCCCTACAGCCTCCTGTTGCTCCAGGGAAGCACAGCCACTCCTGCATTTGCAATGGTAAAGCCCTGTGAGATGCTGGGATTTTTCTGGAGCTCCTGAGCCAATCTACAATACAAGGCACCTGGATGAGCAGTGGGATAACCTACACCCCTTTCCTTCTGGTTGAAAGAAGGAATCCAGCTCTTCCATAATGTGACCCAGCCCATCTGAACACAGGTGTCTATGACAGCTCAGGTGAAAGAGCAAACAGCAGCCTGCTGCTCTTCTGCAGGTGCCCGAGTTGCTCAACTGCCCTGAATGACCTCACCAATCCAGCCAGCTTCATCATTTCTGCTTGGTGCACTTTGCACGTTCATCAAGTGTAATGAAACAACGATATGTGAGACTACAAGAAAGGCTCACCAAAAACCGCTGGCACTCCAGCATCGCCTCCAGCCTGTGTTCAGAGAGTATCACCGTGCAGTTGGCAAATGCATGCTTCAGGGTCTTCCTGATCACTTGGGAGGTTCTGAAAGGCAAACAAGTGCTGGCGTTTCAGACTGCAATGTACGTGCTGGCCCTACCCATTACTTTATTGATGCTATTTCATAGTCTAGCTGTGTGTTGTAAAGCTCACGTGCATGGACACCAACACTCTGCGGTCTCTCAGCATGCTGCATTTCTGCCACAAATCAGCCATATTTCTATATATATCAGCTATAAATCTAAGGTTGTAGCTAGGTTTCCCTGATCCCCCATGCAGAATTACTAACATACGTTACTGAAATCAGGTTTAGTAACAGACCAGGCCAGTTACCAAAGGTCTCTTTAGCTGGTGCTGCCTCACTGATTTTCTTATTTCACATTAGAAGACAGAACAAAGGAACAAAACGTACACAGGGTCCAGGTGAGCACTCGGTTCATCGAGCAGCAAGATTTTAGCTTTGCTGAGAACTGACCGGGCAAGGCACATCAACTGTTTGTGGCCATGGCTGAGGACACAGCCTCCATCCACAAGAACGAAATCAAGTTGGCCTGGAAATTGCTCAATTACAGACTTCAGCCCAACCTGCCAGAAAGAAAAAAGGACAGGAAAAATTGGTGAGATACAGTCACTGCTGACTGTGCGTGTGACAACTAATGCCTTTCATTTCTGGCAGTGAAGAGAACACAGAAACGGATGAAAAGGAGAATCTGTCCTATAAAGACTACAAGCTAGTAGCTGGATGATGTGAAAAGCACAGAAATACTTGACTCTTACAATATGCTAGCATTTATGTTGGGAAGCTGATAGTTAATGCTCGATTTGTTTGTCACATACGACGACTTCTGGCATTTCAACCAAAACATTCTCAGCTAGCAGGCTAGAGAAAGCAACATATTTGAAATTCTTTATCCAGTGGTGATGTACATCATTGCAAGTGTTAAGGAAAGGGATTTTTGAAAGGAAACCAGGCCTCTCTGGTTACTAGGTGGGTAAAAAGAAATGACCAAAATTTGTATGCTACAACAGCGTACAGCAACAGAGAAAATAACCCAGGTCACCACAGCTGTTTTTTCTATAGCTCTGAGACCATTTCCATCTGCTCCTTTTTGCTGCCCCAAAGGTATTGTGCACTTTGTTTATACTAATGGCATCACAGGCTTCCCCCTAGCATCGGTGACAAAACATTTAGAGCGGTGCCCATGCCAAGTGAAGCTGCTTCCCTTGGACCAGCAGCCAGAATCCAGCCCAAGAGATTTGCTGTCACTGGGGGACTTTGTACACCTCAAAGCAAAACTTTGCATCTTCTACAGGTCCAAACCGACTGTGTCCCTGGGCCTAAGCAGTAGCATTTACAGAGAAATTTCTGTAAAATACGAGAACTAGGAAACAAACATGAGTTGCATTGCTTCAAAAAAAGGTTATAAAAATGAAATGCAGCCCTAGTAGTTTATGAAGAGATCCCTTTGTGTTTGTTTTAAATATTACTGATCTGCAATTAATTTGCATTCCAGGGCAAAAAAATAGTAGTGGAATTCACCCTTTGTGTTTCCATTTTACATGGAAACCATATTAAACTGTGGTGCACGGGTATGTGCATGGTGTTTCCAAAGAGTTTGTGCTTCATTTATAAGCAAATTAAGGCCAGTGCTTTGTTCCTCACCCCTCTTTTGAACACACATCGTGTCCTTTAATTAAATTTTACATCTAATGGCTGGGAAAGATGCTTTCCTCTTAAAACTGTACAAGGTCTCTCTGTGTCCCTGTAGGGTCCAGACAGCTGACTGCAAGAGTAAAACTTGGCCTCAAAAGTTGACGCAAGTCCAACAGATTCAAGCGCTGAAATATGGGAGCAATAAAAAGTGAAACATCTGACATCTGTCCATTCAGCGCCTTGCTCTCTCCAGCTGATTCTGAGGAGCAGAACAAGCTCAGGCTGGTCTCAGCAGGATCCTCTAAATCCTAGCAGCCAACACGGGTCAGGGATAAATTGGCAGCTAACTTTCTTTCTGTGCCATGCTCCAGAAATTATACTGACTCACTGTCACTAACGAGACAGATTTCAAGAGCGTGAACTTTGTAAACAATCCAATCACTCTTTTATATTTGCTTTGCAGTCTCACCTGTGCAATGAAAACCTCTGTATCACATACGGATTTGCCAGACTCCTTAATGATAAACACTTAGGTTGTTTGTTTTTTTTCACACTGTCGTAAATGACACTTAGCTCTTTGAAATTCCAGGCTCAATTCACATGTGCAGTGAAAACAATCCTCAAAAGCAGAAGGAAATCTTGTCTTTTTCAAGAAAGGGTATCTTAATCCACACTCCATTTTCCCCCCAGCCTCAGTGAAACAGCACTGAGCACCCCATTGCCTCTGCTAGGACCAGCTGAAAAGCTGCTGTCGCATCATTTAACCAAAAAAGTCACGATGTTTTTATTTGACAGTAAATTACTCCTAGAACGTGTCTACTTGCCTCTTTTCCAAATATAGGGAAGAAATCAGATAAAGCCAAGAGAGCAAGCAGAGACACAGTTAACCTCCTGGATGGGAGAGGAAGAACTTGGATCAAGTCCCACATTTGTAAGCATTTTCTGATACCTGAGACTTGCAATGCACAAGGCAAATGGCACCGATTCGTTGTGGAGTCCGTATTAATTAGGTAATCTGTACCTTGGAAGAAGGCATCTGTGTTCCCGGCTGCGGCCCTTTCCCTAGCTCTCCCCCGCCTTTAGGCGCTACGTACACCTGTGCGATGTGTGAAGCGCGACCAGAGCCAATAGGTGGCATCTGACAACCGTACTGCGCGGGGAAACAGCCACCAAAACCTGGGCCCTAGCCTCGCCGAATCCGAAAACAAAAATGTTGCGAAAACCTCAACGTACAATTACAAGACGACCTTCAGATTCGTAAAATCTACGATTCCACGATACTTATTTGCCGCCCGTGACACAAGCAGGGTGTAAGCCTGAATGCAGTGTCAGAGAGCGCTCCTTCTCGGCTGGCGTTACATCGGCCTAAGAACGGCGATAACTGGAAAATATTTAGGGGAAAGATCTTTCTAAGCAGAAGATAAATATTTCCTATTGCCAGAAACACCAATCTTTTTTCTAGGAAAGACCACAGGCATTTTTCACTTTTTTTTTTCTGGTCTCCAAAATGTTTAGTAGTCATAGAATCACAGAATCACTTCAGCTGGAAAAGACCTTACAAGATCATCGAGTCCAACCGCTAACTCAGCACGGCCAAGTCCACCAGTACCCCACGTCCCTGAGCACCACATCTACACGTCCGTTAAACCCCTCCAGGGATGGTGACTCAACTGCTTCCCTGGGCAGCCTGTTCCAACGCTTGACAACCCTTTTGGTGAAGAAATTTTTCCTAATATCCAATCTAAACTTCTCCTGGCCCAACTTGAGGACATTTCCCTTTGTCCTATCACTTGTTACTTGGAAGAAAAGATCATATTTTGGTAGAAAAATGTATTTCATATATACGGCAAAGCATTAAAATGAAAAAAGATTACAGAATGTTTTGACATATCAGCTTCCTCTGATTTTTTTTCTCTCAGGGTCACTCAGCACAGCCAAACATAAAACTCCACCTATGCTAAATCACTGCATGAGTAATCCAGACTGTGCTGTATGGAAGTTTATAAATTTTTTAAAAAAAATCTGACAAAGGCACCTCTTTATTATGTAGCAAGGAAACATGGTTTACAGCACAGCGTTACCTTTCCTCAGCACTTTTTTCTTGTAAGATTCTGTATAAATGTAATATATGACAATCATTTGACCTACACTAGACCACTGTAACCACTTCACCAGAAGGATACAAATAACATCAAGCAGCTTTACCTCCTCTGCGACTTTCCATATTTCTTCATCTTTCCATTGCCCATAAGGATCCAAATTCATCCGAAAAGTTCCAGAAAATATGAACACTTTCTACAAGAAAAAAGATATACAGACACAGGTAGATAGATACCCTAAAACATTGTATAAAGCATTGTAAATTGTAAAGCATACAGAAAAAAGAATAACCTTCTGCAATTACCAGATAGAGCTTAATACACATTATTAATTCTTTTTAAAATTATTATTAAAAAAAAAAAGGTATTTTAAAAATCCTATGTTCAGGTTTTGGCAATTGTCTTAACAAAAACTTAACCAAACTTTTCTGAATAACTGCAAAAATCACATTTCAGCAGTTTTCAGAATAAAAGATTTTCTGTAATTCCACTTTGGAATAAGACTTTTAAAAGCCATTTTTGATTCTTTATTATGGGATAAATATTAAAAAAAAATATCCCTAAACCAATGTGTATGTTCCCACAATTTTGTTCTAAAAGAAGAAAACTGTTGGGTATTTGTCAGTATTCAGGGACATTGTCCTAAGTTGTTTTTCATTAGTGAATTTCTCTTTGCCTAATCAATTGTAGCCAAACATATACCAGCATCCTTCTGTTACCTGACATTTCACCATGTCCCAGTCCTATCTCAAAAGAGGTTTCTTTTTTCTCTTTCACTGCCACATCACTGAGACGTGACACAGCATGACCTGATTCATGACTGTTGCAGCAAAACTCGCTCTGATCATTTCTGAAAATTCCCGACAGATGCTACAGCCCGTGCTCCGTCCCTGCTCTGCCCTGTGCCTTCCTTTCAGCACACAGGACGAAGTGGATGCATCTTTCCTAGCCTAGCACTGACAGCGCATCCTTCTCGCACTGAAGTTTACTGCTTGGTTCTGCTTTTCTCATCATTTTAGGCAAGCAGATTTCAGTGAACGTCCCTTAAATACACGGGTTTTAGCTTGAAAAGCAATGACTCAGACAAAATTAAATGTTTATTTAATCTCTTTTTACATAGGGTGGGTGTGTCAGATTCTGGTAGAAGTGAGGTTTTTCAAGAGACACTGAAGTTGCACAACATTTCTTAAGAGATAAAATCAAGCTGTTGCTTTCTGTGCTGCAAGGTACGACTGCTGCTTGTAGCTGGGAGAACTTGATCTCAAAGACTGTCAATGCATTGTTGAGAAATATTATCATTTGGTCACTCTTTCCTTGTACATACGGAACAAATACCAAGAGGAAAGATGTGAGACAATGATTTTCCTCTCTTTTGTGTTTCTAAAGAAAATATTTATTTAGAGAAAATGTGTTGAAATGCCAGTGATTCACAGCCATGTCATTTCTTGTAGTCTTGGTAGTCGAACACTACCAAAAGCAGCGAAGGACTGGCTGTACCAGCAGAAAAGGGCTGAGAGAATATACTTGGCAAGTACTTTCCCAGAGTTTGGCTTTAAATTTCCACCTAATCTAACCTGGGAACTTGGGCATTCTTTCATCAGATTTCAAAGTGATTTATACATATATTTACATAAATAATTTAATTATGATTAATTAAAAGTTTAAACATGGCAGAGGGAAAAAATCATTAATTAATTTGCTTAATTAAGATACGTAAGCCGTTGCAAATAACTTCTTTGGTGTAACAGAGAAGGAAGTACCTGATTCAAGAGAGCAGAGGAGAAAAGCACTGCACTGTGGTGCCCTGTAGCCAGTGGGGTGGATTAAAGTGCAATGGTACCAGTCACTGCAGTGCCGGCGACTGGGCTGCAGCGAGGCAGCAGCACAGGCAGCTAGAAACCATTGAAGTACTTTTGGTAGAGACTAGAGGGGAAGAGTAGACTCTTGCCTTTCTAATAATTACTGTTAATAACAATGAATGCTTCAGTGAAGTACAGCGCAGTCCCTTTCCCATGCCCAGCACTGGTTTGGTGGCGTGAGTGGGGCAACATATTTGCAGCAGGATTAGATTCTTCCAGGTAAGTGGGTGCGGTGGAAACAATAATGCCGTGGAAACAGTGTCAGACACGGGTTTGTTCACACTTTGAGCACCATACATTTAACTAATGGAATAGGTATTTTCATTTCTCAGTGGTAAAGAACAGTTAATCAAACAAACCAGTTTTAAAGAAGATAGGGCTGAATAACATTCCTGCTGAAGTGCAACAGGCAGAGAAATAAAGGGAACTACTTTCTTTTGAGACTGCTGTTATTCCTAATAACAGTGCTTTCAAGAAGCAGGGCACTAAAAGCAAGCTATTTCCAAAAGTACCTTCCCCCCCACAAGGTAAATATTTCATTGTCCTGAAATCTGGTACCTACCTCTCCATTTCAACACCTCTCTCCTCCCAGCTCGTTAGAAACCACATAGGGTTCACTTGAGTAAATATCATGTGAGTTACATGGGCAGTTTAGAGTTCACTTAAAAAGAAAAAAAAAAACCCAACCCCAAACATTCTTAAAAGCTAGAAGTCTAAAGTGAAAAAAAAACCCAAACCCAAAGCCTCATGGACTTATGTGTTGTTTATAAATACTGAAGAAGTAGAAATAAGGAGACCATTGGAAAGGGGGATGGATGGCTTGGGAGACCGGCAGCAAATCTGGAACCATCTGCTTCTCTGTCACTTGCTCAAATTCACCCAGATTGATAATAGGCATGATCATACAACAGTTTCTCAGACCTGACATCCATCCACAAGCAAAACACTCAGGAATATAAATATGGTCATGTTTATGTGCTGACCACCCCAAATATTGTAAATCAAACCCTCTGAAGGGCTTTAACCCCCTCTCAGTGGCTGGTACTGGTTATGGTGTGGGATACACCCAGCTTATGGCAATAAGCTTCCTAAATTATTTGTTATGAGAATCAAGATCCTGGAGTACCTAAGCAATACATACAGAAGAGTAAAACGATCAGTTGAGAAGAGGCTGCTAAGGAGCAAGAGTATCTTGGCTGACAGTAGCTGCTGTGGCAACAGAGACAACCCATTTGAAGGTTCCCAGTCAGACACATGGACCATTGTTCCCATACGCTCGTGGAAGCTGGAAGTTCTCCATGCTGGAGAGCAAACACAGCATCAGCTGGAACCTGACACCAGCTCCACACACAGACCTCCATGTAGCCTCTTCCACTTCATATATATTATGGCAACAATATCAACATGAAAGAAAATCAAATTGCTACAGGAATGCTTTAGTATTCTACATATGCTACAGAGTTATCGTAAGCGTCCTTTAGGGACTTTACATTGACATAATATTTACAGACAAGAATAAAAACACAGGAGCAATGAAGACCTGCAAGTTTTTGGGGAGCAGTTCTGTAATGTCCTCCCATGAAGAGGGCTTTAAACTAATGCTGGGCGAGGGGGACCTCAATTCATCTCACTCCTAGCAGTTAGATGCCAGTGCCAGCAACAGATGCCCAGAGTGTGGCGAGGGATCAGAGGTCAGCAGAAGAGCAATTGAAGAGCAGCACAAAGGAACTCCAGCAGCTCCAGCCAGTAAGACAGCTTCATCAGGGGCCCTCTTAATTGCCTCTATGCAAACGCACGAAGCATAGGGAATAAACAAGAGGAGTTAAGAGACATGTTCAGGCCAGCAGGGCTATGATCTTACTGGCGTCATGGAGACACGGTGGGATGGCGCCTATGACTGGAGTGCTGGAATGGAAAGCTACAGGCCTTTTAAGAAGAACAGGCAGGGGTGACAAGGAGGGTGCTGCCATCTATGTCAATGACCGGCTGGAGTTCATGAAGCTCTGCCTGGGGATGGATGAAGAGCTGATGGAGACCTGATAGCTCAGGATTAAAGGGAGGGCAGGGAGAGGTAACATTGTAGTGGGGATCTGCTACAGACTGCCTATCTATAGACAGACAGGAGCAGCCTCACATTCACAAGCCCTAGACCTCATGGGGGACTTCAACCACCCCAATATCTGTTGGAGGAACAACTCAATGTGTGCTTGCAGCCCAGAAAGCCAAGTGTATCCTGGGCTGCATCAAAATAAGCTTGGCCAGCAGGTTGACAGAGATTATTCTCCCTCTCTACTCCACTCTCATGAGACCCACCTGCAGTACTGCATTCAGCTCTGGGGGCTCCAACATAAGAAGGACATGGATCTGTTGCAGGGAGTCCACAGCAGGGCCACAAAGATGACCAGAGGGCTGGAGCTCCTCTCCTGCGAAGACAGGCTGAGAGACTTGGGGTTGCTCAGCCTGGAGAAGAGAAGGCTTCAGGGAGACCTTAGAGCAGCCTTCCAGTACCTGACGGGGGCCTACGAGAAAGCTGGAGAGGGACTTTTCACAAGGGCTTGTAGTGCTAGGACAAGGAGGAATGATTTGAAATTGAAAGAGGGTAGATTCACGTTAGATACAAGGAAGAAACTCTTCACTATGAGAGTGGTGAGGCACTGGCACAGGTTTCCCAGAGAAGTTGTGGATGCCCCATCCCTGGGAGTGTTCTAAGGCCAGGCTGGATGGGGCTTTGATCAGCCTGGTCTAGTGGAAGGTGTCCCTGCCCATGGCACGGGGGTTGGAAACAGAAGATCTTTAAGGTCCCTTTCAGCCCAAACCATTCTATGATCCTATAAGATGCTAAAACCTCTGCCTCCCATAATGCTTACTGGTAAACACAAGTGCTGTGCTCCTGGCAACACTGAACCCATGATGCAGAGAACAATGTGTATACTGGCAGAAATAAGCATGTGGGGTTGTTAAATGTCCTCAGGTGCAATGTGTGCATAGGCCTGGTGCAGCAGATGCTTCCAGCTATGGTGATGCTGACTCCTCTCGCTGCCCTGCAGGAACCCAGCCTCTGCAGGACCCTCTGTGGGACCATCTCTGGGGAGCAGTGCTGCTCAGCAGGCTGCACTGGGCAGAACTGCCCTGGCATGCTGCAAAACAGCCACCCCCAGAACTGAAAGCGAACAGTCCTGAAGGGTATGAGAAGCAATGAAACAGTGCTGGAGACAGACAGGTAGAGAGGCAGGTACAGGGAACAAAGAAATTGCTACAGAAAAATTGGAACTACAAAGATAAAGGTTGCAAAATTTCACTTCTTGAGGAGAATAAAGAAGCAAAAGTGATCTTTTTTTTTTGTCAGCTGGCAGTCCTACGAACAGTAGTAACCTCATTCTTCACACTAAGCTTGATTTTAACTCTATATGGAGTACTTATACATAGAAAACAGTGTGAGAGCCACAAGAATGCAGTGGAATAACACTCAAGAAGATATGAGAAGTCATCCCCTTCCTTTGAGCTAGCAGCACCTTATGGGTCCTGGGTTTCTCCTCAATTATTTTAATGAAAAATTGGCTGCAGGTCTCCTGTTATCCATTCAAAGCCAAATTTCTGAAGGCATTTTCCCAATTTGACTCCATTAAATATTTCAGGATGCAATCTGTGTGAGGATCTGTACACAAAAGAGCTTCAGAGTGTTGAAACCAGATGCTGCTGAATGTCATCACCCTGGTAATGTGGTGGAGAAACTCTTGCAGAAGAGGCATAAGAAAGGACTGCCCAGAAAGAAGGGATGATGGGCTGTGATTATACTTCAAACAGTTTGTTATCGCTGGAGTAATTGCTTTGCATAAGAATGACAAACATCCTGCAGTAGCAGCACTGTGGTCAGGCTGTGCTTCAGCAGCACAGGCCTGTGAGGAGCTACACGAAGGAGCTTCCTTGTGTGTGCTCCAGGAAACAGATTTTGTATGATTTATTTACTCCTTCACACCACTGCAGTGCGCTGACAGATGGATTTGAGACACTGAAAGAAACAGGTTTTTGCCTTTGCTCTAGCTTAGCATGATCCCTGAGCACCCTGCATTGCCTGGAGTGGATGGCAGTGTGTTAGGGTGCTGTGCGTGCTACACAGGTACACATCAGTGAGGTTCCCACTGAGGAAGAGCACTTCTATATTGGAAAAATTAGGGAAGAAAGCGAAGGAAAGTGTTGGGAAGTTTTCAAGAGGAAGTATGCCTCAGGTAGAGCTCTGTTCTCCTTTTGTTTGCAAAATCTCTCCTGGAGACAGAAAATATCGAGGTGTTGCTGCAGGCCAGCCTCTCAAGAAAGGAAAGACAAGTTTGTGGGTTTTTTTTTTTCTCCTTTTCTTCCCATTCTGAAGCCTTAGGTGAATGGCAAAGAACAAAACGCTACCTTTGTTCTGCTGGGAAAGGCAGGGTGGCATATGCCATGTCTCTTCCCTGCCGGGAAAGTGCTAGTGAAAACTTCATTTTGTTCTGCATGTGGGAACTTTCGAGGCATAACGTGCAGTTCTTTGGCAAGGCTTTGGGACAGGAACTGCGAACTGAAGCATGCAAACAGGCTGGCAATTCTCATAACCTTCCAGAGAATGGACGGCTGGGATTTTTTTGGTGTTGATCTATGCACCAGGGGCTTCCAAACTGAACTAAATGTGTAATTTTAACAATGAACTAACAATGCACCTCACTAGCAGAATGCCAAGTTACATTGCTCATATAACAAATGGCTCTCGCATTTTGCTGATAGCTGCAGAGTAATGTTTTCTATATCATTAGTGACTTTATAGTGAGTACTCACCTATGGGAATTATTAATCATATTTTTTGCTGAAAAAATGAGGCTATTTGCTACCAAGTATTCATTTTTCTCCTCAGTCCATGTGTTCTCCTAGGACAGCTGGAGACGGAAAGCACAAACCCTGCTGGGCAACCACATCTCAAAGGAAGAAAGGGCTGAGAGCAAAAGGATGTCTATGGGAGAGACAGGGAAGTCCCTTCCAATACAGAAAGTTATACTTGGCTGTATAGGAAAATTTCACAATGGACACAGCTTATACTGGTAAAAGCATACTTCATCCTATACAGCCATGCTTTGGATGACAGCTGTATAACATACCTGTCCTCCAAACTAACTAGATGCAGCTGCATTTGCAGCTCACTGCACAGCTGCCTCTATCTGAAGGGGTGACTTTCTTCATACTTGCAAGCAACAATCATGCTGCAGAACTGAACCAGCAATAATAAAGAAATAAAAATTTACAGGTACAGACAGAGTGAAAATGTCAAAGAGAGGACAGAAAGGGTGATGACAGGGCAGCTATCAAAGGGCAGCTTGCGAAGCCTCAGCTCAGCAGGCAGCATATGACCAACCAGGCTGCTGGTAGGGCTTAGGCAAGATATTAATCCAACCAGTGGACTCGTCACTGCTCTCCTGGCTCTGTTTTGTTGAGGGTGTAACTTGGCAGTGAAGAAAGAGTCTGTTCTGGCAAGGCTGAAGCGCTAAAAAATTGCTGCCTTTGAGGAAATTTCAAGCATGATTGTGAAGTGCACACAGCAGAGTGAGTTGTGCCTTCTTTGCACACCTACTTTACATAAATATCATTCAGGCTACTGTGGGATACCATTTTTGAAAGGGAAGCTATCACAACTCAAAATTGATCATTAAGTAGAAAAAATAAATTCTGAATCCCTCTTGATCTTTGCAAAATCAAAGCCATTGTGTTTCCAGCATGAGCACCTCAGCATCTTTTAACAGCTACTAAAGCCAAGACAGTGCCATCAGGAACATCCTGGTTAGAGTCAAACCTCACCTTCATAACACTGACCTAGATAAGGAGAGACCACAGTGACTTGAGTGATTGTTGTCTTAGTGACTTCCTACAATTAGTTTGGTTTGTTGTACTGTAGTAGAAAGCAGAATTTAGCCTACATACCCAACAGAGAGTCAAAGTGATAACAGACCTCTGCCATGATGGTTGTGGAAAAGAAACCCACTATTTTGCAAATGTAAACCTGACAGCGTATTTTCAGTTAAACTGGCTGGCTGTCCCAGAGTCTCTCCAACTATTTTAAAGCACCTCATGTAGTCAGTGCACAACAGCTTCATACCACATGCATGTTCACTGCAGCTCACCAGCTTTCTAAGACAGTAACCACCTTCCTAAGGCAGTAGACTATCTGGGAACAAACCAATATGCACAGAAAGCAGCTGACAACTTCTCTACTGTGGAGATGGGATGGGCAGAATTGCACAATAAGGGTTTGACAGCTGACAGTCAAAAGGAGATCCTTGGTCACTTTGGTTGGCCCACTCCTTGTGCACCGGTCAAGGAGTGAGCTGAGAATCAAACCATACTTATCAGTCTCTAAGGCTAGTAGCCATCTCTCAAGGATGGATAAAGGTGGGACAGACTGCATGTCCCCTTGCAGTGCAGCAGGCTGATTTGCAACTGGTGCCCTTCTGCCTCCTGATGCCACAAGTAACTCCTTGGTAAGACTGCAGTCAACTGTTACTTGAATCAACCTGCCACACTCACGAGACTTCCAAAGGAATGAACACTGTTATGGAGAAGACTATGTATATTTAGTAGCTGAGCAACTATGCAGTGTATAGCTTTTAAAGAAGAGAAGGCCAGTATGTATTACTCCTGTATCAGTGTTGTTGGAAAGGACTGACAGCTCTCAGCAACAAAAATAAAAAACATGGCATTAAAATTATGCAGTTCATTCCAACAATTTTCATTCCTACCTTTACAGTGAGTGATCACTTTTAAATGTTACTTCATACAGACAACAACGTTCATTTTTGAGACAGATAATCATAGGTCAGTGATCCCATGGTGGGGACATCAGGAAGGGACTCAGACGCCCTAGGTTTAATTGTTTGCTCCTCCTTTCACTATTTTTCTTGTTCCAGTTATTTGAAAGTATTAGGGTGCCTAAACCCATGTGAGGAGCTGCTTCCTTTTTCATCTCTGAAATGGCATTACTTCGCATATGCTGGGACTGCTGGAAGCATAAATAACATGAAGTGCTCCTTTATACATGCACCATGAGAAAGAGAAGTGACAGGTAAAAAAGTGATGAGTCCAAGCTGGGGATCAGCTAGTGGTCTAGTAAAATATGAGGAAAGCAGTAATTATGCCACTGGCCTGTCAGGAAAAACAGGCAACATGTAGCATCCACACATTAACCATGATGCATAATGTAGGGCTTTAGAAAAGAGTAGCTGAGAACACCATGTATTGTATTTTTTTCCTCCAGGTGGTACTCTCTTATTTTGAACCAACGTGCAAACTAGTTCAGCGGTGCAAGGCTAAGCAGGCTGCAAACATGTCTGTCAAGTGTGCTGCACCTTCCCATTTCTAGAAGAGTTCTTGTGTGAATGGCATAGAAACCCTCAAAAAGTAGAGTCTGCTGAGAATCATTGCATCCATCCATCCCACTCCTCTTTTCACAAAATCTTTGTGTTCTGTTTCTGTTTCTCAGTTAGTTGTCTTATGCTTCCAGCTTGAAGCTAACTATGTGCATATGGATGTGGAACCACTGAAAATAAAGACACACAAATACACAATAATCTCATTACCTGAGGAATCACTCCAAATGCCTTTCTCCATTGTTGCACACTGACTGTGTTCCAGGAGACTCCATCAATCTGGATATCCCCTTCTGTATTCAGCAGTCTTAAAAATGCAAAAAGTAAAGTGCTTTTTCCTGAACCAGTTCTTCCTAAAAGGCCCACCTGCAATGCAAATCATAAAAGCAAACATTTAATACTGCTCACATATTAACGACAGACCAAGAAAAAACACTTAAGGGATCTCAGCAGTGGAGAACATGGAGATCCCTCATTGGGACAGTAAATGTCATTCATTTGGAAATGATAAAAGCCTACAGCAAAGGCTGAACAAAACACTGGGCCAGACTCACGTTTGTTTTGTTAGCATTAACTAAGATGAAAAATCTGTTAGTCTACCCTTAGCTGAAGAACAGAAATTTGTTTATATATTATCTTGTACTGATTAGTCCAGCTCTTCGTGCCTTTCCCCCTTCTTTTGCTACAAAGTCCTCTTCAGCAAAACTTCATCCAGCAGACAAAAGCCAAGTAGGGAGTGGCCTTGAATCACACTGCTAAGCTACTCCATTTCCATATAATTGAAAACAGAGAGCCAGACCATGAAATTTCTAATGGGGTAGCTTGGGCCTGAGGCACTGGTGACAGCACATACTATGCCATTGCCCACCCCCAAGAAGCAATGCAACTACTCAACCTGCCCAGCTAGTGCTGCCTTTCCTTACCTTTTAGGTGGGAAGAAACATAACACACAGTTGTGGGTTTCTTTATGTGTTTCCCTCGTGGGATTGCACTGACCTATTGCTGGAAAAAGCAGTATCTGCAGTAACCACCAGCAAATGATGAGATACTGTGTTTTCCAACAGCTGGGTTTTACACAGCTAATATCTGAGCATGGGCTGGTTTTGTAGGGTGACAATATACAAGTGAAGGTGAAGGAGGGGATTCTTCTTGCTGCCTGGCATCCTTTCCATAACAGTGCCTCAGGCCTCTGAACCAGATGAGCAGTAAACACTGTGTTGCACCAACCTAATTAATGGATTGGGTAGATTTGTATTCCAGTCTACAAAAAGAGCATGAAGGAAGACCCAGGGAACTACAGACCTGTTAGTCTAATTTCAGTTCCTGGAAAAATTATGGAGAAGATTATACTGCATACAATTGAAAGGAATTTAAAGAACAATAATGCAATCATCAGCCATAGTCAACATCAGTTCACAAAAGGAAAGTCCTGTTTAACTAATTTGATATTCTTCTGTGACCCACCTAGTGGAAGTAAAGGCAGTGGATGTAGTTTTTCTGGATTCCAGAAAGGCTTTTGACACTGTCCTTCATAGCATCCTTCCGGACAAGTTGTCCGGCTTTGAGATGAGTGGGTTCATAGCTCCCTGGGTGAAAGACTGGCTGAAGGGCAGAGCTCAAAGCATTGCACTGAATGGAGCCACACCTGGCTGGAGACCGGCCTCCAGCGGTGTTCCTCGGGCTCCAAGTCTAGGGCCAGTTCTGTTCAATCTACCAATGATCTGGATGCATGGGGTGAATGCACCATCAAGCAAGGTCGGTGCCGATACCAAACTAGGAGATGCTGTTGACTCTCTCGTGGGACAGGAGGCCTTGCAGAATGATCTAGATAGATTGGATCATTAAGCAATGATTAACAGGATGAAATTTAACAAGTCAAAATGCTGGATTCTGCTCCTAGGACGGAGTAACACCAGGCAAAAATACAAACGGGGTCAGGAGCGGCTGGAGAAGAGCCCCGCAGAGGGGAAGCTGGGGGTGCTGGTGGGGAGCAGGCTCAGCACGAGTCAGCTGTGTGCCCTGGAGCCAAGAGACAACCCGCACCCTGGGGTGCCCCAAGCACGGCGTAACCAGCCGCTCGCAAGAGGCGATTATCCCCTGCATTCAGCACCGGTGCGGCCTCACCGGGAGCACTGTGTGCGCTGCTGGGCCCCACAGCTCAAGAAGGACGTGAAGGTCCTTGAATGGGTCCAGAGGAGGCCAGCACAGCTGGTGAAAGGGCTGGGAGGAATGTCCTGTGAGGAGCAGCTAAGGACGTTGGGCCTGTCTAGTTTGGGGGAAAGGAGGCGGAGGGGTGACCTCATTGCTCCTTGCAGCTTCCTGAGGAGGGGGAGTGGAGAGGGAGATGCTGAGCTCTTCTCCCTGTATCCAGCGATAGGGCATGTGGAAATGGCTCAAAGCTGCACCAGGGTAGGCTCAGGCTGGACACGAGGAAGCATTTCTTTAGCGAGGGGGTGGTCAGTCAAGCACTGGAACAGGATTCCCAGAGAGACAATTGATGTCCCAAGCTTGTCAGTGATTAAGAGGCATTTGGACAATGTCCTTAATAACATGCTCTAACTTGGCCAGCCCTGAATGGATCAGTGAGAGTTGGACTAGATGATCATTGTAGGTCCCTTCCAACTGAATTATTCTATTCTATTAAACCCTCTCAGCAGAGGAGAGCTCTCCCCTCTCCTGCTTGTTTAAGATGTACTTCCCTAAGGGGCAGAGGCAAATCCTCTCCAGTTTAAGAGGCACACTCCAGTTCTGGAAATACTACCTCTGAGCCCAGGGCTCGTCACCAAAATTGGACCCAGGTCCTAAATCATGGCCATTGAAAAAAGGATCTTTGTTTTATTTGCTCTGCCCCCTCTCTGTACAGTACAAAAGTATCTTTCACTTTCCATACTCCATTGCTTCAAGGGATTTTCCAGGAAGTAAATCTACTAGACTGCAGCGGCACCTGTACCTCCACGCTCCAGGAATCACAGGTGCCTCTCTTCCAAAGGCAGAGTGGTTTCAGGATGGTGCTACAGGAAGCTGGACCCCCGGGTTCAAAATGTCAGTGCCCTCAATCTTAGTAGATGAAACATTCAGTTCACATAAACCAAGGCAGATCTAGCAAACCTGGCAGAGACTGGTGCCATTGAAACTAGGAATGAAAAGCTACCTCGTGGCAAGGCCAGGGAGTTGTCACTGAACCTGTTTTCTCATCTGTGTGGTAGTGTTAAAACCTCCTATTCATCCATATGGCTCCAGCTCAGGAAATGGCGCAAGCCTTTCTTCCCACCACACAGAGGACAGTCCTTCAGCATGAACTTAGAGCAAAGTGTTAAACCTATGCCTAACTGCTGCCCTGAAACTAAAGCTCTTTCTTGAATACAGCTTCAAAGATGCATGAAAATTAATCAGAGGTTTGACAATCTTCTGAAAAGTAGAGCTGTTTATAGTTTGTGACATAATAATTCAGGGTGGATTAGAGCCCTCATCAAACAGGTGAGACGGCACCTCCACCCTCTGGCCGTCAGAGCCAGCAGTGCATTACCCTTGGCACAGCAGCTGGTATTCTTTCATGCCCTGCTCCACCTGGGTCAGGCTGCCCCCAGCACCTGTGCTCACCAGGAAGCTTCTCTCTCCCTAGGAAAAGGCGAACAATTTCAAGCACAGGAATAAAAAACGCGAACTGCTGCATCTGTGTTTTATCAGTATATTTTGCTCCTCATGGCCAGCAAAGATCCCCGCTGTGCTTCACTGAGGTGTAAATAGCCTCAAGATTTCTATAACTGAGGCAGCCTTTCCTTCCCTTTTTTTTTTTTTTTTCTCCCATTTCTAGCAAAGAATCGTACAGGTGAAGTCTTTTTCAGAAACACAAGACATTTCTGTTCTTCAGGTGCTTTAGGTTAGTACTTTGGTGACAATTTCTTTGACAAAATCTTACTTAATCCAACCTACTCTTTAGTCAATGAATAGGTTTAAAATGACACTTCTATAGTTAAGCTTAATAGAAGTCAGCTCAAACACAACAAAGCAGTGTCTTACCCTCTGCCCTGAACTTATCGAAAAGGAAATGTTTTCTAACACAGCAGATCCTCCTTCACCGTATTTGGCCGTAAGATCCTTCACAGTCATTTGGCCCCCGGACGGCCAGTTCCTCTCTTCCTTTGCATGCCTGTTTTCAATCACAAGGGCATCCGAAAGCATGTTACTCTTTTGTGGCTTAATGGTTTTTGTCTCTTCTGTTGGCATGTCAATGAATTTAAATATTCGTCCGACAGACCGCATCTGTGAATCAAAACAAACAATATTCTAATTGTAATTAATACAAAACAAATGAAATTGAATTATTCTTAATTCCTAGCCAGAACAACAAGTTTCTTCTCTGTGTAAGCTATACCATGATATAATTCTCAAATGTAGGATATTTCTGGTATAGAGCTCGAGATTCTATTGCTGTTGTACTACTGATATTGATCCAACATGTGATTCCACTTGCTTCCTTTGTAAACGGCAAGCCGTCTTGGAGTCTTCAAATACTTCTTCCTATAGGGGATTGCCCAATGCAAAAACTGAAGTTCCTTGAATAATGATCGATCTCCAAAGATCAGCAGACTGTGTGGAGTTTGAAACAAGTAAAGCGGTAGCATCAAGCGGAACAATCGCCAGACGTGAACATCTGAGTATTTATGAGAAATCATTTCAGTTTTCAAAAAAAATTAGTAAGAAGTTCCATGAGAATTAACTTTATATCTTTAATTGTATGTATCGGATGAAAAAAATAAGTCCTGTAGTTCATGAACTTGACAGAAGTTGCTAGCAGCACTCTTGATAAATTTTCAAAGGAGCATGGGACTAGAAGGGAATCTCTTGATTTCTTTCTTTTTTAATGGGTCAAGGGTCAATTAATAAATAGTTAATTTACCTCCTTCACTAGAACTTCACTGCTCAGGTGGTCAGAAAATGTATTTTTAAGTATGAACCAGTTTGTTCTTGTAAATTTATGACTTTTAAATCCCAAATAGTTCTTTTTCCTAGCCACTTTCCCCATTAATCTACAGAGAGCTACCTTAGATCCAGTTACACTTTGTTCCCCAGGACTAAAGAAAATCCAGGTTTAAGCCTCTTTCTTAACATCTGTTCTCCTTCTCCAAACATCCCAGTCCAAATTAATCTTTCCTGTCTGACCAGAAGGTACACAACATTCTGGGCGATGTTTCACAAAGACATTGTACAAAGGCATCAATACTTTCCTGTCTATATTAGGAATATCTCCATTAACACATCCCAGGATCATATGCTCTTTTCTTCACAGTCATATCTAATAGTCACCCTCTGACTGAACAGTGGTCAGCCAAGCTTTCCTCCATCATAGCCATTTCTAACCGAGGAGATCCTTACTTACAACAGAGGTTATTTTTAGTCCTAAAATTCAAGCCTTTGCACTTTGGTTACTGAAATCTATTTTATATCTACCATTTGAGGTCCCCTAATACCTTTCAGCTCCCAGGATCTTTCATGCTAATGTTGCCTCTCTGATTTGTGCCTTTGGCAGATTTCTTCAACACGGGTTTTTTTTTCTTTGTTGAGAGCATTAAAATAAGATTAAAACGAGCTCAGTCATAACTCTAATCTTTGCAGAGTAGCATCCTTACAGCTTAATGCCATTTCCTTTCTAACTCATTAACTAATTTACAGTTCTTGTAATAATCCTGATCACCTTCATTTATACAATTTCTGAAACAGAGCCACAGCCAGTGCTTCAGTGCTTTCCTGAAGACAAATGAGATCCACTACATTACTTTGGTCTGGAAAACAAATCATTGAACACGGTTAACAGGTTAGTCTGAAGCCATTCTAATGGCAGCAAACCTGAGCGAATTCACTCTGTAAGCACTGCATCCTTAATTACTTCTTCAAAACAGTTTCTAAAGACTGCTGCCATCAGACTAATGAACGATGGTGGCATCAGTGACTTTTAATCAGAAGTGACAGCTGTTCTTCTATCAGTTGACACCCCCACTGCCAGCTTGGTGGATTCATTTGAAGTGGCCATTACTAGATCTCCAGCTTCTCAGCCAGTTCTTCCTGAAGGCTAGGACGGGATGTCTGGGCCCACCTGATCCACGGAGGCATTGTTCCAGGCTGGTTTCACATGTTTAACTGAAATGTCCAACTGCAGAACCCAGTCATACTTAGTTGAAGACTGATTTTAGAGGGACTGACTCCTGGGTGGTGTATATGTCCCTCCACAAATTGTACAGGAAATTTAGGGAGAACAGGATTCTAATTCAGGCACTTCGGTTGCATACCTGCAGCTAGACTGGTTTTTGCATATAATTTCCACCTCAGGTATTATAAATCCTGTTTCAACCTTCTGCTTCACTTTCAACTCCCCAGATTAAACACTGCCCTTTTACTGAAAACCAAGATAAAGTATTTGTCCAGAATTTGGGCCACTTGTAAGTCTAACTCTGTTTTCATCAAGTCTCTCTACCTGCTTCTTGACCTCTAACGCACAGCTTGATTGGGTTAACTAATCCATTCTGTAGAGGCTGTGATTTCTAATATACTTTGAGTGAATTGTTCATGCTGGTAGCCCTAGAGTCTCTAAAAATTCCTATTGTTTTTCTCCTGCTATTCAGGAAACAAATTTCAGCCCCTGACTTGAAGATGATGTGACTTCACTTTACATTCACATTCCTAAATGCCTTAGTCCAACTAACTTAACTAGATTCCTCATTTTACCAAAATTTTTCTTTGTAAACAACATGACTATACTATAAGATAGTGTAAATTCTTATGAGTCGGGAATTATTTAGCAAGATAAATTAAGAAATAGATAGATAAATGCATAGCTACTGCATCCAGCAATATCTGGGCTTATTACTAGCATTTGTTTTCTAATCTGTATTCCCAGTAATATATCTCTCTTTAGTGGTATTATGGAAAACCTTTTGTACAACTTTGACCTTGTTTAACTGCTTTTGTATTCCTTCTGCAAAGTGATTCGACGTGATGAATTACCATTCCTTCCTGGTCTTCAATCCAGATTGAAATAATGTTAGGTGGATTTTCCATGTGGAAGCAAATTTATATACAATGCAAGGAAATACTGGGATCACAGCTTACATCTCAGCATCTTGAAATACAATTATGGTGCAAGTTTTTAAAATGCATGCTAACACCCAAGACTACCAATTACAATTTCCATCTCAACCACTGTGCAAGATGGAAAGGTACGGTCATCATCATGTTGCTATATGAATGTCATCTCATTTTAGTGACACAAACAGCAAGACCTTGGACCAGACTGGCAGTTTTCTTCCTGCCTGACTGTCTATAGTGAATCCCACAATGAGCTCCATGCATTTATTTTAATTGGTGTTTGATGGTACTTTTGTTTTCAGAAATCTTATTTTCCTAGAAATATCACCACTTCAGAAATGAAGGTCTTTCTTGGGTTCATCAAGAGCTATGAATGTTTGTACCAGCAGGGATTCCCTATAATTGCCAAGAGATCCTACCACTACACACTAGCTAAAATCTGCTATTAAGCCAGCTGGACAAAGAGCCTTCTCTTACAACAGAAAATTTCATCTCTATGTCCCAGCTCCCCTGGCAGATTTGTCAGTCACATCACATATGCAGATATTTTAGACAGCTTAATACTTTAAATCAATTCAAAAGGATGCTTTCCTGCTTCTGTAATTTGAATTACGATTTAGATCTGGGCAGAATACAGCATAAATGTCAGTAACGTTCTACAAAGATATCCATTCTTCCTTTCACAGGTAGAAATCTTCTGTCATTCATAATGACAGGCATAGTGTAGGTGACAGCAAGTTTCTTACCCATTATTCCTATCAGCAATGTGCCTGCTATATTCACATTCTTTCATGAATGCTTTAGAATAAAGGAGTATATTTACTACTTCCATCTAAAAGTGTCTAGAGCATAATACACTATTTTTAGCCATGCCTAATTGTATTTAACTGAGACTTTTATAACATTGCAAAATTCTTTACTTTCTCTTTAATATCACTTCAACTCCTCGTGATGCTGAAGGAGAATTCATAATGTAATTATGTAATGTGTGTTTCCAGAAAGTGGAAGAAGTAATGCTTTTACAAGTAATCTAATACAACTAGTTTCATCAAGCCCTATATTCTCTTCTGCTGGAAAGAGAGCAGTTACCCTCACCAGACCAGACACACACAGTGCTCAACAACTTTCCTCAAAAGCATGCTCTCTGGAAAGTGCAACTGAGAGATCCTACGAGAGGTTTGTCCAGTGGCTCATGTTGTAAAAAAACCCCTGTGCATTAAGTCACTGCACAAACTGGGTCAATGCAGGGGGACTGTATGGTTCTACCGAGGTTTCACATCTGCTGCTGTTACGTTTTGGGTGCACTTATAGGACATATACTCCTCTTCCAAACTGCAAAAATTAAATACTTAGTTCATGTCAAACTTCTACTGACTTGTTTGCTCTTTCTCACACTGCTTTGCAGGCAGAAAAGGAAATGTTCTAAGAGATTTTTCTTGATTCTGTTCCCTTCCTAATGACCCACACCTCACTTTGAGAATTGTCATTCTGATGCAGATTTCACAGTCAAGTATTCAGTCTACTTAAACTTTGGACATTAACAGTGTTCTCAGGTTTTCTGCTGACAACAGTAAAAAGGATATTAAGATCATGTCCTAGTTAAAAAAAAATTAAAAACAAATGAACAGGTTAGAGTAATAGCATGGGAAAATAAAAGCATGAAAACGAGTTGTAAAAGCACCATTCTTTTTTACAGTCCTAATTTTTTCTTTGGTCCTCTTCTTTACTATGCACTACTTCAATTTTCAGCATCCCTGTTGTACAGGGTGGGGCACTATGAGGTTTAGCAAGTGCAGTTTTAATATCTCTTTGGGGGATTCTTTTTATATCTCCTTACATAAGTAATCTTGGCAACAGTAAAAGCATGGCATTTTCTCTTTCCCCGATAAAAGAAATTGTCCTTCCCAGTTATAGCACTGCTACTACAGGATACACATCAGTGAAGGAGAAGGTTATAAAGCATTAAAACAGTCCACTGGGAGTAGCCAATGCTTATCTGTAAAAGCAGCACTTACTGGAAAACTTATTTTCTATTTCCTTATGAAGGAAAAAAATTAAAAATACTACAAGACTGCCTGGAGGGATAAGAAAAAGACTGAAAACCAGCTAAAAAGGGATATTAGCAGAAATGATCAAAGTGAAAAGATAAATCTAGCCTAACTGGTAGCTCTAAATGAAACAATGGATAGCTGTCAGATTGACCACATATGTTTGGGGAAAAAAAAAAGCAGAGCAGATAAAGTATCAGGGCTGTAGAGAACAAAATGCCAAAACCATTATGAGGTATTAAAAGACAATGGGGATCTTTCAGCTAAAGCTAAACCAGTTCAACAGAAATTGCTTCATAGAGAATATCTGTGTATGTAAAAACAAAATCCAACCTAGAAAGTCATAGTTCTTCAATATGTATGCCAGTGTCACGGAAAGCTCAAGAAGGAGATTGTGCGGAATAAAATCCAATTTGCCACCTACTCATCTGTTTGGCTGGTACATTTTTTCCTTCTTCATGTGATCCTGCTTCCTTATTCTCCTGTCCTCTTGTCTTTTTGCTTGCATTTATTTCACTGATGATTTCACCCACACCTTGTATATCTCGTAAAACAACTCAGTACAAGCTCATTATAGGAGATACACCCTTGCACAGAGGTTTCAACCACTTGCTCCAGCTTATCTGACAACCAAAAATTGCTACCTACAAACGTGCTATACACTCAGGCGTGCTTGTGTGCAGGCTTGTAAGTACAGATGTCACAGCTGCTCAAGAAAGGGCAAGAGTGATGTCCTCTAGAGCACTGTGTGTATAGCTGTAACTGTAGACACATGGAGATGTCTCAATTTTAGTCAGTCTGGTCCTGTGGGGAGCTTCAAAGTGCCCCTTGAGAGGAAAATAGAGTATAACCAAATAGACTACTGAGGCAGGCAGACATGCAAGCCTTTGCAGGACATCTGTAACCAAGTAACTGTAAAATACTTTAAAGAAGGAAGCGCTAAATGCAGAGAATACAAAGAGTGGGAAATAATACATCTGCATCACTCAGGGAAGTAGGTTTATTATCCTGAAACCACGAAGCTATTCTTACTCTCTTTGTGCACAGGAGCAGCTTTTGAATGTCAGAAAAAACATCCTGCCAGCAGTATCAGTTTGTCATCTGGGATAACTGAAAGTTCATGGGATGGGGGTGAGCAGCTACCCGCTGCTGAAAGAAGTCCAGAGGATGGACTTATGAACTGATGCGCCTTAGAAGGCTATCATTAACATAATGCAACTGGCGCTCCATACGGTAGTTTGTCTTAATAATACAAGAAAAGTACTCACAAATATATAATGCAACTTGAGACTTGCTTTTCAGGGGAAAGGGAGTTACTTCCTTATTGCTACTAATAGATGATATTTTAATATCACCTTATTTTAAAAAAGGGGAAGTTCTTTATTAAAACACTAGCTTGTCCAGCACCTTCTGAATCCTACAGGAAGACTTCCTGTTGCTCTTCTGAAAGGCTTTCAATTTGTATTAAGCTGTATAATATGTTCACATGATTCTTATACAGATTGTTGTGCTTAAAGTGATCACATCATGCCTTACAGGGCTAAGAAGGAGTTTATAAATGAGACCTGATTGTCACTATCGTGCCTGACCAACAGCAGATTTTACTTCATTATCAGTCACACAACTGCTGTTCCGCATGTATTGCGGTTATGGCAAAGAAGGCCTTTCACAAAGCGCTTGACCTTCAAGACAGGCTGTTATAACAAGCAAAGAAAGAGTCAGCATAAAACAATCGGTGGACAGGGAAAATATGTGTCCCTGAACGGCAGTCAGCTTTCTGGACTATCACCACTCACACGCCTAAACAAGAGATTAGATGTATTAGTGGTTAATTCCCAGTTTTGGGGCTCATCAGGATTTCCTTCAGGATAAGGCTGGTTGAATCACTTACTAAAATATGTTGAACTGGCATATATTCCTTCACTGTCACTGTCTGCCCCAATTGTTTTTTTAAATGACAACTCATTTCAACTAAGCAGGATTTAACGATCTCCTAGATCTGCTGTAAAAGCTATTTGTTTT
Source organism: Falco punctatus (assembly GCF_963210335.1). NCBI lineage: Eukaryota > Metazoa > Chordata > Aves > Falconiformes > Falconidae > Falco > Falco punctatus. The sequence continues at coordinate 80,487,585 of NC_137585.1, read as the reverse complement.
CCAATACTGCAATAGTTGGCTCAAGAAGCTAATTTAGAGTTCAGAGAAAGTATGACTGGATGTGGGAGATTTTTTTTCTCAGAAATTTTTCTTGTTTATAAGACTACTGTATTTTGTTACAAAAATTCTGTCTAAAATAAACCCTAGAATGCCTGAAGTATAAAGAAAGAACCATTACATTTGAAAATAACATCTAAAACTTTCATACATTTAAGATAAGGTATAATGAAAACTGCAAGAACAAACATATTCTTTTACGAGTTTCCTGTCTGCTTCTCTTATCCTAACTAACAGACTAACTACACAAATTAAAGGGGTAAACATGTACAACTCCAAAGCCTTGTGTCAGCGAGTTTTGTACACAAAACTAGAAGATGACTCCCAGGGAAGTCTAGGCCAGATTTTTAAATCGCTATTGATTTTGCGTGGAAGGACCTCAGAGACATCCGTTGTGATCTGTTGTGCAAAGTCCTTCAGTAGACAAAGCAAGGTATATTATATACCTTGGTAAGGTATATAACCATAACAAAACAGCTCCCAGCTTTTTTGAAGTTTTCTCATCACTGCTACATCTGCAATCTGAATCCTCAAATGCTATTATTTGCTGTTGCCTATTCTAGTCCAGGAAAAATTTTGATCATAGAAAAAAATCAGTTTGTGCTGTGCCAAAGCTGGTAGGTTGCTATGAAAGGTATGAGGACAACTTTTCTGACACATCTGCCTGATATCCAACTCTGAAAATAACTCAGTGAACATCCATAATCAACAAAATAAGGCAATTCCTCAAAAGAAAGCACAGCACAGTGCATTTGATGCTTACCAAACTATCCACATCTATGCTTGAGTTTACTGCCCACTGCAAGGTTCCCATGATGTTCATAGCTAAAGTAAGAATAATTCCAACTCTACCTGGCCCATCACCTGGTGAAGAGAAAAAACACTTTCAATTTATACGTAAATAAAAAGCCAATATAAATCACAAAATTAGCATATACATGTTAAATACATATTCAAATTACCTTTTATTTCATTGGAGAAACCATGGATTTGTTAGTTACACAAAGGACTGACAGCTTAATCATCAGTTAAACACCTGGCTCTGGCACTGAATTCACTGGAAACCCTGGTCTTGTTTTGGCAGAAGAAAAATTTAGATCTGGGTACTTAAGCTGTAAACAGAATCAGGCTCTGGAATCTTGATTTCAATTTCCTTTTTCCAGCTCACATGAATCTGTGAAATTACTCTTATCTAACTAAAACAACAGAGTGAACAACTGTAAAATTCTAAATAGTTGCACTGGTTTATACGTTCATTTCCTGGACAAACAGAGGACATGTCCTCCTTACTGTTCCACAAACATGCAGATATAAATTCTTTTGCATTAATTGTCTGCTTTAACCACCATGGGGTTTTCCAGGGGTTTTCCTTTATAAGTTCATAAAAACAATATAAGCATTTACACTACTCCACTGTTGATTTTTAATCTCATTATGTGTTAAGTGAAATTGAGAATTTAAACCAAATGCCTTTCTATGATTTCTCCATTTCTTCCATGGCTTTCATCATCAGACTTCCTCCTGTTTTGTTTATAGAGATCTCATTATCAGAGTAATTATAGAAATAAACAATAAAAGCAAAATAATCCTCCTGAAAGCTGACAGATGAAGAAAAGGAACTTAGCGGTTGCTCCAGGGATCTATTACCTAGAACAGTAAAGTTTACAATGGTGGTAAAATCACAAATTTTCATGTTTTAAATAAGTGCTTCTAACCCCTTTTCTCAAATAAATTATCCAGAAAAACAGTACACAAGAAAGTTTTTAAAAAAACCCTGCATACTAATAAGTGCACAAAGAAAAAAATGAGGAAGGCAGCAATCATTCTCTATGAATTTTAGGGGAACTAAACGTCTCCTTTGTAACAAAAGTACTCTAGATCCATATTTTCATACAGAAGTATTTGTGTGGTTAGATTTTTTTTTCCTAAGAATCAGAAGAGTTCTTTATACAAGAAATAGAAAATAGCATTTCACACACAACACAATATTTGATAAAATGTATGCTTTTATATAACTCCTTTTCAACACTGAAGTATGATCAAATGAAATTTGGATATTGTTAGAACCAAAAACCTCCTTCACAAAATCAGCAAATTCTTGTTCATAATGGCCACAGTATTGAAACTGCATCCAGATTCTGCACACAAAGTTCAGTGGAAAACTTGAGAGAGAATAATGCCTGAGAATCAAAATTAAAAAAACATACATAACAAGAGCACAGTGAATGAAAAACTGTGTTTGAAGTAATCTGTAGCTAAACCTGCTGAGTTTTTCCACAGAATTGAATTATTCCATCATTCTGGGGACATTATTCCCCTATTCTCTGCCTGTTGGAGACTGGCTACGCCTGGCCAGCCATGGGCAGCATTTCAAATACAAGTAAGGTACAGAGTGATCCTCAGTTATGTACTGGGTTTACTAGGAGTGGTGAGCCATTTTTAAGGGGATTCTGAATGGAACCTGCAAAACTTCACATTGGAAAATGAGTCAATGGGCTGGTAATTAAAGAACTGGATGAGTATTTCTGCTATTGGTGTGGCTTTAAAATATCATTAAAACTTTGCATGTCTCAGCCATTTGCAAATGAGAGGAACATTAACTTCTATTTACTAAAAAACTTTGAGCTGTACAGATGATAATTAACATCCAAGGTTTTCAGTACACTTATATGGTTACATTAATGGGGTTTAAAACGTGAGATAATTTTACAGCAATTGCAGTCAAGAAAAGGAAAGTTCTGTCCCTTCAGATATTTTCAGATTAATCCCTTTAATGGGCCCTCAACAACATCAGATTGCAGATAATAATGGTGTAAATTCTATTTTAATTAAATTGTTTACTATTATGACATACTTAAATCAGTGACTCCGATGTATGCTAAATTTTGCAACAGTCTATTGCCCTTAGAAGTTTCTAAAGCTGAGCTGTTAAACAAAAGCAGAAGCCTGCCATTTCAGTACTCCAGTAAAGTTACCATACCTGTAGTTATGATAGAGATGAATGCCACAGCAACAAAAAAAACAACAAAAATAATTTCTATCCTCATCTGGAACCAGCGCAGCGTCGACAGGTAGAGGAACCAGTTTGCTGTGTGTAGGTTCAAGGCTTTGTGAAATAAGGTCTCAAAATATGGCTGGCGCCCAAAAGCTCTCAGTGTCCACAGCCCTTTTAAGCTTGTAACAAGATGGGTGAATATTGGACTCCGAGCTGTGAAGTGTTTAAATTAGAAACATCATAAACACTCAAGTAAATATCTTTGATATAATGCTAATACACAGCCCTATGCTCTAACTCACAGCACTATAACTGTTGTCAGTCTTTAATCTATCTGTGTTGTTGGAGTACAGGACTGAAGCAATCCTAGCACAGGATATACAACAGCAGCCTTTACACAAATGGGTTGAAATTCCATTCAGTGTATTGCCAGGAATGGCTCACATTCATTCTTCATAGTTAGCATACTACTTGGGAAGCTCCTGGCCTGCTGTAAGATGTCACAAGAGAAAGGTGGCTCCTCCACGGCCAAAATGAATTCCTGCAATTCTGATAACTCCATCAGGTGAAAGTTTTTTTTTTTTTAGCACAGCCAGAGTACTTTAATGCTCTGGATTCAACTGTACTGACATGGTAATTTTAAGCAGATCTTGCGTTACATAAAAAGTGGTAAGCCAATGCTGGATCCCCATGAACATCAAAGAAATTTAGGTTTCTCTGAGGAACTTCAGAATTACATTTAAGTAAAATGGAAGATGGTCACCCATGTTTAAGATTCAGGACTGATTTGCTGAGGATCTGCCAGTTTGTTATAAAGCCAGTCCACAGTGCCTGATCTGCAAACTCACACTTCAGAATGAGGTTTTCCATTTTACTGGGAACACATTAGTCTTTTAATGATGGGAGAGGAAGGCCATTTCATCAAATCAGTTATTCAGAAAAAAGAATTCTTTGCAATCAAGATATATCCATTCTAAATTTTTCTTATAAAGAAACAAACTCATAGGGCACATACCAAATGTAACCACAAGTTTTCAAGTTATATTTACTCTCAAGAAAACTGTGTGCCAGGACTTCATTTGTTTTCAGCTGCAGTGGTGATAAGGCCCAGCTTTAAAAAGATCTTCTCCATTGCTCTTTGGCAGCAGAGCACTCAGTATTGGCTGGATCAGTAACAGCACTGGCTTTAAGGAAATATGTGTTCTGCTCCCAGAGGCAATGGCATCTTGCAAGAGAAAAGGCAAAGAAGAGGTGAAAAGGTGAATCACTTCTCAATTGATTTGTTGTGGATTTAGAAGTCTACCAATTTTGCTGCTCCTACCTTCAGATTCCAGTTGTTTCAGCTGCTGAGAAGTGTGGAGGAAGTATGCCCTTAACACAATAAAGGCTGCTATCACAGGCACTGATGCCAGGAAGATGTAGGGTTGTAATATTGAGACTACTGTTATAGCGCCAATCACAATCAGTATTAACTGTAGAATGAAAGAAAAATACTATTGATATAGTAAACTTGTCATTTTATGGACCAGAGATTGGTGATGAATCTTTTTCCCATGGCAACTATGTATTGTTTCAACAAAGTGCTAAACTAAGTAAGATTTGCAGCTGAGAACAAACCTCCATGAAAAGATCATGAATAACTGAGACCAGATCCGTAACCTGTTGGAATAAGCTGCCATCTTTTCTAACAGGTGGAAGAAGTGTTTTCTGTAGTATAACCAGTATTGCAGGTTTCTAAATTATGAAGCCACACCAAAAAAAAAATATGGCAGCCAGGTACTCACTCTCCAATTAAAATTGTAAGAACAGCACTTGCAATATCTGCAGGCACCTCCCAGACTTACCAGTGCTGTCCCTGTCTTGCCTGGACTCAGTATGCCAGACCGTCAGGAGCTGAGTGACAGTCTCCTACAGGTTCTGGGCCAAGCAGTTTTTCTGAGGGTCAGAAAAAGTGGGAAGCCACACATCATCACTTGCTCAAGGGACTGTAACCCATGTATGAAACTAGCACTACTACTTGTCCTGATCTGGACACAGGAAATAAGTCATAAGAGGACTTGTGGTATGAAAAATTAGCAGTTTCACGGGGAAAAAAAAAAAAGTATTTTAAGGTGAAAGATAACTCAAAAAGAACAAAATCATTTCAGACCTAATCTATTTAACCCACCAGAGGCTACTACCATTCTCATAAAGACCTCATCCTCAGTAGTTCCAGACAGATTTAGCTAAATCACGCCTTGATTTTGACTCTAGAAGCACCTTGAGCACTAGGCTGTTTTTATCTCATACCTAAATCTAATGAAAATCAAGTATATAAAGGAACACAGAATAGCAGAGTTCTGCTTTGTGTCAGGGTGTCTGTGTTATCTCATAAACTCCAAACACATAATAAGTGTTAAGTCAAACAGATGATGACAGCTTCTCTAAAAAGGCAGCGGCAAAGCTGAACACACAAGCCAGCTACATCGGCATATGGTGGAGGAATGGCAGCAGAGGCTTATGTAGCCCGGTTAAGAGCCACAGTACTGCACTGCAGTGACCCCAGGTGCTGAGCTTTCAAGCCTGGCACAGAGGCCAGATGGGGACACACATTCCAGCGCTTCCCTCTGCGTCTGTCCCCAAGCTTCCAGTGGAAAATGCAGCTGGTGGCAGAGACAGCAATTCAGCAAGGTTTCAGGGTGGCAACGACTGCAGAAGTCAATCTGGTTAACCAATAACTGTTTATAATTCAGGGAAACCCAGTCATGACCATAAGTATAAAAGTCCAGTGAGTTCCCTATGACCCATTGAGTGTGACTATATTAAACCTTGGGGACAAGCAATACATGCTAGCAGTGTCTCACATGAAGGACCTCCAAGAAATGATGACCCCGCTGTAAGCACTGGTAGTAACCAAGATGGATGTTAAAACCAGTGGTAATGCTACTGCAAACATTATCTGGCTACAGTTCATACCGAAGATGTATGGAAGCAAGGTTGGATGGCTGTCAAAGGAAACATCACAGATGCTGTCTCATTATTGATGTAAAGGTTGATACACTTCTTCTATGGGGAACTGGATATATCCCAGTGACTGGAGAGTAACCCTGGCCTCTTTTATCCTGAAGCCTTATTCATCCTGGATGAAAAGCCCTGTTCCCTAAAAGGGAAGGCCCCCTGATACGTCTAATGTTCATAAAAGCCCTAAGAAAAAAACCTATGCCATGACATCCACAGCTGCAACAGAGGAGGTGGCAGTGTCCTTAAGGAGTTAGCCAGAGATAACAATTAGCTCATTCTCATAGAAAAGAGGCAACCAACTAGCTCTAAAATTTTGTGTCAAATTCTTGGGAAAAGCTGCGAAGTCAGAAGGATGAACTTACACGAACATACACTGAAGGCCAGCAGAGACCAAGTCTCCATCTCCACCAGACTCAGGTTTAGGCACCCTGGTATGTTTAGAAGCTAACCTTTCCTGTAGATCTCTGCACTTGGGAAAGAATAACCACATGCACCAGTACAGGCTGGAGGCTGACTGACTGGAAAGCAGCTTTGCAGAGAAGGCCTTGGGGGTCCTGGCGGACCACGAGGCAGCAACATCCTCCTGCAGCAAGGGAGGCCAAGGGCAGCAGCACTGTCAGAATCAGTGAGGGTGATCCTTCCCCTCTTTTCAGCACCACCGAGACTGTATCTGGAGTGGGCTCTCCAATACAAGAGAAATACAGACATAGTGGAGTGAGTCTAGTGAAAGGTCTCGCACGTGATAAAGGGACTGGACCATCTCACATACAAGGACACGCTGACAGAGCTGGGATTGTCTAGCCTTAAGAGAAGGCTCAGAGGAATCTTATAACTTTGTATAAGTATCTCATAGTATTTATTCTATTTATATAAATTATAAATTTGTGTATTGTGCAAATAATATTAAAATTTATATTCTCTTTATATAAATACCACCAGGTATTTGGTGCGGAGCAAGTAAGCCTGAGCCAGATTCTTCTCAACTGCACCCAGTGGGAAGATAAGAGGCAACAAGCACAAGCTGAAGTGCACAAAATGCTATTTAAACATAAGAAAAAGCGTTTTTATTGTAGGAATGGTCAAACACTGGAACAGGTTACTAAGGGAACATGTAGTCTCCACCCTTGGAGGTGGCCAAAATCCAACATGGCCCTCAGCAACCTGCTCTAGATAAACCTGCTTTGAGCAGAGGGGATGGAGAAGAGGTCCCAGGCCCTAGGCCCAGAGGTCCCTTCCACATTCTGTAACTGCAATAATCAGCACAGAAGGAGAAAGTCATATGAATAACTTTTCTGTGTCTTTCAGAGGAATCCGACTTTGTTCATTAGCAGAGTCCGTGGAAGTCCAAAGCTGCCAAACAAGCCTGAATCTATAGAGGATAAGAAGGAAATCTTTATGAATAGATGGCTAATAAAAAGCATTCAAGACAGTGAGTAGGTTCAGTGATCTTCACCAGAAGAACCTGGGAAGATAGGGCAGCTTATCATGAATAAGGTTCAGGAGTCTCTGCAGTTGAGGCTGAGAAGATAGAGGTGAACCTACAAGACACTGGAGTGTAGGTTAGCCTCTGAAAGGCATCAGAACAGAGAAGCCAAATCTAGGGATTTTTCTTATCTTATGTTATTTTTCAAAACACGAAAAACTAGTAAGTTTCTTGTAAAGAGTTTGAAATGTAAAGACAGACTAACTAAAGTAATTTTGGAATAACATCCCCATGGCAGATCCAAAATATAAGAAACAAAATGGCCACACCAGAAAAGACAGTAGTGAATTCTCACCACACCAAAGATGGCATTAATGATTCAGAGAAGGTCTCTATGTCCGTGCTTACTCAATCAGCAAACCTTCACGACACCAACAGAACATGAAGTAGAGCTGTAATGTCCTTGAACCTCTTCATGTGGAGCTGCCCTAGACTCTCTAAAATCAGGAGCCAAAGATATCACTTACTAACAAACACATAGGGAAAACTTTTTTTTTTTTTTTTTTAATCAGGCTTTTATGTTGGTAGGGACTGTAAAACAGAGCAAACTCACAGATGGAGACAGGCAATCTGTGCAGCAGAGTGTTTGCTGATTAAGGATGATTAAGGCAGGCCTGCATACCTCCTAAATAAAGGTAGAGAAGAACAGAGGGGCCAGGGAAGATTTGCTTTTATTTTTTAAATATTCTGGGAACTAACTCTATCTGCAGCAAAGCTGGCATTGCAGTATTACTGGTGGGACACTAATGATGGGTGCTGGGATCCACACAGATGAAGTCTCAGAATAGGCAGGATGGGGAGCAAACAAAGGCATCCTCCTTGAGAAAAACAGGAACTGCCTCTATCACTGTATTTCTTCAATGTTCTCTTCAGTGTGGATGAATTGGAAGGTCATTTAGAACTGAAGATGCATGGAGATCCCCAGGAGTTATGCTGGAAACAAGCCTTTCCATCCAGAAAATATTCTTCAGCTCCTAGGGATATAAAGTCCCCCCAAGGAATAGTCATCTGAAGTTCTCCATGACAAATAGTTATCCAGTGCCTGACAGACTCAGCTTAAGTCCCAGAGACTCAGGAGAAGCCGCAAAGATGCAAAGGATAAAAGATAAAATTAGGTAGTCAAATTTGTGAATAAGAAAAAAAAAAACTATAAAAAAAAAGGAGGGGGAAGAAAACAAAAAAAAGAAAAAAAGGGTTAAAAAAAAGAAAAATAAAAAGCAGAACTGCCTAATTGAGATGTGAAAATGCATCATCATAGGTCAAACTGCCCAATAAAGCAAGCCTGGAAGAGTTTTCATAGAAGATAAAAGAATAAAAACCCCAAGAATATATTCAACAAAAGAGAACTAGTAAATTAAGGGTTATGTTAGTAAACTGGGAAGAGCCTAAAGAGGTAAAGCCATGAAAATGACTGAATGCAATCAAAGGAGAGTATGAAAAAACATTAATCTTGAGACAAGATAACTCACAGAAACTAAGAAATGCCCTTTATACCTTTGAAGTTGAATATGGGCAGCAGCAGGGATACTTGTACTGTAGGGGTCTGTGGGGCAAAAATGTTTCTGAACCCGAGTACTAAAAGAGGTTTGCACAAACAGTGGAGGTACACATATAGGCAAGTACTCAAAAAAGAAGCAATGAAGTTGACATACAAGTAGCTATGTAAATAGATATACAGACTGCAAAAAGGAAAAGGGATTTAATTCCAGTTGTTATTTCTTCCTAATAATATGATTTCTTTTGCATGATGTATGACTGAAACTTCAGAGTGCTATAAGACAGGAAAATTTAGAACTTTTATTCTACAAACCTGAATGAAGTCAAATACTGTAAGTGGAAGTAAGTCATCCAGTACTGCCGTATCTTTTGAGAATCTGTTAAGCATACCACCTATGAATTAAGAAAAAAAAAAAAAAGATAAAAAAAAAGGTCAAACATTTTAACACCAAAACAAATTCTACATTTAGTCCTTTTAATAAAAAGTATAACTTTTTCTGAATAAAAAATATTAAGGCCAAGTAGAAGATTTTTTTCTAGTACAAGCATTCCACTACAGTTCAGTGGAGCTACAGCTTCCTTCCTCGTGGAGGAATATAGCTCCACAATTTCTGTTTCAGCTCTTGGAATCTCAGAAAAAAAAACCCAGGAAATAATAAAAAACCCAAAGAAACATAATTAAACAAGACAGGAACAGAGGCACAAAGCATAAAGTAACTCTTAAGCAGCAGGTTTTGCTGATATACAGATAATCTGCACATCAGCATCTGTATGAGTTTGTACACCAGTTTCTTACCTTCTGAGCAGAATTACTGTATTAATCACTAGGTAAGAACAGAATTAAGATTCTAATGGGAAAATGAGGGAGAAACCCTACATTGGATTGTCATTTACCAGTAATCTAGGGTATTAGAAGTGAATTTCGTGAACAGCAGGAGATGGAACTTGTTGCACCAGTTATGTAAGGAACTCTACACGGACTCCAGAGCCAAATTTGAATACACATACCATTATTCACACTAACTGATGTTTTATGCCATTTTAGTGGGACTACTCATGAAATAAAGTACTATTTATCACCCACACCTGACTCCCTGGCACTTAGCACACAGCTTACTATATCATTTCCATTGCAGTTTTAGAGTCTATTCATTAGAAGTTATTCTAGTTCTATTACCTTGAACAGTTAACCGTCAATTTTCTCCAACTTACAAGGTGTTATTTTTAGAATCAGAATTGACAACTGAAATATGTCACATTGAAAGTGCAGTCAAGGTTAATTGAAAGATTCACAGATGACTTAGTGTGCCAAACCTTTAACATTCGGCTTGATTGAAAATGTAAATGGAAGGCAACAGTATTGTTTAACAGAATGAAAATTGTTTAATTGAAATGAAACCCATACGTGAGTCAATCAGTTCCCATCTCAGTTACCTGCTTTCCAGGAGTTGAATGTTGACATAGGTGCATGAAGAACTGCATGCACCATCTTTTGATGAAGAGTTTTAGACACTGTTATAAGCGTATGCACAAGGGGCAAACCCCTGAAGATTCCCATAGCAAGCAGGGTATCTGCCACTCCCACGTAGATATAAATGATGTAGTAGCTGCTAGTGTCAGTGACAATCACAGGAGGTTTATCAGAAGTACTGTTTGCTGATTGTGTTGCATTTGCTTTCAAAGCTGTCCTGCGTGATGGAAATCCAAAACAAATGTATTACTGGAAATGGCATTTTTTTTCCTCTACTAAACAACTAGTACTTCAATGTTCATTTGTTTTCAATCTATGTTAATAGTTAATTATATGTATTTCCAGTCACTCTAAAAATATTTTCTTGTTTGTATGAAATATAAATTTTGAACTACCCTATGTTCTACTAAGGCAAAGTTACTCTGTGTGTGCGTGTTCAGGGTTCAAGGCTCATTCATCTCCTCAGACACCTTTGGTGATTCAGGCACCTACCAGCATTTGTAGTGGTTTCTGAAATTACTGTAGTTGTGCAATGAAGGCGTTTTACCAAGATGGAAATTAAGTTATCGGTATATAATTACAATGCCTCCAACAGTTTTCTCCAAACTACTATGAAAATGTATCGCTTTGGTAGTGTCTTGCAAACCTACTGCCTGTTTAATCACTGACAAAACCAGCCTAATCAAGGAAAATGCAACCACTTCTTTTAACCAGCAAAAAATAGTTTAAGCGTTGAAAAAAAGTGAATTATTACAGAAGTAAAATGCTTTAGGTGTACTATAAAAATCAAAGGCTTTAGTGACCTACTGCAAGGGGACATCAACAGAAATCCCTCCTGCTTCAGATCAGAACTTAAGTCACCGTATGCTTTCTGTACTCAAACATACAGACTTAGCACTGCTGGACAAAACCAAGGATCAAAAGCATTAACCCAGGACAAGCCACACCACTGCTCAGTATGTTTTAATCTTCATCTGTCTGACCCTGTAACTTCTGGAAATATTTTATAGGTGAACAGAGGAAAAAAAAAATAATGTACAAATGGAGTCTTAAAGAAACTGCTCCCTTAAAATGTTCCTAAGCAAATGTCTTACCTGGCACTTCTGAAAGACAGCAGTGAACCAGTGTATTCAGAGTTATCAAGTCCACACATCTCTGGAGTGAGCTGACCCAGGAAATGTCTTGCGTGTGTTATGTGCTCAGTAACAAGGCACAAAGCATTCGATTGTAAACACTTAAAGAAGTAAAAGCTTAAGATACCACCCACCTGAGGTATTTAGATCATTCCATCTATGAACCATTTTATTTAATATAAACGAGTGCCTACCCATATGAAACTGTGGCACATTTTATTAGTTATTTATAGCATAAATCAATATAAAGAGAGCCCAATTTCTCAATAAATGATCGCCACTACTTACTTTTTAAGAAACCATAACCCAGCAAGAGAAGCAGCTACCTGTGACCAAAGAAAACAGAGTCAATTTTTTTTGTCGTCATATTATGAACTTTTTCTTACTTACCTTCTTTCACTGACTTTGTGTTTTTAGAGAGAGCATTATAAATGGATGGAAGCCAAACCTTCCTGAAGCAAAAACCTTGTCATAGCTGCTCCTCTTTCCACAGAAACCATTTAGTGCATCCCACCAGGAAAGCTACATTTAGACTTGTATTACAATCACGCTCTCAAGTGCCTAAATATTCTTTTATTGTTTTTTACCGTGCTATTAACAAAGGCTTGCTAATGCATTCCTAATTACAAAGAACAGTCACTGTATGCTTTAACATATTTTAAGTTTTGAAGATTAATACTTCTTGATGGCCCTAAAAGAGTAAATCTCTTGATATCTTAAAAGGTAGCTATTCAAATATGAATGTCAAACCTTTCACATTTTTATATTTGCATTGTTGTTCTTACTAGCTGATATCTACATTTGATATATCTATTTGCCTGATATTGCTTGGCTGCTAGTTTTACTAAATTCTCCACATAATTTACTTTTATAATTTTAAAATGTGGAATTAAACCCTTTTTATTGTGAGATGCTTCACTGCTCAGTGGCAGCTTACTCTCTAACACATTATCTTGTCTGTCCAGTGAGACACTGGAGAACTTCATGTAGTCCACCACATTTCAGTCTGCTCTATTTCTGCCTATGACCTTTCTTCTAAGGGTTGGAAAATAGTTTCTACAGTGCTCTTCCCATATATTTTTATGGCACTGGTACAGGAATGTATTGCAATAATACATTTTTGTTAATATTTGTTAATAATTGCATGATTAAACCACTAATTGACTCCTCACAACAGAGAAATTTTTAAGCTGTGAAGATGAGGGTAAACAATATTGTGAGAGAATAACATCACAAAGCTTTTCTATGTGTTTCCATTCATAACTGCTCTTCTTGCAGTTCAGCAACCCTAGTCCCTGGATATTACATCTAGGAAACACAGTTTTCAGCCACTTCAGCAAGCCACACACACACACACACACACACTTTCTCTCTCTCTCTCATAAATCTACGAAAAATGTAAAACTAATGCCCTATTTATGGTGATCCATGTGGACTCACCTTGGAACCTACAATACTAAACAATCCATTCAACATCTAAAATAGTAGCTCTAGCAACAGTTCCACGGAGCTCTGAAGGGTATCAAAATTCCACTTTCAATTTACTTGTCACTGCTGTTTCAGTTCAGCCCTTGGATGTTCAGCACTAGCCTCTCTTCATTGTCTAAGGTTAGAAGGGTACAACCTGTCAGCACAGGCAACATAACCACTTAGCATGGGATTTCATCTCATGTACAGAGGTTTGTTAAAGGTTAGATGGTCTGTGCTATGACTTAATGTCTTCCAGCCCATTCATTTATCAATAGGCTTTTACTTCAGCAATAGTCACACTGGAAAGTTTAATTTAGATGGATACATTTTTTGTCATAAGATTTGTACTTCAATGAGAAGATGAGGTTTTTGAATTATTTTAAAAGGTTTTAGCCTAATTTCAAAGCAAAAAATTGTAATCAAGATCAGAAAATTACACTGAATATACAGGGATAAATATGAGACACCTCAAAGTTAAAATTTCCTTTTCCCTTAGAACTCACATTCCGTTTTGCTGCTGTATGTTTCCACTGCCATTTTCCAATAACATGAAAAGAAAACTTACATGGTAAGAACAACTACTCATCTAAATACTGTCCTGCTTCTGGAGGTGGTTTAAAATTTGGAATCTCAAACTAGATCTAAGCTCCAGCCTTTATTCCTGGTCCGAAAGAACTAATTTAAATCACCCGCAACATAACATTAATGTAAATTCAGGATACCATCAATCAAATCCTTCTCCAGGTTTGATGATGTTTGAATGCCACCACAGAACCGCTAAAAACCTTTCACTGACACAATCAGCCTGAAACTAGTCCTATATTCCTAATGTACTCTTCTCTTCTTTAAGTTTATGTTGAAAAATGCGAAAAATTGGTACCATATTTTATAAGTTGGCATATGAATACAGTCTCATTAATCTCCCAGTCTTCTCTCCAAGATATGTTCCAGCCCTCAGAAAAACACTTGATTTAAGATACTAATTGTAAAAGAGGACACTATGAGATTTTGTATATATGCTAAAAGTCTTCCCTAAGTTAAGGGACAAAAGAAAAAGCAGGCAATTTCTGTTACAAGAAATTCAGCACTTTTCCGACAGTTTTCCACTATACTTGGAAAAAGTCTTCTCTACACACTGCAGGAACACCCCATCCATCTTTAAATGCCATCACAGGCGTTCAGCTCTTTGCCTTACAACTCTTCCTTCACTAGGAGCAAAGCTACTAAATAATTTTTGAATTAATGTTTGTGGCTTATAAAAAAAAATAAATCTAGTAATTATTGTTGTTAACCCCTCAAGACTCTGCAAAGATATATTTCCATGGAAGATTCTTCACCTGTGAACAAGAGACCAGGACAGGCAACTTTTCTTATTTATGGTACCACACAGCAGAAAATAATCAAGATAATATGAGAAGGTGGGTCTGCTGCTGCCATGCACTAATCACCATCTTTGGTGCAAAATGCTCCTCTAAACAGTAGAAAAGTCACTGCAATATCATTTAACAGCAGTTGCCAATAAGCAGTACATATATGATCTAGTGTCTTGATGCTTTATCCATTTATCCCTTTACCACAAAGAACATGGTTTGAACAAACATCATTTGTAGTAACACGCCATCAAGCACAGATTTTCTCACCTCAACCAAGAAGACAGTCACACACAAAATTAGAACAAAAATCAAGTTTTTGTGGATGGTAACGTATCTGAAATAGGTATTCCATGTGGTAACAGTACCCATGCTTTCAGCATCGTCAGTGAAGCATTCCTGTCAAAGAATTGATAAGACTGATAAGAATGACAATAGTATCTTTATATGAGAATTTCTGACACATGAATGCTGTCATTCGTTCTGTTAACTCCAAATAATTGAACTGCAGCATTCAAATGGGCTGATAATGGCTGGAGAGGAAGATACTGACTGGTTGAGTCATCTTTGATACAACAACACAGTTCAGAGATTATTTGAAATTTTCAGACAACACTGAAAGAAAGAGCCAAAGTTTGTCCAGCACTACCAGAAGCCCAGAAGAAATGGTGAATCAATAACTATTTTCTTTCAATGCAGATTATTACTGTGCTTTCAGAGTAAATTTGTAAATACTCTGAGGGGTTTATTTTTTGCTGGGATCAATAAAGCAAAGAAAAAATGGGCAGTGCTTCAGCAAATTATGACTAAATATTTTTGTAGACTTTTTTCCATCTAGGAAACTATTTCAGCAAATTTTCCTGTCCTGTGAAAATCAGCTGTCAGTTTGAAAATGAAAGTAGTTCATTATGACCTGTTGATAGTTATGAGAAAAAGGGAATTTTGGTCCAGTTCTTGGTACAAAAATCAACTTTAATTGCATGATTTCCAGCACATCCATAAAAACAGAGTAAAATCCTGCTTACTACTCTGTTCATTATCTGTATCAGAATATAAGAGCTAAGTGATCTGACAAATTTGTCAAATTGTATTACATTAATTTTAAAAATTGTGCTAGTACTTCAAAGGTATTTTATTTTTTCCAAGAACCTTAACATTTCAAATGTCAATTTTTCAGAAAAATTTTAAAACAATGTTTTTCTATGTTCTGTTTTCAAATTTCATTTTAGCATATGTAATCTTAAAGGTAGATTAAAGTGCAGGAGATTAAAATTTTTTATTGAAATCCTCTACAGATAGAATTCAAAAACTATAAAAAAAATCAAGCAAAATAATTTTTTGAGGATTTCAATTATTTCGAGATATTTGACTTAAAAAAAATATCACAGATATTCCAAAAAGATACTCCACAGAGGAATACTGCATTATGAATGACATAGTCAAGTAGAAAAATATCTAAGGAATATACTGCACTAAACTATCACCATATCAAAACCCAAGATGAATGTAAATCAACACACACCTTCAAATCCTCTTCATTGATTTCATCAGTTATGTCCAAGACACTGTCTCGAGACAAGCGTCTGGTGTAGATATCTATCTCAGAAGTCAGGTTTGTCTGAGGCACCATAGACATTTTCCGAAATGTTGTACTTCCCTTTTTAGAAAAGTTTGGTCCATAGTTCGCAGAGGTGCCTGTCATCAGATTTAACACAGATTGCCTCCTCCGACCTTGCAGCATATGATCAGTGTTCAGCACGTTACTCCGAAGCAGACCTACATCTCCCTGTTCCAAGTCAGGTACCAGTGAGAGCCTCCTTTCTGGTGGGTCATTGTAGCCATCTTCTATCCCACCGACCTGCATCCCGTTCTTCTGCACTACTGAGAACTTCCTATTTGCATTAAGAGGATTAATAATTATGGAGTTCTTCCTTTTGTCATTAAAATCTGACGTTTGTTTAAAAGATTGCTTTTTTATTTCGTTTCGTGATCCCATGCCTTCTCCTTCAATGGAAAATCGTCGGAGAGTCTCAGTTAGAATTGAATTTCTTCTCTCTGCACTGAACTGATCAAAAGAATCAAATCCCATCAGCTCTGAGCTGAAGTCTGGCCGTTGACCCTGAAGTTCAGAAAATGTTCCATAGAAATAGCAGCTCCCCTCGTGTAAAATTAATATTTTGTCAGCAATCTTTAAATGTTCCAGTTTTGAAGTAACCAAGATCCTAGTTTTATTTGCCATCAACTTGCACACACAGCTGTAAAAGATGGAAGTGTTAAAAATTAGATTTTTTTTTCATGATGAAATGTTCTTCTCTCTTTCACTTTCAATTTATTTGCTTTTACCTGCCCCACTCCCAGAATGAGCAGTCTTAGGTGCTCCTCAGACTACAAAAGAAGTGGTAAGACAGATGTGTACAGAGCGATAATCACAGGAACCAAAAAAAAGGGGGAAAATTTAATCATTTTCAGGTCAATCCAAAAAGCGCTGTTCAACATGAAAATGAAGTATTTCTTTTCATCTTAGGGCTACTTAGACCTTTTGCTACCAAACTTAAAAGTATTAGCTCAATTTCAAAACTTCCAGCTTTTGGCGGCGCGGATGGCAACATGTGCCCTTACTGTTTTGAGCTACAGCACCGGGACAAGCCAAAAGTCTCTGGCCAATGTGTTGCCAGTCTCTCGGTTAGTAGGCACTTTCAGGAAACCAGTCTTCCAGTAGATCACAAAAACAAGACAAAATATAGCTCTTTGTAAAAATTTATACTTACAATAGCAGGTAAGTTTGTTGTTGTTTTTTTTTAAATGAAAACCTTCCTGGTACACAGACATACCAGATATAAAGCCACGCACTCTGGGAGTAATAGATTATAGCAAGCTCAATATGTTGAGATGGAAGAGTGAGCAGTAATGCTCACACCTTGCCCAGGCTTGTTCCCAGCACAGTATGCTGCCCGCTGCTAACACAAAATACTCAGTCACAAGAATCCCTAAAAATAAACATCCCCAAAGGTGTAATTCTGATCACTTCAGTATTTTTGTACTGGTATTAAATTCCTGTTCTTGGTTTTACTTTGTGCTGCTTTGTGGGATTCTTAAATACAGTCTATCAAAATATACAGTACCTTTCAAATATCTCTTTTTCTGTAAAAATGTCTAAATGTCCAAAAGGAGAATCCAAGAGATACAAATCAGCATCTTTGTACACTGCTCTGAACAGAGAAAATGGAAATGACATTAAATTTCACAAGCCTTATAAAATTTCATAAATATAATTTTAAAAGAATGCCTTTACAGTTTTGTAAAAACTTGTAATTGATAAGACTTTTCTACAACATCAACAAGGAGATGGAGTTCAATGTTAAATGTGCGTACAAGACCCCTTTCAATAAAGCCTTTCCTTGCTGCAGGTCACGTTACAAAGTAACTTGGTTTTGCATTGATTTCTGTGCAATCCAAGGAACCTATACAGCGGCCTTTTACATTTTACATTTATGGCCTGAATCTGATGGTCCCCATCACTGTACAAGGATCACTTACATGAGAATTTAGTACCTACTGTAACATCTACCGGTGCCTGTGGGAATATTACATATATGAAAATAAGTGTGTGAAAAGACTTAGGTCTCAGCACTTTAGTTTTAAAAGTACTTGGAAATAACTTACAAGCAAGGACAAGTGTATTAGTGAGCCATAATCTTGCAAACATTATCTGAAATCGGGCTGTACAATATTTCAAGTTCAGGACATGAAAAACTGTTTGGAACGTTTGGACCCTAAGCTGTTTGTGCCTGGACTTGGCTCACTAAGACCTAAACCTGTGGTTAAGAGGCTTTTTAAAAAAATCCGTTTCAACAGAAGTTCAAAAAGACTCCTTGCCTTCCTCTGTGAGTATGAAAATCATGATATGATATGAATCAGGGTATAATTAGTAAAAAAAAAAAAAAAAAATTGGTACTTTCTAAAGTACTCTAAAAGTGAGTTTTGAAATCATTATGTGAAAATATTTAACCACCAAGAGAAAAATCCCTCAATAATAGCATGTTATGTTAATAAACCAAGCAACTTTATTGAAAAATCCTCTGTCACAAAGGACCTCACTGACCATACATTACGATGTAGTGGCTGCACAACAACAAAAAGTTCATACTGTTCTTGGCACTTTCTTCAGCAAAGTTTTCGGTTTTCTCCTGAAATAATGGTAGCACTTGAATTATTGCTATAATTTGTATGTTGGATTTAGTAGCTATACATGACTGGCTTTAGGGTACGAGGCCAGTGAGCTAACAAACCCAAGGAATGCACTCTTTTTTTCCCTTGGTCCTTTCCTTCCCCCAGCTATAGCTACAGGCACTGACAGTGCTCTGTAAGAAAGACAAACCAGGTGATCTCCTGCTTCTCATGATGGCTGGTTGATGGCACTGCCAGCAGGGATTCTCATTTCACGTGACTTTGCACAGAGTACACCAGACACATTTATGCAGCCAGTCCAAAAAAATAACACCCAGCGTATTGCCAGTGCAGATGGGTGCAGCCTGGGGCTGTAAATCCTACATTTTCTCCTCCAGCTTTCTCAAAGCTGCATCTGCAACCCACACCTCAACACCTGCACACCTTGCCACATACTGAGCTTAGACTGGAGTCCAAATGAAATGTAAAGCAGACACAACCACTGCCTTTAGGACATTTAATTGTTTTAAAAATAATATAGCTGACAATAAATATATCAATTGTATGACGCTCCAGTAAATGAGCTGTGACCATCTGAAAAGTGACAGACATGATTATTCACAGAATCTGGGAAATACTTCACGCAAATATTGCATTTTAAATGAAAATTAAGTGGGTTTTGTTGTTTGGGTTTTTTTGCTCTGCAAGCTTTGCCTGATCCTCCCCTCTGCTCTTACCTTACCACGTAAACAAGCATCCATATGTCTTTTCCCTCTCACAAATCTGCTAGAAAGCTCCACACTGAAAGCCTCTCTATTTTAATGAACCTATTTTTAGGCTCACACAGATATGCCCATCTTTCTTGAGATGCCAGTGTGGATCACCATAATGTGATTTTACTTCTACCCAGCACTTCCGAGCACGGGAACCAGCAAAATTTTCACTTGGCACAGAAATAAATTAGGCCATTTACACATCAGAGCTGTCATTACTGGATTTCTGATGATAGGTGATTCCGCTGAAACACATAGCTAATTTATAAGACAAACACCTATGTTATTGTTCTGTAGACCTTCAGAATTACTTGCTAACATTGGAAGGTCAAACAGGCAGGGCCAGACCATTATTCATAGGTACTGACTAGCCATTGCTTTCCCCTTTTTCTTTTTACAACAGAAAAAGACCAAAACTATTAGCAACATTTTTTGAAACATGGCACTTTTTTTCATTTGTCACCTGCAGACAGGGAGTATGTCATTAATTAATATAAAAACTGCTTTGTAGAAATGTCATAGCAGGGAAAGATCCTGGAATATTTCTTATTTGTATCTTTGTATGGGTTTCTTTGGTACTTAGAAAGCTACACTTAGAGATCAAAACCTCCAAACCACATCACGGAGGGAAAGATTCATCTTCAGGTCAGCCATAGCATGTATCTGACAGCAAACTTTTAAAATTCAATAAATAAATATGCAGGTGTATAACAAACAATTGCATACCAAAACTCAGTTTTCTGATAGCAAAATGAAGTTCCTGATACACCTGGAGGATATTTATTTAGTAGGACTTGGTCCACATGTATTTAAATGCTTAGTCATAATACTTCCCTTATACATGAAACAGTACACTAGTTTGGTATACTTGCTGCTCTCACCTTGCTAGTGAGATCCTTGCTCGCTGGCCTCCACTCAGAATGATTCCACCTTCGCCCAGCACTGTGTAATCTTTGTCTGGGAACTTCGAAATGTCCTATTAAAAAAAAATTAAGAATCAGACATGTATTTTCCATATCCAAGAAACTCAAGCTACAGACTGGATGGAAGCACATTGTACAACAGTATACAGACAGGTTAGACAGAGGTTGTAAAAAAAAAAACCAAACAAAAAAAGTCCCACAGAGGTTTATTTCTTTCATTTGTTCATGTAATCAGAAATGGTGATAAAAGAAAATATATCATTTGTCACAGGTAGCAATCACGAGCTGCAAGACCTCAAGAACAAATATTTGTCTTAATTGATAGATCTCCATAAAAGCAAGGAATATACCTTTATATGATATCAATCCAAGACATTAACTGTTCCAGCTTTCTGTCAAGTAACAACGATAAATGCACTTGCCACTGAAGTTAGGGAGAGCAAGAAGCAAACTCTGGATCTGAGCTCTTCAAAACCCAGAGAAATTCATACTTCACCCAGGTTCATTAAAAAAGGCTTGCACAAAATTCCTAGCCAGGAATGCCAAGAATGCTCAAGGTTTGCAAAAGGTCTGGGAGCCAAGTTCCACTGCTTGGACTGGAAGTTACAACTTATGAATATATTAAAAATGAATCTTCAGCCAATGATGAAAACAGAAAATACCGTTTCACTCTCACGTGAGACAGAGGAGGACATCCTTGTACCCCACTGGCAGAGGTGGCCAGAAATGTTCTTGAGAGAAGTATTTAGCACCGAAACCGACAATCCATGCAAACCACAATTATTCATTGAAGGGGAGACGTGGAGAACGGCTTCTGTGCCTGAAGGCTGTCTAGTTTTTCTACTTTTACAGTTGCTCTAACAAAAAATACTAATTCTGCTTTCAAGCCTTACCTTGGCCTATGTCCTTAAGCCAGTACAGTGACACCACTATCACTGTGGTGATGGTAGTTCCAGGGGCATTTTCCCTGAATCGGGCTGGATGACCTCCCTATGAATCTGGACCTGGATGTCCCAGAATGCCTAGGTTGCCAGCGCGTATGACTCCAGGGCAATTTTCCCCGCATGGAGCTCAAAGCCCCAAGTATCCCCGAAGGCCCGAGTGTCCCAGAAGCTGCCAGCACCTTCGTTCCCTGCTTGGCAGCACAGGACTGCCCCTCTCGCTGCCTGTGCACACCCTCCAGCTCCCAAGGCAGGGATCCTCCACAGCCAAGGAAGCTGACTGACGCATCTGGTACCAGGCAAAATCAGGTCCGGTGCTCTCATGCTTTACAAAGATTTTTCTCTTAGTGCAACTTCTGGGGGAAAAGAAGTGGCACGCAACGTTCCTCAGAAAGGGAGCTTCAGGGAGCAGGCTTTAGGCAGCAAGGTAGAGGTAGCTTCCAGAAGAGGTAGCCTGTTTTGGGGTCTCTCTTCCCCCAGGTAGGTGAGGGGCAAGCAGGAACTCAGCTGTCTGCATGCACTCTGGAGCATCCACAGAAATCCTGTGGCTTCTGGGAAAAAGACTAGAAGACGTGTGAAGCACTTCCAGGGCAATACAATAGCACCTGGAATTCTAAGTTGAGCTGCTCTCTAGAAGTTCAAGTTGCATACAAAGTCAGATATAATCAAATTTTGATCACCCTGCTGTAATTTTGACAGATAATCACTCTCTGTTGGGCAGTCTTTTGGCATTCCAAGTCTCTGAGGTTTTGCAGAATAATAAAAAAAAAATAAATAAAAATCCTTCCAGAGAAATGTTTCCTTCTTCCTCCCCTGTAAATTGCTCTGACCTCAGGAACAGATTGAACAATGCTGCTCAGCCCTGGATCAGTGACAGATGAAAGGTCCAGCCACTGAAGGACTAGAAATTGACTGCCTGGTCTGTCAGGAAATGGGAGATTCTCCCAACTTTTTAATTTGATAATAGCATTTGCTTCCTGACTTAGAGGATTCTGACCTTAAAATCAAGATGCTCTTACGTATGGAAAATCTATTGCAGATGATTTTAAAATTCTTCTCATGTTAACTAGTTATTTCCCTCTTGTAACAGGAGAGCCACACAAGCAAAATCTCAGTACTAACATAACAGCTCGGGTATTTGCAGAAAGAGGGATGTGAAAAACAGTGACAGCAACATTTTTAAAGGAAGATTTTCTGAATGTGACAGAATCGTCTTCCTACAGGTCATGAAATATTTAGAGAGAACATGTGAAATTCTGGCATGAAAGCTTTTCTGGCATTTATTTGACATGACCTGCTTAGATCACCTGTGGTTTCACTATGCATGTGGAGTCATGTTATTCATCTGTAACTTTGACGTTCACCCAGTATCTTCACCTGAACACTGGGATTTGGTGGCTAATTATCTAGATATCTAAGCTGATTTCAACTGTTTCCCATTTCTACCAGTACTGCTGCCTGTAATGGTGCTGGTGCCATTGCTGTTTCCCAATTCTACTTCTTCCAAAAAAGCCCAGGGAAAGAACCGGGCGCAGCCTGTCTTCTGCAAACTGGGTAAAATCCTAGCCCTAACAAAATTAATTCCAAGGTTCCCGTTGTTTTAAGTGGTGATGGGATTTCATCAGATACATTTCTTTGCAGGTGTGTCAACATGGAATTTTAATCAGACTTTTAATGAGTTCCCCTTCTGCTCTCTTCTACCCTTCACCTTAGGATAATATATGGCATGGAACATACAAAGAACTTTTCAGGCTGTAATTATAATAATTAAAAAATGTTTAGTAATTTCTTTCAAAGGCGTAAACAGAGTGATGAAGTCCAATAGACACACAATGCTATTTGTTGGAACATGCATTACCTATTGTAAAAAAGTACTAGGGCTGGTCCAAATACATCCTTGCTGTCATTTTATGCAGGAAGTGAAATCAAGCCAGGGACAAACCTAATGTAATGATGCTGAACAGCACAAAACCCAGCATATTAACGAAGTAGCCAGCAGATTTTCTTTAAGATTTCTAAATGCTTAAATTGGGAAACCTTTTAGTAACTACTCAGAGAAGAAACCTCCCGCAGTTCCCACAGACATTAATTACTTTCGTGGGCACTCCTAATATCAGGAGCTAACAAATCTCAAGTTGCACACCTAAGAAGAAGGCAATCCTTTTATCCGTTTGCATTTTTAGCAGTGTAAATGTAGTATTCATCTACCTCAGCAGCAAAGGGATGGCCTTCATAATACCTTTGGGCTTGATGAGGAAGAATATAGCCAAGACAGTTTAAGTTAACACCTCTTTTCAGAGAGAATAGGAAATACGGTCTCATTATAAAAAAAAGGAAATCTCAGAACAGACTTCACACTTCAAGTCTTTTCTGTAGAGATTGTTTGTTATCAAAATAATTTGATAAGTCATTAGCAACAATTCAAATAATAAAGCACAACAGAAAAAAAAAAGTCTCTAAGCACCATGCCCATTGGCAAATAGTTGCTTTATATATCCAAGGCTATTCAAACTACTGAAGCAGTTCTAATGACAGAATATACATATTTCACTTATGGAGCCCATCTTTCTTCCTTAAATATGCCCTTAATTATTTGGCTTTCGATCTTCCCTCTTCTGTGTTCCCTTCAAAAGATAAAACAGTCGTGAAACTGATGGAACAGAGCAGCGCTCTTGACTGCCTCCATCTAAACTTATGCTTTCCTCTACTCCTGTTTTTACTACGGTTCCAGCTTCTTTACCATCTCCATCCCCTTCCTTTTCTTCATTGGCATTAACATTTACCACGTTTATTTTCACAGTCTCCAGAAAATCCCCCCATTCACACTGCTGCCTCCTTCTCACCCACCAAAATTCTCCCTTCTCCATTTCCTTCTTTCTCCCTGTGTTTTAGAAAAGCTGCCTCTGAATACACTTTGCAATTCCCTTTCTGCAGTATGGGCTATTTGCAATAAATTACAAGAAAAATACTGAAACCTATGTTGTATAAAATGTGAAATAAAGCTGAACACAAGTTAAGCAGAAGCAGCACCAAGGGTTTCAAGCAGGAGCTGCAATACTGTTCCACCCTGTTTGGTAATTTTTCTCTTTAGTTATAAGAGAAAAAATTACTGTTACCTCCATTCTCACTAACATGATTATTTGTGTACATCCAAGCAATCATATTCAATTCTTCTATACCAACAAGGCAGAAATAGAACTGAAACAAACATTCAGAATTTAATTTAGCGATTACTAAAAATCTTTAGATAATGAATTTGAAATGTCATTTTGCAGAAAGCATAACTTTGAATTTGTCCTGATTTTCAGTAAAGAAATCACCTTGGAAGTAAGACAGATATGAACTAAACTGCAAAATTTGAAGTTTTAAAGTTTTGAAAACAAGTTCTGTGTTTCAGGCTTATACCTACTAGTGAACATTCATGTTATTTTTTAAAAGATGAAGAATTTTCAGTAACTTTTTATATCTTGGCTTGTTGGTAACCAACTTGAACATACCTGAGCCCTCATTTTCCCAGGCCAGAAGCTAGAAAACCAGATCTCTTTAAAATATTTCAAACCAGAAATTACTGTTTAAATTTTTATTTTATTTAGGTAACTCTCCTCTCTCTCCCTGTGATGCCTATGCCTATGAAACTGAGGCTTTCGTTAGATTTCAGTTGAACCATTTATGAAGGATACATGATCCAAAAGCATAAGCTTTGTTTTCACAAGAGTTTGTGACCTTGAGCAGAGTGTCAGGTTCACCCAAAACTCACATGAATGCTGGCAAAACACACTTTCTCTATGGTGAAACACTCCTATGGTGGAACAGATTTTTGAAACATGAAGTAGTTGGTATGCTGCATGTGGGTAGGTTAAACACAGGGTGAGGGAATTAAGTATGATTCCAGAAGTGACACAGAAGATAGGACAACATCCAAGGTAATCAGTCCAGAGCCCTGTACCTAAGACAGGCAGTGGGGTGGGAAGAGTTCTCTTGACTGAAACAGGTTTTTAACTAAATGATATCAACACAGAACATAGCAGAGGGGCTCTGTTAAACATACTGATCACTGATAAACTTCTTGAAGTCAGTGCATTTGGGAGTTCATTTTTTTTTTTTTTCTCTAATCAAGATGCTCCCCTGCTGTAAAGAAACTGTGCTAGCCTGTTTACTTTCGGTTTCCCCAGGGAGCTCACGATGTCAACATCTTCACAGCTGACCTGCCCATGATTTTGGGCCACAAACAAGAATTTCAGTGAATCTCAGTTAAAGGAGTTGGCTCATACTAGCACAAGGTGGAAAAAAGTATAAAGGTAGCCAGCTTCTGGGCTGTAATGCAATGCAATGGTTGTAGTGGGAAATGCAATGGCTGTAGTGGGAAATTTGATATATTATGTGGACTTGCTGCCTGAAAGAGGCACTTATACTATTTTAGCTGTTTACATTAGGATGAGACGAACTTCACCTTGACATGCCTGTTGCTCTCTCCAGCTATGAAGACAGGCTAAGTAACTTGCTTTCACGTAGTTTACACTGTAGACATGAATCTGATTAGGTAACCCAGCCACTTTTTAATATCCTCTCTGTTCCAGACTTTGAACCCTTATTGTTCCTCTCTTCCACATGCTTTGTAATCTGGCAATATCCCTTGTGAAAACCAGGCACAAAATTAGGGCACAAAATATTTCACTCGCCAACAAAATAACCTCTCAACTCCTACTGATTTAGTTATCTGCCAAAAAAAACCCACCCCAAACCAATGAACAAAAACAAACAAAAAGGAAAACAAAACCCAAATCACCACGGAAAAAAAAGAAGCTGGAGCACTACAGTGGGATGCAAGGATATATGTTTCTGTTTCAGGGAACGCCTGACATTGAAGTGAACTCATCACCCAGGGATGGATGCCATTCTTTGCAAGGAGACATCAAACACGCAGGAACACAAACCAGGGTTTGGCATATTCACTGTCTCTTTCTTTAGTTATCCTTTCTATAATTTAAATTCTTAGATGAAAATTAATCTCCTGCACTCCCTGTAAAACCAGCTCAAAAAACACACAGGATCTGGCCTCAGATTTATTTAGTACTATTACATGGTTCGATTTCGCATGGAAAGACTTGCTCTATTTGCATGCCTTGTTAAACATTACATTCGTGAGCAGCTGGTGGCTCTCAAATCAGAACATGTGTTTACTTTAAGAGTGGTAATCTCTTAAAGGTAGTTTGCCATTATGTGTTTATGGCCTCTTAGGTAACCATTGAAGGATCAAATGAACTAACTAGGTGGAAAAATATCTTACATTGCAAAAAAGGTAAAAATGGAAGTTATGGAAGTATAGTTTACAAAACTTATGAATTACTGCACCCCTTCAGATGGGATACAATGATAGTTATTCTTGTAAAAAAATAATCAAGCATGGGCCCACTTCTGCTGTCTTTACTGGAGGAATGCATTCTCTTAGGATGATTTTGTTCGATGTTAATAACATTCAGAAACGAGGGTTCCTGTTTCACCTGTCCAAAAGTTTTACTTTTTTAACTTAGCAAGTGCTAAAAACAAACAAGAATCCCACACCCTGTGTATAGTAGGCTATTAATACTGACTTTTCAACCTAAAAATCTGAAAATCAAGCCACATTTCTTCCCCATTTTCCATGACATCAGTTATAAGGATTTTTCAAACCCTGCTTTTTCAATTGGCTGCTACTACGAATTCCCATTTATATTCATGTTATCCATACCATGATATTAAAACAACCTTCAATCTCCAGGGAAGTTACACTTGTGGAATTACTTCAAATTTAGTAGGAAGTTTCCATAGACATATAAACTCATCTAGTTTACATCTCCCAGTAGCTTTTGTTATTGAGCAATGAGAGACAAAATAATTACACAAGATCATTTCTCAGTGTTAAATTTCTTCATCTTTGGTCCTTTATTTGAAGTGCCAGGCAAAAGTTCCCCTTCTCTTGCTAATTGATCTTTATCATGAATGCGATGAAAAGTACTTGATCAAAAGGGTAAAACACCTTGTCAAAAAAAGAGAAAAAAGGTAGTATAAACTGAGGCAGCACCATTTCATCTTACCTTACTTTTCAAGTACCTTGAAGCTTGCCTTTGGGGACTGTCTTTCGGAAATGAGTTCAGAATCCGTACCGAATTACATCTTGGCTTCTCTCTATCATACCATGCTAATATAAGATTTTAAAGGTAACAGATCTGAGATAACACCTGCACACTCAAAATTAAATGCATTGTGCTGGTTTTGGCTGGGATAGTGTTCATGTTCTTCACAGCAGCTAGTACGGGGCTATGTTCTGCATTTGTGCCGGACACAGTGTTGGTCACACAGGGATGTTTTCGTTATCGCCGAGCAGCGCTTACGCAGAGCCAAGGCCTTTGCTGCTTCTCACCCCACCAGCGAGGAGGCTGGGGGTGCACAAGGAGCCGGGAGGGGACACAACCAGGAGAGCTGACCCCAGCTGACCAAAGGCATATTCCATACTGGATGAGGTCATGCTCAGCGTGTAAAGCTGGCGGAAGAAGAATAAGGGAGGGGACATTCGCAGTGATGGCATTTGTCTTCTCAAGTAACCGCTGCACGTGATGGAGCCCTGCTGTCCTGGAGATGGCTGCACACCCACCTGCCAGCTGGAAGTGGTGAATGAATTCCTAGCTTTCCTTTGCTTGTAAGCGCAGCTTTTGCTTTACTTCTTAGGCTGTCTTTATCTCAACCCACGAGTTTTCTCACTTTTACTCTTCTGATTCTCTTCCCAGTTCCACCAGTGGGGAGTGAGCAAACAGCTGTGTGGTACTTAGCTGCCAGTTGGGGTTAAACCACAACACTCACTCAAACAATATTTAAAAAAAAGCTTCTGAATAAAGGACAAATGGTAAGGACTACTGATCTGTGCTGGAATGGTTTGATCTAGAAGTTGAAAGCCTTCACCTTCCTTGTTTTCTAACTGGGACCTTCATTTTAGAAAACATGTTAAATAAGGTACTCACCTCCTTGCTTGCTAAAATATTTGCTATTTCTTCAGGAAAGGAAAAAAGAAGAAGAAAGCAGTGGAGAAGGAAGAAGCAGCCTTCCTCCTATGCCTTTTTTGTAAGACTTTTTTTTACTGTGATGTTTCACAGAATGTATCATCAAATTTAAATGTACTGGCATTCACTCGAGTTCAGCATCACACAAGAATAAGGGCAATGTCTGCGTACCACTTACATCTCACTGCAACCGTATTCAGTTTGTGCTAGGCTTTCAGAAATAATTTTTGCCAGTAAGGCTGTTTCTGTTGGATATCAAGAACACTAAGGTAGCTCTTAATAACGGTCCCTCTATCTCATCTCCAAAGCAGTCTTTCTTTTGTTCTATCACCTTCTACCGCTCTTCTCTTAACCTCTGCCCATTTCCAAACTCCAGTATTTAGAACAACATTGTAAAACACGATTTTACCTCTCCTGATGCCCTACTTACCTTAAAAGGAAAAATCTAATCAAGAAATGTAATAATTATAATCACGTTCTGAATCACTTTACACATAAAAAGCAGGCTACACTACCATAGAAATACACACATAAGCTATACAAAAAGAAGTTTAAAAAGTACCTTAGGCATGCTTTTAATTATGCACACAGAGACACATTTGAGAACCCTTCTCATGCTTTTTCAGTATTATATGTCTATACAGTGACATCATGAAATTATGACAAGCAGTGGTACTTAGACCTAAAAAAATTCCCTCACCGAGTCTTTGACACACAACTGTCTTTCATTGTGGATGCTTTCAACAACTCATCTCTCATACATTTGTACAGGGTTGCCTTTGGTATTCCCCACATGCCAGAGGCAGCTATGGAGCAGAGCTGGGGGGACAAAAGACCATGAATGAAACCTAGCCACATGTGTGCCATCAAGCAGGACTACATTCAAAGGAACATTATTAAAACACACACTTCCCATGCACAGAGTCACAAAACAGTATCTACTGTATGGCATGATTCACTGCATCTGACCATTCATCAGTCACAAACCTACGTGATGGGCACTGAGCAAGACAACTAGTTATACATGAGAAAAAAGGACACTTGAGAGACATGTACACCTTAACTGAGCCAAGCACAGACTGGCATCCTAATGTATTGTGCACTACACAGATTTTGTCAAGTTATCCTGACAGAGTATTTACAAGGGATGCAGTTCTCCAACATATCATAATTTATTTTTTTTTAATCTTCATCTTCTGTTTCATGGTATGACATCATGAACAGATGTACTGGCACAACTGGAGGGTAGGTGAATTGCAGCAAGGCAACAAGAATAAGAAACTGAAGGCAGAAATTTCTTAAGCTAAGTATACAAGCCAAGGAAGTAAAATAGGTAGCTACCTGAACTCTTTGGACTAAAAAAATGCCCATTTTAGTGTTCTAAATTGCTATAAACTTATGTAAGCTCATAAAAGAAATTAAAAATTCCTTTTGTTGCTCATAGTTTCATTGCTTTCCAGTAATGTTAATTGTCAATATTAAAAATTCATTAAAGAATAAACCATCTTTTTACAATGACTTTTCATGGTTCCATACGCAAAGAGAATAAATGTAAAACTGCAAGAGTATCTTTCAGAAAAACATCAAAAATCCTTCTTCTATCCAAGCAAAAACTACCAAAGCCCACCTGTATTTTTAGGTAAAAGTTAACATAACCAGATTTGCTGTTCTTCAGGGCTCTACAGAATAAAAATCTAATACACAACACATTTTAACCTCTAAATAAAGATCTGATTTCCTACACAGTGAGAATTTTATTCTTGGACACCTGAAAATATGGAAAGCTCTGTGAAATATTTACTTGTGCTTTCCATCTTTCATCATTACTTTGAAATAAATTTATCTCAGGTACTTAGGAACCCTAAAGAGGCTGTGTAGCTCCTTAGCAAATCAATTATGTACCCATCCAAAAAGTCAGGCAGAAAAATGTAGCACTGACTTTTCCAGAAATTATCATACACCCCAAATTATTTGAGTTACACTTGTTTAATTAATTTACATATCTCCATACACCTAAAACTAAGTGCAGAGCACCTTGTATGATGTCATCCAGCTTCAGTGTCCTGTTCTGCTGACAGACAAGAACAGGCTATTATTCACCGTGTGTCAGGAAGCCCCACAGCTATGTAGATGGTATGACATGACCCACATGGAGTAATCTGTAGTAATTTTTTTCACTAACAAAGACAAAGGGTAGAAGACATCAAATCTAGGAATCAGACTACATCTTCAGTATGCTTCCTTTATAGGGTGACAGTGGAGATGGCAAAGCAGATGGGGCATTTGGCAGGTTTGTTACTTTTTGCAGTAGTCACACATCTATTTGCCCACTGGGTCAAAGAAGATGGCTTTGTATTCCCAAGAAAGTTTTTATGAGCATGGAGCTTGGAAGTAAATCTCACTCAGCCACTGAAAGAGCTATTTGTAACTGGCTTGCAGCATATGTGCAATAAAGAAATAAACACCCTTTTATCACTGATCCTTGGTTCACCTTGAAGAGCCCATATAAGAACTAGACTTAGCAACAGCCCTGCATTCAGGTGGACTATATAACCACCTGGGAAAGTTGAAGAGAAGGGGGCAAAGTGAACTGCCTCAGGCAAAAACCCTCTGGCACCTCTCCTTTCTGAAGAATGAGAACACACACAACCCCAATCCAACAAAACACTAACCCTTGTCATAATAAACCCCTAAAAGGTCACACTGGGGAATAAACAGGGAATTAATATTTGAAATCCATCCTTCAACCTGCCATACTAAGTCCTGTTTAGTAACTAAAATGCGAAAGCTAACGAGACTAGAAAGCATAATAATAGCAATAAGGTAAGTCATTTGGCTGCCTTCCAGATCATTCCACCTTCTCTTCAGGCCAGCCCAATTTATTTATGCAGTCCAAAAGAAAATATCCTTATAAGTACCAAACTTGATCCCTGCTAGGGAGTGAAGCATGCCATTCTGCACAGAGCTGAGCCAACACAGATCAAAGCTAGCTTGATTGAGCCTGTTTAAAGAACAGAGGAGCTGCAGCCTACCAAGAGACCAGGCCTCCCCACCAACACCAAAACAACGAGCTGTCCCACTGACACCGAGACGTCCCACCACCACTGAGACAATGAGCCATCCCACCAACACCGAGACACCAAAGCTGTCCCACCAACACCAAGACACTGAGCCATCATTAACCACCTGCTGCTCTAGGGTCTGGGTTGGGAAGCCTCTTTGGGCAAGGACATTTTTGAACTGCTGAAGCCAGTTGTTTCTTGGAGCTTTGGCATTAACTACAACTTTTACAACCGAGGTTAAGGACTACTCTCTTCAGAAAGCCTGACACAGGAGTTGTTAATGCTCCTGTCTTCAGACGCTTTCAGAGAAGATTTCCAGTAAACCACAATCCAAACAGAAGCTGAAATAGCCATAAACATATAAGGAAAGATTACTTTATTGCTTAACTATAACCTGCTCTGAGATAAAGCACAGCAACTTCGTCTTATTTTTAAACAGACCGGCTATTGTTTTCTTGCTTGACTGGCGCTAAACGAAAATACGTTTCACTGTGTGGCCTAAAGACAGATCCTATTCAGCACAGTTAAATATTTTTTGTTTTCATCTACATGTTACAGACAAAATGCCTGATCTTAAGGCACCGCTGTAAGGGTGCAAAGGTCTAAAATGCTGGCTCCGTTTGTATCTTGCAATGTGAAAAGATACCTTTACCTGCACTACCCTCTGGCAACATCAAACACACACAAGGACATTTCCACGTCATTGTACTAATTGTGGGCTACATGTCACACAAAGATCGATCCTGCAATCATTTCCAGTGTGAGAATTTTCAACGTGCACACAGAAAAACCTAACTTCAGTCAAGATTTACCTCTAAATAATTCAGGTTTCTGGCACAAAATTCTAATTATCCCTGGAGACATTTTTGAAGTGCAAAAGAAAGGAGAAAAACAGGTTAATTTCCAAGACTGTAAGGAAAAGCTTCTTTACAGGGAAGATAAGTGAAGAAAATATGTAGGAACAATAGTTTTTACATAATTTCTTTAACATTAAAATGTTTACCCACGCTTCTAACTAGGAATGAAGACTGAGAAGGCAGACACCTTAGAATATCTGAGCCAGGTTACTTAGCTCCCGTTATGTCAACTACCAGAACCAGCGCTGTCAGCTTATGTCTCAAGGAGCTGGCAACAGGCTGACTTGCAATTCCACAAAAGTGGGATGCCAGGCTGAGTTGCTTGAATCTCAGAAATGTCTTGTTTACTTAAAACTGTACTCCTTGACTTTTTCTTTGGTTTTTTTCACTTGGGTTGGGTCACAGGTCTTAAAAGAGTCCTACATGACTGACCTCTTCTAGTTGGCAGGCTTTGATGACGCTCTTGTATCGGTATTCATCATAGGATACACCAAAAATTATGTTTTCTTTTATTGTTCCAGGCATGATCCAGGAGACTTGAGGTGAAAAGGATATCCTTCCACTGTGTTTAACTTTACCCTGCGAAGGTTCCAATTCTCCCATTATCAACATCAGAAGAGAAGTCTGAAAAATCATTGACTCTTGGTTAATATATCAGAGATCTGTACAACCAAAAGAAACGCTTGCTAAGCAAAGTGAAAGTCACTTAAATGGTACATTTGTCTTTACAAGACTGTCCCTACAAGTACTGATCTAGAGCAAGCTGCAATTCGTGGAGATTTTCATGAAACATATGGTTCTGAAAGGCCTCTGAAATGAGAGAAACTTCATTCCATGAACAATCCAAATTTTGTAAGGTATCTTGTAAAAAAGGCATGCTGCTGCAAAAGTACGCAGTTTTATTTAAACTTCCAGTAATTTTATAAAGTAAAAGTGTGAGTATCTGTGAGACACATAAAGACATATAAAGTATTAGTATTTATGGAGAATGTTATTTGATTTTTAACATCAGGGATTATTTTGTGTTGTACAAAGAACAAACAATTCATGTTTACAATTCCACCAGTGTTTATAAGCCTTTTATCTGTATTGCCTTGAAAAATGCAATTTCTTTGTGTATGTATGTACAATTGCTCACAAACTACTCAGTGATCTGAATTTTCCTCTGTAACTGTTAACTCACTTACGTGAATACATGACCTAAGTAAATTTACTATTTCCCTTCATAAAAGAATTGATTGCAATTTCAATACTGACATGTTATAATTTCAAAGTTAATCAGTAGCTTGTAGTAACCTTGTCACACATCACTGGCTACTAGATCAAAGAATAGAATTGAGAAATACAAGGAAAAATATGTTACGGAGTCATTCCAGTGGTGTTCTTATCAATAATAAACAGTCAACAAAGCTGGGACGTAACAGTCAAAGATCTAAAAATCTGTCTAAGTCACAGTTTCATGCTGTCAAGCCCAGAGATCCTTTGACAAGTTATACAATATGTGGGGGGAGTCTCACAGGATTCTTTCCATTATATCAGAATCTGAATTTTCCAAAATGCTGAGTAAGAAGTTTCTGATCTTGCAAAGGACAGCCACTTAGTATGTTTTGCACACTGGATATTAAAGTACTGTATCTTGTGCTGCATAAATGGAAAAAAAAAGACAAACAACTAAACCAAATCCTATCTAATACCAAAGCAGTATTAAAGAGCTGATGTCAGGCTTCATTCTGATACAGATAAATTAAGCATACTGTCTGTTTCACATACGTGACAATTCCTGGAATATATAGTAACAGACTCAAGCAACATGA
This sequence comes from Falco punctatus, assembly GCF_963210335.1. Lineage (NCBI taxonomy): Eukaryota > Metazoa > Chordata > Aves > Falconiformes > Falconidae > Falco > Falco punctatus. The sequence continues at coordinate 80,453,538 of NC_137585.1, read as the reverse complement.
ACGAAACCTTAAATTAAGAGGGTATAAGGGAAGAATAATTTTTTTTTTTTTTTGAGAGAGAGAGGGTGGTGTAAACCTTATGTTATGTAAATCTTTCCGACAATATTATAAGCCTTTTATCTTTTTTGCCTTGAAAAGTGTAGTGTGTATATACTCACACAAACTGTTCAGTGTAATCTGAATTCTCCTCTATTTCCTAAGTAGCTGAATAAAGGAGATATACATATGTCCTTCAGCACTTTCTAATTGACATTTTTGTACTGCAATTATCAACTTTAGCAATAGCCACCTGAGATTATCGGCAACATAGGAAAGCTATTCTGTTTAATTCAGAAGTATCACAGTAACATGCACCTCAACATATTAGCTTGCGGACAACCTCATGTCCTGAGTCCCTTGCTCTTTCCCATTGGTATCATTACTAGAAATAATATCGAAGACTTGATCACATTTAAATAGATGGATCCTTTGCCATTGACTCCAACAAACCAAAGATTTTTATCCTGTGCAAGTGAAAGAAATCAGAATATGTTCAGCAATAATTTGTTAAACAGGAAAAGTTGCCAAACACATAATCAATGTTTGTTTTGACTTTCACATCTCTTCAGAAAAACCAGTGAAGATGAAAGACTCATCTAATTACTTGCTGTTCAAAGTGAATAACAATATCAAAGTTCAACTAATTTTATATTAATGAGGTTAATTGGATGCATTATCTGCAAAGTAAATGTACTGATAAGATTTTGGAATTCTAAAATAATGATTAATCTAAGGCACAACTTTTCTCAGAAAGCCACCGGTTTCAGCAGCACCTCCCCAGGCTTTCACATGGGACTCAGGGAGCTCATCTGAGTGAGGCACTGCAGGAACTGTAGCACAAGCGACCAGGTATACCACATGGCCAGGGCACACATCTTAGTTAGCTGGCTAATTAGTGTCAGGCTTGTCAGGTTACTTTCCATCTTGTATTCAAATTTTTCCTTAAAATGTTAGCAAGGCTGGGGAGAAAAAAAAAAAAAAAAAAAAAAAAAAAAAGGTCTGCTCTCAACCACATTGAGCCGTCTGGATATCTACACTATGTTCTCCAGTTGACTGTTTTAAAAGCAGGGAGATTCTCACAATAAGCGTCAACTTTAGGTTTCAACCTGCATTATTCCTGCAAATCTCCTTTACTTCCTACGGGAAAATAGTTTTGTCATTAAAATTGCTGTTTCCTTACTAAGTCTGTATCCTTGTATGTACAAGAACTATCCAGCAAACTCTCTCTCATATTGGCCACAGACAAGAACTCCAAATAGCCATTGGCCATTTTATTGAAATTTACAGTTTATTCATACTCCTTCCTGCAGCCATCACTTTCACAACAAGCACAGTATAGCAAGAATACAGCAACAATGCAGGTAACAATACAGATAACAGCACAATATTGTTCTTTAAAATTATTAGGGCTTTTGTTGAAACAACAGAAATAGAAATACCTTGCCTGCTCCAGTAGATCCAGAAACAGCTAATAACTGTCCCTTTTCAATCTTGAAATTTATATCCTGAAGAACAGGAGAGGCATGAAGTGGAAAATTACTGAAGAAGAGATTGTTGTCAGTGCTAGGAGCTTTGCTGTTGTTTTCTTGGCTTGCTTTTACAAACAGCTCTCCAATTCCCTGCAACATACACAGATGTGATTTTGTATGGACATCAAAAATAAATAAAGCATGCATATGCAGGTATGTATATCATACTATGGACTTATGAAAACACTTACTTTTCTGATGTTACTTTGCCTATCTGTGTATTATTTATTATGTTCTTAAACATATATTTTTTAATTTATGTATTGGACTTGTTTCTAAGTTTGTGGACACAAACAAAATTTGCCTATTACAGAATTACATTCCAATGTTTACACGTGCCACAGCTTGATTGTTTTCAGGCTGGCTTAAATCAAAATTAACTACTTATTACAGGCCTTAACACTTATTAAAAGGTCACTCCCGAAGTTTCTCAACCACGGACAATGTGATATCATGCATTAATTACTTGCAATATATTCCTTGCCTGTTGATAGCTGAAGCCAGTTAAAATGAAGGAGTGTAGACTGCTCTTTTTAGAGAACACCAAGGCAAATATTGGTTAAAAAGAGACACACTGTTTTAATTTAGTTTGGGTAAAAGTACTAACCTCATCCCAAAAAGCTGTTACTTTGTCCAGCTCAACCCCAGTGGTTGTTAGATTATACTCCAGGGCTTTATATTCTTTTTTCAGCAAGAAATCCTAGAAAAACCATGAAAGCAGATGAGAGGAAACTGAGAGATGACTGCCATATCACATGAAGCCGTACATACTTGTCAACACTGAGCACTAGCTAGTATTTCTGATGGTGCTATTGTATTGTAGCATCTTAGAGAGAGGCATAAATATAGCTTATACAACATCTTTTGGACACAGAAATGTTCTTGAAACTACCAATTCTTTCATTGCTAGTTAAAACATAAACTTAAAGTTATTTGGTTCTAGTTTAGAAAGAATTTCAAAACTTGGCATTTCCTTTGCTTTCAGGACTTGTGTCAGGCAGCATCACCCCTTCAACCTTAATCCTTTTCAGATAAACTTTTGGGTTTGAAGTGGGATGTGGAAGGTTGCACTCTGCTAATAGTGAAACAAAGCACCTACATGCTGCTACCTCCCTATTCCAAAACTGCCAGCGTTTAAAAGGGTTAGAATCATGTCTCCCTGAAAAACAAAACAAAACAAAAAAAGGCAGATAATTATCCTGGCGAGTGCGCCACTGAAGTAGTGTAATTTCAAATGACACAAGTCAGCAACGTGACACTTTTGTTACCTTCTGGGATACTATTAGGAAAAAAGAGTAAGACTATGCTAATGTAAGAAAGATAACATGTTTATTCTATTGTTTTGTTAAGGTTATGCAGTTTGTAGGTACCATCTTTGCCTTCTTAAACTATGTGGAAACAAGCAGGTCTACATGGGCAATACAGTGGACAAACTAAGCAGATGTGGCAGAAAATCAGTTATCTACAGTAAACTTGCAAATTTCCCAAGTAAAAGAAGTGAAGTGATAAAGCAGATGGTTGAAAGGGCAGGAACCAAAAAAACTGGAAGGTCAAACACACACAGTTTATGAAAAAAAAAAAAAAAAAAAAAAAGGAAATGATAGCTAGGCTTACATAACAAAGGTGGTGGGGTCATCCAGTGGAGTTGCTGGAGCAGTGATAAAGAAAGCAGACTGACCCTGAAACACTTCATGGTCTAGAAAACATGGGTCTAGCTACAAGGGAAATACAATAACCCAGTGAACATATCTGGTCCAGTGAACTCTCTAAACTGATGAGGAAATTAAATCAGAGAAATGTATGAGTGGTTTATTACTTTTGTTTGTTTCTTGTGACAAGCAAAGAGCATTGGTGTTCTGGGATTCTGTGCATTCTATGGGGTCTACACCAAACCTGCCACAAAGAGATGACGATTTTTGGATTCTGGAGCATCCACAGAGCTAATACACACAAAGACAAGCATATGGCAAAGTAAGGGCAATGGCATGACAACCAGGCTTGCCACTTCTCTTCCCATACACTCTTCCAGAACACAGGAGAGACAGGATACCTCCACAAATGCCTAGGGAATCTGCGAGCACAAGGACTGCCTAAATTAGGCCCCAACAAGGCAGCCTTCTGAATGTCAAATAGAAAGTTTTATGGCTAGATTTCTCAAATTTTCTGCCCAGCTGAAAATCATAAAAATCCAATGCCTGCTTCTTATTCTACATTAAAGTTCAGATCTCTGATTAAGATCTTTAAGTTCCACATTAAGTATTTTTATCACACTAAAAATAATAAAACCAATGTTTTATCAAAAAACCTCTATAAATATGTAAAAAAAAAAAGCCTAAGATTTCACCCCAAAATAGAAAAATAATTACTTTGTGATTTCAGACAAGCAGATAAAACAGAGTTAATGAGAACTCACCCTGATTTAACTCTGCAGATAAGCTTCTCATGCTGGTATACGAGCAATTGATCTCAGTAGGTAAGGCAGGTCATAATTATTTGACTGGTACCTTAATTATGTTTACTACTCATAATGAATGAGGTGCACATTTGCATAAGATGCCCAGTCTCCTGCTGTTCTTGCCACTAATAGCTAGGAAAACAGAAGATCTGTGACTGCAACTACTGGAAGCCATATTATAGAAAACTGTACAAATTTTGTACTTCCTTTTCTGAAGGAAAAATCTCTTAAACACTAGAACTCATACATTTTTATTAAGTCCCTTACTCTGCAAGGAGAAGAAATAATTAAATGCCACTGTTATAAAAAAAAGCAGCGTGCAGGTAGCATAAGACTCCTGGGGTTATGCTGCCTGGGGAACCATATAACAATATCAAGATTTATAATGAATTTCATGGTGTGTAGTCAGAGCGACATATAGCATATTCAGAAAGTCTGCATAAATGCCGTGCACCCTTTTTGATCAACTGACAAGATAACATGCTATAAAGAATTAGTTTACATACTTGAGAAGGTTTTAGTGTATGTACCCTACCTGTATTTTGTTTATTGCCCCAATAGAGTCATACCAGGTCTGTACGGACCCAGGAAACTGCCTGGTCACTGTCATTCGAAGAACAATGCAGAAGGAAATGGTGGTAAATATTTTTCGGAGAATAATGCCTTTAATCAGAGCATACGGAAGCACAGCTAAAAACACAACAAAAAAGCCTGAAAAGAAGAAGGCTGAGCTGTTGAAATATCTCACATAAGCAGCTTTTCGGGTAAGCTTCAGTTCAGTTCTGTTAAAAAAATAAATACAAATAATTAGTATATGATTCCACAGTTTACATATTACAAACTTTTTGGATGGCACCGTTGGTAAACAATTAACTCAGAGGCTCATTCATCCTTCTTACTTTCTAGCATTGCAGTTGAAAAGCATTATTGCAAACAATTTTTGGACTTCAAAAATAATTGGAGCCAAATTTTGTCACCTATGTTCAGAGATGTCAGACAAAATAATAATAATACTCTATGTCATGATTTAGATACCTCGTAAACCACAAAATTCCTGGTACAACCATCTTTAAGCATCTAATGCTGTGGTATGTGATATACTCCCAGAAGTGTCAACCCATATTCACCTGGTCATCTAGGTACACAACTGCCCTAGAAATAAGACACTTGGAAACGTCAGATTTGTTATACATGGCCATAAAAAAAACCCCAAGACAAATCCACAGTTCAACTACAGTGCCATCTCCTTTTGCAGAGCACCCTACTAACAGCTTCACCCACGAAGTAAGGTGTCAGTTAACCTCAGCTTGAAGAGGTGGAAGGCAGGGAGTCTGCTCTCCACCTCCCTTTCTCCATAGAAGCTCAATCTAGAGAGTAGCTTACTGACTGCTGTGCTGTCAGGAATGCAACTGGTGATTACTCTTAGCTGCTTCCACAATGTCTATGTATCTTACAGCAAGCTTTCACATAAAAAGAGAAACAATCCAGGGAACGTAATTCATTTTCTGACTTGATAGCTCTAACTCACAGTGCTGAAGCTTTCTGCTGACTGTTCTCGTTTTGACGCTGTTCACATTCCCCAGGTGCCCTGCATCTCAGCTTTGCCTGAACATCGGCACCTCTGCTGCAATGAAAGAGCAATTGCTCTGCTGCAAGAGCAATTAACTGGGGCTAGAGATTGAGCTAGACCCCCAAGGCACCCATTCACTGGGCGAGTGCTCTAAGGACTGGGATACTGTGCAGAAGTTCACAGTCATGCTGGTGATAGTAATACCTGGCATTACAAGGCCGCGCACCGTAATCTTTATGTGTCTGCTGATATTAAGCCAGTGTCTGCATGAAAAGTCCATCCAGGATTTTAGACCTGTACGGAACCCCCTTTCAGCTCCACACCGCATGCACGAGACATCCATACGCATCCAGCATCTTACCAACTTTTGTCAGCCAAAGTGTTCTTGGAAGATCCTGACAGAAAATCTGAGTTCAGCCCATTTTGGAGCAGGGTGCCTAGCACTTCTTGTTAAGTCTGTATTTCACTAGAGGCCTGAAGAAAGTAGCCAAGGCACGCAGGTCACCACCATAGTAGTAGCCACTGCCCTGAGGTCCCTCCAGAGCTTCTACGAGACTGTGGATGGCAGCACTGAATAGGGTTAACAGAGATTTTGGGGCCTGGTAATTGTCCAGTACCACACAAATGACTGGGTGAAAACTACCATAAAGCTCCCCAGTGCTGAATCACACAGCTGCTACTCCAAAGAGGGAGAATCAAAGTACTACTAACCCTTTTCAGTATGCTCCCAAGTACCAGCCGCAAGCAAAAGTTTTCCAGAGGTGGGTCTGTCTGTGATACAGGCTTGAGAGCTCTGTAAATTAAGCACTTATTTGGGACAGACCCTGCTGACACAATATGGGCACTTGAGAGAGATGTAAGAGACACTATGAGCCTTGTGCATGTGTAGGGTGTAGACCAGCATATGCCTGTTTTTGAAGTGATGCTACAAGAATCAGTACAAATACACAAGCTTGAGATTCTTTGTTTTATATAAAGACGTATCTTCCCCTGACAAAGTATAGAGACTTCCAGCCTTGGACTTCACTCTCTGCAGCGCTATGCTATGGTTCAGGGGACCAGTTCGGTGGTGTGGTTTTTCACTTCTCTGAATACATTGCATAGCCTATAGGAGTGCAGGTATGTTTGTTCAGACACCTGTTACAAACAGTTATTATCAGTAGACTTAAAAGGGCACACAGGAGACAGATCACATTGGTCCCCCTGAAGTGTCACAATTCCCCAGGGGAGTCTGCGTGCAGCAATGTTACACCTTCAGGATGGCCAGCCCTGGCAGCTCAAGTCTACCAGAGTAAAGGGCACTGGTCTATCTAGTTCATTAGAGTTGATTAAACTGGGTTGCATCAGAAAATGTCAGCATGCAGAAGCAGTTTGATAACAACTGAGTTGTAACACACTGTTGCTAAAATACAGGCATGGCTTCACACACACTGTCTCATTTCCTACCAGCTTAAGCCAACTGACTGGGGGGCCCTGCAGAGCTGATTTCAGCAAGCAAAATTCAACAGAAACTGACATTCCTAGGTTGACCTGCTCTGGTGATATCTTCACCAAGTGACCTCCTGGATAACTCAAAAAAATATTGTATTTTGGTGCAGAGAAGTAGAAGAGAGATACTTTGATTTTGTAATATTGTTAGCATTCTTGTCTTTTAAAAATGTAACAAAGATTGAATTCCAGCATCACAAAATTCACTATAAATTATTTTAGAAAACAGAGATCATAAAATGACAGTCCTTTTTCCAGGTTTCTGTGACCATTTTGTGAATTAAAATTTATTTAATTCATTTCAACAGGATTTGCTTACAAGATGTGGTCTCAAATTTTCTAAAAGCAATTCATGTGGCTATTGACACAAGGGGAATCCTAACCTGCTTCCATCCTTGAGCTGGAATTCATGACCTGGATTCAGACTGATTTTTCTCTGATCATTTATAGTAAATCACTGCAAATTTCCCTATCTTCCTTATTCTAAAGGTAAGGAATAATCTCTTAAGGTAAGGAATTCAGGTCTTTCTCTGAATTGTCTTTCACAAAGCAGCTGAACAAGATGTTTGTGTAATAATATAGTTTCATCTCTTTTATTTACATGATAATATGACACTTATATTTCTTTTATTTTCCCAATCACACACCTGGCACAGAATTTTAGTTCTCTGTAAAGGACTAAACAAACACATGGGACAGCTTTAGTGCAGCACCACCCACCAATCAATATATCACTTCTCCTCCCTTCCCTTAGGACTGACTCCCTGTTGGTAATAAAGACCTCCTTCTCATAGCTCTCAGCTAACTAGGTTAGCTCTTTTATCTCCTTTCTACTTCAGGTCTTGGTAGTTCCAGTTCAATCTTGATACTAGTTGAAGAGATAAGCATTACTCAAGGCTATCTACAGACCATAAACGTTAAGGCAAATGTGCAGGATGAATACATGAAGCTGCACTACTTTAATCCTTTCAGAGATTGCATGTAACATTTAAAACCAGCTTTATTGCATTTCTCAGAAAATAGCTTCAGAGGACTCATACTGTTTCCTTCATCGCAGAATAGGAAAGTCTATAAAACCTTATGTAATCATCACAAAAGAGCTTTTTATTGTAAGATCAGGATAGGGTTGGCCAGAAACAAACACAGATGCCACAATTGTTTTACCTGCGCAAACTAATGAGTGAAGTATCATAATAACAAATGAGGAAGCAAGTTTAAAAAAAAATAAAAATCACCTCCAGAGTGAACTTGACAAATTGGGGAAAAAAACAAGCTGCAGTGTGGGAATGCACAGTGACTCTACGAAGGATTAAAATTTGTGTGCTTTACTTAACTAACAAGACCACAGATGGTGTTCATAGCCACCTAATATTTTCTTTCTGAGCATATAAAAATTTTGACTAACAAATGAGAACACTTACTCACGGATGCTTTCAATCATTTTTTCCATTGCATCTTCCCAACAATAGGCTTTAACCGACTGTATATTTTCAATTATTTCTGAGGTGATGACAAGTCTCTCATTGATCTTTCCTGCCCTCTTATTCCTACAAAGTAAAAAAGCAACAGGTCAATCTTCATCTTTTCCTTCCTGTATAGTTAGTTTGTATCCCATTATATATCTTACAAAACCACTTTCCCTATATACCTACACTTAAAATGTTTATTTTAACAGCAATATTAGGAAGAATGTGAAAGAAGTTATTAGAAATCTAGTAATTGTTTTAGCAAGGAAAAGATACAAGCTCTAAAAAGAATAAATAGACTCACTTATTTTAAAACAAGGAGTTTTAATTCTACAAAGCATTAGCACTATTTACTGCCCTTTAAACCATTAATTTTAAGTTTAGACAGCTGCCGCTAAATAAGTAAAGGCTTGTCCATGACTTCACCAACACAGCCAACACTCTTTGGACTACTCTTTTGTAATAATGTCATAACTAGAGACTCTTAAGTGGTATAAACTTGTTAAACCAATGTGTTTCAGGAAAATATATTGAAATATTTTAAAAGTCTCATCACCTGTATTTCATCATCATTTGTCCCAGCCAGGCTTGGAAAAAGGCCAGGACTATTAGAAAAGCAAGTCCAGAAAATGCAGAAGCTTCTAACATATCCCAGAGCAGTCCCATCAGCAGTGCCACCTGTAAAGGTGCAATCCATACAAAATGAGCCAGGGCAAGACCCTGTGGAAGCAGAAAAAAATAATAATACAAGTTACAGATATGCTCTGAAAACTACATGAAAAAGAAGTCGTCATTAAACTGACACTTTGAAAAATGTAATGAAGAATGGTACCAGTATTTCCAGTAGTAGAACAAGTTTATAAAGGAGGATTTGTGATCCTGAGCACATTGCATACTGGATGTTAATTATGATGACAGTGCAGGAATACATATACATTCCACACCTAAACTTTCATTTTTGTAAGGCAAAGTTCAGTCTGCAATTGTCTCTTTGCTATGTACATGCATGAGGAAAAATCCCAGCTTTGTAAAAGTAAACAGAATTTTCCATGAATGCTGGCTTTTTCAACCACTGCAAGATGAGAAAAATACACAGAAAAGTACAGAAAAAAGTACTGAGAGTGATTTAATCTGTTATAGGAGGAATATATTACTTTGGTGAAGAGATGTCTGTTGCGTGAGCACAGCTAATTAAAAACAGATTGCTGCCTACTTCAGCCACATTCCTTCACATTGGGGAGATTTTGGACTGAATGCTGTGATAAGGCTGCACAGGGGTCTGTGATACAGCAGCTACACTGCAGCAATGATAGGTCACTTGTCCTAGCTTGTTCAGCGCTAGCTGATATTGCTCTATATAGTAAAACAGTGCTTAAAGGAAATACACCCTACAGTTCCAGCCGTGTGCCTACGTCTCTCGTCTCTCTGATCTTGCTTCTTCCATAGGAAGCAAACCTCATCCTACCAATGGGCCAATTAAGCATACAGGCTGAACAGAAGGTCATAAGAGTTTTCAGTCCCCAAAGCCATTAGCAGGGATTTACCTCTGCATCTTTAACAAAAGAGAAGTTTTACAAGAGACTTTGAAAGTGCTAACATGGATGTGTTGGGAATGACTCTTAATAAGGTCTTATGTCAACACTTAATCACTTTTAGCAGAGTGGGTAATAGCAGTAACAGGATGCTGAACAACATCGCTTGTTCAACAGCAGGAACAGACTGGATTACCTCAGTAAAAAGGTACAATGGTCAGGAAAAAAAAAAAAAAAAGAGTATGGAAAGACTGAAGCAGCAAGTTCTGACCTCTGTGAAACCAACTGCGTAACCCAGAGGTTCCCTGGCAGGTTTTCACTGGAGTGTAGAACAAGCATGTTTTTATGGTATATTTGGTTTTTATGTTTCCTCTACTAATCAGCATAGGAGATAAAGGATGTCGTAAGTATCAGAATGAGCATTTCCATGACCACATGCCGACACATTTTCTTAAGGTAGTGATTCATTTTCTATCTACAATGAGCACTCAGTGCAGTTTGCCATTTAGCTCCTTCCTTCCTTATTATTTGTCGTGAACAGCTTTAAGTATTGCATTTTTATTTGATGGATCATCAAGTAGATTAAGTAACTGATGACATACCTCATCAAATTTGTTCAGATTGTTGGAAAGAAGACTGACCAACTGGCCAGTACTTATTTTATCTAGAACTCTGCTTGACAGTTTTAAAATCTGTAAAAGAAAACAAAACCATAGAAAAATGGCTATGTAACCCATCCCCCAAAAATAATAAATACAGATAAAAATAATAAGCAATGGTACAGTAGTATAAATAACAATTCACTTATCTGCTTATGCTACAGTCTCATTAAACTTGTTATTTATGTTACTTGAATTTTATATAGCCACTAAATTGCTTTACAAATATTGACTTATCGACTCAGTCCTTGCTTTCTGTTGAATATTTTATGTATATAGATATATATGCAAATCTTAATTAAGCATGCATGCTGTGTGCTGCTGTGCATCCTCAAAAAACTCCTACTGTGCCTATCTTGGCAAATATTTTTGAAAGATGTTTTCACAGTGAGCTTTATACTAGAGTAACTAACATGTTTGTTTAAATTAGCTGCTTTTGGTATGGGTAAAACTAAATACCTTTTTAAATCTTTGGATTTGTGAACATGCAACGCATCAGTATCTGAGATCTCACACAGTATCATTCAAACTCATTCCCTTCTATGTTATATTTATTGTTTAAAACTTCTTCTCTAATCCTCTTTTGAAAATATTCTTTGGCCACCAGCACATGTTATTCTTCCTTTGCAATACACATGCATAACAGGAGCACAGTGGTAGAACAATTAAGGCACCTCACCACATATCAAGCAGGTCTGAACTCACACAGAGGCTGACTTCAGGCAAAGCAGCTGTAGATAAGTATTTAATTCTTTGGACTTAGGAAATGGAGAGCTGTCAGACATGTTAGGCACATTATTCTTTTGTGTGCTTTGTGTACCTTGACTAACAAAACTATCAATCTTTCAACGAACTGGCCTAAAAGTTACGTAGGCTACAGACAGAGGTTTGGCTTTGAGTGTACATGAAACAATTACCTTCTTATAAATCAAGCTAAACATAGCTATCCTCATTTGCATTCCTATATGATGAAGACCAAATATAGCAGGGTGTAGGAGTAGTGTTCTCACAAGGAAGAGAAGGCACAAGCCAATGCCCAAGTAATAGGCTATGGATCTTTCATCGGAGTTGTCCGGATCATAGGAAGCTATTATTCTTCCCAACAGAAGGGGCTGCACAGATTTGGTGACTTCCTGCAGATGGAAACAAGTAAAATAATTTTGGTCAGTAGTTTGTTCATTTTTTCAAAATGGTTAACATTTGAATTTTTAAAATTTGAATTCACGTCCTTCCAACTGAGATTTACAGCTTTATATCTTAAAAGAGGAAGTGAGGTCTGTTTGCTGCACAAACCACAGAAAGTTGCAATAATTGCCCAGGAGAACAGACAACTTATTGGTGTCCTAACCTGTGATACTCCTGCAACTCCATCAAAGCAAATCTAGTTTGTAAATTTAGTTTGATAACTTTCTACAAAAGTGACAAATGAGATCAGCTTCCAACATTTACTTTTCAGAGTTGTAATAGATTAGCAACGTCATATGACTGAATCCAGTTTATCAGGCCAGATATCTGTTTTGGCCCCTAGGGAACAGTTCTCACTGCACTTTACTGGACCTACAGGACACAGGAAGACTCACAGCTCCTGAAGTGAACATCAACAGAAAAACACAGTGAGGATATAGGTAAAACAAAGTAAATGGAAATAGCAACAGAATAAAAATATAAACAATTTGGATCATCCTACTCAACAGTTCTAGACATCACACCCACGGCTGTAACAAAAGCAGGATGAGAGGGCCTAAATAGTAGGGGAAGCAAGTTTAATAAAAGTCCCAGAGAGAAACCAGTGCCTCCTGCATTGGCAGCCCCAGCACTTCTCATTCCAAGATGAGCAACATGGCAGAGAACCAGAGCAGGAGATGAAAAAGTGGCAGTATCAAACTGCTAAACTGCAAGGCATCCAAATGACCTGCTATAGCCCTGACTTTACCTCAGCCTGCTATTACATTTGTCTTTAGCCTCCTTTTCTGTTGTAATTAAACCTCACTAGCATTATCTCACCATTGCCTTCCATTTCCCTTCATGGCCCCATCATTCTCATACTTTCACTCCCATAACCTCATTCTTGTCCATCTCCTTCTCTTGCCTCCTCTTTCCTTCCCCAGTCCTTCCTGAAGAGCTGCAAAAAATCAGTGTGCTTCAGTTTGCTTCATCTTCTGCACGGGCTTCTGAGGGGTATGAAGTATGTGTGTGCTCCCTTGTTTCATTGTTATATTCAGCATAAAAATACCTAGTGCTTAGAACTTTTATGCATGTCTCCTTATCCTTCCTTCTGCTATGTCTCTGCAGAAATAATCTGATACTTAAAAAACAACAAAAAACTATTGAATTCTTTTTTGTACAGATGTGTTAAATTCTGCCAAAATGTTATTAGTACTGCCTTCCAGCTGAAAACCACACAGACCACCATACAGTGCCTCAGAGAGAAGTGAACTAGTGAAGTACAGCTGTAATTAATGTTTTACAGTGTTAAATAGATTGGGAAAATCCCCTTTAATTTTTCCCTTCTCCTTTAGGTTCCTTTTGGTCTCTTGTACACGAGCCTAAGTACTTCCACAACCTGTACTGTAACCCTTTCTGAATGTCACTGTTGGTGGAGCTGATATTCATCATTCACTTCTTTCCACAGAAGATATGAAATTTTACATCTCAAATAGCATACCTGTGCTACACACTACATTTCCCACATTAAACACCACTCTGCCCCAACACAAGTGCTGTAAACCTGGAGCCAGCTTTGACAAAGACTTCAATGTTATTACTAGGCAAAGGGAGGAGTGTTTATTAAAACACACATGATCCAAGGCAGCTGTGCTTAGACCATATGCATTCCAAAGTGGCAAACCAAAACTCCCCAAAACTCACAAAATACAAAACAGTCACCTCTCAAGGACAACGTGGTGCTCTCATACTAAGAGATTCCAAGATAAGGTTTTATATATATGCTGAAAATAGGATTATTTTTTTTATGTATTTACTCTTATTCCAATGAAAATGCCATGCTTTGCTGCTGTGTTTGTTGTGACTATAAAGGTATTGCATACATGCCTAGCTTGCTGGGAAAAAAGGTGATTTACAGACTAAGGATAGAATAATGGCTGGCAATGAGCCAAATCATTTGCTATCTCATGGGGTGTAAAAATCTACTGGTTTACAGTGCAAATTTATCAGTTTATGTACCAAAGATACTATTATCTAGTCTACATACAAATGAAAGCAGAACTACCTGTTTTTCATTTTTCTTGTAACCTCAAAATTACCCACTGATATAAATATGGATAAATAAACTGATCAGAATGACCTGCCTAAAAAAAGGAATGAGATGTGTGCACCCGACAGAAAAATCAGTTTTCAAGAGTCGTGTTTTTCCTTCTCCTGTCCTTGCTCTTCCCTCTGCATTCATCATAGGCCATTAAGAAACTCAGAAATGCCCTCCTTACAGAAACTTTAATTAAAAAGCAAAGATCTGAAAAATAAGAGTATGACACAGGATGGGCTAATCTGACCTGGTATGGCTATTCTTACGCAAGGATAACTTTTACATTACGTGTATCCCCCATATGCTCAATCACTCTGTATTTGAATACAATAATGCACATCTCTGTTTTGGCATGTGCCCAAGAAGTGCTTCAGGACTTTCATGTCCCTCCCTGCCTCCTCACTCACACCCATGACCTATATGTGAGAGCTTCAGGAAATCCTCATTAGGGTCCTTTGGGATATGATACCAAAACCATTTCTAAGTTAATATTAGCAGCTGCTGTGCCTGAGTAGAAATATACATTTAATGGGGATGAATATAAGAGAAAAATGTAAGTAGAATCAAACTGATCCTCACAGCAAAGTACCCAATTTGTTAGCCAGCGTGTTGCTAAAAAGCAAGATTTTTGTTTCACTGCCATACCACCTGTTCTTTAAATTGTAAGACATGTCTGCTGATGAGGTGAAGCGTGGAAGCTGCTTTGAACAGCAGGGGAACGGATACATTAAGTGCAGTAACTCAACGTGCCTAACACAACACGATTTATGAGGAAGAGTCGTAGTGCTCTAGGGGGCCAGAGCACAAGTGTCCATCCTGCAATAACATCATTACCTACGGCGCGTGAGGGCAAAGGGAGAGATGGAAAAAATACTAGATCTAATGAGAGCAAAGCGATGCCAGTTGCAACAACAACTACAAAAACAGCAGGGATGTCAGCAGAGTTTAAACGACAGTCCAAGAAAGGTGCCGTGAAAACAGCTCAGGGATTAGACAAGAGAAGAGCTGAAAGGAAAGTGAAGTTCAAAAGAACACACAACTTGGTTACACCTATGCCAATACGGCACAACATCCTGTCCCCATTCAAATTAATGGCAAAGCTCCCATTAATTTCCGTGCGCAGGGCCTGAAAAGAACACCAGCAACTTTAGAAGCAAGTTTTTCCTCTTGGAGCTTTCAATAAAATGAAGACTAATGATAATGGAATCACTAATTTAAACTAAGATTTAATCTTTCCATGTTCATTGTGAAAGGTGCAGATTTTGTTTCCTATGTGCTGAATTGCACAGCTGTGATTTCTTAAAGAAATGGGAAAAAAAAACCAAACAACCAAACAACAAACACCCAAACAAATGAAAAAAACCCAACCAACAAACACCCAAACAAACAAACAAACCTCAAAGAATATGACTCAAAAATCCTGCAGTCCTCACCTGGTCTAAAATTACACTCCGTTAAAGAAGTCCACACAGAGAAATCAACATTGCACAATCCCACACATTTATGCCCACACATACTCCACTTGCCTTTATTCTGGGCAAGGAAATTACCCTCAAAACTGCCTGCAAAAGCCCTCAGATACTGCTGAGCTTTTAACAGGAATGCATTACTGTAAAAGTTCTGGCTGGCAGGTTCTGCAGGAATACCTATTATAGTATATGGTAGGCTAAATTTGTAGAACTGTTGTTTTGGGTTTTTTTTTAAAATACAAATCTGACATGAATAAGAAGTTGCTGGCTTGGTGAGAAGAAAGGTTAGAATATTAAAGGCAGTAATTAGATGTCAGGAGCACATAAAAGACAGAATTGGGTAGAAGTCCACAAAGAAGGGGTCTCATCCCAGAGAAGAGTTGCCAAACAAGGTGAAAGAGTATAGAGAGAAGGGTTATTATGCAGCCCCTTAAACAGCCATCTAGGACAGAGCCTCTTGCTGACTGCCCTACCTGGACAAAGACAAACCATTAATTCACTCATCAATTTCCACTCTAGCCACGTTGCCTCCTGCCAGCCCTGCACAACACTTAAAACACCTAGAAGGTAGCCCAGGGTTTGATGCAGAAAAGCCCTCCAGAGTGAGCACAGACAGCACCATAACCATCATCTCCTCTCCCTTCTGCTCGTGCAGCCCTTCTGCACAAGGGCGGCAAGCACAGCACTTCGCTTCAAACCAGCTCTGCAGCAGCAGTGACCATAGACTGAGGCGAACGGCAGTGAGAAGAGACCTGCGGGTCTTCACTAGTGAGAAGAGTCCAGCAAGCTGGAGAAACTTAAACTGCGAGAGAACAGAGTTGGCTTGGGAGCTAATTTCTTGATTTCCCCTATTTTGAATCAGAATTTCTGTACACGCAGAATGTGTATCTATCCACAAAGAAAGAAAGAAGCAGAAAGATAAAATACAAAGAACTTTTTCACTCTAGGTTTTATTTTTCAAACCAAGCCTTGATGCTGAGAAATTTCAGAGTTGTTCTTTATGAGCTACACCTGGGGGACAGTCTAAATGTGATTGCAAAAGATTAAGGCCTATAGGTTGAGGGGTTTTTATTTTGCCATGAAGCACCATGACAGACTGAAGTATGTCCTACATTTTTCATAGAGTGAAAAGACTGTGAATGATGCATTTTAAGGGAAGCAATTTCCATTTTCTTTAGAGAATTTCTTCTTTTTTCTGTAGACCATTTTACTTTGTGACTTGCTGATTCTATTACTGATGCTTATTTCCCCTGAACATGGTGTTACAAGAGAAAAAAGCAGTCAGGTTTTCCATAATTCTTGAGGGAAAATTCAATCTGAAGTGAAATTGTAGTCAACTATAATTTATCAAAATCAAATCAACAGCGATCTAAACCAGAACATTCACATCATTAGCAGTTCAAATTAACACACTTAGGAATATTTTACAGGACTTTCATCACAGGACTCTAAATACATTTACCTATTTTGTAAACTGCAAGATCAGCCTGTTTTTCGTACAGCCGTGTAAACAGGAGGGACTCCATGGAACTTTATTGGAGTGGAACCATTCCAGCATAAAACTATCCGAAGTCAGGCTCCAAATTCAATGCTTAACCTGAAAAACGCTCTTTGGCCTGAAACACTGCCTGGTGCATTAAAAATTTTCACCCTTAAAAGGTCTGCATGTAGTTAAGGACTTGTGTTTTAGTTTTCAGGATATTCTTACTTATGTTTCAAGTGTTTTATACAGAATTATTAAAAATTGAGGGTATAAGTGTTGGTGTGGATTCACTTAGCATATATCTTGCATGGCTACCACAGAGCAGATTATGACCTTTCTTCGTCTACCTACTAGAAGATCTACCTAACTTGAAATTTTCCTTCTACAAGGAGTCAGCAGCAAGTTCATAGGCATGATGGCAACTCTTCACACTACTCTGCCTTTTCTACCAGGGAGAGGAGTCATTCTAATGGGCATGAAGGTTTGTATTTCTGTAACTGCTATTCTCTTAGATTAGTTCCTTGGGATACTTTATAGAAAGCCCAAAGAAAAGAGCAGTTTAGTTTTATATAGCAAACAATATGAACTTATTTGTGGGCTATTTTCCATAAATTCCCCTTACATTCTTCTTCTGTCCAATCCATGATCTTGAGAGTACAGCGAGACTAGACAATATTCAACAGTAATGCCAGTGGAATTAGTTCCTTTCTGTATCAGCCTTCCAAAAATAAAAATCTGGCTTAAAGATCCATCTAACATCTGAAAACACTGACTATCTGAGCACATCTGACCACTTCAGACCATTTGGGCTATTATAGCTGCAGTTTCTGATACCAAAGCATTTTGAACAGAGAAGCATGGAACGTAATATCTCACTTTTACTATTAAATTGCAGACACTTGAAAATAACATGGATATTTAACGTACATATTGTTTAACAGTATTTTTCAGATTTACACTCTGACTATCCAACACACCTAGTGAGACACGAGTAATAATAAACTATTTTCACAGCTCCTAACCCCAGTGATAGGATTGTCAAACAGGTGCATTTGGTAAGTCAGGGTAATCCTAACTAACGTGTTGGAAAGGTGATAAACATAATCAGTTCAGACCTTCACATCAAATTCCTGATCATATACATTGGAGCACTAACAGCACCAAGATCCAAGCATATTTCACATGGCTATTTATGCAGAATTGTTACCACTAATGAAGACAACTTCTTTACTGCATACATAAATCTAAATAAAGCATTTAACTATGAAGCTGAATGACAGTCACTTTGATAAAATTGACTGAATCATGTGAAATTGCACTGTCATTTATTTTAAGGTAAGGGTAGAAAACTCTTTAGAAACAACTTAGAAACCATAAGATGAGAAAATAATTAGTTCAGTTCAGCAGCGATACAAAACTTCGGTTGCTCTACCCGTACTTGGAGAAGCATATGCCAGCACCTAGCACTATGTACATTTCAAAATTATTAATATGTATGTTTAAAAGATATTAAGACATTATCAGAAAATATTTTTTTTATGAAGGTCCCTGTGTATCTCTCTGTATTTATCATCTTCAAAAGCAATAGAAAGAGCAAAATCTGTAGCTATTCACAGGATTCTGTATTAATTTAGTAATCCCAAAGACTTAGACCTATTTATGGAACACTGAAAGTCTGCTGAAGAGAAGAACAAATCTTACCCCTAAATATAACATTATTCCATAGAACATAAATTTCCAGAAAAAGCATCGTCGAAGAGCATTAATAAGTTTGGGTTTTTTCTTCGAAGTTGCCAGCTCTCTGTCCCACTCTCTGAAAAGGAACCGAAAAACAAGACTGTTAAGTTGCAAGAGCAAATACATGGGTCTCTGGCTCTGACATACTTCAGTTCACTCAAGTATATCCAAGGAGACTTAGCTAAGGTGACTAATGAAAAAAAGCTTTGCAGAGACCCCAAAGACCTGGCCTTCATTGACTTGATAGATCAATAAAAGTTCAAACCTAGTTCAGCCACATATTTGGCAGTTTTAAATACTCAGCCATACATCACCCCACAGGGAATTAATTCATGAAAAGGTCACATTGTATGTTTTTAAAGAAACTTGCTGTACTTAAGACCAAAGCACAAATAATAGGCAAATTAATGTTTCAGAGCTAGCTCTTCCAGTCTGCAGAAAACAAAACACTAACAAAGCATCAAAAATGTGACTTTTCTACTGCACAGCATTATTTTTAACCTGTGTTGCTGGAACAATAATTTTCTATTCAATAATAAATTGCTGATCAGAAGCAATGCTATAAACAGAAAACATATGGTCAAAATTCAACTCACAGATTAAAGTGCTCCTAAGAATTTCCTCAGGTCTTTTCTCCATTTTTCAACAGAATATCAAATAACCAGAATATTCAATTTATAAACTATCAAAATGCATTAAGCAAACCAATGTTCTCAGTATTTTCCACCAGTTTTGAATATGTATGTTACACTGCAATTAAGTGTAATTGGATTGGCACAACAGTACGGACGTGAGCTGTCCTGGCACACCAGGGAAAACTACACCAGAGGCCAGGGGAGAGGGACCAGATTTAGGTACCTGATTCTGTAAGAGTTAGTCCCAAGTGTACAGCACAAACCATAGTTTCTGAATTAGGACCCACTGAAATAGGGTAGAGAAGAGAGGAAGCCTAAATGAGAAAAGTCAGGGTATGATTTCTGCAGAAGCAATTAGTCTTTCAACAGTGGAACAAAGGAAATGTTACTTAGTTGAAGAAAAAAATAAAACAAGGTTTTACAAGGATATTTGGGGAAGAACGAACAGCAGAGTAGGGAACTAACACTGAAACTGTACGTCTAGCCTTGCTAGTCAATGGACAGATGTCACTGGTACCTGTACACAGTAATTTAGAACATCTAGGTGACACATCAGCACCAGGGATCCCTGTTAGCTCCAAAGGACAACCGTGTGATGAATGAGGACATGTTTGAGCCAACTTGCACCCAATGTTTTTTAAACATTTTATCCAACAACTTCTTAATGAAAATTGCAGTATGATTCCTGAAACAGTTATCTCATGAATGTTTCATACCTTTCTAGTTTTTCAGAAAGATTATCAGCAGAGTCTGCAGAAGGGATTTGATAAATATCTGACAGCTCCAACCGTCGTCTGTAACCCTTTTTCAAAATTGGTTTTGTCCATCTAAGTAGGAAAAAGAAAAAGAAAAAAAAAAAAAAAAAAAAAAAGTAAAATAATCATCAGTTTCTTAGGTTAATTCAGGAGTTGCATTGTCTCACCCAAAACATTTTGTCCACAGCATCCAAGTATGCCTATATGGACACAAACGCACACACACAATATGACATAGTATGGCTGACCTCTGCATTATATTTACAAAACTATATTGACAAATTAACATTAAAAGAATAGTTGTAAAACTGTTGCATTTCATCAGTTTTGGGGTGGGATCATGCCCCAAACTTCAGTCAGTAGCAGTCAAATGAACAGAGGATTGAGACCTTTGTACTGTATTTCCAAATACGTGCTATGTCTATATAAATGAGTAATTAATCAGAACTATATTAAATTTCATCCCTGTAAGACAAAAATCTTAATACAGCTTTAGCATTCCTTTGACAGCTTACATTGCAGTATGCACTTAACAACACACAAAATCTTTCACAGGACTCCTATAAGATCTTCATTGCGTCCATCATATGTAAACATTTTGCATTTCTTTTTTCAAATGTCTTGTTTAAAAACTTAATACCAATTTAAAGGACATTCTGAGTTAAACCAAAGCAGGAAAAAACTCTAGAATGGCTACTTTATAGAGAAAATCTTAATAAGCCATTACTAACTCTATCAAACAATTTGGCTCCTGAAAGGTCTATGAATCCCCAAGTGCCAACTTGCACAAAATTTTGCAACAGGTTCTGTCTTCTTTTTGAAAACACAAGACTAAAACAAAACATAAACAAGCAACCACAAGAACTAACAGTGTATTTTGAACCAATTTGAGTTTCTGCTTTGCTGCCATTGTTAAAAAATACTTCCTTAAAAAAATGAAATGTCTGCAAAAGAAGGTGCTTGTGGCTGATTTCTGTCATGCTTCCATATGTCAACACCATTTGTAAAAAATAAACCCCTGTGATTTACAATTATGATAAAAGTTATGATCTGCAAAGCTTTAATAATTTCAGAAATTTTTGTTTTAAAATGTCTTTATAGACAACAATTAACAGAGTTGCAAAATAAATGCAATAAAGTTTTCCACGGTCACTTAGAAAACAAGAACAGCTTGTTGGAGATGCTTACCCATATGCCTGTAAGAACATATACCATACACACAAAGTAATCCACATTCTCAATTGCAGCTTCTGGTGGTGCAAAGAGGTCAATACAAAGGTAAAAAAGCATCATCAAACATACACAAGTGCAAAGAGACTTTAGCACAACAGTCAAAGCCTATTTGTGTGCAACTGTGCACACACACATGCACACTCTAACATTAATGAAGTTAGGAACTGCATGTGACATCAGCCTATAATCCCCATAATTCAGTAAAGCAGTAAATTTTAGTTATATCACACCTACTGCAAAGAGAATGTGTCCTAAGAAATCAGAAGATTACCCTTCATTTCTGCAATCATACTACAGTTTCATATGAATCATACAGGTTTTAGTTCAGTCTTTGACACCACTGTAGCTGCAAAATAACACAATTTGTGGTATGTTACAGCAAGGCAACTAGGAGAGTCCACTTTGGATGGTAAAACATCCATAAACTTTATTACTGCTGGAAACAGAGCCCAACGTTTTCAGGGATGTAATAAGATGGATTAGAAGAAAACTTTTGAATTAAAAAAAATGATGTTATGTGAGAGTCTTTCATGGCCACTGCAAATGATAAATCCGGTATCAATTTGTATTTTGCCAGCTCCTGATGGCAGAAAGGACAGGTTGCTATTGGCTTTGTGCACACCTTGTGGAGAAATGGGTAAACCTCGTCCTTTGGGAACAGAAACTCTCATGGACTGGCTTCACTGAAAGTTCTGTATACACAGATATTTTGGCAATGATGAAATGAATACAAGTTATGAGACAGTAAAACACTACTGAAGCTAATGCAAATAAGTAACAGTACTTCCTAAGCAACCTTTTTAATTGTCAATACTGTAGCTAAGTAATAACCTTGCTGAGCCCCTTAACAATGCTTTGAGACTACAATAAGCAATTCCAAACTTGTCTTGAGAAAAAGAGAAATGCTTTACCATGTCCGACTTTTGGGGAAAAAAATTTGCATTGCATTGTTTCCCTCCACACATCTGATTTCTTTTATATATTTTATTAGCACCTACCCTGGCATTTTGCCACTGCCTGAAGTAACAAAATGTGACTGACTGCATTTAGAAAGTAAGCAAAATGTCTATTTTATCATTTGGGGAAGGCAGCATGCTTAGCAGATCTATTGTATTTCTATAAATGTCTCTGGTTCTACTCAGCACTTAACTGGGTACACTTACCAGCGCCACCTAAATTACATGGTCCCTAAACCACCCTCCTCTCCCAAGCCAACAAGTTTAATACAGACTTAATGCAGTCCTTGTCCTCATCTCTCCGCTCATATGGGTAGCTGCAACTATGATAGATTAACTCCTCCAGCCAGCTAAAGGAGCGGTGCTGACACCTTCCCCAGGGACCTCCTCAGCTGCAGACAGGTTCCTACTGCAGACTGCTGGCAAGGCTTGCGGAGAGATGTTCATCTCCCAGCTACCTTGGACTTGCTCGGAAGTCCCACCCTACCTACATCTGGCCAATTTGCAAGCTGTGCCAAGTGGCTTCATGCTGGAGTGGTAATTGTGGGAGGAGTTGACCTATCACGTGCTGTTTGTCTCAAGGTAGTTTTTCAACAGCTATTTGGGTTGTGCTGTCAAGAACTGTGGGAGACAGTACATATTTTAATAAAAGGAATATTCCAGACCTAGAACACAAATACTACCTAAAACCAACCTTTTGCCAGATTCCAAGAGCATCCAGTTTACAAATAATCTGGAGCACAATGGTAAAGTTTTGAAATGCAAAATAGCTATAAATTTATTTTAACTGGCAATATAATCTGCAGTTATCAATGTTTTTTTATCACCTGGTAACACAGCTCAGTCAGAGTTTGTCAATTAATATGGCTCTTCTATTTTTGACTTAACAGAAATGATTTGCCAGTGTTAATTCTGAGCTGCTTCTTGTGGTTGCTGAGAACGAGAAAATTCTTTTGAAAGGAAGAGAGCAAGAAGGAAGGGAAACAGATTGGTTTTACAGCATTACATTAGTAAATGCCACCGGATTACTGGCTGGCATTTAATGAACTCTTTCACAGAGAAACCTGTAGTGCTGTCAGAGTTTTGCCACTAACTAGGAATGTTATTATGGGTACACACACATGAAACCCAGCAGGAGACAAGTTTCAGGGGTGTACAGTAGGAAAGAAGAAAAGAAGGAAAACAAGTTCCATCTCTGTTATTGATTGCCTGTAGCAAAAAAAAAAACCAACAACCTTATGAGTTTGATATGTAAATATTGTATACATAACATACTGTTTTAACTTCTCTTTTGGTAGGTTTCTAATGACCATTTCTTTGTCAGTCACTTAGGCAATTATATAATAGAAATAGCTGTAGTAAGAAATCTTTCTCCAGCATGTTCAGCCTCATTCCACTTGAGCAAATTGTGCCGATAGGACAGATGTCTTTGGCTTTCCAGAGAGTATTAACACAGACTGTTAACTTGTCAATAGGATTTGACTCTCCCTTAAGGCTGCTTTGCATGTCACTGAAGACAGAAGGAGCCTCTGTGTTGCTAAGCCAACTGCCCAGATCTTCCTCCTGGGCACAAGGATTCCCCAGCTCCATCAGGGCCTTCAGGTCAAGAAGCACAGGGCATTGGGACAGTGACAGAGCAGCAGAGCCGGGCTATCCAAGACCTGCAAAGCAGAGCAGCTCTGTTGCAAGAGTCCCCGATCAGGCTGGTACCGTTTCAACACATCATGTGCACAACGCTGCAAAATCCACTGAGCAGCGCAGAAGTGACCGTGTCTTCACTTCCTTCTCTTACAAAGCAATATAGTAAGGCATAGTGCCTGCAGCTTCTAAAGAACTGGACCTAAATCCTGATATAGGCAGAGCAAGAAAAATGCCTCTGGTTTTATGTTTTCCCTTGTTTCAACATGGGGGGGGGGGGGGGGGGGGGGGGGGCATGACATAATCAAGCCATGATTATGATGCTTTGGAGCCTAAGGTTCACAAGGTGTTTGTAAAGCCACAAATTCCTTCTATCTGTAGGAAAAGACTGAGGTACCACGTAGACCTCCGACATTCCCAAAGGGTCAAACCAGACCGGACTCTGTCAAAGGCTCTGTATTCCCATCCTCTCCCAAAAGATACACATCACTCCAGCAGCAGAACAAATTGTAAATTGTTGCTTACTTTATACTGGAGGTGGTAGTTTTAGTACGCTCAAAATGGTTTTCTCCAGAAGTGTGTCTGCACCACCAGCCCTCTTCTCTGAGCATCCTGTGACACAGCTGTAAAATGGTGACCCTAGCTCTGCATGACTCTTGCTAACAGATGGGAGAAGTCAATGTACCCATGAAGCACAAGTGCCAGGCACCACAGCCTAATTCCTGAGCGTTAGTTACCTTCAACAAAGTCGGGTTGCAGTTATTTTGTTTCAAATGGTAACCAGCTGAAATAGCATGTTATATATTCTGAAAACTCTTATTAAAACCTTCAGCATTTTCCCCTTTAAAAACAAGCAAATGCAATACTTTGAGCTTAATATTTACACACAATTATTGCAGGACTTCAACAACAGAAGGTAAAAGCAGACCCCATTAATTTCAGCTTTTGGGTTTGTTTTTTTTTTCTCCCAGATCACAAAAAATAAGATTTAAAGTTCTTCACTAATAAACAGTTCTTCCCCATGAGGTGTATTTGACACGGAAAATATTTAGCTGCAATGTCATCAACTCTGCCACTAGCTGTGAGCAGCACCATTTTAAGAATAATCAGTGTTCTGCTGAAACCCCAGGATTTCAACAGTGAATCTTAATTAGGATTACTACACAGCAATTCTTGGGGAATGCCTGCCTTTTTATGTTGTTTTTGAGAAGTGATATTTATTCAGATTATTATCTAATCTCTAAATGCTTTTTGAGATTCAGATTTTTAGCAGAAATTCAATACTTTTTCCTTACAGTTAGTAAGACAGTCAAAGTATTTCAGTTGGCAGAATTACTGAGCTACTTTTGAGAGAAAACAAAGCACGTTAGGGGTACAAAGATACTGAAGTTGCGTAAGATGCAAGGACAGAATACATGCAATGTATATTAAAAATCTGTAAATTGTTTAGATACCAAAGTGAAACATACTATATGCCTCAAATATTTAACAAAGCTATCAAAATAAGATAATGATGATGTGTTATGAACTTGGCAAGGCTGTTTCAGCATATACCTACAGCGAGACTGGCTAGAAGATATGTCTTCATCTTCACTCTTTTTCTCAGTTACATATCCCATAGCAAGAATAAGAGAGATTTCTTTCTCCTAGTCCTTTGAAAGACCAAGGTACATTGCAGAAAGTCAACAAAACAATTGCAGAGCTGTGCTATTCATGCTTGAGCTGATTTTTAAATTCTTACAGATATGTCACTAATGTGACAGCAACAAATTTACCCAGTTTAGCACTCCACTGTCTTAGCCATGCATTTATAAATAAATTTCATAAATCTGTTATTTGTTCAAAACCCAATGACTGATATGTGATCGGGTATATACACCTTGAGAAACTGACGAACACATTTGTGGCAGTTCAAGCAGGGCAAGTGGAGAGTGGGAAGATTATTTATTTATTTATAACACCAAGTATCAAAATGTACATCGTCACAACAGTAATATGGAATTAATCCTGATTTAGGGGCTGCTTCTCTTACTGCTTGCTCTTTGCCATCTTCTGTGTATCCTGGTATTTGCTGCTGCTACTCCTCAGCCTGACCCTTGCAAGTTAATGAGAAAATATCTCATATCTTCCGATTTCCAAAATGATCTTGGGCTTTGAGCAAAGCAACATTGTTTTGTTTTGGTTTTGGTTTCTTTGTGTTTTTTACCTCCAGAGAAATAAAAGCATCCCAGATTTTACAGATTAACTTTGAACTGAGTTAAGTTAAAATAAGTTAAAGTGAAATATCACATTGACTCCAATACAATAAAGGTTCACATCTTTTACTTTAAAAGCTGAAGAAAAAAAAATTAAAAAGATAAATACCACATTAAAACATGGGAATATACCTGAAACCACGTACCTAAGGTACAACTTACTTATTCTCTCCTAATTTTGGGAGCTTCATGACAATGCAGCCTTGGTTTAGCTACTTGCTGACTGTGAAAATGCTCATGCTGATCCTTTTGCTTATGAGAGAGGGAGTGATATGTAAACACAGCCTGTGAGTCCTCACTCATCTCACCCAGGCATATCCCCTGTCTCATGGAAGCCAGCTGAATTGCATCTACAAGTTTACATTGCAAAATTTTGCAAGATTTATCATTAAAGTCTTATATGCTAGAGTTTAATTTGACCTTTGAGTTTTTTATTTTAGAGGACACAATTTGACACGTCATTACCCAGATGTCAGATTGGTACCATCCTGCCCCCACAACCTCCACACCTACATACACATGCTGCAAAGGCGTGGGGGGGTGGGGGTGGGGGGGTGGGTAGGGGGGAATGAATAATAATAAAAAAAAAAGATAGCGGTAACTTGTAGAACTCTCCTGCAAGAAGTCACACTAATCTCACCAGTTTGAAAACCAGTGCACTGAAAAAATTTAGACATTAAAAGACCAAGACTCTTTTGTGTGAAAGAGGTCATAATTGTTTGCTGTAGCAATATTCTGAAATAACTTTGTCAAACCAGAAATACCTTATGAAATTAAAGTCCTGGACAGGAGATCTCAAGTAGTCTGTACTGGCTCCACCACATGCTCCCAGGACAAATCACAGTCCTTGCACACCCCACTTTCTTCTCTACAGAACTAATAAGGCGTTTTAGCCCATCCTTTGTGCTAGCTATTTAGACTTCAAGATCTTCAAATCAGACTTTATTATTATCAAATATTTTCCAGTGCTTAGTACAGTAGACTTCAAATTTCTGTATAGGGCATTTAGAAGTCTCTATAATACAGATAATAAAACTATTCTCCATGTCATTGCTTACAGTATTAAAACAGAATTCAAGGATTCGGATGGATATTTTCTATCGCACCAAAATCAAGTAAGTATGGAGGAGAACAAAAATGTACAGATCAGTCTGCAAACCTTTCAGATGCTTGATCATTTCATTTTGAATATCAACATGTTAAGTCTTCCTCCTGCAGGAGGAAAATAAGCTTTACATCTATTTAGAAACTCAGATGCAGCTTGATACAGGCAACTGTTCTTTAGAGGTATAAAGCAGCCAGAGAAGGTCACTGTGCTATGCAGGGTTTGCACTTCTGCTTGTTAGAACAAAGATGTAGTATAAGACTGAGCCAAGGACACAATTTAGCCTTATTATCAAAGAAGGTATTCCTGTAGCTGAAACTATTTCGGACTAGGAGACTCAGCATCCTTCCTCCAGTTCACTTCAAGTTTCATATTTTACCTTGGAAATATTAACAGAAATCAAATTTTCAAAAGGAGTCCAAAATTTGCATGTACATCTTTGAACCATCTGGGGGCTGACTTTCAGAAGTACCAAAAGCTCACCGTTACAAAAAGTTCTGAAGGGCTGGCAGACTGGCAGGTCTCCAAGGACCACTTGTGGCAACAGACAAATGACGAGGCAGCCTCACAGGGCCTTATTCTGTGCTCTGTCTGCATCTGTGCTTGGTTATCACTGACAGACAGGATTTATGATTACCTGGGATCAGTGAAAGGCAGGTCCTCAGGACTAGACACGTGAAGGGCCTTAAGAATATACTGTAGGAAATTTGCCTTGTGTAATGTCAAAGCCAGCTGTACCAGCAACCGAGCCATCAGACCATGCAACTCAATCCACCTGCTCACAGCTGCCAACGTACACAGAGGCTCCCTACTCAGTGAGGAAAGATGAGCAAGATGCTACAGCTAGGTCTTGATAGGGGATGCTCCAAATACATGCTGGAGATGACAATTTCCAGGCACCCACTGTCTGAAGTGAAATTTATAGGCATGGATTAGGTCTTTAAGCTTCCCATACAATACCTGGGATTTTTAGGAACTCAAGACAGTTTCAGGGGAAGTTTTGAGTACAAATGTACTCACTAAATCCCATACTTCTTCAGGAAAACAGGCACATAAAACCTTACCTATTTAGTAATCAAAACCCCAAGTACCTTCTTGGTATTAAATCCTAAAATATGTAGTTCAAGGATAGAGCGGAGATTACCTAGGGCAGGTCTGGCTTTAGTTCCTTTCTCTCAAGGGACTCAAACTAATTCTCATAAGAATGCCTTTTCAATCCAGAAACTTATTCAAGGCACTCTTGAACTTGCAATTATGACTGAATTAAGGTAGGAGTGAAAAAACAACCATGACTGTAGCCCACAGGCCAGGTACTTTCAAAACTTAAGTGCTGGATTCTGTTATCCACCCTAAAGGCTATTAACAGACTTCATTAAAAGTGCCCTCAGAAAAAAAATCAAGACTTGCAAACAAGTTTCTTACCCAGTAGACTACAGAGCCACTCTTGCTCTTATGCTTTAAAAAAAGTAGCTGAGCCAGAGATAGGCAACAAAACCCCCTTCACTACCATACACTGGTAACACTGGTCCTACCTCCTAGAAGAGATGAAATGTAGAATTGAATTACTTTTCCTACCCCTCCCAGCATACACAACAGAAGAAGGAATCCAGCTTTTATCCCCTACATGCTAAATTGTTCTTGGAACCACTGGACAGCTGTATAAAAAAGCAGCAGGTTACTTTTTCTCTGGCTTGGAAAGAAACCAGCTAGAGCAGGTTTGATGGACTGAGCCCCCAAGAAGACATGGCACAAAAGCTGGCTTAGTTTGTATTTCTCATTTGGATTTAATAATGTATCAGGCACTGAACTACCAAGTCCTGCCAAGACAGCTGTCACTTGATTAGACAGTTGGACAGGAGCACAAGGATTGCTTTTTGTGAACTTGTATTTAAATATCTGAAATTGCATGTAAAAAAAGAATATCAGAATTGTCCCAAAGTTGCAGCCATTTCTGAAACTCCAGCAATAACTTCGTGTTCTGACACCCAGCTAAAAATTAATTTATTAGCTTGCCTTAATAAAACCATAACAACACTTCCTGATATCAGTTGATCTGCAATAAAAACTAGGTGATTGCAAAGTACTACGATGTTGTTTGCTACAAAAGGTATGGCCTTGACACTGCAAAATTCCAAGAACATAAGTAAAGTTCTTATATAGACAAAGTTCTATAAAGACAAAAGTGAATCTTCAGAATGAATACTAAGTTCAACATATGACCATCTGACTGCTTCTGCATAAAACACTATTTTCTCTAAACAAGACAAAAAGTTGCCAATGCACAGATAAATGTCTTTCACGTGGTTGGGAACAAAAGGGATCAACTCTGAAAATGTAATAAGGAAAACAGAACACAAAAGAAACCCTGAAACCCCAAACACTCAGTATCTAGTGTTTTTTAAGTGTCATCTTAAGGAAATATCTCAAACCACTTGTCTTCACACCTCATTTCTTAACCAACAAAACTCAGTTGTTAAACAAAAACAGTTCCGATTTTAGGCTGAAAGTTGATTTCTAATGTCTAAATACTTTCTATCATGACCATCCCAAGCAATTCTCTTTTGTTGCCCCATCAGTGTCACTAATCTTGGAAATCCAACAAAAAGGTAACATTTTCCCTAAGATACTATTCCTTGTATACAAATGACAGTTTCTCACTTTTTGGAAAAAAAGAATTAAAAAAAAAATAATGTACAAATGATACTAACACAAGTCTAGATTATTCACTTATGATCACGGAGTGCCATTCTGACTTTGACATTTAAACCTATCCCTCCAGCCCAAACAGGACACATTATGAAGCAATAAAACCTTGCCAATAAAACTAATAATGTATGTTTTTTAAATTCTTATTTATTTTTAAAAGAAAGACACCCTAGCTGCCAAATTGGATGTAATGAATTTTCTTATCTTTTGGCTTTCACTTTTGTGACTTTTTCAATTATTTCATATAATATTTGTGAAGAAACAAAGACATTCACAATGTACATGGTAAAAAACACAAGTAAGCAGAAACTGTCATTCACAGAAACATCATTCCAAAGGTATCAGCCCCCTGTTAGATACTTCATAGAGGTACACATACAATTTTGACTGTTCTTACCCAGTGAACTGTTTAATACCCTGATCTTCCTATGAAATGATGTTACTATAAAGTCCTGTAAATAAATTTCTCTGCTCTAGATATTCGCCATAAACATCTCTTTAACATTCTATACTTAATTTTTACCACTTCAGTTACAGTCAGGTAGCAGGTACAATATAATGTATCATATGTTATAAGCATCATTCAAATATCATTCAATTGACCTAAAGACTATGATTTTATAAAGACCAGGTCAGACCCAGGGATGGTTAATTATGCATTTAAAGAGCATGAACTCATTCTGGTTTCAGCCATGGGAACTTTAACTAAGGTAGGAATAAGAAATACATGTGTTTGATCTTATAGGGGTTATTTTCTTTCAGCATCACAGGTTCTAAGAGAGCACTACTCTGATAGAAGCTTTACAAATAAATAAAATTAAATGGAATGAGTGGCTCCTTGAGCAATGAAATTAATATCAGCCTCATTTCCTACAGATTTGTATCTTATACTTGACAGGATCACTGACTGAAGCCTCTTCTATGGAGAATTCGTAAAAGCTTACACTCCCATCACCCACAGTCCCTGTCTCTAAGAGCACTGGAGAGCAGGGTGGCTTCTTTCCCACTGCTGCACCACTGGAGAATACCTCTAGGATCCTCACCTTTACCTGGATGTTTGTAAAACTTTAGAACAGGTTACATTCAGGATCCTTCCCCACTATCACATCTGGCTAAAAAGAGTGGGGGAGGCAGACAGAGTGGTTCATACAGACCTACTTCCCTTAAGAAACTTTAAGAAAAGGTTCCGGCCAGGCTGCTGAAAAGGAAAGCTATCCCAAAAGGATTAAAAAGTCAGCTAAAAGCCCTCAGCTGCTCAGACAGAGACTTCGTGCCAATGTTATGGTTTTACATCACATGTCCCCATTTCATTCACCACGTTCATGTTTTAAACAAGATTTCCTCCCTCCCCTCCCTGCTGTGTGAAAGACCCTCAAGTAACTAAAAGGGGAACCAGCCACCCTGGTGAAACTGGTAGTGTGTGGGCCAAAGCCAGAAAGATTTTTTGCTCTTTCCAGCTAGCAGTGCCATTTCTAGCAATGTCACACAAAACATATTCAGGTTTCTATATTGTCTTAAAAAGTACGTTGTGCCCAGGCATTAGTATTGGCTCCTTCTTCTCTTTGTATGTGAAGTTGTGAGAAAGAAAAGGTGCCAGAGACTCTGCTTGTAAGAGAACACTTGCAAGGCTTACAAGGAACTGTTTCCAGTAAGATTTTATTACACTTACACACTGAGCAAATGCTAAACACCCAAAAAGCCAAACAGGAGGAATCCTTGCTCTAAGAGCATTTCCCCTCTACTCCCCCCAACCACGTTCTCACAGTTCACAGTGAAATAACAGATTAACTAGTTGAGCAAGTTACCAAAGGTTGCTCAAATTATGTCATAAATTCATCTGTCTGGGTCCAGAGGGGGTTTATGACACCTGGCAGACAGAGCCCATTCCTGGTGCTAAAACCCCAGCAACAACAACAACAACAACAAAAAAAAAAGAGAAATCTCATCCTTCAGCAACAAGCCAGACTCCCACCGCCCTCCCCGCAGACCTGGCCAGAGCTAACTGGCGCCCAGCGCTCGGTCCCCTTCTCCGCCGAGCGGGGTGGGAGAGGCGCCCCCCGCACCTCCCCTGCCCGCTGCCCCCGGCCGCACGTGTCCCGCCGCGCCGGCGCTCCCACCTGAAGAAAAGTTTGGAGAAGACGTTCGCCTTTTCCAAAGGGGACCTCTGCATGGTTCCCGGAGCTGCCGTGCGGAGCGGTGTCGGTGCGGTGCGCGGGGAACAGGCAGCAGCCGCTAATCGCTGACGCCTCACTCGCCCGCTCTGCTCCCGCGGCTCTCCCACCTTATCCGCTCGGCCGGCTCTGATGTCACCGCCTGCCTCCTGCCCCTGCCCCTCTCCCCGCCTCTGCTTTGCCCAGGTTCAAAACCGGGAGGGCTGGGGCCCCGGCCCGGGCGCTGCCTGCGCTGCCGCCTCCTCCCCCGCCTCCCCGCCGCGCCCGGCACCGCGCACCAGGCGCGCCCTGCGACTCCCCCCGCGGCTGCCCCCTCCGCCCCGGCTCCCCGCCAGCCCATTAACTCCACCTGCCGACTCCGCTTCGCGAGTCACCCCACGCCGGGTCCCCAACCTCCTCCCATCACTCAGGTCCTCGCCCGACCAGGGGCCGTGCGGGAGAAACTACCCCTCTGTATGTGCCTTCCGCCCCCCTCGAGGAGCGGAGACCCTCCTGCCCCCCCGAGCGGGTAGGTCCCCACCGCAGCGCCTGCCCCATCACGCCGGCCGCCTGCCCGCAGCACCCCTGAGACCCGCGGGGACCGAAGCCGGGGGTAGGCTTTGGTGGGTACCTAGAGCCCCGGCATCCCCCCCACGTCCCCGGCTGCCCCGACACCTGTGCGCTGCGGGAGAGCGCAGCGGCACGGAGAGCTTGGGGCAGAAGGTGGACGGTGAGCCGAGGGGAGGATAAGCACGAACGGCAAACGCGATCACACCCACTGCAAAATACTCTTGCTTCAGTTTTTCAATTGTGCCTGGCAGGCACAGCTACCTGAACAGAGAGGAATGGGAACTGAAGGTATAGCCTTAAGAAGTTTAGCCCAAACACCCCGACTTAACACTAAAGCTGTTTCTGAAGCGTTATACACGTGCCATACAAACAAAATCACCACTTTCAGAGTGCAAAAGCAGAAAGTATGCTTAAAAGAAGACAAAGATGACAAGAAGCAGGAAAAAGAACTTGTGATTGAGTTCTGTGTAAGACTTAGTTTTATTTAATGCTTTATTGACATTATTTACACACCGCGCTTTCCTTTCACTTCTGTAACTTAAAAAACATGGATGGAAAGGTCACACTTTTCCTAAGCGTGTAGCTGTTCCCCTCTAAACTGCCTCCGTAAAGAGGCAAACGTGCTTCTCTATGGACTTACAGATTGTGCTACAATTTAACAAGCTGTTACTCTTTGCAAACATTTTTTTATTTCACCGCTTCTCGCTACACCCCACTGTGTTTTCATAAAGAATTTGTCTTTGCCTTGGCAATCCTCCCTCGCAGACTGAGGATAGCTACGAAGCGCCCTCTTACCCTGTCACCGCACCGGGCTCCTTTGTGTTTCAGACCTCCCTTGGATCCTTCCCGATTCTGCTTTATTAATGACAAAACCAGTAAGAAACACGAGGCAGGCAGGACTCCAGGAAACTGTCCACACTTTATCATGTCCTCAGACAATGCGTAGAGGCAGGGCTAAACCCGCCCGGGCTCCAGGACAAGCGCGGAGCCCTCCGGCACCCTGCCACCTAGTGGAGCCGGACCCGGGGCGGCACCCCGCACCGCACACACACACACACACCCCGCACCGCACACCCCCGCGCAGCCGGGAGAAGGTGGGACCAGTTTCTCCGGCCGTTCGGTGCCAGGCACCAGGACACCTCCCGCCACTCCCCGATGCGGGGGTGACAGCCGGTCCCTCGTCCGGCTCCTCCAGCCCCTCTGCGCTCAGAAATCAGGATGCTCAAGTAGGAACTCGGGTCAAGATCAGATGCCACTGCCGAACCCGGGGCAAGGATGATGCCACATGCTCCGTCCACCCCCGAAGAGAGTTCTTTGGGCAGGCCCTGACCTACAGATCGCCCAAGTCTCCAAAATTCTTTCACTTCGTTAGAAAACGGCGAAATACTAATTTAAAGACAGACTGGAAACTAAGTCTTCTGAGCAATACACACACCCCTGCTACAGGCTTGGGCTTTTTCCTTTTTTCAGCCTTTGGATCTCTGGCACAGGTGAATAAAGCAGAAACTAAGCACGGGATTAGACTTTTTTTATAATTTACTTTAGAAAGTGAGGTATGTGAGTCATTTAAAACCTTTCATGG
Organism: Falco punctatus; assembly: GCF_963210335.1. Lineage (NCBI taxonomy): Eukaryota > Metazoa > Chordata > Aves > Falconiformes > Falconidae > Falco > Falco punctatus. The sequence goes on along the minus strand of NC_137585.1, from coordinate 80,419,264 downwards.
ATTAGGTCCAAAATGCTTAAAATCTCAATGGCTAGCACAGGATTTTTTGTAACAGTGTCTCCCTGCTGTTGTTACCACCAGAGGTGATTTAGGAGCATTTGTAGCAAGTTTGGGACTAACAAAGACATCCCATCAGACACTGCTGATCATCTAATTTTTTACATGAAAAATTCCACCACCTCACCTTTCCATATGTCAGGCTCTCTAGATCCCTGATTTTACATACTTCTCTAAACCACAAGGTTTTTGCCTACTCTCCTAAGTACCAGGTATGGCTATGTTCAGAACGACCAGAACCCAGGGAGTGATTATTTTCCTGCTCTGTGATCCAATACTTTTGCAAATAACTCAGCTACTTTCACACACACATCCCACAGTCACAAATTCTGAGCCAGTTGTGTTTTACAGAATTACTTCTTGTCATTTTTCTCTTGATTTTTTCCATGAAGTTTCCACTGGTACATTTCCTTTTTTTTTTTTTTTTTTTTAACTGTACATTGTAGTTTCAGAGCAACTGTTATTCCCAATCTTCTCAGGGTTCTTGAACATACTCAGCTGATGAATGTGAAACTTGTCATTAGCATTGCTGTAAGCAGGAATAAACCATAATGTTTCTATCCTATCTAGGGACTGAAATACCTCCAATTTTAGTATTATGTATGAATCCCATTTCCATGACCTTTTACTTCCACAGAAATGCAACCTGATATGACACCAACTACTTTATCCTTTAATTGTATCCACATCCACTATCTACCGGCCTGTACTCTGTCTCTCTGAAGAAAACGCAGTGAGGCTGAGTTACAGAGCCAAGTGGCACGTGAACAGGAGGATGAGTAAAGGCTGGTCCCATGTGCCATCACTGCAGTAACTCTGGCTACTGCACTTGTACTGGGGCACCTCCACCAGCTGAGAACCAACATTCCATGATTAGTCTGAGGTCACACACATGGGAAAGACTGGCTCATTAGATGCTTTCATGGCCATGGTAACTTAAAGCAATTCCTACTCTGAGGGCTGTAACCCTGGCTTCTCTCTTGTCCTTGGGTACACATTCCCATTTCCCTCCAGGACCACCAGACTGTCTGTAAAGCTGCTTACGGCTTCTGGTCTAGCTGAAAACCCCACCGGAGTGGTGCGTTTTCAGCAAGATCTGAACTTCAGAGGAAGAAAATTCACTTAGTGCCAAGGTAAGTAAGGGTATGAACCCTATGGCAAGGGGCAAGGCAGGAGAAAGGCAGGTTGGGGGGAAGACTGGCTTTAGCTGCCGCAGAGTCACCGATGGAATTTTGCATCCTCTTCCTTAGGTACAGCAATACATTACAGCTCTGGAGCTTTTTTGCTTTTTATCCAGCTGCTGATTTTTAAGACGGGTAGAAGAAATTAATAATATTTGATTCTTTGGTTAGCTTATGTCAATGGACAAAGGGGTTTAAATTATTAGAAGAGAAAGTATGATCATATTAAATACCAACCCCTCAGAAAATGAAACTAAGGAGTTGCCAAAAGTCACTGATTTTTTGTTGTTGCTTAAGATGGAAAAAGCGTTTTGTTCAGTCTCATTATTCCAATGTTTTGAAAGCTTCATTATTTAAAATAGCCCTGACCAAGAAGAAAATAGTCCTCTGCTGCACTTCATCTAACTTCCAGCCATTCTTGGGAGCAGGGAAAGCAGTCTGGCCACCTTTCCGTAGGGTAGGGCTTTACTTTACCCTTCAGTTTTCATTTACAAAAATATTATTACTCTGTCTCAGAGCTGCTCACACACCAGGATAGAGAAAACCTTATAAAAGGGTTCAAAATAGCAAAGCAGTAACAATGAAAACTTTGTCAAACTAGAAGGATATATGTAATTTAATATTCAAGAAAAGCATTCTACCTGATGGTTTACAAGTATCTATTTTTAGTTGTTGAAGTCCCCAAAGTACTCTCTAGTTGTGGACAAATTAGCAGTGTATTGCTTTTCATATTGCTTGTCAGTTTTGGATTACACTACTATGAATTCCAAAGAGCTTCTCTATTCCCAGAAAATATAATGAAAACTGAATCATAACCAAGATCAAAGCTGCAGCAGCATTTATTTTAAAGAAGTAAACTATTCACAGATATTTATCAGGCAAATAGATTTTGAGTCCACATTCCTAATACTTTTAGAACACGGATGGACAGAAAATTTTAGATACAGAAGATGCCATTCTTGACAGTTGCTGGATCCATTTACATGAGCAAAAACTGTATCCCAATGTACTGTCTTAATACTGCTAAAATTCCTTGAAACAATGCTTTCAGTATCTGCAGATTATCATTCTTAACCTGTGCACATGGGATACTTTCGGCAAGCAGAGTCATGTATGCTCTCCCACACTGCATCACCAGTATTTGACCATGTCAATTCAACACAGGGTCTTGATAAATCCTGAAAACAGTTTAATATTCCACAGAAACTAAGCAGACCTTCTGCCAGGCATGTACTTGTGTGATATGAGGCATGGAGTTGGGAGATAAAGTACCGTGAAAGTACAAGACCTTTCATTCTGGACAGGCAAAATGGGCAGAAGACCACATTTTGATCAGCTCTTACATGGAAATCATAAAAAGAAAAACAGCAATACATCACAAGCTTGATGTAAGAACAGAAGAATAGTTGTGTGTTGGTGTTTAGTGCAACTCATACTGAATTTGCAGAGGTTAATTCCACAGAAACTCCAGACCAACTTCTTCAAAGCACTTCAAATTACATGTAGTTTTCAACAAAAATTATAACATCACACTAGAAGGAACTATCAGAAAAAACTCAGGCATGTTCATATCATGTTCTGTTTTGGGCCCCTCACTACAAGAAAGACACTGAGGTGCTGGAGCATGTCCAAAGAAGGACAACAAAGCTGGTGAACGGTCCAGAGGAAATGTCTTTTAAGGAGCAGCTGAGGGTACTGGGGTTGTTTAGCCTGAAGAAAAGGAAACTCAGGAGGGATCTTACTGCTCTCTACAACTACCTGAAAGGAGGTTGTGGACAGGTGGGGGTAGGTCTCTCCTCCCAAGTAAAAAGTGATAGGCAAGAGGAAACTGCCTCAAGTTGTGTCAGGGGAGGTTTAGATTGGATTTTTGGGAAAATTTCTTCACTGAAAGGGTGGTCAAGCATTGGAACAGACTGCCCAGGGAAGTGGTTGAGTCACCATCCCTGGAGGTATTTAAAAGACATGCAGATGTGGCAGTCGGAGACATGGTTTAGTGATGGGCTTGGCAGTACTGGGTTAACAGTTGGATTCAATGATCTTGTAAGGTCTCTTCCAATCTAAAGGATTCTATGATTCTATATGCTGCCATTTGGTCTGTAAAGTTAGTAACAACTGTAAGAATATATTTTTAAACTGGAAGGCACTTTTAAGACTTTTGAAATTGCTGATGCACAATAGGGGAAGTAAAAACATATTATTTCATTCAGAAGCACAGGATGCTGTGACAACCCATTTCTATTTGTACTAATGGATGAACCCCAGCGCATCAAAACCAGTAAAAACTTCTAGATCTGCTGAACTGTCATCTTGATCTGCCTTGCTACATAATCTATTGAAGTACTCACTGAGGTCTTGCTGACTAAACTTACATCAAATAAAGTCCTGAAGAAACTAGAGTCTGAGAAGGGGAAGTTTAAACTGTGGCCTTGATCACTTAAGAAAGGCATACTACTCATTTTTAAGCATGAATTCTAGAAGATTTGTTAAAATGGTGAAAGCCTGCTGGTAATAACCCTCATAATACCAAGATTTGTGGAGGGTTTTGCCACTTCAGACACAGCTTAATCAGAAATAAGAATTGTCCTGGCAGATAGGGCACCTGCATTAAAAAAAAAATACACTGTTGATAAATATTGAAGCTAATGAAAAAATCCTTGAATCAAGATCATGCAGCAATAGAACAGAACAGTTATCGTATGTAGGGGCACACTCTTGAACTTCACACTTCATAAAACATATTTGGTTCTTTGGAAGTTGCAGCAGAAAATAAGCTGGAGAAGATTTTCTGAAGGTTTCAGGGTTTGTTTGCCTTCAGTCTAGAATAAACGTGAGAGGAGTTAAGAGCCTGAGAATCCAAGTCTGACAAGCTTGCAAGGTTTATGTTTCCAAAGATAGTTCTAACTTCTTCCTCTTCATACTGTCATGTAATAATCCCAGAACAATGATATTATTGAGGTTAAAAGGGCAAAAATCCAAGACTGATACTTCTACGACTCAATAAAAGGCACATGCCAGCAATTTTAAACAGTGGAGCAACAAAGATTATTGAACCACCTAGAGCATAACAAAAAGTGCTTAATTATTTACTACTATTTAAAAGAGGAAGAGCTTCAGTTCCTGACAGAGCAGAGACTGGCATCTTTACTGAAATCTTACCACAAAGATCATGTAGCATAAACCCTGCCATGTGAATCCATGCAGCGCAATGAATCCTTAACCCACTGCTTTTTGAACATATGCTTAGTTTTATACATGCTATTCTTGCCTAAAATAATTCCATATGGGTCCAAATATTTTCTGATCTCAATGGAAAAAAAAAAGTTTGAAACAAAGACCACTGTTACTCAAGTTACAAAAGAACTGTAAGACTTGGTCTTTTTTTCTAGTCTTCATATAGCCTAAAATTGCCCCTGCAATTGCCTCTTCAGTAAGAAAGTTACCTCAATCTTCAGAATAAAAATCATATAAAAAATAAATAAAGGAGGGATAACTGCCCCGCCTTAAAGATACCCAAGGACTTTGAGCTCACTGCAGGGATAAAGGGGGCAGACAGTGCTCCACATGAGACAAAGGGCCAGGCAGCATACAATCCCCATCCTTCATGTAGTTTTCTCAGCATTCTCACCCCACATCCATTCCATTTCCAGAGGAAATGCTGAAATTCAGGTTAGTAGGTTAAAGCCTTGTGTTTAGTCAGGCTTCGGAAAACCTGTTTTCAAGCACAAAAGAACAAGGAATGGGCTCACTGACTACTGACTGACATCTTCACAAAGGATTTTCTCACAGCCAAAATGAGAAGTGATGTCTTTTTTTTTTTTTAAATGGCAGCTCACAGCAGAATATTGTGAGTTAGAGTTTAATTAAAAACCTTTCACACTGGACACAATAGAAAATCTATAAAATGCAGAAAATTTATATGGGATCTTGCAACTACTTGTGCTAAGCTAAACAGGTGCAGCTGTATTTTAAATAGTTAAGATTTTTGAGGCTAACAGCAAAACCTTTGAATTTGTGTAAATTTATGTGAAGCTGTGATTTACTTAAGTGACAGTAAGAGAAACCCACCATTACATAGCTATGGAAGATAACTGACTTCTTTTTTTCCTTTACAAAATACATTGTGATTTTTCTGCAAGAAAAAAAGCTTACATTACAGGAAGGTAAGACTCATGTTAGACAATCACAGCATAGCAGTATTAGTGACAAAGGAGGTATCAGCCTTCAAGTAGCTGTCCACAGAACTGGTTGAAAAAAGCATTCCTCCATTTAAGGAATCCCTGAGATTAAAGAATTCCAATGACACGTTTTAATAAAAAATGCTAAACCACCAGAACATAAGGCTTCATCATCAAGCCCAATTTCAATTAAACCTGCAGAGCAATCCAACACTGCACACCTCCAGATGCTGCAGGCCAAAAAATACTTCCCAGTGTTCTAGGAAACTTAGGGCTTAGTGTAAAATACTGGCTACCAGAGTTAACACTGCAAAATAAGGGAGCAAGGGACATTAAAGGTATATAAGGCAACTCAGCCCCCTGAATTTTCATTTAGTGATTTACTAAGGAAACAGCCTTTACATACTGAGGATATAATGGCTGATATGTAAAGAAATAAAAAGCTGGTCAACAAAGATTAAGGAATTTTGCAAAGACTTAACAGTGATGAAATTCATACTTCGCTATGTTCTGACCATGAACTTGAACCATGGTCTCCTACGCTGTAAGAGACCTACCTAGGTGATCATTCTCAGGTAAGTCTTCTGAGTTTGCTTTGCTAAAGCTGTTCCACTTGAAGACAGCCAAGCACTCACAGTCATGAGCCGCTTCATGGAGCCAAAAAAAAAAAAAAAAAGAAAAAAGGCAAATCCCCCAAACTTGTCAGGTATCTCAGTTTCTTCCCACAGAAGAACGGGAGAATGACTAATCTCACTATCTTTTTTGGTATGAGACTAGAAAGAGCTGGTAACAATGGGGTTTGATAGAAAATGAGAAAAAAAAAGACAAATTTAACAGCATTGAGCACTGAAATGACAGACTTAAACAGTTCTAAAGAGTTTATGGGAGAAAGCATGTTCAGATTAGACTCTAGAATCTAAAAAGGCTCTTTTAAAAGTTTATTTTTCTTTTCCTACTCAGGGCTTTCTATAATTAGCTAGCTACAATAAGGACTATTTTGTTGCTTAATGTCAGCTTTAAGTGGACAAATGTTACCCAAATATGCTTATAATCACCTCCCAAAACAGCCAATATTAGCAATATTTTTAAAGTAGAATTTGAACAAGCCAGGTATACATTAAAATAATAACAACTTACACATTGGCTTTATTACTTAAGAGATGGAAAATATTTGCGGATATAACAGTTTTATTTCAAACTGCATTTAACACAGAAATTAAAAATAGGAATTTAATACTCTACCCTTGGATAGACTTCTCCCTTGCTGGCATATAAAAAATTTAATTTACACTTCCCTGTACCAATATGAAAGGAACAATATGATCTATTCATGCACTCTAATGGGTTATAAATTAGTATAACCATTGAGGGGAAAGAACCAGCTGTGGGTCTAATTGTAGAGCACATGAAACAGGAGCAGACAACACAAGGTGTAAGTCTAAGTTATGAGATAGAAACTAAAAATATTTCATTATATTAGAGAAATGTAACATCTCATCAAATACTTGTTTCAGCCTCATTCATCTTTTCTCAGAAACAATGCAACGATAGAGTAGAATTTAGAGAACAATAAAAAAAATATGTATTTGAAATACTATATGGGAAAGACAAAGACTACCAAGCACTTCTGTTTACACTTGCATAATACATAAGAGGAAATGCTTTTGTTATTCAACATATAATTAGTCAATGACCCACGACTTTGTTAAGCTTACCAGGACTCAGGACACAAACAGATATTTACATAAAAAGGGAAGTATTTAACACATTTACACTGGTTTGTCATCAAAATGTGAAATGCCTTTGTCTTAAGACAATCTCTGTTTACATGAAGTTAGGAGACAACATCCAGTATATGTGGTCTATCACAAAATGTTCTGTAACTGTAGCTTTACTCTTTTTGTTGTGGCATCCTGTACAGGATCCCGGCTAGGGCTAGCAACCACAGAAGATCGGTCTGTCATATGCATTTGGCTGCATGAAACTGAGTAAGTTTTTATTGACAAATTAAGACAATCTTATTCTGAGAGAAATACAGTACCACTTTAGACTTTCCTTCTAGAGCTAGGAACAACATACGTGTACTAGCAAGAAAACTAAAGAACAGAAATACTTATGCATCCATTGGCCATACAATAATTTCATTTCTGAAATCAGTAATAAGAGATATTTTCAGTTTATTTACTCTATTACCTTTTAAGTTGTTTTTCTTATTATTGTGGTACTACCTACAGTCAGCTAAATCAGGATTCTACTGAACACAAGGAAAATTATACTGGCTTTCCTCAAACTACTTCCAGTTTGAAGGAAAGATAAAACAAATAAGTGAGACAAGCTTTCCAGTTGTGAGAAAACCTGCAACAAGAGGCAGCAGCATGAATATTAGAGACCCCTCTTTCAGCTCACCTTTTTCCCAACCTCAGACAGCTTTCTGCTTCTCTGAGTAAAGCAGACCTAATGCGCTTTTGAAAGAGTAGGCCCAACCAGTTAGGGCACACCTGGGATGGTAGGAGGATGCCTGGGATGCATAAGAAGAGAGAAGTCAGAAACAGAATAGACACTTGTGATTTTTAGAAAGAAGTTAAACAGAGGTATGGTGTGATTTCTTACCTCCTTCCTTAAGAGACGACAAAATTAAGAACATCAGTAAAAAAGACCAAAGCTAGAAAAAGCAGTAGAAGGTGGTGTTCCCTGAACTCCATATAGATGCTGAACAGTGAGTAGAAACACTGAAGGCTAGAAGAAAGGGAGTAACACAATTACCTTTTATTCTTCAAAGATTAAGCCACAAAAGGTAATGAAAAGAGATTTTTTAAATAGATACCATGCTGAAAGATACAGCTAAAACTCTACTGGCATGGCTGACACACCTTATTTCATGTATGTAATGATGGGGGAAAAAATACTATAAACAGTAAAACAAAAACAAACCAAAAAAACCCAACACCAAAACTGAAACCAATATATCTGTCTTGAGAATTGTCATAGGAATTCTGAATACTGTACATATGAGGAGGTTTTCCTAAGCCATGAGACATGTCTTTATTGTTCAAGCACCTTCTTGTCTAACTACAAATATTTGTACTCTACTACAAATGCCTAGGGGAAAACTCACTCTTAAACCAGAGTGTTTGTTAGAACATCAAGTGCCTGCACCCAGTCTAACATGTTCATCTATATTCAATGAATCCGAGTTGGTAGCTTGTCATGAATACTCTGCTTCAGCAGACAGGAAAAGCGAACAGATTCCATTGCAAAAAGAAGGCAGCCTTTCAAAAGCAAAGACATAGCTGACCCTCAGCAAGAACCCTGTTATTGCCAGAACAAAATGTTGATCTAATAGTGAAGAAGGAATATCCTCCATACAACACAGCTCACGAGAAGGGAATGCTGAAATTTTCTCTGTAGGTCTATCAGTTTTAAATGCATAGAGACCCATTGCTTCCTACTTGGGATATCCCCCTCGGGACTATATCCATGAGAAATTAAATTAAAATAGGTGTGGATCAGTGCTGCCCCGACAGGGGAGCAACTACTAAGTGAGATTTCCCTGCCCGATCCATGATTTTCAGGCACCGAGTTTCTATTAAAAAATATCCTTTGTGTTCTTCTAGGAGGTTGACATTTTTTCTGAATCATTCCGCCTAACTGGTGCCAGGATCCACACCCATCAGAGGCTTGCAAAACCCAAGAGTCTTCAGATATCATTTGTCTAAAATGGGCCTTTAGATCCTACTTCCTGCAATTTTATATATTTTTTTAAACTGAAAGAATGAAGGCAGAGAAAGGTAAACAATAGCCTATGTGACCAAACCAAATGAGATGTTTCTTAAGTTTCCACTACAACTCAGTAACAGATAAAGCACATGATGCAAACCCCAGCATAATTGATAGAAAAATCCCTTTTTTTACTTTTAATCACCTCTGGACCAATTAGGTCTACTACTCCCACATACCATGCCTGTGATTAACTTAATTTTCAGACAGCAGTTTCAACACTGTTAACTGAACACTACATTACCAAATGGAAAACTCTGCCTTTCTTTATATTTAATCCACTGTTCTCATTATACTTCTGTCATTGCTGTTTTGATCATTAACTGTGTCACTAGAAGCGGCTTAATAATTACTTATTGCTTCTAGAAGCCTTAGTATGAAATTCTTCCTTATTCCTCAGGTCTTCTAGAGAAAAAGAAAAAAAATCCATCCTTTTTTAATACCATCACCTGTTGAAAACTCTTAATACTATTCAAGAGATAGCTATACTTTTAATAGAATCTCCCAGAAGTATTGTAAGAAATACAGCAGCAAGATCAACAATTCAATAGAGCAATCAGATGTTTAGGTTGTTTGATCATAGCACAAGAATCCACCTATACTGAAAAGCAGTCTCTTCCCAGAGGTCCTCTCCAATAACAGTGTAACATGGCATACACTACTGTTTTGCAGAAAACTCCCCAAACAAAGATCTGCGCTTATCATCTTGTGTTCAAATTTAACACATTTCCTCACTGCACCTGCTGATAATTAGACATTAAATACTTCAGGTGATTAACATTATTCACTCACATCTGAAAATACTTATTCTGTCCCTTTATAAAAAGTTTAAAAATGTCAAACAGACCATGCTAGTATTTTTATATTTATAGGAAGTCAGGCATTCAAAATTCTACTTTAGTGTTGCAGTCAAAATGGCTTGTTTGCACTTGTATAGTTCTATCTTTGTAGAACTGGTGTAATAAACTGGGAAATTACAACAATTAATAAGGAACAAAATAAGGTGTAACTGTTTGATGGTGTTGAGCTACATGCTTCCTCCACATTTACAAAACAATCATCGCTGTAGCAAACCTTGAATGTCTAAGAATTACCTTCCCAAATCGTTACACATTACATTTAAACTTACATCACTGATTGCCATTGAAATCAGCAGATGAAGGTTCAAATTTACAAGATCACGAGTACATGTTTTTTCCCATTCTTTCCAGATGAGATTTTTTGTGACTAGATAGGAAAATACGTATTAAAAAACTAAGATATAAGAAAGGAAATAGACAACAAACGTACAAAAAGGAACATCCACTTGTTTATTCACTGCTACAAACAGGAACAGTGTTTTAAAGGAAGATAAACTTCAGTGTCATATTCAATGTTCAGAACCAATAAATCTGTAATGTGAGCAAAATTATCTTGATAGAGGAGAAAGCATGTGAAATTACACATAAAAATACACAGGACAAAGGACATCATATAAGTGATGTGAAATAATACAACTTGAAATAAACCAACACTGAAACACCAAGTAGGAAGGAAAAAAAGATAAATAATCAAGGGCACAAATAAGAAGCACAAATACCCCACCAGTTCTATGGAAAATACTCTGGGAACTCAGACTCAGTAATTCAACAACGTGGGGGTAAAGATGCAAACGGAGTAGCGAAATGTGTTAACAGAAGTGGGGTATATAGACCATGCAAGGTAGTTATAGTTACATTTGGCACTGCGGTTATAGCTCAGGCACTGAACATGTTTATTGGGCAGTACAGTATAAAAGAAAGATTGTGGCATAGGGAAAGACCTAAAGAGTGATGCAATCATTTTTTTTAACCTATAAGACCAAAATCTTCAAATATTTCTAAAAATGACAGTTTATCCCCCAGTCTACTAAAGACAAGAACTACAATAATTTGCAATAGAGAGGACTAGAAAAGTCTTCACCTTCTAGAGGTAGGGAAGTAATGCAGGTCTCCCTTTCAAGGCACACTGCACAAAATAACTGTCAAGAAATTCATAGGTATACTGCATTTTGTTTCAGTGCAAGAGTTGAGCTAGATCACTTCTTGAGGTCTGTTATGACAAGTTAACACCACATTTTGAGAATTCTTCCCCTGAGTCAGTTATGATGTTGTGTCAAGTATATGAACTCACAATCATCCTCAGATAAAGTCTTGTTATGAGCTTTTAAGAAACACAGGCAAAAAGATGTGGTCCCATTCTTACTCCTGGCAGAAATCGAAAAATTCTAAGTATGCAACCATCAGAGCACAAACAGATATAGCCCATCACATCTCAATTTACTGCCTTCCTATACCCCACGTATCACGTTAATGACTTAATAATGGGGCTTTTTGCAAAAATGCCAGCGTATGACTCCAAACAGAGATGGGATTTTCAGATACCAATCGAGAGTCCCTGTATTGTGTAGATGTACCGCATGGAGCTGCAGGCATAATGAGGACATGGTCATGGCTCACTAAGTCTTTGTTCACTCCCTAATCTAGCTGAAGAAAGTAAAAGAAAATTTGATAGATGGGTAACTACTCATCATCTCCTCAAATTGTTTAGCTTCTCTCTAAGTTCCCAGGTAGTGAACTTTTTCCTCAACAGCTCTAAGTTTCACAGACATCTGGACAAAAAGAATTTATATAGGCATTTAAGCTAGGTGCCTCTGTATAAAAAAGACCACTCACACTTGAGCAAGACAGGGCAGAAGACTCATCAGACTTTCTATTGGCAGCATTCAAAGAAACTAAATCATGTCAGCAAAAACAACAAATGGGAAAATTTACCTTGATCCAACAGGATTGTTTATTGTTTTTTCTCAAATAAAAATGAACAGTCTGAAATTAGACAGTACGGATACTAGAAGCAAGCACTCCCACTAGAAACCCCTAGGAACTATCATTTCATGGGGATCCTGCCCTTCATGCACTCCCAAGGGGAAAATCTTTGCTCTTACTCTCACACTGTATTCACTACGCCACCTTTTGTCTCACAGATCGGAGAAAAGTTGGAAGTAAAGTATCTTGGTATCAACCCAGGAAAGATGAAAGTGATCTGACAGGTCTAAACAAGCATGCAAACAGCAGAATTGTAATGGCATATTCTGTGAATATATACATACTCAATACCTTTGCATTATGGTCCCTGTGTTATCTGGGGCTCTGCCATTCTAAAATTGTCAGTTAACAGCCACGATATGACAGGAAATGAAATTAATGCTTCTTTGGTGTTGACTGTGATATGGTCTTTTCTACACAGTGACTTGCAGCTTTGTAACCTCGAAGTTAGAATGTGTTATGAAATGATTAGTGGATGTCAAAGGCAAGTAAAAGAAAAGACTGTTTTGTTAATGCATTAACAAAAAAAAAGTCCTGAATAACAAGTAGATGTTAAAAAGAAGTCATATTTACATACCAAAAGTACAAACAATGCAAGCAGGCAAAATATAATAATTAATTCTAAATTATTTGAAAGCATAAAACATCTTTAACACTGATTCCAGATGTAATGGAGAAATCTAATTCCTTTTTTCTAGGATAACTCTCTACAAGCCTAAATTACACTTAAAAGGTCACATTAATTACTTACAAATTAGTCTCTTTCAGCAAACACTGGTGTCTGCTCATGTATTTGTAACCAGTCATGCTATGCTGTTTAGGTTATGTAGATGAGACTTACATAAGGTTTGAATGTCATATTTAACACATTTTTGAAAATGTGGTTTTCCAGCATGTATTTCTTGGTATAGGACATCAAACATACATACAGAAAATTCCAAACTCTATCTTAAACTGGTTAGGATCAAAGTAAGTTTACAAGTATATTTAATAGTCCTGAATGATGCTGAGGCTGAGACTGGAACTTCCCTGTACTCACCACCTAAACCTATTCATAGTGTTTAATTACAATAGTTAGTTTTAGCACTAGGCAATTTTTCCTACAAAGAAATTATTAGCCCAAGTTAGCATAAATCTGGTGACGTATTTTCTTTCCTGCTATGTCTTCCCCTATGTCTGAACAGGTACAGTGATGGTTTTAGACTACAGTACAGAAGAACACATGTTTAGAAACATGTAACAGACTACCATTCTCCACCATTTTTTTTAAACAAACATCTGGCAGGGTGAAAAAAGCAGCAGAAATTTCATGAACTGTTCTACATGAATGACTGTAATGTACTGTAATGTTATCTTACAACTGAAGATGAGAAAATGGCACTATTATATTACAAATACAAAAACTAAATTTTGTTATCTCTTAGAACTGGAGTTCTTACTACAACTGTGCCAGCTACTGCTATCTTCATGGCTGACAATGAAACTTCCTTTGACTTTAGACAGTAGCATTTTTTGTACTAGGGGCTAAAGAAAGTGTATTTCTTTAGACTGTTGCACAATGACAGAAAGCTACATCACACAACCCATATGCCTCATTCACTAAGATTAATAATAATCATGATTTTTCTGCAAGCAGGCCTACGACCAAATTATCTTATTAAAAAGTAGGCAACAAAACTTCAGATTTGATCACCTTTACCGAAGCCAATTTGTAAAGCAGTACAGGTGAGTTTTATCCTAACACTGCAACAAAAGAAATGGGTCCGATATGAACAAGACCCATTAAATATCACACTATTGGTAAATGTTGTAGAAAACAACAAAATTGCTAAAACATTTTTTAAAATGTTACCAGAAGTATATGTGTTGACATTTATTAGCCTCGTATGATACACTTCAGAAGAAACCTATGTGACTTACAGATTCTTACCTACTACTTGTTACAACACTCGGTGCATTTAACTTAGTATCTCAGAATTACATAACTGCTTTACTTTGAAGATCTCAAGGTGCTTTGCAAAAGTTAACAGATTAGGTAAAGTATGCATAAGCAGGATGCTGAACACCACTGAAAAAAACAGTTATCTCTTCAATATATAGTTTTAAAAACTCTTTCTGATGTGCAAGCGTCCATGACTCCTATGGAAATCAACAGAAACCTAAATACCTCCATACATCAAACTCAAGGCTTTAAATATTATTTCTAGGTGGGTACAGAAATCCTAATGTAAAAGATCAGTAGCCACTCATTAGTGTTTACTGATAGTACAGTAACCACCCTACACAGCAGTAATTGCTACTCAATGCTTGTGAATCATCCCAGACCAGAACACTGATGTTTCTGGCATTTAATACCTACTGGGCAGCCTCCAAGTGCTACCTTGGAGGTATAGGCTAGGCTCAGGTTTGATAATGCCTTTAGTGAAGCAGGTTTATGCTGAGCTGTTATAATAATAACTCTTGGTAAACAGCTGACAGCACTTTACCTTCCTATATCTTGCTTTGCTTGTGTCCTTTGACCACACTACTAAACAAATAAGACTACAACTTCAGCATGAACTATACATATTTTCTAGAAAAAACTATTGTGGAATGATGTAAACATAATTTTTTCTCCTCCAGATTGCCATACTATTCCTTCCATCACAATCTAGTGAACATTTTTTAAAATGTATTTTCAATATTGTACTTTTTTAGTCCTGGTTCTTTTTAAATATTCAGTGTGTAAAGGCCTCAGTTCAGTAAAACACAAAAATTCCATTCTTAATGTACTGATCTGACCTTACTTTAGCCAAAGCAAAGCCTAGAGATGCATGTTGTGTTTTTAATGTTATCTTGTACAGAAAAAAGTCTGTAAACATGACTTCTTTTTTGTTTCCAAAAGCCCTATCAAAACTGTTCTGCAGCAGTCTCATCACAAGAAATGAAGAGATTGAAAAGGGAATAAAAATAAACATGGAAAGGAAACGTGAGAAGTTGTTTACATGTATTTAGCTTTCTTCAAATTTTTAGTTACTGATGTAACAGAAGGCTCAAGGAAAAAGAGATGACTTGTTGCACAATGGAGAAAATCTCAAAAGCTCTTCTGAATAGCCACTACTGCTAAGCTGCACAGGAATATGCCTTGTGTACCGACCTCCTCCTCCTGACACTGGGAACCTCCTCTGCCCTCAGCGTGGTAGAAATCAAATGTTACCTCTACTCTGAGTACAAAGACCAACTGCCTTTCCTTCCTCCTTTGGATAAGCCTATGTGGAAACTTCATAGGTACTGTATAATGAGCACAGCTTCCTTTCTAGCTGTGATGCTTTTAGCTCCCGGTAAAATTAATCAGGATCAACTAGAGAGGCAACAGACTCTCTCATGCAAGAGAAAGACTGAAATAGCATGCCTTGTTCTTCAGAGCTTGGATGGAAAGGATGGTTAAAAGCAGGAATAAACAGGGAAGCAGACCAGGTAAAAGCAAGGTGAAAGAGCAGTGTATTTGTATCTCTTCTGAAGCCTTTACACTTTATTTTCCTATTTGGATATAGTGTTGAACTTTGAAAAACTCCAAATCTAGTAAGAACTAGAACATATACACTGAACACCGCAAAGATAAAAGTAAAAAACCAATCACACTGAAATCCTTTATTGTGTATTTTTTCCCCACAGGATTATGATACAGACTTTAATTATATTTTCACCTGTACGTAAACCTGCCCATCCCACTCCAGGTAACAGAAACCAGGTATGTAGACAAAGTCAAACAAAAAACAAAACAAAACCCAACCAAACAATAAGATCACTAGGATCACTCATTCCTCAAGGACTTTTTCTGAACTCAGAATCACAAATTAGATATCCTCACACGCAGCTGAAATTTCAGCTTCCCAGGAAAATAAGATTTAAAGCACACTGTCTTGTGTCTGCTCTTCTACATGATAACAATAGTAAGAATCCCGTAAGTATCACTGCTGCAAGTTATTATCCATGATAGTTTGGATGATCTCATTAAAGGAATGGGTATTTCTAGGAGGAACACAGGAAAGAACTGTATGGGACAGAGGCAAGTCTGTTCATTGCAGAGTCTTACAGTCAGGCAGTTGGGATTCCACAAGTTCAGTGCAAGAGAAGTTTTGTAGGAAAGTGTTAGGAGAAAAAAAAAATCTAAAGCAAACAGCTGTTTTGGCAGCTTATAAATCTGCATTAACAGAGAAGAAAACATATCTTTGATAACCTGAATATTTCCAGTATATAGGATGATTAAGACTCAGGGCATTTTTACAGTACCAAAGTGGGTAGGAACTGCTGAGGATTTTGCTGCACAAATTAGACAGGAGGTATGGCTTTTAATATACTAGTGCCTGGTGATAATTCTGAGATTTCATGCTCTGAAACTAATGGTTTAAACTAGGAAAAGGTTTTTGTAACAAGAGAACCATTACAGCTATGGTAACAGCAACTTGAATGAAGGAGTTACATTACTGGTTAGAGACTTGGGGAGAAAAAGATGCAAATACATACACAGGATCTTATGTAACAACATGATTCAGTATGGGTACACAGGAGACTGGACTATAGCCATTTAAATACTAAGGAATTACTAGAGGGAGGGAACCTTCTTCTGCAATATCAGTAGTCATTGCTTTAGCCAAACAGTCAGGGCATCCCCAGTGCATAACTGCTTCCACCTGGCCAATAAGGAAGTCTTATGGCTTCCTGCTATTGGGCCAGCTGTGACAGAGTACCTGGAAATGATCACGAAAGTCTCTTCCACAATTAGACACTTTTGGGAAAAAAGTTTGGACAGTATCATAAGAATGGAAGTATAAGATCACTGAAAAGAGTGCAACATCTTTGGACAGTTTTCCCACACAGCATGTTCTTAGGATCTAAATGTTGGTATTTGTAACAATTTTAGTTCATACCGCTGGGGATGTGGACGGTATCACAATTACCCTCAAAGAGAAGAGCTTAAAGCAGATGTAAAGGAGGTGTTGACTTTGCTGGAGGAGATGAATGAGATAAAAGGAATCAGTAGCAAAGTCCAGTTAGCACATCCCAGGAATTCAGTAAGGGGCTGAACAGTTCCTCTCAGAAGAGAGGCTGTGAAGTCTTAGGAGCTCTGAATTACTAGTATCACTTTGGAGAGCCATCAACACAGACCACAATGTAAAACACCACCCTGATTTAATAAACAAAAGCAAAACAAGTCCACAAAATGGTATATGTGTGGGAGCTGTCACAGTGCCCAGAGACTACTGATGAGCAGCCCCAGCAGCTGTAAAAATAAGAGATAATCATAGACTTAGTATCTCGTGGTAAACCTATGATAGCAAGGCAGTTCAGTATGCAAAAATTACAATTAGATTGCATGTTCTGCTAAGAAAAAGGAAAAAACCACCACTCACCTAACGTGATAAAGCAAAAAAAAGCATTTGATTCAGTCCCTTTTTTCAAGAAGTCGTATTCCTTTTGAATTGGTCAGAGCAAAATAAGAATGTGGTGACTAACAAAAATATATGTGAATATACTGAACTATCTGGATAACCTTCAATCTTGATAGAAGTGATAAGTGATATATCAGAATAAAAGGTAAATGGGGTAGAAATTTCAAAGCACCACTTGATCATATAAATAGCCATTAGTATACTCAAACATTTGAGTTTCTAAGAGACAGCCATTACTATTAGAAGTGGCTGCCTGAGGATCAGCAGAGAGTGAACACCCTGAAACAAGAAGGTACTCACCATTCAGCAATATGATAACAAAGTGGGAGTACTACCAGTCAAGATTAAGGGGACGAAACTGTAGAACAGAGCCAAGATAGCAGAGGAATGAGGAATTTTTAACAGAAAGGATGCATCTAGTAATAGCAGGAATCATCTGCTATGGACTTGCTATACAGACCAAAGCTTCTAAGTTACATAGGAAGAAGCTAAAAATGTGCCTGACTGACACTAAAAAAAACCCAGAAATTATCTTCAACATCCTAACTGCTGTTCTAGGTTTTTTATACATTACTATGATAACAGATATTTTCATGATGCTGGTACCTAGGAGGTCCTGAAAAGGATTCAGGTTTACACCATGTCCATAAATTCCCCACTGATTAGTTTATGTGGTCTCCTTTTGACGATAGTTTAAGGCTTCTACCAGAAAACAAATTTCACAAACAGAAAAACAGTTGGTATGCAACCTATACTCAAGCTTTTGGCAGCAGATTTAAAGTTTTACATCACGTACTATCAGAAAGATTTGGCAAAGTGAACAGGATGAACATAGCTCTAAAAAATGAATTACCAGAAACAAACCAGCTGAAATTAAATGCTTTCCATCTATTCTAAGTCCATTAGAACAATGACTGAAATAACTATGAATAACTCAACTTGCTGTAGCGCAGCAGCTTATAACAAAATTTCAGGATGGCAAAACTAAAGCTGGTTTAACACAAAGGGTGATTTTACAGACCACAGAAAGGACACAGATCCCTTTAATACTTTTTACAGGATAAATGCCTTACAGTCCAGAGTGAAAGTCTGTAATATTAGCCCTTCTTTATACTTGAAATACCTTTAAAATAAAAGATACTACAGGTATATACAGGTCAGCTGAAAATTCATCCAGGACAACCTAAAGTTTGTTTCCCATTTCTTTCATGAATGTGACCTGTGAAATTGCAATCACCTGTGCTACTTTACAGGATATTTGGCAAATTATGCAAATTCCTGTATGATATTCTGCCTTTCACCATGGAACTGGCACAGCTGGTACTTCACCATCCCGCAGCTAAAAGTTTACTGGGAATTTGCCAATTCAGTAGACCCAGAGCTACTAAACCTCTCTGGGAATGATAAACTCAGAATTATTAAGTCCCTTCTTTCTGGAGCGCTTCTTGCTTGCACAAGGACTTCTTTCCTCCTCTGTATGAATAAATTAGGAGAACATGAAAGGACTGGATTCAAGACCTTTTATCACCTGTCCCACAGTTCAGTTGTTTTGTCAAAGAATCACTGAGTTTTCACTCAAAGTATTTTTGCCACAAATGAAAATTACATAAGAATAATACCGAAAGGGCATAGACTGTTATTCAGAGTAATAGCTGTGATAGAAAGCTATGTAGAATTGCACTTAAAATGCTACTGCTGTTAAACCTCTAAAGTATTAGCTGCTGTGTTGTTAGTAGAACGTTACTGCAGTAGTTAAGATTTACATCATTCTCTTTAAACATTTACCAATCCTGATTTTCCTCCCAAGAGCATTACTTTCCTAACATCAAAGCCCTTACATATTTGCTGATTCAGCCTTTTGGTCTGAAACAGAGGAAACTGAACTAGTTAAAATACTCTGGAATTGTTTGAATAAAAGATTTTATCTTTGCATGTATCAGTCCCACATGAGACAAATCATAAGGTACAGATAAAAACAGAGAAGAAATTCAGACAACTAATGAAATCTATTTAATATCAGAAGTAATGAGAGAAGATTAAAATTCAACTGGTGA
This sequence comes from Falco punctatus, assembly GCF_963210335.1. NCBI lineage: Eukaryota > Metazoa > Chordata > Aves > Falconiformes > Falconidae > Falco > Falco punctatus. The sequence continues at coordinate 80,399,745 of NC_137585.1, read as the reverse complement.
ATAAAACAAGCTGAATGCAAGTATGGCTGGCAAAGAGGCTGACTGAAGACAGACAGAAAGTGTATTAAGGACGTTCTATTATTCAGAGCAAAAGTAGGTTCTTACAAGAACACTGTTATTTACTGCACCCAGTGATTGCTATCCTTACTATTCACTGTATTTTCAACAGGTATGTTTAGTACAGGCAGACATGCAAGTACACGGAGCTAGACTACACACAGATTAGGTACTTATTTTAGAGTTGGCTTTTAGTGCTTGCTCTGATGCTCCTTGTGATAAAGGAAATTAACCCAAGATGTTTTCCCAGCTTGAGCCATCTTGTAATTGCCTCCTGCATGTAAAATGAGTACTGCATAGCAATAAGGAAAAGATGTTGGGAACTGTTCCTACCAGAGTAAGTAAAAACATACTGATATTTGGCAAATATGGATGATAGCCAGGACCTACCATACTGTCAACCAAAATGAAGAGTCTGCTTAGCTGAAAAATGTAGACAGACTTCAAGGTCACAAATGAACTAGAGCAAGAAGAATGTTGTGAAAAAGAAGAGGGAAAGTCCACACTAACAGTAACGTCTGATTTACAGTTCCAAGCAAACACACAAGGAGACATCATCTGCTACCAACTTCTGCATGATCAGCATGTTCACATTTGAAACAGCTACCAGGTACACGGGTTGCAAGGCTCTTCTGCACTATGAGTTTTTGCAGGTTGGGTTTTGTTGTTGTTTTTTTTAGTACTGGGGACTATCAGGCCTGCTACTGAAGGTTACTTTTTTAAAGAGAGGTGGCCTCTGAGCAAAGCAGCAGCATGCAGGTTCCATTTGAAGCATCTGTTGTGGGATTTTAAATTGTACATGAGATGGTGCAGAGAAAAGGGGGGGGAAAACAACACACCAACCATTCTCAAACCTTGAAACCTGAACCAGGACAAAGAAATCACAACTGTCAAATAAAAATAATTGGTAGCATATTTAAAGTAAGGAATCTATAGAGAGTACCACCATCAGTTAGAAACAACTCTCTTGCACTGCAGTGGGTCAACTGCAAAAAAGTCATGCTAAATTGACTTTAGAGTTCAGCAGCTATGGATATAAATTCTACCAGCAAGCCCACGTTCCATAACACAGCTGAGCCAAACAGAATACTAGGGAAGCTTGATCCTGGATACAGAAACTATAATGTTGAGGACTAGTAGACTCATATAGATACCAACAACCTAGATGATAATGCCATAATTTCTACTTTTCCTCTGGAGGCAGAAAGTGATACTAAAAATCTTCAGGCTAGTGATCAGAAAACTGAAACCTCTTCAGAATAAAATTTACAATTTCATAAGAACTGACATGGCTATAAAATATTTAATTATTTCATCCAGTAAATTTTTTATCTTCATTACCAATCTAACTTAAACAGACCTTTAGTACATGCAGGTAAATCCAAAACAAGCACATAAAGCTAAGCCTTTATATAAAAAGGTATGTATTACAGTTGACTCAAATGTAGCATCTTTTGTTCCAGGGGGGGTGTGTGACAGGAAAGGTTTTGCATTTCTATCAAGTTTCCAGAACTGGAAGTTTCTTTCATGGGAGTTCATTTAAAATGTTCAGCTAGCTCTATACCAGAGTTCCTCATTGTTATTAGCCTGACTTTCATAATACTTTTATGCAAACAGGTTTTCATACTTTACAGACAAGCAATTAAAACCCAGAAAAAACAGCTGTTAAAAATGCCAGGAGTACACAACTGAAATATGCGGATCATGTGGGTTTTTTCTAATACATGCAATTTTTATAGTACTTAATATGTTCTAAGCGCAGTTCTAGCTAACCTGCAAATTCCCAACATAGTAAAAGTTGCCTTACACAGGAAAAAATACAGTCATTGCAGCCACACTGCCCACAGCCCCAGCCACGGCATGCACCAGGCTGTTGTAGGAGGCGATGGAAGACATGGCCGCGGCTCTTGCGGGCTCCGCTGCCAAAAAGAAGAAAGAAAAAAGGAAAAGAGGAAGAAATACTTCACAAGCCACTTTCTAATAAAGATGAGTGAAATCTTTGTTTAAACGAATTTCCCAAAAATTCCATTTCTGTGCTGTCATGGGTGCAAGGACTACACTCATTATTCCATACAAGCACTTGCCTCTTCTCCAAGACCAGGCGTTTTCCCTTCTCTGTTCTCTTTCATTCAGTGGAAGACCAAATTAATTTCAGACTGGGACAAGGTCAGCGCTGAGCTCGAAAAGCAGTTTTGCCCGTGGATGAAATACAGAACATTGCTCCTCATCTGTTCTTCAAAGAGTTCCATGTGAACCTCGCGATGGGTAAGACATTATTACCTGTCATTAGAAAGAAATCAAACTATAATTCTGAAATTAAAAGTAATGCCCATGTATACCCAGGTGGGAGGAAGCAGGGTGGAATTTTAGCTCATTATGCTAACGATGTTCAACCTTCCCCTCATTAACTGTCACCACCACAGGCTTTGGCTATGTAACAATGCATGTACATACACATAAGTAATGTAACTGACTGCTATTAGGATAGGTGGCATTTTAAGAGTGTATTAACAACAATTTAATTTATTTATTAATTATTAATAATATAATTATTAAATAATTAAATAAAAAATTAAAGAGAGAAAACCTTCTCTTTTACCTTAGATTTACACATATATACTAATCAGAGATCTAAAGAGACAACCTCACACGCAGCCCGGCCAGGTTTAACTAACACCTCACAAAACAGCTGAGCCGCTCATAAGCTGCGTTATGTGCCCATATACTTATAACCGTGATTTTTATTGGTTTCTTTTACCTAACACTGTAACGCACAGACCGGGCTACCACCTTCACCTCACAAATTACAGCTACCCAGCCCCGAAACGGGCGCAGAGGAGTGTGTCCCTCACAGGGCTGGCGAGGGGCCGAGGACCCCAGCGCCCGCCCGCTGCTCCCACAGGCGCGCACGCAGCACGCGGCGGGCCGTCCGCGCGCCGCCCAGCCCTCCTGCGCGGGAAAGCGGCGCGGACGCCGCGGGCCACGTGACTGGCCGGCGCGGAGCGGAGCGGAGCGGGGGGCCATGGCCGGCCTGCCCTGGGGGTCCCGCGTCGTGGCGGGCGGCGACGAGGACGGCGACAGCGACGAGGACGGCTGGGATATCGGCGTCGTGAGGCATGAGCCTGAGGTGGGGCTGAGCCTCTGCTCCCGGCTCCCGCGGGCTGGCGGCCGGGTGGCCTCAGGGTGGCGTAAGGCGAGGGAGGGCGGTGTTGGCCTGAAACCGCGGTGAGGGGCGCGGGGCTCGGCGGGCCTGGCTGAGGAGGGTGGCCTCGGGAGGGGCTGCGGCTGGTGCCTCCTCTGATGATTTCCTAGCAGGGTAATAGCGTTGTACCTTCAACCCAGGAGTAAATAAAACCTAAATTTTGAGGCTTTGTCTTATGTAAAATCTTAATGTTTATTCAGAACGCTTCTCTTCCCCCTTAATAACAGGCCCTAGTTCCTGTGTCAGTATGAGAATAAACTTGAGAGCAACTGGAGCCAATAAAACTGTTGTCTATCATAAACTTCTGAGCGTTTTTTTGCAAATATGAAGGTTTAAGTGATTTTATCGCATCTAATGGGTGTGAGGCATATGGTTGTGTGAGGCAGAGGGAGATTCTACAAGGCTTTTTAGCCATCAGTTTGTTTCGTGCCTGGAATTGGAAGAAGGAAGTAACTGAATATTTGCAATATTCATGCTAAAGGTTATGGTCAGTTTTTCAGGGGGTTTCATCTTTAACTTGGTTCCTATCCAAAGGTGCGCGTTATTTGGAAATCATTGGCTGAGTAGAACAAAAATAAGGCTAAATTATTATATTGGCAGTTTCTCACCTCTGGTTTTCTAGACAGTGAGCATTTACTGAAATCTTTACAAAAGGTGTTGGAAAGATAGACTACAGTGTGCTGGGGAAAATTGTGTAAGTCTGAGTTGTCATGTTATGATTTCAAAACTTAACATGAAATACAACTTCTCTTCCCATACCCACTTCTGTCAACAAAGAAACTAGTGAATAGTCCTCCACTTAGCATTGTATGTAAGTGCTTTGTATAAAGTACTTGGTATGTTTTGTATAATGTAAGGTAATGCCACCACCAATCTTCAGCTGCATTTGCAGCTTTAATAGAGAACAACCCTGTGATGCTTTTGAAAGGAACTTGATTCAGGGAACTGCCTGATGCATAAACTAGCCTTCTGGTCAGGGTATTTTTCAGCCAAATCATTCATGATGCAGCAACACAAACACCGCTGTCACCACAGGAGTAGGAGAAAAGAGGAACGGTAACCCTTTCCAGCAATGGATTCATGCTGTACTAAGGCTCACAGCTAGTCATTTGAGCTCCGATGCCCCAAAGTCTAACTTTTATGTCTGATACATTTTTTGATGCAACCTGTGAAATGTACAAAAAAAGGTACAGAAATGTGTTGCTATGTTTTTCAAGTGCCAGAAGGTGAAAAAGAATTTTAATTTAAATGAATCACCGTTAGGAAAAACTGAGAGCAGTGTAGGAAGATAGCAGATCTGTTGAGAAAGAAGTTATTTACATTTTCAAAGAATGGAAACTTTCTGAAAAGTTAATTTTAAAACTTCAGTTTTACAGTAGAGCCTAAGCAGGTGTATAGAAGAAGGAAAGTTCTACCTTGCTCCTCTCCCACCCCACCTTTGCTTTGTCCTTGCAGAGATCACTAGTGCTTCGATACTGAAACCAAGTTTTTACAGTGAAACATTTACTAGGTTTTGACTTAACTTTTCTTTGCTGATCTAGGAGTTGGATCAAATGTTGCAGGCGAACAAGAATGAAGCTTTAAAGAAGGCTGTGTTTTGTGGTGATGTGTCATTAATTGAAGAACTCTTAAACTCCGGTGAGGAAAGTCATTTATGTAGTTGAATATTTTTAATTGAACTTGGCAAGAACTCTAAAGCTTCAGAGTTTCTAGTTTTAAAATAACGTGTCAAGTGCATGTAGGGATATGTGAATGTTTCCAATACATGATATAAGCTCTTACTTTAAAGATGGAATTACTTTTTCAGTGACTCAGCATGCAGTATTCCAGCAAATTCCTTCTAATTTATATTCCCTTTGTCAGTCAGGAGCCCTGAAAATTGAGAAAACTATAATGTGTGAACTATGAAATGTATGAAATAAACTTTGTTTTCAGATGCATCCTTAACCTGAACATATCAATTACTGAATTTGAGGTGGTTTAAACTGAGAGTGAGAATTCAGTGGGTAGTCTTGCTTTGGTGTTGGAAGGTTGCTGGGGGAGGTAGGGAGGGGAGACTGGCTTTCTTTGTTTTAATGCCCCCCCCCCCCAGTTAAGAAATTGCTTTTTTTTTTTGTCACTCACAGCGCTGTTAGGTTTCTGGTATGTGCTCTGTGTAATACTGCTGTCCTGGCAACATCAGTTGGACAAAGATTTTGTGATTCTGAAAGGTCTAATAGGGTTTATGTGGCATTTCTCTCTAAAAAGTAGTTTGTCTTAACGCTAAAAGCTTTTCTTCCTGTTCTGTTACTCAGTATTTGTCTGTAATGTGTTTCTGTTACTCAGTGTTAGGAGGATTGGATCACTTACTGGAGCATCCACAGCAATCAAAAACCACATAGCTGAGTTGACCTGCCTAGTGATAATTGTCAGGAAGTTCTGCTTCGGCAAGAAAGCAGAATATCGTAGCCAAGAGCTTGTTCTCCAAGAAAAAAATGTTTTATGGCTGGACAAAATTAGTTTCCTAGTTAGCAGTGATTTTTTTATGAGTTTTTAAACAATTACATTACTTGCCCTTTTAGAATACTGTTTGTCACTACAGTGGGGGAATGGTTTTCTTTTTAAAATAAGTAAAAAATATTGCACAGGCTGAAACATAGAGATGTAATACAGAGTAAAATACATCTTCTCCCTTGCTTTGAGAAAATATGTTCTTATTTATAGGTAGAGTGTTTAGGGGTGTCTGTGCATCAGATTGCTTAATTTTTTTGTAGCAGCCCTCCATTTTTAATTGCTTTTTTGTAGTCATACTGCAATATTTCACTTTCTGTGTTAGTGCCTGGTACATACTGAGCAGTTCTGTGCTGTCGGAAGACAATGATAGATGTCTGTAAGAGCATAAGGTCAGGCCGAAGATTCCTGTAGTCTAGTGGCCTGTCTCCTGAAATGCACAAGGTATTATCACAAGAGAATCTATGATTTCCTGAAAATACTATTAACAGTAAATTTTGACCCATGCAGTGCTGTCCTGCAAAGCAGTAGAACACAGTGCCTCTCTAATAGGAGGCCTTTCTGAAGAAAGGTAACATTGTCCTTCAGAGCATGGGTGCTCAGTCAGATTAAATCTTTGCCTCCAAAGTTGCCTTTAGTGTATGTTCAGTAGAGCTTGTAGGAGGCTCGCTACCAGCACTCAACCAAACTCAGAGTTTGTGTTGGAAGTGGATTACCTAGCAACAGCTGGGGCCATTCTTGCAGACAGTGCGAGAGCCTGTCTTCCGGCTTGCTTAGCCATTGCCTTAAGAATCTTTGTACAGAGCTCCTTTAGGAAATGAACAAGTGCAATATCTTCTCTTACCCCGACTATAAAATGGCAACATACTAAGAACAACTTGGTTCTTAGGGCGGCCCCCGACATAAGAAGGACATGGGCCTGCTGGAGCAAGTCCAGGAGCACCACAAAGATGACCAGAGGGCTATAGCACCTCTCCTGTGGGGCCAGGCTGAGACACCTGGGATTGTTCAGCCTACAGAAGAGGAGGCTTCAGGGAAACCTTAGAGCAGCCTTCCAGTACCTGACGGGGGCCTACAGGAAAGCTGGAGAAGAGTTTTGACAAGGGCTTGTAGTTCTAGGACAAGGGGGAATGACTTGAAACTGAAAGAGGATAGATTTAGATTAAATATAAGGAAGAAACTCTTCACTATGAGAGTGGTGAGGCACTGGCACAGGTTTGCCAGAGAAGTTGTGGATGCCCCGTCCTTGGAAGTGTTCAAGGCCAGGTTGGATGGGGCTTTGATCAGCCTGGTCTAGTGGAAGGTGTCCCTGCCCATGGCACGGGGGTTGGAGCTAAATGATCTTTAAAGTCCTTTTCAGCCCAAAACATTCTATGATTCTGTAAGCTTCTGAAGTCTGTGTCACAAAAAGTAATGTAAGTAGTAGGGTCAAAGACGACGAGCATTTTAGTCTGCTTTGGGAGTGGAATATTTAACACCATATAATTAATATGTTCATTTTCCTCAGATGGAATTAAAAGTTAGGACCTCATGACAGTTTAGGCTGATCAAAGATAGAGCTAGTCAATTCCTCTTGCCAGTTTTCATTCAGCAGTCAGTTCCACTCCTGTCTTTGCATGAGTGATGAAGCTCCTCTGATCTTTTGTGAGCTGGTGCAGGGAATGAAAGTATCAATAAACTATAGGAGTGAGAGGGATGTGTGCACAAATAATTTTTCAACCAGTCTAGGAACTCTGAAGGCTGAGTCAGATGAGAACCATAGCTGGCCCAACAGTGGGAGACATCAGCAGATCTGATGTAAGTCAGTTTTAAGGTATTGTGAAACCACAGCACAAACTGCTGACAGACTTAAATCAATATTGTCTATGAGAGAGAAGGCTTCTAGAATCGAGTGTTTTAGAACTTTTTCCTCAGCTAAATTGGGTGTGAATGTAAATGGATTCTAATATGAAGAGCTGTTCTTAAACTATTCAAGACCTTATTTTTTTGGTATCAAGCATGGAATTTTTCACCATAAAAAGCTGTAGATAGAGGTTGGTTGTAGTTTTTTGGACATTACCTTGTTAGCCTTTTTGAACTTGAGGTTACATTTTCTGTGTAAAACCAGCCTCTATACCATAACTATCATTAGCCACAGTCAACAAAATATCTGAAAGCAATATGAGAGAAACTGTGGTAATCACAGAAAGAGCATAATTCTTCCTTTGCTGTTCTTTTGCTTCACCATTATTTACATGCTTCATGTGATTTCTGCTGTAGAGTTCATCTGGGTCTGGAACGTATTTCTCCGCATTCCTAGTTAGAGGAGAATATTTATCTGTAACTCAGATTGTAAGAAAGCGTTGTATCTGCTTTGCCTCCTAGACATAATTTGTGAGATTATGTGACTGAAAAGCTCCTCTGCTCATGCCCACAAAGGAGGTGGAGGAACCCAAGGCCCATCATGGAAGCAATCAGTCCATCACAGGCACATCTGCACCAGCCCAGGGGAGCAGAGAAGCCCAAGGGGTGGCAGGAACCCAAGTTATGGACTCAGAGGAAGGAACTCCCAGGGCCGTCATAGGGCCCTTGCATCTGGGTGGCAGTGACTGTAGAGACAGGAGTGAGTGAAAGGATATGTCAGCTATAGGAGCTGGGTCCAGGGGTCAGAGGCCTGGTCTGTCTGTGATGCCAGTAGCTGGAGGAGGTAGATCTGCCCCAGAGGGGAGCAGGATGGGACCATTGGTGCTATTGGTGTTCATACGAGTGCACTGTCTGTCTTTGTGTGTGGTGTGTGTGTATGTGTGTGCCTGCTGTGAACACACGCACAGCACTGACACTGGTTGGACCTGGGGTTGTGGAGCTGCAGCAGCCTTGCCTCTCTCTGGCTATTGGATATGGCCTGATTTTTCACTAAAAATTTTTTTCTGGGCTTCACTGTTGCCTTACAGGACTTCTTAAGGCCCTTTTTAAATGCTAAACTAGCACAATTTACTTCAAGAACAATTCATGTAATGAGGGAGTCTGAGTAGTAACCAAGGGGAGACGTTTCTGGTTCAGTCAGCAACTATAACCATGCAGCCAAGAAGCAACACAACCATTACAGTTTCAGTTGTCCTTTCTTTGTCTTCCTTTAGGACTCAAGCTGGTTTGCATTGTGACTTTCACACTGTGTAGTACTTCAAGACAGTCACTACAAAGATGGCAGGAGACCACACAGAACAAACAAGCTGTAACACAGCTTAGACCATTGTACTTCCAGTATTTAGAGTTTATTAAGTCTCTATATGCCTGCCAAATAGATCTTTTGTCACTATTATTCAGATACATAGTAAAATAAAAAGCTTCAAATGGGAGATCTAGTTACATGGACTGCTTTTCTTAAGAGGAGAAGGGACTTCTTAAGGCTGATGGAGTGCCAGCTTTCTGGTGTTCCTTTCTTGCTAGTGTTACTTCAGTGGACTATTGGATATCAGACTAAGTTCTTGAAGTGACTCATCTACATGGAAGTTCAGATACGACTTCTAAGGGATGCTTGCTGGCTCCCCTTGTAGAACTTGGCTGTGGGCTTCAATGAAACAGTTTGTATACTGCAGACAAACTGGCATGCTGTGACGGTAAGGACTGCAGCTAGTATGTATGCATTACTAAGATTTGATCATGAATTCTGTGGCTTGCAGGTGTTTGAGGTGTTAGAACACTTCAACACCTGGCTTTCATTGAATGTTACCTCTGTTCTGATGGCTTCTACAGTTCCAGTGATCTTAAACAGTTGAAGAATCAATCCAAGAGCAGTGACCTTTTACTCCCTTAGCTTGAATGACTGTAAGTTGCTACACTGACTTGAGCATGTCTTTGACAAACTACCAAGGCAGGGAAAGTAAATACAAATTTTGCATGAGAAGGTATGCATGTAGCTTGACTGTCACAAATTTCTTAGGACAGTTCTGATTTTTTTTCAGAGCTGTCTCTTGTAAAGAAGTATTTTTGATTATCCATAATCACCGTTGGACTAAGTTGGAACCAGCTGATGGAAACTGTTCTGGAGGAAGTAATATTTGAGGAAGAATTGAAGGAAAGATGATTCCTCTTATTGCAAAAATGTATAGAGATTTTTATTTGAAAGTTGTTAGATCACTGTCTTGATCTGGTACTTGGTTCTTGGTGGATTTGGGGAGGCTGTCTGACAAGCTTACTTCTAGCCGCAAAGGAAGACATGGCTATTACAAAGAGTAACAAACAGATCCGGTGGTTGTGACTGAATCTTGAATAATCTTCTATTTCTTCTTTCTGTCGAACTAATATTTTGTTAGTACTGTATGCAAAACTTGTATCTGTTAGTTAATGATATTGCAAGGCAGAGAATTAAAGGAAATGTGGAGCAGGAAAACCCTAGTCACTATGATCTTAATTGCTTGACAAACAGTTTGCTGCCACAGCAGTCCACTTGGCTTGGCAGGAATCAAAATTTTTAATTTTGATTGAAGAAAGCGATTACACATAAGTGGAGAAAACAGAGATTCTGTGCACTTCCCTGAAACTTAAATTTGTTGGTTACATTTTCTTAAACGTAGTCTTTCTGTGGTACTTAACTTGGATTGAGAATTGAGCTTCCTTGCTGTCAGTTTTAGAAGTTTTCTGATGTTCTAGATAAAGTGTATTACAAAAATGGAAATGGTATAAAAAACTTTTCTCCCTAGGACTAAATGCAAACAGTGTGTAACCTTTGTAATGATACATATTGAGAGTAAGGTTTATAAAAAGCATGTTTATTGTGGTGCAGTTTTATGATTTCAGTGTCTTAAATTTTGATAGGTGTAGGCGTAGAATCTAGCTTTCAGTTTGGATGGACTCCCCTGATGTGTGCTGCCAGTGTGGCTGACTTTGCAGTAGTGCGTCTTCTTCTGGACAGAGGTGCTAATGCATCTTTTGAAATAGGTAAGATGTGAATGAAAAATACTGGCCAGGAATGTTCAGTACCAGACATTGTCCTATCCTCATTATCTTTTTACATATGTAGGGTGGAAAAAATCAAAGTTCACATTGGAACTGAGACCTAGACTAGCTTTCACAGTTTTGAAGGAAAAGTAGGAGTTTTAAAGTAAAAATCGTGTTTTTGGAACTGATCTGGAATCATTCGATGGGTTTTCTTGTTTTTCTTCAATCTGTCTCCCCACCCCCCACCCCAAGTACTCCCAGTCCCAACTACTTCCTTGTTCAGGAATTGTAGGATAAAGTTATATAGTTAAAACTTCCTTTATTACATGCTGTTATGAAGTACACATATGCAGAAACCAGCTAGAATCCAAAACAACAGGTAGCTTCCAGTTCATGGGAAAGTAACGTAGACTTCTCTGAAACAAGAGAATTTTTCTGTTAAGTGAAAACTTTTTTTCAGTGTGTTGCTAGATCACCTTTTTCTGCAAGAGTTCAGTGGAGCTTCTAAGTAATACCAGTTCCTCTGTCAATTTTTATGGCTTAATAATAACTTTTTCCTACTTAAACTGTGGTTAACTTGCCAGTATTTGTAATAGTAGTAGACTGAAATGCTGATGGTACAAATCTGGCTCTGAAAATTTTCTTGAACTTCTTAGCAGCTGATCAGAGTATGAGATTGCAGTAGGTTGTCTACACCAAAAGCAGTCATGCCCTTGAATAACTGGCCTTGTAGCCAACTTCAGAAAACTTCCATGTGGCTGCCTACAGCTGTGGCAGCCTGCACCTCGGACCTGGTGCTTGTTTATAGCTGTAGAGAGCTATAAATGGGGCAGAAGCTGCCGTGGACAGCAGTTTCAGCTGACTGGTTAACCAACATGCATGGCTTTTTTTTTTTTTTTTTTTTTTTTTTCAGTGTGTGTTCGACTGTTTGCCCTAAGTGGCACCTTGGTTGGATCAGGTTTCTAGGCTTGTTTCTGTTAGTCTGTGTAGGGAAACAGTAGCTAGGGCATATGCACAGCAGAGTACTGTCCAGTCAGGAACGCCGGTGCAAGTCGTTGATTTATGTGAGACCACATATATTCAGTAAAACTGTGCCATCCTAAAGTGGTACTAAATGTCACTAGTCCTGCTGCTTTTTTTTTTACATCAGCAGGCAATCACATAAGTGATCCTATACTAATTATCCTGTAATCTTTGAATCCTAATAACAGCTATACTGTTAATCCCCTTTTGTAATGTTTCAGTCATTCTTCGTAAGTGGTTACTTAATTTAACCCTTTCTGGTAGTTGTGAAGAACAAGGAGCTGATGTAGCATTCACTATGGGATGAGATCAGTGCCACATCCTTGAGAAGTAAATTCACTGGCTCTTCTGGGTGTTTCAGCTAAGCTGAACATAAACTGATCTTCTTTGCAGTCTCTTACCAGTTTTTATCTGCAAGAGAAACCTGAGAATTTTAAGGTGTTTCTTCCTTCTTCTCTTGCTGACATGTGTGAGCTATAGTTAACACTAACAGAAATAAATTTCCCACTCTTTCTCGATACCTGAAATACCAAATACAAATATAACTACAGGTTCTTCTTAAGTATCGTTCCCAAATTAATGGTGCTTATCACTACCTTTGTTCAAAGTCCTGCTATCTTTCTATTCATGTTACTGATAACCAGGTTAAACATTTTGAGTAAAAGTCTGTCAGTGTATCAGATAATTTACTGAAATGTTAATTGATTACTGTTAGGAGTTTAAGTGACTCTGAAACATAGTTTTTCATTTAACATACTGATTTATGTGTGTGTTAGAACTTCTACATGAGGTAGTTGAAAATGTATATTTAAAAACCAGACAAATTTAAATGTAAAACTAAGGTCTTTGGTTGGAGGGGTGGGGGAGAAGAAGTGGTGAGAAATAAAGTGGGGCAGAGGGGGATAAAGTATATAACAAACTTCTTATGTTTAAATATAAAATCTGACCTCAGTTAGCAATAAAGGTGTTAATATATACATGGTCTTAAAACTTCTAAAAGAAAGAAAATATGTTGTAACACTTCATGGTATGGTCTGAAGTAGGTACAGCTAAAAGTATACTTATTAAAACAGATGGTTAAAGGCATGTTTGAACTTGTGAACAAGTTTGTGCAATAAGCAAAACAGGCAGTTATTCAAATGGCAGCCTTCTAATAGACTCTAGGGCCAGCTAACTCACTGAGGTCCTTGAGGTGTGCTGCTTCCCATATCTCTCTAGGACAACCATGGGAAAGGAAATCTACCCTGTTCTGTGGGCAAACAGCAGTAGTTTACAGTTCTGATTTGTGAGCAAAGGTGGCATGTAACACCCAGCTGGCCTCAAAGCTGGAGCAAATACACTGGTTCCTCCTTTATGGACTGTGCAGATGTTCTTTAAATCCACATCTAAAACTTCTAATCCTCCTCCTGCCACTGCCGCACCCTGGTAGTCTAGTTGAGCAAACTTGTTTTTTTCCTGAAGCCCTATATAATAAAGCCTGTTACTTATACTGTCCTTTTTATGGGCCTCTTTCTCCCTAAAATTGATGCTGCTGTGTGCTTATAATACATTTCATGCACTTCTTTTATCCATTGCAGTTAACTTCCTGTAAGCTGTTTCTTCCCTTGAGCTGTGTTTTGGGGAGAGGTGGGGAGGAACAGGGAGTGAATCTACTGGTGTGGAACAAGATTTGAGTAATAAACATCTATAGATAAGCTTCTACTGGGGTTTTTGGGTACCTAAGAAGTGTCCTAAACTTCAGTAGGAATGGATGCTTTACTAGTGCCATTCACTCTCATCTTTTTGAGTGTCTTCGGTTCTCAGAAGGAAAACAGTTTTTTTACTCTTAAGATATTTAGAAAAGAGTATCAGAACACAATTAACAACTCTAGTAAATGTAAGGGCTTTTAAAGGAACTTCTGGATTAGCATGATATTTACATTTACGTATGTAATTCTCTAACTGCAAGTTTCAAAACAGATAAGTACACGGTGCTGATGGCAGCATGTACTGCACATGCTTCAGAGGAAAACATCTTGAAGACTGTAGAACTGCTTCTATCAAGGAATGCTGACCCTAACCTTACTTGCAGGTACCAGAAAACCCCAAGTCTGTGAATACAGCATAAAATGTAATACTAATATATTGCAACATTTCTATAGATGTAGCTGTTGTTGATTAAGATGATGTGCACTTCATTAGCTTTTTTGTAGCTTCGCTGCTGTCTGTATAAGGAGAGATTAGTGTCCAGATATTTATTTCTCCTACTATAGTCATTCATCTGAGTAAGGCTGTGATCAGTTTTATCAAATTTTAAGTATGTTCCTCAGCTGACAATATAAATTTAAGATAAAAACTAATCATAATACTTCAGTTGACTGCATTATAAGGGGAAGAAATATGTCCTCTGCCTTTCCAAAATCATACTGCCTCTTCTCTAAAAGGATGTAAATTAAATCAGTTATTCTTTATTTAAATTCATGTCCTCCTTTTTAGCTTTTTGTAGGTACTGCGTGTGAAAGGAATATAGCTAGCCTCCAATGGAAATAGAAAACTTCTCTGTAAATAAAATACATGTATTCCAGTGCAATCTCAAATAATCCAGATTAAAAGGAGATATAATCTCCTTTTAAAAACAAGTAACAGCTTGTTTCTTGAATTACCCTTTGTATCTCAGCAGTCTGAAGAAGAGCATTGTGAGATATCTGTAGTTGCCTAGTCTGATGCAGTGTTTCATTTTGCATAAAAAAGAAAGAAATTATGGCCTGACCCAGGATAAGATGTCTTCCCTCTGCTAGAAAAACAAGATATTTTTTGGTCCAATTGAAACTTTGTTTTTCAACTAACTGAAACTCATTTTTTACACCACAGTTCTTGTTATCGCATTACCTGAGATATGTGAACTGTCTAACCCTCTAAAAAGAACAGAATTGGAGGCCTGTTGGTTCTTATTAATAGAATTCAATTACTCTGGGGCCTGAACCTCACTGGGAGCATAGTACTGATACACAAGGAGGAAACATAGTTGTGCTGAAATGCCACTAATATCTAGTACCAAATTTAAATGCCATTCATTTATTTTTATCAGAAAGGTTAAAAATTGTTCATGAAAGAAGAGAAGGCTACAGACTCTGAAATAATTACACTTCTTGCTGTCAGATAGCTGGGTGGTGGGTTCAACATCCTGCTTTTAAAAATGGGAGAAGTTTTTGCATTATTAAACTTTGTCCTGGGTGTTTGAAAATGTAAGCCAGAGTACAAAGCTGCAGGTTTACAATTGGAAAAGCCTTTGGCTAAAATTTGAAGGGGGGGTGGAATTTGGGTTCTGACACGAGAGATGGGAATTTTAAGGGGAAAACTTTATAAGCTTAGAGTATGTTATGCATAGTTGGTCTTTATATACAAATATTTGTTTGCTATCTTTGTTTCCTGAGACGTTGTGCTAACATATGAGTTACACTTCCATGCATCAGATACAGTGTCCAGTTGTGGTTTTTTCACTTTCACAATAGTAATTTTTCTCAAATGAAAATATAAATTGACAATCAGAAATGTCATATTTGTACCAAACAAAAGTAGAAATTAGATGACAAGGTCTGGATTTTTCAAAAATCTTTGTGCTGCTTTATTCCTTTCCAGTATTTGACATTTGTGTATACCACTCCATCGTTAGATCTGAGCAGGCAGCAGCTGCTGCTTCTTGTGGGCTTCTTCCACTGTGCTCTGAAATAGGGGGATGAAATGCATCAAAGCATCTTCTGTGAAGATAAGGGAACAAAACACAGCCTCTACGTGGCACAGCAGTCCCATTTCACCCATTTCATCAGAGCAGGCAGGACGTTCTGTAGGAGAGCATCAGAACTGTCACTGAGTTGAGGTTATTGTGAGAGTACTTCCTGTGTTATCAGTTTACTGCAGGTGTTAAAAACAAGGTTCCCATTATTTGGCTGTCTCAGCTTTTAAGAACCAGAATGATGCTTGTCTTTTGTCCTCTGTCAACTGGAATGTGTGTGAATGCAGAGCAGAATACTTCACTTGCATGTCAGGTAGGGTTTACTATTTATCCTTTGCACTGTCAGGGCAGCCAGTAGACTTTTTTATTTCATGTCATCTGGAGATGATACACAGAAACTTGCAATGTTTTTGGTGTGATTCATGAAGCATGCATGGAGTGGGGAAGGACTAACGAGAAATAAACTCATTTTTGAAATGTAGTCTAAGAAAGAAGATGTGCTTAAGGCTGGAGTAGGTAAGTGGTTTCTTTGCAATAGGATAGAGTACTGAGGAGAAAGTATTCAGTAGAGTAACTTCCGATATTTTTGCTAAATTACAATTGGGAACTGCATACTGATGGCTGTAAAAACAGTTTTGTTGGTGAGAATGTGAAATATGAAAGCATAAGTGCTAGCTGAAGAGTTTTGAAAGAGGAGTAAGGAGCAACGTCATGGCTAGGTGAAACAAACAAGGCATTGTAAGACCTGCTCTCTATAGCCTTTGTAGAGCTACTGTAGCCTGAATGCTTCATTTAAGTGAATGCTACCTTGAAAAATTTGTTCTGCTTATCTTGCATCATTCACCTCCCTCTTGCTCCAAAATGTAAATTATATACTATATCCTTTTGTAAGGCCTGGAAATATTTAAGCAGTCTTTTTTTTTTTTTAACATCTCTTAACCTGCAGTGCTTTCTTAAAGGTACACTGGTTTTATTAATATTAAGCTATGATTTCTTTTTAGGGAGAAGGCATGGCCAACTGATAACCAAATTAATGCTGCTAAGGTTTGCATGTCATAGGTTGTTCGGTAAATATGGATTTTAGCAATTACATGCTCCAAGTTCTTGTTTACATAGAGTAAAAGAAACCTAATGGGTTTTCCAGTAAGCAGAGTATTTTGAGTTGATGTTTCATGCCAATAGCTCTTTGTTAGAAGAAGGTACAAATAGGTGAATGACTGAAACCTCCTTTATTTTGATATAAGCTCTTTGTCTCTTGTTCTGTATGGTATAGATGGAGGTTTGGTTTTGTTGTGTGTGGCTTTTTTTCTCTCACTTCTAAAATGTCTGGCAAAATTGAGTCCTGGTCAATGACCAAGCCTGTCTTCAGTGTTTCTGCTCTAAAATGATTATGAATCTTGTGTATGTTTAAAGGAAAGTCTTCAGAAAGTCTTTGATTTTCTTTTTTCTTTTTTTTTCAGGGTGAGTATTATAAGAACTAGACCTTTAACTGTCTTTTTTCATTGTACAGATTAAAAGTTGAGCTTGAAGCATACTGTAATGTACATGAATGCATATACATGAAAATACAGTCACTGCTCAGGTCTGATACTAAGTTGACTATGTATATTCACTTATGCTTACATTCAGAGCAGTTTTGAGGAATATCAGAAATGGTTTCGTGATGAAATTTTTGGTCTGTTTTGCCCTCTTGAGAAGACGATAATAGAGGGGGAAAATTTTCATCGCAATATTGCCCAGTTCTCTCTTCAGGTTGCATACTCAGAATAAAGCAATTGTGTAGCACCTCAATTTTAGCAAGATATTTATTGCTGCTGATAAGATAGTAAGTCTGTACTGCCACATAATAATTTCAGAGACCTTGACATCATTGTGTGATAGTTAACCATGCCAAATTACAAACAGTACGTTTCAGTAATGGTAAATAGCCCAGGAAAAGTTAAAGTGCTACAGTGCATTTTATGACTGGGCCAAGAAAATGAGAGAATTTAGTGCTAATTGAGTCAAGATCTTTGATCCACCTCAGAGCAAAAAAAACACCTTGTGATGTTATGCTCTATTACATTTCATGCCTTTCAGAGCGTTTTTTATTCTAGCACCATGAACTCAGGACAGAAAGACTTACTTTATTATGTTGGTCAAACATCAGTACAGAGGGACTAAATATAAAAAATTACATGCAAAATTACATTTACCAAAGCACTGTATTCATCTGGGCTATGTCCATAAATCTCTTCTCTCCTCTTATCTGAGTTAAGGAGAAGTCAAAAGCATGGTAAATATGTGAGTTCTGTGAGTTTGGAAGAGTGGCTTTTGAATGTAGGTGTTGAGTCTTGTTCATCAGATCTTTTGGTAGGAGGAAGGAGTCCAGATACTGAAGTTGATGATTGTACTTTTCCCAGTTAGTAGTGACCATACGGTGGTACTGACAGGCTCACAACTGTTAATCACAGTTTCTGGGCAGAGGTATAAAATACTAGGGGACAGTAACCACATCAGGTGCTATTTTTAACGGAGGCATTCTGACAGTGTCTCGTGGTGTCTTGGAATGTCACCTGAGCAGCGGTTGCGTAAAACGGAAAAAAAACGGCACTGAAATCTGTTAGCATTATATCAGCAACATTCTATCCCAAGTATATTAAAGTTCCTATCATTGCCACTAGTTTACCCTGATTATGGGTTATTTGAACGGGATTGGTATTACATGACAGGGAATTGCCCTTTCATTAGAAAGGTGGAGTAGATTTCACACATACGTGCTGAATTTCTGGACTGCAGACTTTACCCCCACTTTGAAAGTAAAGTTGAGAACGGTCTGAGAAGTTTCTGATTATGGGGATAACTTTTTTTTTTTCTACTTTACGTCCAAGTGTGCGTGTTTTTAGCTAAGCCAACTTGCTTGTAAAAATGTGGTGGAGTGAGGATGTAGGAGGACAGTGTAGGATAATTGGGAATGTCATAGCATAGAGTTCTGCCATCCCTATTGTTAATTTTTATGTTAATCCCTTTTATAATCGTATCCTTTGTATTTTTCTAGTCATATGAAGATGGCTTTGTAGCTGTCTACCTTCCCACCTCCGCGTGCTGTACAACTTACATAGATGCCGGTTTTTAATTTTAAAACAATCATGCAAACAGAGTTCAGAAGCAGGAAGGTACAAGAACTGGCAATAAAGCCTAAAACTAGGGAACCTGAAACAAAGATGTCAGCTTTTCCAGCTCAGCCTTCTTACTAGAGCTGTATGTTCCATTCTCCTAAAAAGTTCTGCTTCAAGAAGGTTGAGGACTCTCCTACTTGCTCCAGCAGATAATGCCTGGAAAAAGCATCTTGCAGCTCACAGTACACTAAAGTATGTTCTTCCACTACTACTTGATGTATAGTGTTTCCCACTTCACCACTTAAAACCCCAATAAACCATAAAATGGGCAAGTAGCTTTCATTCTCTTGCTGTGGACACACTATTACCGCTTCATTTCTCAGTTTCAGGCTTTTAATGTACAGCACTGGAGTGGTGAAACTGGCTCCAAAAGCTTCCAAAGAGACTTCCTGATTATCTGAAGAAGTGTTCAGTTTGAGGATCAGTAAACTAAAATATTAGTGTCTTGTAGCATCGTGTCCGTGCTTTGGGGTCTCAGTAAAAGATTGAGACTAAACCGTAAGGTTAAAATGTTTTCTACCTACTGTATTTTTTATATTAGTAATACACTGGTGTAGTTAATAAACATATATCCAGTCATGAGACTTCACATACATCTTGTATTTCTCAAGATCACCAACCCGAAATACTGAGTTTTCTATAGATATCTCCCCAGTGGACAGAAACCTGGGTCTAGATGGAAGATGTCATCTCTTCCTCTCCTCCTTCTTCAGGAATTTTCCAGGAAGATGAACTTTGTCTTGCTTGAGAGCATGATCCCAAACATAAGAATGTGTGTTTGTCAAGTGTGGTGAATCCTGCACTGCAGATTCAGCTTGGTGATAACAGACAGGTACTTGGGACATTTTTGGTGACATAGCTAGGTATTGCTGTTATCAGCTGGTTTTATCATGGCTTGTGGTTATCCAGGGTAGGAGGCTCCAAATTATGGCTTTTAGGACTGTTCCACTCAGCTTGCTCACTTGTGGTTATGTTTTGCCTGGTTTTTTTGACAGGATGAAGATGAAGTGAGCCTGTAAGAACCTCTGGTTGTACCTTTATGTGGATGTCACATACAAAGTTTTGGATCACCCTAAAAACTGAAAAACCTTTTGGTTTTGTCTTTTTCTCCAGCCTTAACATAAAAGCTGGGAGACCTAAAGATAAAAACAAACAAAAACCCCCACTTCATTTGTGTGAGACCAGCGAATTCCTTGCTTTTTATTTAGGTGCTGGCAGGAGACATAGTTGGAACAGACATCATGCTTAATTAATAAATTATTTATATGACTTTTAAGATTTATTTTTCTTTTACTTACTGATTGTGACTTGAGTATCATGTTCAATATGGGAAATGTCATGTGGCAAACTGTGCCATCCAAAAGGACTTCACAGGTTCTTGGACAAGAAGGTCATCTGCAAGCCAGATGGCTGAAATGTGGATGTCTGCATGGTTCGTCAAAATGATAAAAGGATTCTTCAGATCTTTTATGTGGATGCTTATCACTACAGCTTCTGTGTACATTTTTAGATTGCAGTAAGATGAACCAATACATTTAATTTCTTTTCAACTTTAGCAAGGAACAGTGGATTTTGCGTCTTTTGTATTTGTAGAAGACAAGATTTGTTTTCCCTAATGCTCTGGTCTCCCTCCTGTGGACATAGATGTAAATGAACCTTGCTTTCTGAAGCGGTGCAGCATGTGTCCAAGACATTAAATGGTACACCCTCATATACAGTGGTATGTAAATGCAGTTGCAGATTTATGCAGCTGTATGTATGTTTCTGTCCTGAAACAGCTTGTAGCCTTTGAAAAAAACATTAAAACGGAGTGCTGGAATTTTTGCATATTTATGTTAGTGGATCTTTTATATGTCATGTTTATTGGGTTTTACTTTAAAAATGGAGGAACTTTTTCAGTGGCTTTAAATGTCATTGAGGAGTTGCTTTGATTTCAGATACCATGTCTGCAGTACTGTACAGCTGTAACCCCTACATGATGTTTCTTGGAGAAGAATCTTCTGTAGCCAGTGAACTTTGTTCAGTATTTTTCCTTTGAAAAAGCAGGAGGTGGTAGTAGTGTGCAAGTTCAAAAAAAAAAAAAAAAGTTGAAAGCAGAAGAAACAAAAATGAAAACAGGCATGAACGGACTGTTTCTGCAGTCAGATGTAAATACTTCAAAGGTGATAGCATGCAAAGTGTCAAAAGCTACTTGCCACTGAATAGAAATATGCGCCGGAATGAGTGTTCACATTAGGCAAACAAATTTGATTTCTGTTGCTCCAGTTTATTAGGTTGTAATCAACTTCGGTTCATTCTTTAAAATACAGAGATCTATAGATCTCTGTATATGTAGATAGATAGATAGATACCTATATTGCTATCTTACCAGTTGTTAAGTTACAGGGGCAGATTGTAGAGTCTTTTTCTCTGTTTTTATGGTAATCTTCATAAGATCACAGGGTAATTCAGGTCAGAAGGGACTTCAGGAGGTCTCTAGTCCAACTTCTTCCGTAAAGCCACCTCTGCAATGACATTGGGCTAGGTTGCCATCTGATCTCGAAACCTACCAAAGGTGGAGACTACAGAACTTCTCTGAGTGACCAGTTTCACTGACTGACATATTAAAAATGCCTCCTTAAATTCAATCAGAACTTCTGCTTTTGCAGTATTGATGGACTGAATTAGTTATAGACTGATGCAAGTCTCTTCAATTCATGAGCAAGTTCCTTTCTCTTATTGACTGTATGTCTCGAAGGCCTGATTACCTTTCATTTTGTTTATCTCCAGGTAATTTACTGGTGTTTTTTTTTCCCCCCATCATAAGGCTCTTTCCAGTTTGTAATAGACTGGATTTTTTCCAGTGACCTTTTAGCTGTGTTTGCATAAGACAAAATATTATCCTTTTGTGAATAAGCAATAACAAGGAAAGGTGGGCGAAGTCTTAGAGCAATACTTAGGAAGGAGGCTGAAGTCTGTATTTTGAGACACATACTCTGGTATACATATGCTTTTGGGGGTCCCTCTAGTGCTCAATACTGAACTTACTATTAAGAAACAACATTGGAAAGAACAATCCTCCCTTCAAGTGTATACTAACAAGATAGAATAATCTTCTGACAGCGGATTTTTGACACAGAACTTTACATTAAAAGCAATACATGATAGTTTTTCAGGAAAAAATACTGCATTTTAAGAGACAATAAATTTTAATTGAACATCACTAGTAAAATACTTTAGCTTAAATTGATTACTTCATATCGACCAGAAATTGCACATTTTTCTCCTCCAATACTGCATTTTTTTTAAATTCTACAATCTTATTCCACCAAATAAGAAGTGTCAGGCGTCTGGAAAGATCTTTTCTAGCAGAAGCTTTTTGAGCAGGTTTTTTTTTTCTTCCAAAGTATGCAGAGCAATTCACAATGGTTTCACAATTTCACAATTTTACAAGCATCTCAATAGAAGCATAAGATCAATGGACTGTTGTCATCATGGTTTGGGGATATAAAAAAATGAAACAATAATGGGAAAGGTGGTGTCTAAGTACTCACTTCTTCAGCAATTGTAAGAAATAGTATATGTAGGAGAGAAAGAGTCAACACAAACACTTCTGGGAACAGAAAACAAGAATGGGATAAAGGACAAAAATATTTTTATAAACAATTAGTTTTAGTACTTGAAAAGTTAAGATTTTAAGTATGGTATTTTTATGTAATTCTCTGAAGACTACTGTTGGGCATACTTGGTGGGAGACAGGTCTAAATGTTGATAATATGTGTGTACTGTGTGCTGTGTCACTGCACCTGTGCACATGGGCAAGAGGTGTGTGACCTGTGATTCTTTTGCTTACGCTGTTTTTACCAGAGAGAGTTTTGCAAGTATGTAGTTGTTCTTCTTAATATTCTTCCTCTTAAATATTTGGTTGTGATCTACAGCTTGCCCTCCATGAACTGCATGTTTCTTTTCAGAACTTAGGATTTAAATTAAACTGCATATAGAATTCATCACTTAAGCTGTGTCTTTTAAAAATAATTTTTGAAGTAAAAATTAAAGTCTTTGCCACTTCTTTTTTTTTTTTTTTTAATTGAGGGGAAGAATGGGTGATTTGCTGATACTCACTGGTTTTAGTAGAGTGAAAACTGTTATGCCCATTCCCTTTTCTTTCAGGAAACAAATGACTCCACTGATGTATGCAGCTAGAAAAGGCTATCCTCAAGTTGTTGCTCTTCTTGCTGCTCACGGATCACACATAAATGCCCAAGATGAAAATGGATATTCGGTAAGCGATTTACTTCTGTGTTGGAATTAATGGTAAAAATTTTAAAAAGCAAAGCCCCAGAAACTTGCTTCTAAGTACAACTATCAGAGATACTCATCAGTATATTCTTTTGCTTTAACACCGCTTTGAGATTCTTTTGCATTAATTGTCTCCAGATTCTGCCATGTAAGAACTTACAACGGTTGCATTATTGACTGAACCTCTGTTCTCATTTGCTCCCTATGTAAGCTTGGTAAAACAAAATTGTTCTTTACAGGCATTAATATGGGCAGCACAGCATGGACATAAAAGTGTAATTTTGAAGTTGCTTCAGCTGGGAGCTGACAAAAATCTAAAGACGAAACGTGAGGAAACAGCAGCAGAGCTAGCAAAAATCAATAGACATTCAGAGGTATTTAATTTCTCTTTGAAATGGAGTTCTGTTGTCTACCTCAAAAATCTGTTCATTAATTTTATAATTTTCTGTGGAAGTGTTACTTTATTAACTAAATTATAGTGGCTAGTTGAATACTTTAGCTATTACATCTATACATCTATATAGACTGTTTTCTGTTATATTGCAACTTTTCACAGGATTTTAAATGCTATACAATAATGTTTTGGGAACCATTCTTTTTTTTATCAGAATCCTGTACTTCAGATTTAGAATACAGAGCAAGGGGATTATTCATGTTACTAATGTTGATATGAGAAGTAGAAAAAAAAATGGAAAAAATGTGTTGTTTTTTTCCTGTCTGCCAAAGTGTGTGAGAGAATGCAGGTATCAAACTAATTTGCAGTGTATAGTTTCTGATAGAATTTGGAAGTGAAAAGGCTAAAGCTAAGAAGGGGGAGAGTTGATACTGGCCGTCTTCAAAATCAATTCTTGGGAGGGAAGAAGGTGTAAAATAATGTAAGGTGGTCATCAGATCATTGGAAGAGCAGCCACTAATTAGCAGTGGGAGAGAGTGAGCTGCTGAAGACAACATATATTCTTCTAAAATAAATCTGTGTACTGCTGTTACCAGATGATGTATGGTGGATCAATCAGACCAGATTTCTATTTGCCTTGAGTAGCTCTTGCCAGTGATGTGGCTGTTTGCAGTGGCTCTTAAAAAAAAAGTATAATTCACTCTAGTGAATTGTAATTCACTTCACAGCTTTTTTCTCCCTTTCTCCCTCCCTTTTTCCCTTTCTCGCTTCTCCCTCCCTTTCTCCCTTTCTCTCGCTTCTCCCTCCCTTTCTCCCTTTCTCTCGCTTCTCCCTCCCTTTCTCCCTTTCTCTCGCTTCTCCCTTTCTCCCTCCCTTTCTCCCTTTCTCCCTCCCTTTCTCCCTTCTCCCTCCCTTCTCTCTCCTCTTTCTTTCTGTTTTGTTTTGGTTTGGTTTTTTATTCCCACCAGACTCCAGGGCTAGGCAGGAGCAAAAATGGTAACTATGCACGAAGCTGTCAGTGTAGGCTAGCAAGATCAGTGTCTGTGACTCAGTGGTCTGTTAGCTCAGGTTACTTGAAGGGGGTATGGATGCTTTCTGCCTTTGATAAATGACTTGTTCAGCAGGCTGTAGCCATATAATCTTATAACACAACTTCCTCTGACATGGAGGGAATACAGGCTTCTCACACTTCAGAGGTGGACTTCACTTGACCTGTGAAGCGCTGACTCTCACACAGTTACTGCAGAGTCGTCCAGATGGTATTAAGATATTTAATGGTCACGAGCTTCTTCCAGCTTGGGGGTCTGCTTTTTTAGGCTGTTGACAGCCCAAAGGGCTGTCATATAGACTGTCTACAGAAACTGTGTCTGGGAGGGGAGGTATTTTTCTTAATTATTGTACTGGATTTGGAGTGGGTGGAGTTATTTTTCTTCCTAACAGCCTGTATGATGCTGTGGTTTAGGTTTCTGACCAAAGCAGTGTTGATAACACGCCAGTATTCTAGCTATTGCTGAACAGTGCTTGTGCAGCATCAAGGTCTTCTACGTTTCTCACTGTGCCCCCCTGCTTCCAGCAAGAAGGCTGGGAGTGAGAAAGAGGTTGGGAGGGGGCACAGGCAGGGTAGCTGACCCAAGGGATACTCCATACCATATAACATTATGCTCAGCGTTAAAATGGGGGGGGGCGGGGGGGAGTGTTAGTGTAGTTTTTCCAAAGTAGCCATTGCTTGGAGACTGGCTGGGCCTTGGCCTGTTGGTGGGAGGTGGTGAGTGACTGCCTTTGCATCACTTGGGGTTTTGGGGTTTTTTTTCCCTTTACTTATTACTCAACTGTATCATCTCAACCCATGATTTTTTTCTAACTTTTACCCTTCTGATTCTCCCCTATCCAGCACCACACATACATGTATGTATATGTTGTATATGTATGTAAAACTGGCTAGTCACCTGAATTTCAGGGAAGTGGTTTCACTGTGCCTTTAGCTTTATTGAGGTTCTCCTTGTTACGCTGAATTTTCTAGTAACTATCTCAAAACTCACACAGGGGCAATTCAGTTTCTGGAGTCCGTGACTGCTGCATAGTGATGTCTGACAGACGGTTTGCTTCTTTAGTCAGTTGAAAGAATCCCAGTCTGTCAGATACAGTTAGCTTAGATTGTCAGTTATAAATTGCTAAGTGTTGGGTCCATTTATACACTGGAAACAGAGATGTTAAAATAATCCTATGCCTCATGCTTTTTTAGACAGATTATTGCCTTGAGTATGTAGAACTATTTTCTACAAACCACAAAAATGAGTAAGTTGGTGTATTGCTGCTTGCGTAGGGGTAGATGCAAACTTCCTTAGACTTCATTATATGTACTGTTTTGCTTTGTGTCAGTTCATTGTTGTGCTGGGATTTGATTAATTCAGAAATGCTCTTGATAGACTCTGTGGGCATTGTGTTAACTCCTCATTGTAGAGAAGTTAACTCCTTGTCTTAATTTCTCATGCTTTAGAGAAGAAGTGGCAGATGTTTCGTGTTCCCTGTAAATAGTAATTTATGGTAGAACTCTTTGTAGTTTTATTCCTGTGTATTTCTTTATGCATTTTGAGTTTGAATAATAATTAATTCATTTTGGCTCTTCCAGATACATAGTTTACTCTCTTTGGCTGCAAATCGCTTTCAAGGGAGATACCATGAAACAATTAAGCAAGAGGTTATGTACAAATTTCTGACAGCTGCCCCTGACCACAGAGCTGGGTAAATACACTATGACTGTAATTTCAGCTTATAAACACTCCTAAGAGACTGTATTTGTTCATATCAATGATTAAGTTGTACTGATATATATTGTTTGGTGCACTCCAAGAGTCCACAGTAAATACATTAATGTACTATTAATTTTATATGCAAGTTCCTTTGCATTATAAACAAAGAACATGCTCTAGATCTTTTCTTCCTCTTACTTAGTGTAAAGTATAGTAGAGCCAGGTTCCAATGGCACTTCAGTTCATTTCAACTCTGTTAAATTTGTATGCTCCCCTGTTGTGTTCTCCTTGTGTGATTATTTTCATTTGATGTTAATTTTTAATGCTTTCACTGAATGCCTGTTTTCAGCTTCATGTCGCCAGGAAGAGCTATGCCTTTTCTTTTTTCAGTGTATGTGAGAGTCAAAATTAAGTATGAACATCAGTTAAGCTCTAGAGCTTTTTGTATAGTGTGCCGCTGACCCTGAAGCTTGCAGGTGTCCTGTGACTGAAATAAGCCCCTGCTTCAGCAGCTTTGAAGATCTCTGGTCTTCTAGTACCCATCTGTACGTAATGGCCTCAGTGTTAGAACAGATCTCTCTCTTTTTAATAAGTTTAGGTTATTTAGGACATTTCCCAGGCTTTTTCTGGTATAAAGAAATAAACTTAACACTGTGCAGCAGTTATCCACGTGGATTTAGTGCTGTTGAAACATGACAGTGGCTAGAGGATGTTCTACCAGTGTTTGCGAGGTCTTGATAAGCTTTTAAAATAAGACAGTAAAATCCTGAAGCCTGCTTGAAGTACTTTGTGACAGCCAGATGTCTAGCTATGCAAATGTAATTCTGTATTAGGCAATTCTTGGGCTTCCAGGATTTCACAGTGTTTCAGTAGTCTTTTTCTAAACTTCACTGGTTTTCTCTGCATCTGATGAGAAACTGGTTTGTTTGTATATTTTTGTCAAGTTCAAGATTTTTTATATTTGCAATAGCTAGTTCTGATGTTTCATAACCTTGAGCATTTCTGGTAATTAGTAGAAATCTTGATTTCAGGAGACAGTCCCCTAGAGATACTAGATGTCTGGCTGTTAAACGCCTGCTCTTAAAAATACAGCTTATCCACTTCCACACAGGTACATACCCAGCCCCTAGTAAGCTGGGTTTTTTTCACCTAGTGGTGGTCAAGAGGTACACTGATGCCCGTGTTTACTCCCATCATAGCTCCTTGAGCTGGATGTCTCCTTCCTGCCGTTTGCCTGTATAATTTTCATCACAGGCATTCCCAGTTGTCTTCTGAAGTCCCTGTTCTTTCAGTTGCTCCTAATGCGTCATCTGGTACTGATATCAGTTGTGGATCACCATGCAGGGTCAGTGAGTGTAACTTTTTCTTGCTGTTACCATCCTTTTGTCATCCTTAGGTAATGAGTGTAGCTTCAGTCGTTGCTGTCTGCCATCCTGATTAGACAGTTGTCCTGACTTCAGAGCCCTGGACTGTGCAAGGAAATGCACATACCTCTCAGGAATTTGCTTTCTTCAGCTCCTGGATTAGGTCCTTTTCTGGTTCAGAGGCTTTCAAATTTTTGTCTGGATGTTGAATAGCCCGTTCTTTGATCTTGGGGAAGAATGTCCTTTCCTTGCACCTTTAACGGAACAAAAAGTCTTGAATTACCCAAGAGCTCCAAAACCTTTGCAAACTGGGCACTTTGAGTGCCTAAATAACAGCCCTTTGCCATGGCAGGTCATTCACACACTGTCTCCTCTTGCCAGTTGAAGGGCATTGGCTGTACATACAGTGTTTGGGTGTATATGTGAATTGCTTACTTCAAAGACTGGTTGTTGCTCTCTGTGTGTTGAGGGAGGAAGAGTTGAGCGGAAGATAACACAATTCTACACAACTTCATTGTAGGGATGATGGGTGTAAATTCTATTAAACTATTTAAAACTTTTTGTATTTTTTTGAAGGGATGTATTTTCATGAAGGCATGCTCACAGAATTATTAACTTACTACAGTGTGGAAGTTGCATAAACTCCTTCATGTGTGATTTAGGGTGTCCATCCTTGTAAAGGAATAGTAATACTTAAATACCAGAAATCCTGGAATGCAAGATTCACAATGTGCAAACCTGAAATATTTTTCACGTATTCAGAACAATTATCAGAGAGGTTTGGTTTTTTCCTGGGAGGGGGAGGTTGGTTGCTTGCTTTTTTTTTTCTTCTTTTTTTTTTTTTTTTGTTTTGTTTTGGGTTTTTTTGTTTGTTAATACAGGTTTTGATGGGAGCTCTTTGAGTCTTTGATGTGAAAAGCAGGCAGCCCATTTCAGGGCCTACAATAAGACAAAGCAAACTTACCTCTTTAACTTGAGGTTTTGGCAAAGAGTCCACTGTAGCAATTGCAGTAGTCCTTTCCGCATTGTGTATGATTTGCTTTTTCATTTAATTCTGTTCATTACAGTTGTTCTTCTGATTGTTGAAAGCTTGTTGAAAGTTAAATTTGTTTTTCTTCCTTATATCTTCATATCTTTTGATAGGATGTGGAATCAACATTTATATTTTATCTTTGTTTATATGTTAAACTCTGAACCTAGGGTGGGTTATACTACTTCCTCAGTCTAGCTTCCAAACAGTAGTCTCCTGACAACAACTTTCTTACTAGACTAATTTCCACTGTCTTTAATTACAGACATTCCTGTTTTCTTGATAACCTTTTTTGGTTTAAATGGAACCTGAAGGGTAACAGTTGTAAGCTGAATCCAATTTACATGGATGTTATCTGATAAGAATACAGTTATCTTCCTTAACTCCACCTCCAAATTTTTCAGGCTTTTGCAACACAACTTTAAGGTTCGGTTGGAAAATTTTGCTACTTAAAATGACATTTATTTATGAAAATAATTTTCTTTAGGTTCAATTCAACTCATTAGACAGAAAAGCCACTTAAAAGATTTTGATAGATAAAATTGTACCCCATGATGCTTGTGAGATACTACTATTATCAGTAGGTGTGTACAACTTCAGGTTGCTCCTAATGCTTTGTCGGGTGAGCTTTTCTATAGTATTCTGTTCTGGATGTCTCCCCACCGCTTCGATTTCCACTCTTTTCATCCCAAATCTCATTACTTATGTTTACAGTTCCTGTTCAGCTTTTGATGACATGGAAGTGTTTTTACATGGTCTTGGTCTAGAGTACATAATAGGATTACTGAAGGTAAGCCTGTGGTGTATCTGCTATCTGTAAAGTAACCCATGAAAGCAAAATGCACCTACAGCATAAAAAAAATTTCTATCACTACTAGTATATTAACTCAAATAAATGTGTTAAATTAATTCAGATAAATTTATTAAATATAAGTTTATATAAAAAGTGTTAAGTTAAACTGCAGTGGACTGAATTGGATTGCTTAATTTTGATTATGTGTGTTAGTCACCACATGATGTTTCTAAACTAGAGAACTCTCCCATTCGATAATGGTGTTGTATAGCTGGTTTTGCTTCTGAAAACTGAAGTAAAACATAACTGGAAAAAATCAAGTAAAAATTTCTTCTGAAATTCTTTTTGATGGTAGAAACCCCTTTGTTTTATGCAGGAAAGAGATATATCTTTAAGACAACTTCTGATCATGCAGAAAGATGAGCTAATACAGGTCAGTTTACTACTTTAGAACTTCATCTGGTTTTTTTCTTTTTTCTTAAATGTTTTAATATCTTAACTTCTCTTAACCTTGTAAGAATTTTTTTTTAATATCTGTTTGCAGACTTCAACTTTTTGAATTTTACTGTGACTATAGACAGACCTTTTCTAAAGTATGTAATCCCACAGATCAGCTTTGAATTCTGTGAGTTGAATTCTTGCATCTTGCTCTGGCTAGATCTGACTATGAAGTGGAATTCCCCAGTATTTCTTTGCTGCGATGATGTGGGAGTTGGGGTGTGAGCAGGAAATAGTTCTGTTTAAAATTTTAA
Source organism: Falco punctatus (assembly GCF_963210335.1). Taxonomy (NCBI): domain Eukaryota; kingdom Metazoa; phylum Chordata; class Aves; order Falconiformes; family Falconidae; genus Falco; species Falco punctatus. Next base: position 80,369,825 of record NC_137585.1, on the reverse strand, counting down.
TTGTTACCATTTTTAGTATTCAAGTATGTTTTCCCTGAAAGGAAATCAGTGACAGGACTAGCAGTAGGTAATCCTAAACAACTAACTAAACCACATTTGTTAAATGTGGTCCTCTTTTGTGAGGTGGTAATTTCTGTTGGGAAAACAAGAACTCTCTTATATTGTGGAATCTTGTATCCCACACAGGTTTGTAAAACTTCACCCAAAAAAAAAAGTGGAGGAGAGTAGATTTGGTTTCTTACAGTTTACTGCAGCTGGGAAGGTTGGCATTTCACTGTTAGCCAGGACTAAGTGATGCATTATTACAAAGTTTCAGTTTCCACTTGAGGTAGGGTGGTTGCTTTTCCTTAGTCTTTACTGGAATTATTCCTGTGGGAAATGAAAGACTTCCTGTGCTTACAGAAGGATGCCATAATAAAATCCAATTATAGGAGTCTCTTTGGAACAATGTTCAGTGCTTCAGGATGAGGGATTCTTCTAGCACTCTGTACCTGGTCTGGGATACCAAAGATGCCTCATTAAAGTAGCTGCCTCAAGCCTGCACCCTGCTACTGATTCTAACCGTGTCTTCAGCAACATCTTTTTTCCTCTTATTCTGGCACCAAGCAGGTGTGTGTTCTAGCGGCTGGAACCAACATTTGCATACAGATGTTAATACTCCTTCAGGGTTGGTGTAACAAGTATGGTTTATGTGAAGTTTAGTCTTGTAATTGAGTAGAGTTTAAGAGTTTTGACAGAGTTCGGAAGTACTTCTGTGTTCTCAGAGGAAGCATCTATAGGGAGCTTTGTCAATTAAGAGATTTTTAAGAGTTCACTTAGACCTAAATATGCATGTCAGCATGTTCTGATGTTACTGCTTTTCTGAAGCCTCAGGATCATGCCCACTGAAGAGGATCCCAGTGTGGGCTTTATATGAATCTTAAAACCCCTGTTGACAAGAATTTTGCTCTTAGGTGAGATTTTTGTGTCTTTCATCACTGTGTGAGCTGCTGTGTTGGTTATAATTGCATTAAACTGCAAATCTGGCTGCGTATATGTTCATACTCATCACCTCTTTTGATGCTGTAATCATTATTTGGTTTTGTCCAAGGGACATTGCAGGAAGGGGAGAGAATTGTGGACTTTAATGAATGGCTAAGCCTTATTGTTCCTTCACCAGACTCCAACTTCTGTTTCTGTGTTCTAACGTGTTTGAGGCTCCCTATTTTAAAGAGGGCTTTTTTGGACAAACTGAAGTAAATATCTGGGGCTCCTCTTGCACAGGAAGATAATACCTATAGGAGCAGAAGTGTCTTGCCTCTTAGCTCTGCAACAGCAGGAAGCATTTCCTGGAAAATAAGTCATGCTTTGTGCATGGACATAAATTAATTAGTGAGTCTTCAATAGAGAATTTGAAAAATTACATAACACTCTTGGCTTATTAGCACTTCATAAGTTATCCTAAATTCTTGATGCAGTCTAGTTTTAGAGCTCTGCTAACAGTTTGTCCCCATACTACTGATAGAATAAATCTAATCTGTAACTCCAGAGTTAAAGTTTTTAGTGTGATGGCAGATCGTCAGCTAACAGCCAGCTATTTTAAAGAGCCTGGATCTTATTACTACAAAGATTAATGATGACCTCTGATGGATGCCTGTGAACCAAGCTGCTTTGTATCCGGAGAACTAGGGAGAAATCCTGTCACTAACATGAGACACTTGCCTTCATCAAACTATATCAGAAAGATATTTTCTCTGTAAATGTCTTTATCTGTATTCTACAACAGTGCCTAAACAATGACTCTAAAGCTGAAATCCTTGCATTCCTCAAGTTTATAAACTCTTCCATACTGAGACAAGTCTATTCAGTATACTGTGACATGTCTATTCAACATTTGAAGGTTTTTGTCTGATCCTATGCTACTCATAACACTCAGGTCTGGGTTTTTTTTTTTTTTGGGGGGGGGGTTGAACATTGGTCTCACAAGATAGCAATAGAAGTAATTTTTCCTCTGGATGCATTTAGGACTAGGAAGGTTCCTTTCTCTCATGTTTATTAGTTTAGAATAAATCTGCATCCTTTTCTGGATTTGAGAATGCATAATGAAAAGTTGACACATCAGAATTCAAAATATAACCCAGAAGTTTAACTTCATCATTAGAGAATTATCTGGTCTGTGTGCTTCCGTATCACAGTTCCAAGACTCTCCTTCCTCTGCCCTCCCTCCCCACAAGAAAGCATTTAATTTGGCAGGAAAATGTCAGGTTATTAAAAATAGTGGCCACTTGGGCAAGATGGCAAGAATGTAAGAGTCCATGTATAACTTCACGGCTTTTATCTGAGAAGCATGTCATCTTTCATGTGTTGAGGCAATCTGTTATTCACCTTTTCTTTTGTTTCCATCTAAAGGATGACAGAAAAATCATGTTGATGATGGAACATGAGTTTGGGACATGGATTTTCAAGATCTGGGTTTTATTTATGTATTTATTTAAGTAACGAATAAAATAGGTGATGTTAGAGTTGTGCCTAAAATCAAAATCTAGACTGCGCACAATTGTTTTACAGATACAAGCAAGTTCTTGTACACCACTTGTACTTTCTTAAAACATATGGCCACTTCACAATAATGTTTGCGTTATTTAGACTGTAGAGTATAATTAAACCAACACCAACTTAAAACCTTGCTTATCCATAAGGAAGAAGGTCTTCTTGCACTGTGAATGTTCCATACATTGATCACTGCATGAGTAGTCAGGTTCTGGATAACCCTCACGTTCATCAGAGGTGGCCTGGAAAGGGAAATATGTCTGCTTTTGGGAAGTAGTTCGAACTGGTCTATATATTTCTGTCCCTTAAGTTCTGCACCTAGTACCTCTGAGTTCAGAATTACTGTGGTGGTGGAAGGCTTTACCTATGATGACTTTTATCACATCCTTTACTTCCTAAACCATATCTTCAAGATGTGGTGATGCTCAGTCACAAATTCATTTGCAGAAGGATGAAATTGTGTTTTATTTATAGGGGAACAAAGTACAGTGTCTTCCTGATACACTAGTCAAAGCTGTGTCATGATTTGCTTGTTCAGGAATGGGAAGATGGAGTCAAAAGCAAACCCCACGTTCACCGTAGTTCCTGCTTTAAGCATGATAGTTTTAATATTAAAGAATAACTACCATTCTGTTCTTGGAAGAGCTCATTTGATTTGTTAAATCTTGAAAAGTTTTTCTTGAAAAAGAAACTTCCTGCTCTTGCGTAGATCAGCTTACTTCTGCATCATGAAATGACTGCTGTAGTGCTTTATAAGCATTAAGAAAGCATTAGTTCGTACCAGATAGGGCTCCACAAGGCAAACTTGAAAACTAATAAACAGAGCAAACGTACAGCTTGACATAATAACTTCTAGAAAGCCCAGATCTTTCTTTCTTAAGGCTGCTAGTGATATTTACCAAAGAAAGTAGAGTACAATTTCTTCAGGTACCCATGGCAACCTATCAGAAACTCAAAAGTTCTTGACACCTGTGTTTAAACTCCCAATAAATCTTGTTGGGATTTTACATTTCTGAAGAACTTACTTGTCTATAGACTTACAACATGGTTTTGAAATGTTTCAAGATGCACTTGTGAACCCAGAGTAGTATGTTACCTGTGATTTTTGAACACCTGGTAGAGAACCTGGAGGACTGTTTTATGGAGCCATGACAAACACTGAGCATAAAGAAACAATACTTTCACACAAAGCGAGCATTTCTCTAGGCACCTTCTCTTCCCTAGAATTGCTGCTTGGCACTATACAAGAAAGTGAGACTGTCTGGCTTTTTGATCTCTGATGTGTTGTCAGCCATTCATTCAAAATTCTTTCTGCAATAATTACAGAAATATGGGAGACTGCAGACACTAACATCTTCCAGATTTCTGAGGCTGCAGCAGGGAACTTGAGGCCCTCAAAACATCAGTGAGAGTCCCATATATTCTAGCTTCGGACACTGTGGGATCCTTGCAGTCTCAAATTCCAGAGTGGTCCACTCCTCCTGAATCCGGGTGCTCAGCTGGAGAATTAGGAACAAAGTCCTACTTGAAGCTGGCATTATGAGGTTTTTCACTTGTGTGGAGAAGCATCCTTAGGGCTGCTAAGATCAGAAGTCCTGTGTTGCACAGCGGCCTGTTAGACGAGCAAGGGAAAATACTGAATGTGCCACAGAGGCACTTCCCTTTTAAGAAATGAACTTTTTTTCTTTAAGTGTTCTGCAAGAAAACTCTTAGCCTACAATTTAAATATGAGTTAAATTTTCATCTGAAATAGTTGATGGATAACACAGCTGACAATGTTTTGTGTCCCAGGCATCACTTGGAGAATCTCAGTTACATAGTGTTTATCTCCTGAAGAAAATTCTTCAGCTAAAAAAGACAAAAAGCATTGAACACTTCAGAACTTTTCTGTTGTTGTTGGAAGCATTAACCAGGAATATAGAAGATGACCTGATTTGAGCTTAGGGACTTTATAAACTGACGTCAAGTAGTATTTGGGCTTGGTCTTAATTTGAGGTGAGAAATCTATTCTGAGTTTATAAGTATGCTGTCCTTGAGATACATAAAAAAGGCTGCTTTTACAGGCTGTTTCTTGGTAGAAACATCTGGCTGAACGTCTCTTTAACAGATCATATTCTCTCTACTGGTTTCTGATCATTCAAAGTTTTGGAGGTAGTATGAACCAACTAGATTTCTTTGTAGATGTAACATACTTTAAATGAGATTCTGTAAGAAAAGAAGGTTTTAGAAAGGTATCATATCTTATGAGACCAATTTCTCTAACTGGAAAAAAATATAAACCAAAAAGCTTGTAAAAGCCCTTCTTAAAATCTGGCCTCTTTCTGTAAAATTCTTCATTTGATGCTGATTTATATAGTTTCCATTCTTTCTGAGTAAAAATCATGATGATTGGTTATTTTGCTGTAAGAGATGACTGAGATGATTCTGAAATAGATGAGTATAACATCCTAACAACACAGGGATACTTACAAAAACTGCTATGAGTTTTTTTATAATCCTTAAACAGATTTTCAGAATATCCTGTGCAATTTCAGCTTGGCTTTTCCTCAGCTCTTGCAGTTTTGTTTTGCATCATTGAACATTTTCTGTGGTTTTATTTTTTTCTCTTGGCAGTTATATACATTGTATTTTTTGCAATAACTTTAAAACAACTTCTTTTGACTCAATAATTAGAAGCTCACACAATAAATGGTACTATACTGTTATGTCTAATAAGTATTAAAAGTGAATTATATTTGGAATTACTTTTTAAATTTAGATCGGCATTACAAATCCTGGAGATCAACAGAAACTCCTAGATGCTATTAAGGAGCTACAAGTGGAAGAAATAAGTATTGGAGACCTCCCTGAAGTGGTAAAGCTGGAATTGAGGTAATAACTGTATACCTAAGGAAATGGAAGTGAAATATGAACAATCTAAGGTGCCTGCATTTTTTTCTGTAACTCAAAGGTAAAATTCTCTCACGCCTTATCCCATGCATAACATTCATGAGGGTGTATGCCAGTTAGTGGATTATGAGGGCTGGTGATAGGTGTACAAAGAAAGCTGGAAGCATAGATTCCTGCTGTAGGTATCTTTTGATGGGTTATATTGCCATTTTATGCCATTACTTTGGCCATCTTTTTTAGTGATTGGTTCTTTCTTTGTACCTCAGACAGGGTTTCATGGCCTTGCTGTGCCGGTTTTTTACTGCCTGGTGTTCATATCATAAACTATGAAACTGGCTTCTTGGGTTCTAATATTAACTCATTCCTTAATTTCTTTGATAGGCTCCAATGAGCATTGGTTTTTTTATTTCTCTGTGGAAATGGGGTCTTGCCCTGCTTGCTTCTCCGTGCTTCAAGATTGTCATGGCACGGATCCTTACAAACCCCATATGATGTGGTCTCTGAAATTCTCCATCGTGTCTGTAGACAAGGCAGGCTCTGTTAGTCTTGCACTCAATTTTTTCTGATTGTAAGATGCAATAAAAAGATGTGTGAGAGGGAGAGATGCCTATAATTTCTGCATAGGAGTTTAATTTTCAACTAATAAATTAATTACTTGTACATGTCTGAAATCATAAATGCGACTGTTGTAGAGATGTAGGATTTTTTTCCTTGTTTTTCTCTTCCACTGGAAGCAGTTTTAATTGGCTTCCAAAAGACCCTTTTATTAAATTACAAGTGAAAAACTTACTGAGCTGTTTTCCTTATCATGGATTATATTTACCAGTAGAAATAGGTTTATAAGGAAACTTTTTTCAGAAAGTGTTACTCCTTCAGACTTTCATTCCAACTTGATATTTTTCCCATTACAGGTTCTTTTTTACAGCCTTAAGCATCAGCTCTGCAATACCTGTCATACTTCTAGTATAGCCTTGTACAGTCTCATGAAAGCCAGGCCTGAGATGAGAGGGACGTCCCTTAGCAACCTTATTAAACTTCATCAGTCCCCTAAGCCCTGGTAGAGCACTCCCCACATCCAGTTCAAAAAGTAGAATGAAGGCTATATTAAGCATGGAGTTGTCTTAAGATTTGTTTAACCTCTTATCCTCTATTTTGTTGTGTAAATATCATTTTTTCCAGAAGAGAGACATAGGCTTGAATTTAGGTTCTGTGCTCGTATATTCCCTCTTCTTTTTCCCAGAACTGTAGCAGAATAGCTCCTGAAAATAGGAGTATTATGATACTTCAATTTGCAAAAGTTTTAGAAATGGACTCAGGCAGAAAAGGGTGGCTCGCCTTTCAGAGGCTTTAGTCAGCTGAACCACAGTTCAACCACAGTTTGTTTAACGTAGAGAAGAGTGGTTTGGAGATACTGCTCCTTCCTCGTACCATAGCTGCATCACTATTAAGTTAGGTTCTCTGTGCTCGTTTCTCTCTTCCCAGTCCCACCACCATTTGCATAGCATTGTGTTGCCTTACTTGAAGTGGCCTGGCTAGCATAGTACTCGGGGAAACAACCCCTCCTTGCATCCAGTCTGCTCATTAAGTCACTTTATTCTTGGAAAAGTAAAGGATCAGTTCCTCTTTAAAGTGTGTGTATCTCCCTCTTGACAAGTGACCTGACAGCTGTGCTGCAACTCTGCTAGGTATTTCTTCCCCCTCCAGAATAGTGGGGAGAGATGTCTGCGTTATTTAGGTACCATAAGGCTAGACTCTTCATCACTTACATTGTTCGTTGGACCAAAGAATGTCCATACTTGGGTTCAAGTTCATTCTGTACACGTCACCATCCTTTAGAGGTAGCTGAATTGCACTGATTGTGTGTATTAGCCGTCATGTCATGGTGTGGCCCTACTGCAGCATTGTGTTTTGTGTTTTAGTTATGAGTCTGTCTAGTATATACTCCATTCCCATCTAGTCATTCTTACATATGCTGATTGCTCCTTATGCGGATACTGTGCCTGTATCTCTATCCATTACTGTGTTTATACAAAATAAGCTTTGCAGCCTGCTTGAGTTATGTTTTTGCAGCATGATGCCAAGTTTGAGCTGTAGGATGTGGGAGGACATGCAGGGCACTTGGGGAAGGTCTTGAAAGACTCCGGTGGACTGGGAGAGCAGGGTGTTCATGTTCTAGTGCGGGACTTGATGCTGCTTCTAGTCTGTGAGATTTCATTTGACAGATGGACCACTCAGTGGATAAGGAATCGGCTTCGGTGGTTGCAGTCAAAGAGTTGTGGTCAGTGGCCTGATGTCCAAGTAGAGACCAGTGACGAGTGACATTCTTCAGGTGTCAGTATTGAGACGGGCACTGTTTAACATCTTTCTTAGCAACATGGACAGTAGGATTGAGTACGCCCTCGGCATGTTTGCCGATGACACCAAGCTGTGTGGTGCAGTTAACATGCTGGAGGGAAGGGAGGCCATCCGGGGGGAACCTTGCAGGCTTGAGAGGTGGGCCTGTTCGAACCTCATTAAGTTCATCAAGGCCAAGTGTAAGGTCCTGCACGTGGGTCAAGGAAATCCCAAGCACAAATACAGGCTGGGTGAAGAATGGACTGAGAGCAGCCCTGTGGAGAAAGACAGGGTATTGGTGGACAAGCAGCTCAACATGACCTGGCAATGTGCGCTTGCAGCCCAGAAAGCCAACCATACCCTGGGCTGCATCGAAAGAAGCCTGACCAGCAGGTTGAGGGGGGAGATTCTCCACCACTACTCCACTCTCATGGGAACCCACCTGGTGTACTACGTTCAGCTCTGGTGCCCCTGATACAAGAAGGACGTGGACCTGTTGGAGTGAGTCCACAGCAGGGCCACAAAGATGACCAGAGGGCTGGAGCTCCTCTCCTGTGAAGACAGGCTGAGAGACTTGGGGTTGCTCAGCCTGGAGAAGAGGAGGCTTCAGAGAAACCTTAGAGCAGCCTTCCAGTACCTGACGGGGGCCTACAGGAAAGCTGGAGAGGGAGTTTTGACAAGGGCTTGTAGTGCTAGGACAAGGGGGAATGACTTGAAACTGAAAGAGGATAGATTTAGATTAAATATAAGGAAGAAACTCTTCACTATGAGAGTGGTGAGGCACTGGCACAGGTTTCCCAGAGAAGTTGTGGATGCCCCATCCCTGGGAGTGTTCAAGGCCAGGTTGGATGGGGCTTTGATCAGCCTGGTCTAGTGGAAGGTGTCCCTGCCCATGGCAGGGGGGTTGGAGCCAGATGAGCTTTAAGGTCCCTTCCAACCCAAACCACTCTATGATTCTATGATTCTCCATCAAAACCAAGTGTGTACGTTCAGAAGACAATCCAGGTGCAAACTAGTACATAGGCTGTAAGAGTGAAGAACTAAAGTTCCAGCACACAAGAGGGTACAAACCAGTATGATGTGGATACACCATAAATCCTGTTGACAGCACCTGTACTGTTCTTGTTAATATAGGCTTTGCTGCTGAGCGGAGGTAGTAGGCCAGGCGTCTAGGTGTCCGGCTGTCCAAGTTAGACACCTTTAGAAAAGGGTTTTGACTCTTCAGCAAGAGATAATTAGCTGCACTTTAAGATGACTTTGCCTAGTTCAAGCTTCATGCGGTTTTGTGCTAGAAATGTATGCAATGTATGCTTTTTTCAGACTGTTCTGTAGTGGTGTTTAGTATATACATTGAAGCAGAACAGCTTAAAAATGTGAACAGAGGAACTAAGCAGAGAAATATAAAAAGTTAGCAGTTCAGTGCATGTGTGGCCAAATACAATAAAAAACCTACATGATGTCTGGTGCAGTCTCACACACCGATGACATAGCGAATTTCTAGTACAATATGGGTTTAGAACATACGTAGTTCTCAAGACCAGAAAATAATGGATTGATTAAAGATTGTACACAAAATATGACAGCATTTCAGTTATGGCAAGCACTGCATAGTTTTCTAGAAAATGGCTTGACATGTATTCTAGGAATCTGACCTTGAGACTAAAATTATAGGCTATGTTTACATGCTATTATATAAAGATTTTACTACCCACTGGTTCAAAGTCATTCTGTGAGAAGGAAAATCAGTCATTAAGTCATAGAAAAACTAACATAGTAGGAAATGTTGAACTGATTGATTATAAACTCATAGTGTCTAGCACTGTTTAGCCACTGGTGTTTTGACAGCCATTAATTCTTTTAAAAAGTGATTCCTTTTTGAAAACTTTATTTCCATTTGCAAATATAAGAACATGTCACTGCAACAGATACAAAATTCTATGAAAATGGTTTTTAAGACCTATTATTGGTATAATAATGAAGTATGAGAAGTGTAAATGTTAGTCTTTCCTTTTTCCCCCCCTCCCCATTTCATGCCTATGACATATTTTATTTTTCACTGAGAATCCTTCCAGAATTCCTAAAAATAATTTATTTTGTGACAGAACACAGAAGGTACTGTAACTGATCCTAGCCAGCTAAAAAGTTGTTTCTAAGTAGAAGGAAATTTTCATGAACGTGGCTTGACTGTAGTAATGTGGGAAAACTTTCAGACTATCTCCAGATTTGTTTAATTTTTTTTAGGGTTTGTTTTTTTACCCTAAATATTCTGTTCAGTTTTTGTTCTGAAATAAATACTGATTTATTTTATAAAAACAAGCTTACAGGCTTTCTTACTTCCTTGTCCTCATAGAAACTGTGAAAAGTCTTGCTTTTTAACCTCCAGCATCCGTACTGGTGCTTCTATATATTTCTAGTTTAAGTGTTAAAATCTTAACAGTTCAGCAGTGTTGCAAATCACAGATGTCCTAGCAGTGGTGGAAACTTTGATTATGAACTATCTTGTGCCAAAGGTGAAGGAAGACACTGTGGGCTAAATTCAGTCTCTGTTTAGACACTTCCACCACACTGGCATCTAGCTTAGTTTAACTGTTAGGCAAATTCCATGTATACCATTTTCAGAAGCAGCAAGTAATGTGGTGTAAGTACGTTGCATATAGGTTTAGTAGCAGATTGCCCTAAGGAAAAGAGGAAAGTTGTGGTCTGAATTAATTTATTCAGCTTCTTCCATAAATAAAACGGGAAGTCCTGCAGTAGTAACTTAAAATTGTTTCTTCTTTTGCCCGTGCTTGTTACTCACATGAATGGCTTATAGCTAGTGGAAACTTTTCTACTGGAGATACAGGTACTTATCAGGAGTTTCAGGGCTTGCAATCTAACTGTGTAAAAGCAAACAGATGATTTTCCTTGCCCCCTTTTCCTCTGCCCAGTCAGTGGCAACACCTTTCTGGCCAGCACCATGACTTACAACTAATGCGCTCTGAGGCTTCCAATAAAATAAATTGAGTCAGTGTCATGTGAGAGCTCTAGAAATTTAGCATTTAAATTAATCTGTGAAATTTTTCTATCCTTTTCTCCATTCTTCAGAGATGCTGATCAAACTAATTTTCAGACTTGTCTTCCCACTTGGATTTGAGTACTAAGTATAAATTTTCTTCAAAGTAGGTAACATCAGATATTTTAGGCTTTGAGGAGTATATTTCCAGATCCAGGGGCCAAGCCAGTATTACTGGATTCTTTTTTCCTCTACTGTATTGGAGACTAAATGACTCTTAAATTAGTCATTTCAGTCCTAGCTCCAAAGTACAAACCAGATTATTTTTTTTCCCACATCTGCCTCAAAAATGTAAGCTGCAAGTCAGGAATATTAATATGTCAGCATAAAATTTACTATAAATTCTCTGTTTCTGGTGTTGCAAGACTGTGATCTGTATGCACACACGTGCTGGAAAACAGTGTTGTAGTTACTATGCCTAGTGTATTAAAAATTTGCTCATGCAGCAGGTAATGAAATATTTTCATTAATAATACAGGATTGGTGAGAGTTAGAAACAAAAGTGGAAGTTGATAGAATGTTTCCAAAAATATTCTGGGTGACACTTTTTCAATTTTCAGTGCGTCTTACCAGCTGAATATTCCAGATAACTTAATGATTTGTTTTGCTTCCCAAAGAAGGGGGAGAACAACCAAAAAATCCAAAAACTTGCTAAGGTGTTAAATGTACTGTTTTACTAGCCTGTCTTGAAACGACACTGGATTTCTTCTTTATGCAATGAAACTGCATGTTGGTCTCGCTCACTAGCCAATGTTGGTAATGCATAGATAATACTTAGCTTGCAAAAAGTTACAGCCTGTAACAAATAACAGATTAATGTTTTATTTCTGTAGTGAAGATGAATTCCTCAAGTTTCTTCAGAAGTTGAATAAGGAGTGTGCTAAGCTGATTGTTCCTGTACAGACCATGAATAATCATTTTCTCAAAAATTCTCACAAGGTATTCAACCAAAGAAAAAAAGATTGATTTAGAGTATATTATTCTTTTGTAGAATATTGTTCTACCTTGTAAAATGAAAAATATGAATACTTACCAGCTGTCTTGATTGTTATATAGTTATACAGAGCTGTCCAATGTTCTTTCGCTGAAGGACACTTTTGAAAATAATTTATTTCAAAGAGTTAGGCCACCCAATTAAAAGAGATAGGTTTGTTTCTTTGTGCTTCTCGTGATAGGGGACTTAAGGTGACAGAAGTTGCCCACAAAGGCTGATAGAGAGTAGTAGGTTATGTTTGCATTAATTATACAATGAAAACCCAGCATAAATACAGTTACAAACTTTTTCTGACACTGGCTTTTATGATATGTTAACTAAAGAATATTAAATAATAATCTACAGTAATTCTGGCAATTAACTATTAACAGGTAGTACTGCAGTGGGCACCGACTGAATGTTTTATTGAAGTCTGCAAAGACTTGGTTTGCAGTGCTGAAAAGCTGGGAGAAGAAGTTACTAAACTGAAGGACCTGGTGGAGAAGGTGGGTATGTGTGAGTGAGGCTGCTAAATACTGTGTCCAGGTTTCTGCATGCAGCTTCAAATGCAACATCCATCAGTGGAAGGTTTCGTACCTTGGTCTGCCACAGGCTCTTTAGCTGTAGCTTGGACATTGCATCCACCTCTCCCCTTCCACATTTCCGTGAACGGAATGAGAAATAATCTAGAATATTCCACAGCAGCATGGACAGTCTCCACAGAAAGGCACAGTCAATTGTTTTCTTTGTACCGCAGGAAAGAATTAAGTGCAGTGTATCCCTGTGCTCTTGGACAACCAGTGTGGCAGAAATGCCACTCTGAATACTTGCACTCTTACTTCTTAATTAAGGAGTCTTTTGTTTGGAATTATTGACTCACAAGGAAGATACTAAGGTTTTATGGACTGAATGGGAGGCATCCCAGATAACTCTGCCGAGTGACAAAAGAAGAGGGTGGGAGAGGTCAAGGCTAGATGTTAGCACCACATCAGTCATTCTCAAACCAACACAATGACACGCTCTTGTCAGATGGGGTCATTTTAAGTAATAGGCTAGTAAAAGGAATGGCTGCTGGGATAGAGTAAATGGAGCATCAGTGTCAGAAAGGAATCTGTTGCTGAACGAAGCCATGTGGATCTCAGACCTTTAGTATAATGCTACTAACGCAATTTCCTGTAGTTTAAGTAAATTTAATGTGATATAACAACCTTCTCCCAATAAATCACTTAACACCAAATACGGTGTTTTAAGAGGTAGATAGAGGCTGTGGCAAATAACTTTTTAGCTATTTGTGTACCTTTTTTCGCATATGCAGAAATCAATTGTATGTATATGTTTGCCTTCTGTATGTGCAGGCCAGTTACAAGGGCTGGGGAGATCCGAGTTAGGTGCCACTTGACTTTGCTGTCATCTGTACTTTGCTTCATCTTTAGCTGTCAAGATGAAGCATGGTGGCTTAGTGTTAAACAGGGGGTTTAAACATTAGCCTTCTAATTACTTAAAAAATTTAATTCCTGTTCTATTAAAATACTGTATAGTGGTTTATGAATTTCACTGATGAAGGCTTTAATACAAAACATTTGTGTGCTGCTTAATTTATGATGGGGCACTCGAATCAGTAGAGCACTGAAACATTTATTATGAAAAGTGCAAATTCAACTGAAACAGTTAAACCCCTTAGATAATAAGTTCATATAAATTCCCTTAAAATCCACAGGACTGTTTGCCAAGCTTAGTTATTACATGACTGCAAGCAGTATGTGTTGTGTCTGTAGCATAGAATTTTTAAAAGCACAGTAAATGCGGTGGCCTTCTAAGCATTACAAATGAAGGTAGGGAATCGGAACGTAACCCTGCTGCATCTCATGACAAGGCTCCACCCAGCTTCAACATGTACTCAAGAAGGCACTTGTAAGGTACTTTCCGCTCTCCCTTTAATTTCAAGGAAGTCTAATCTGTTACGTATGTAACTTGCTTTTTTAATAAACAGTTGTTTTAGTAATTAAATGACAAAATTTCTGGTTAAAATATTTTGATGATTGGAGTTAAAATGTTATGTTACTAGATGTTTGTAACATCTATTAGCAATGTGTTTTACTTCTGAGGAATTACCTGCGTAAACAGTTTTTCTAATGTGTATTGCAGAATGATTAAGCATCAGGTAAGGTAAAGGTTTGCATCTGTTTATTTCCATTGAAGTAGGGCAGAAGACAGTGAGAAAGAAATAATATCAGTTGTAGATACATGCAAATTCTTAGGACTGGATACTTTATCATATACTTAAGTTTTCACACTAACTTTTTTTTCTTTGTTGCACTTCTTACATGAACTTAACATCTGCCTCAGCATGAACAGAGGAATGACCCCAGCCAACTGAAACCTCCAGAAAAAGCACTCACCTTGGAAAAAAGATTAGTAAAAGTGGGAGCGGTGACATTGCTTGGGTTTGGGGTTTTTTTCTTTATAACTACATTAGTGGTAAAGAAAACCCGACTTGAAGTTTAGTGCTATGAGTACTTTTGGAAAAATTGGTTGCATTATGCTTCTGTTCAATATATGCATGTGAGCTGAGGTCACGTGAAATAGTTTTCATTGTATCTGTAGTATTTGCGTCCAGTAAGTACTTTGATCTAGACATAAAGTTATTAAAAATGAAAACTGCTACTTAAATGTATCTTAGGGGGTTTGTTTTCAAATTATTTTGTATATAGAATGTAGGTCTAAAATCTTGTCAAAGCTGCTTTTCTTTTTTGGCATAAAACTGTAATTATTGCTTACTAATTACTAGTTTCATTTTTACCTTTAGCTGTTGTTCAGATGTGAACATAAGCAAGTAATTCTGATTATATCACGTACTTGTGTTTAAAACTATGATGCAGGTATGTTTTGGGGGTTGGGAGGGTTTAAAATATTTTAATTATCTCGTGCAATTTTATGTTGTTAAAGATCTTTTCCCTTACAGTTTTTCATATGAATCTATCCTATGAAAAACTTCCCAGTAAGGTATACTTTTTTTTCCCCCTTTGTCACAATCACAGGACTGTAGAGATCTTGTTACACATTGCCTAAAAGTCATTTTCCACTGAATGGTGATACTCAAATTATGCCTGCAATCTGTTTCTTTAGGAATACTTACTTCTATTAAGGGTTTCAGCACAGGTATTAAAAGGATTATAGGAGTCCTTTGCTATAAGAATGCAAGCAACTCATAAGGCATAGCAACATGTTTTTTTCTTGGTCTGGTCTTTCACTACAACAACTTCATACTTGGAGTAATCTTTTCTTAATAGTGTCTCCACTTTAAAAGATGGAGTGAAAACATTAATGCCTGGATTTCATCTGATTACCAAACCAGCTACGTTGAGGAAAGGGAATTGGTGTAAGTTACTTCAAATCAGTTACGTTTTTGGAAACTTCAGTAAACATTTGTAAGAATGCTGAATATTTCTGAATGGACATTTTCTATCAAAATCAAACAAAAGGAGTCTAAAACATCTAAACCTCAATGGGTGTGTCATGCTTTAGAGTGCTCTGTTTTCAGAGATGCTGTGTGGACTCTTACTAATCGTTGATGTTCCTTCCAAACACTAGTAAGGAGAAGACAAAAACTTGAATGCTACTCCAATTGTTGTAAGTTGTTCTCTGCTTTTTTTGTTTCAGAAAACTACATTGGGTGTTAGTATGTTTTGTTGTTACTGCAATTGTTTTACCTCCTTTCCTCCCAGGTTTCTCCTTCAATGCAAGGAACATCCTACAGAGTGATGAGGCCAGAGGCAAATACAACATAAGTTGGGGTTTTTTTCCATTCTGTTCCCAACTTTGGGTCAGAGGGGATAAGCAGTATTCACCACCACCACCATTCACCAGCAGAAGTAGAGAAGTGCACCCATGCTATCAGCATACTGACTTGGACCAACGAAGTATAGAAAAGGAAATATCTTAAAAATAATACTCTATTTCTTCATATTACTTTATAATTATAAGGTGTATATGTAAAGTGTACCTTTATAAATGTAAACTAACAGGATGCATATCACAACAGGAAGAATCCATGGAAATACAATAATCTGTAAAGTGCAGTTTTAACTGCTTGTCATACACATGGAACCTTATATATCCACAGCACTCCTCCTCTAATGGGCTTGAAATAAAGCTCCAATGCAGTTGTCCAGTGATGGGATGGCTCACAAGTGTTGCTAGAACTTTGACACCTAACATCTTTTGGGTTTTTCTGTTGGGTGAAGGTGTTGGGGTTTGGGGATGGAGGAGTAGGCAGGCATTTTGATCTCACTCTGTTTCCAACACGTACTTTCTCTTTAGTTAAGTGGAATTATTTCAACCACTACTAAGATTTCTGTGATACTGCCCTTGAAAAGACTGTTACTTAGGTTCACTATTCCTCACTGCTCCACTTCAGTGAGAATTTGCATTAATGACGCCACTTCAAAGGATGTTGAGTGTACCTTCTCTTTCAGCAGATGCATTCCCTACCACTAGTAAATCTTGCCATTTGAGACAGTAAAAATGTGAATTATTTTTTTCCATTAATTTCAAGAAAAGGTCTATTTACATGGAGGCCTTTTAAGCTAACCTTGGTGGTCTTGCAGTTGGAAAGGAAATCTGCTCCAGAAAAGTTTTATCAGTATTTAACTGAATTATAGGTATAACAACGTGAATGATGATATTCCTATGAGGCGAAAAAATAATGCAGGATAGTTGCTGATAATTTTTTTTTTTCTAGTTTGAGATTTACAAAAAAATATTCTTTGCAGAAATGAGTTAGAAGTCTGAACACTTGGAGCTGACCTCCAAAACACAACTGGGAGAAGCCGGTCCTGTTAAGTTACCTTATGGATCACCTATTTCAGATGCTTATAATCATGATTGCAAACATGCATGTGAACTGTATTTTGCTTAAACATAGACTTTGTGCCAGCAGCATCCTTAGCATGGTGCACTGTTTAAGAACAGTGTTCAAAATGGCATTAAACCACATGTGAGAAGCAAGGGTCTCGGAGTAGCCATTTTAAGCTGTCTCATTAATTGGTCGGTTGTGAACTGTGTTGCATGAGTAAGATACGTTAAGAACCAAATAGGGAATATTTTAACATACCATATCATAAAAAAATTCGTGTTTTCCTCTTCAGATTCCAAATTCAGGCTTAAACAATTAGTTTCAAGGTCCTTTATTCACTTTCATGTTGTTCCAGTGTCTTTCAAATTCTATTTGTGAAGGTACCTGTGATAGGGCAGGAAGCAAAGAAAAAGATTCCTGCACCATCTGGCCCTGGAGCTATGCTGTCTAAATTCTCACCCCCACCAGCACCGGGTCAGAGAGCCTTCAGATGAAAATATCCATGCTGAGAGGCCTCCTTCTGTAAATCATCAAATTAAAGTCTATCCCAGAACAGTAAGAATACAATGATTTGCACATCTATGAGGGGATTGGAGGAGAATGCTAAAGAGCTTTGCATGCATTAAGCAGGTAAACTGTGCAGCCCTGTGAGGTATTGTTCTCCTCTTAGAAGTGCAAATTCAGATGCAGGAGGATTGAGTGGATTGGACCTGGGGCCAAATCCTGCCCATACATAGTGGCTAAAAGATGCAGTGAGGTTCCTACCTGCAATACCATTGGATACCTAACTTCTCTTGATACAGATGAATACTCATACTGTGGCCTTTCCTGAATCTTTAGACTGTTATGTAAAATTCGGGTCTTGGGTGTTCCTGTTGAGATCTAAAAGAACCTAAAAAATTTTATTTCTGATTTGTCTTGTCCAAGACAAGCTGCTGGTTGTATGTGTGGTGTCTTATCTTCCTGTGCTTTGGGATTTGCCCTGCTCTTTAAATTTGACTTGTGGAGTACCTGGCCTGTCATAAGGCATTGCCCAGTTATTCCTGTTGGGCACCAGTTGCAAATAATAGACCGTAATTTTGGGGGTGTGCATACTTGAATCGAGGAGTGAACTTTTTTATTACATTCTCCATTGACTTAAAGAAGTCTGTGTTTAGTTTTTCTTCTCCTAATTCATCCAGCTGCCTTGTTGGGGACAAGACTTAATGCTTGAGCTACACAGTTTATTCTTTTTCCTCTTGCCATGTTTGAATCCCTTCAGGTGTTCCCCAAAGCTGTAACCTACTCGTAAGTGTGAGCAGGTGTTTGCTTGCATTTGCCTTCTCTGTTCCAGCAATTCTGCAAAAATTCCAGGTCAGCTTCCCCGAGTACAACTTCTATGTTACAAATAAAGTACTACAAACGTTGCTTTGGATCTTTCTACACAGATAAAAAGCCTTGAAGGTCTAGCAGGTATCACAACTGCAGGTTTCTGCTTTTACAGACTTTTGCTGTCATTTCTTTGTTCTGGAGGCATGGGGGAAATGTGTATTTGGAAGTTTGTATGTCCCTATCCTAGAAATGGGAATTTCCAGGTAATGGGGCTCTGTACTTTACAGACCCGAAATCACAAGCAGTGAGATGTGAGATGGGTTATTACTGGCATTAAATGAATAACATGATGTGTATCCTTTAATAGCGGTTAAATTACTTTTAGTTTTTATCCTGATTGAAGTGGTGTGGTTTCACATAGTATAGAGCTGTAGTCCCTGGAAGTGGGATTCACAGGGATCCCTCTGGGATTGATTATTGGTTCTTTCGCTTTTAAGCTGTGCTGCTGAGTGTGATGTATATGGGAAGATGGCTTTACTTAAGGTGGAGTTGGGAGGGGGGTGTGTGTTCTGACTCATTATTCTCAGATGAGCCTTCCATGCCTTCAGCTTTTCTGAAAACAGTCTATTTGAATCTAGGAATACAGGTTTAACTATATTATTTTCACAATTTTATCGAAGAAACCCACCTCACTTTCATAAGGTGTGTATTCAAAGAATTGGGCTTTCGGTGCTCCTGGCTACTCCGCTGTCATCTGTGTTGCGCATGGCACGATTTCTTGACTGGATGAGAAACTGTGTGCTTAGTACTTGTTGAAGGCACATAACAGCTTTCTAAGTCCAGCCTACCCTTGCAGCAGAGGAGGCTGATGGCCTCTCCAGGGCTGCACTGGGAACAGCATCCCGCTGCCCGCAGGTTGCGGGTGTGATCCTTCCCCTCAGCACTGGGGAGGCTACAGCTGGAGTGCTGGGTCCAGTCCTGGGCTCCCCAGTACAAAAGGGGCATGGACGTACTGGGGTGAATCCAGTGAAGAGCCATGAAGATGCTGAAGGGCCTGGAGCGTGTGAGCTACATGGAGAAGGTGAGAGACCAACCGGGGATTGTTCAGCCTGGAGAAGAAAGGGTTCTGGGGCATCTTATCCATGTGGGTGAATACCTGGAAGGAGGACTGAAGATGTACCTAGGATCTTCTCAGTGGCACCCAGGGGTGGGCCAGGAGGCAATGGGCACAGATTTAAACATAAGGGATTAAAAATTCATCCCGGGTCAGACAGTGGAGTGTGTTGCCCACAGAGGTTGTAGCATTTCTGTCCGCGGAGGTACTCAAAACTGGAGTCGTCCTCGGGCAGCCCGCTGGCTGACCTGGCTCTGAGCAGGGACTGGGACTGGGGGAGGTACCGATGGTGGGTTGACCCTGGCTGGACGACAAGGTGCCCACCAAAGCCACCGGCTGGACTGGGGAGATAAAATGTAACAAAAGGCTCGGGCGTCAAGATAAAGACTGGGAGATAACTCGGCTGTTGCCATCACAGGCAAAACTGACTGAACTTGACAGTAAGTTAAATTGAATATCCATCAAATCAGAGTGGGACAGTAAGAAATAAAACCAAATCTTGAAACACTTTCCCCCCACCATTCCCTTCTTCCTGGGCTCAGCTTTACTCCTGAATTCTAACCCTCCTCCCCACCAGTGGTGCAGGGACGGGGCCTGGGGGCTGCGCTCAGTCCCTCACACGCTGCCCCTGCTGCCCCTTCCCCCTCAGGGGGGCTCCTCACACCCCGCCCGGCTCCAGCCTGGGGTCCCCCCGCGGGGCGCAGCCCCTCAGGCACAGCCGGCTCCAGCCGGGGTCCCCCGCGGGGCCACCAGCCCGGCCAGCAAACCTGCCCCAGCCCGGGCTCCTCTCCCCGCGGGGCCACAGGCCCTGCCAGGACCCTGCCCCAGCACGGGCTGCCCACGGGGTCACAGCCCCCTTCGGGCACCCCCTGCTCCGGCGTGGGGTCCCACGGGCTGCAGGTGGGGATCTGCCCCACCGTTACCCTCCACGGGCCGAAGGGGAAGCTCTGCTCCGGGCCTGGAGCCCCTCCTGAGCAGAGTTGTGCTCTCACAGGTTCGCAGTTCTCTGCCTGGCTGCAATTGCTGTTGGATGGGGTTTCATCGCACATCTTAAATACGTTGTCCCAGAGGTGCTACCACCATCACTGACGGGCTCAGTCTTGGCCAGCAGTGGGTCTGCCTTGGAGCCGGCTGCCATGGGCTCAATCCGATGTGGGGGAAGCTTCTAGCAGCTTCTCACAGAAGCCACCCCTTTAGCCCCCCACTACCAAAACCTTGCCATGCAAACCCAACATAATCCCTCAGGGCCTCTTTCAGTCTTGCCCATTCTGTCATTCGGTGTAACAAGAGAGTGGTTAATGGGGAGAAATAATGGATCCAAGGCGAATTCATGTAAGGCCAGCACAGAGTGGAGGACTTGGAGAGGGAATCTGGACAGCAATAAAGCTGGAATGCAGATGTGGTAGATGACTGTTCTGGAGAGGAAGACGACATTGGTAAGCTGTTGGTGTGGTTGCCACAAGTAAAGGAGCTCCTGTTAATACAGGTGGGTATCTCAGGAAAACCAAACAGGTCAACGTTTTACCGTAGGCTGGTAGCAGGGAGGGCTGTAACCTTCGGTCAGAGGGGTTTGAAGTACTCCTGGAGTTTGCTGTTTTCTCCCTGGCGTTTCTCTTTCTCTTCCTTGCTAATTGATCCAAGGTGTATCTGTTAAACTTAAGAAACTGAAGTTGGCCAGCAGCTGAAAATTGGAGTGTGTTTTTTCACACTGATTATGAAATATATGTTGAATGCTCCTCTGTTGCTTTTAAGACCTGCTGGAGTTACTAACTGGAACTGTAGTTGCCTCTGGGCAAGTAGTACTGTGGAGAAGCAGTAATGTACTCCAAGCTTCAATTGCCCATGACCCAAAATCTTTAAAGCCAAAAGCTTTTCTGATATTGGGGGTGGTTGTGTGTGTGTGTGCGCGCGCTGGTTGGTTGGCTGGTTTCTGTGGGGTTGTTTGGGTTTGGGGGCATGTTTTTAAGTTAAATTGAGAAGTGGGTGAATGTTGCTACCTCAAAAGTTGGTGCAATGGCTTTTTTCTGTTTTCTTTCAGAAACACTAGGTGCTTACATTTGGTTATACATCCGTGATCTCCAAGCTCTACTGAGCACCAGCCTGGAAGCCTGGTACCCTCTCTGCGCACAGTCGTGTCCTGCCTGAAGAGCGGATCTCGCAGGGTGCCTCCTAGCTTGCTTTTCCAGGATTTTCACCTGGAGTTGACAACTGAAGGCATCTTTTAGGAGCAAGGACTGTGCAGTCCCTAAGTTACGCAGCAACCTTCAGCGTGTGTCTTTGTTACAGCCGGCGAGGGCTGACCTGGAGCGGGGGCACCTCCGCCTTGTTAACGATGGTTCGCTGGTTGCACTATCCGTTATCCTGGATTTGCCTTACGCGGATGACAGCAAGTAGAAAAGTTCCAGAATTCCTTGTTCTTGAACTTGCGTCCAGCCCCGGAGGCATCGCCCCGCTCCGCTCCCCCCCCCTCCCCCGCGCTGCCCGAGGCGGTGCGGCGGCAGCGGCTCCCCCCGCCCGGGCCCTGGGCGCCGCCATGGGGCGCGTAGCCCGGCCCCCGCCTCCGGAGCCCACCGGCCGGGGGTCCCCGCGGGGCACGGGAGGACAGGGGGGCTCGGGGCGGAACTGTCCCGGCGCTGGTGCCCGTGGGGAGGCGGTGGTCGGACCGGGGGTGGGTGGGGGGGGGGGCGGCGGGGCGGCGGCGCTCCCGGTACCGGGGCTGCGCTCGGCGCCGGGCCGCGGGGCGTGCCGTGCTCGGTGCCTGCGGGGGAGCGCAGCGGCGTCGGGTCGAGCCCCGAGAGATGCCAAGTGCTGCTGGTCTTGAACAGCCGGGGTGGTCGCCGCTGTAGGCTCCGCAGCGGGTCGCGCAGCATCTGCTGGCGCGTTTGAACTACCCGTCCGCTGGTAGGGTTATTGGGAAGCGGCTGGCTCCTCGGGATTCCTTGCTTAATCAGAGGTGTTACCTCCTCCTGTTCCCCCAGTGTCTCTTGACATCATTTCATCCATCAGAGTTTCAGGGAAAAAAAAAAAAAAAAAAAAACAACCACCAACCAAAGCCGAACCCACCCAGTCTGCGAGCAGCCCGCACCAGCCCCTCAGTTTTGCTGTGACTGCAGGGAAGAGCTGGATCGGGGCAAAGATGAAGGATGGGAGCGGGGCTGAGCTCCTTGTCCTGAAGGATTTAGTGCGGGAGAAATCGAGGGGAATCCAGAGTGATGCACCGATCGGCATCCCCCGTACCCCGGGAGGGGATCTATAAGCCCTGCGGCCGTGCGTGGGGATGCGGAGGCACTTCGACCCACGGAAAATGGAATCCCTCAAGGTGCGGTTCCTCCTGCCGGTCACCGTTGCTCCCTGGGATTTCTTCTGCCCCCCGCGACTGACCTGATGTGGACCGAAGCGCTTCTAACATGAACTTTCTCTCTGGGATCTGGTGGTCTCTTCCCCTGGTCTTGGTCTGGGCGACCCCACCAGTCACCTCCTCATGGTGGTAAGCTGTGCAATTCCAGGAATCTTTATTTGCTCTTGGGGAAGGTGGGGTCGGATTAATTGTAAATTAGGGAAGGGAAGGGGGGCGGGGGGGAGCCTCTCCCTCTCAGGCTTGTACAAGCGGCGCTCGCCGCTGCCAGCTGCTCCGGTCCAGAAAGCCCGGCCCGAAGGAGAGAGGGATCAGACGGTCTCGGCATCTCCTTCCACACCCCGTCCCTGCGTCCCGGCTTAAGCACGGAGCAGCTGCCAGGGCTGAGCGGGTCTTTCGGCAGGGCAGAGGGGTGCGGGGGGGCCGGCCCGGCCCGGGGGGCAGCGGGGCACCTCCCGGGCGGCGGAGGGGGGGGCGCGGAGGAGTGCGCGGAGGGTGTGGAGGGGGGCGCGGAGGAGGGCGCGGAGGAGGGCGCGGAGGAGGGCGCGCCGGCGGGAACACGCCCGAGGTGCGCGGGTGAAGCGCTGCTGCTGGCAGCCAGCCCTCCGCGCCCCGGCGGCTCTGGGATTTGGCTACAGCACGGATTTTTTTTTTTTTTTTTTTTTTTTTTTTTTTTTTTTTGTTATTAATTTTTCTTTTCCCCTTCGTCCTCGCCCTCCCCCGGCCCCTCCCTCCTGCAAAGTTTCTCTCGCTGAAGTGCGAACTGCAAACTGCAAAGGGGTTGGAAGCCCCGCGGGCAGCGCGGGACCCGGCTGCGGGTGGTGGCGGGTCTCGGTGCGGGGCTGCGAGGCAGCCAGCTGCAGGACGGGTCCCTGGAACAGGGCAGGGTGGGAGCACAAACCGGCCCTTCAAACTGGGGACCCCAACCAAGCCCAGGCTGAAGAGTCTTGGCGTAGGAGAGGAGTTAAACCGCTTCTTACAGACCCGGGGAACACACTTAACCTCGACACCGGCCTGACGCGGGATCAAAGCCTGATTTATCGGGCTGAGCCTATTTCAATAAAACGACTATCTGTGTCCGTAGCCGTATAAACGTTATTTATTGCGATGGCTTTCTGTCATGGTGTCTTTTAACTGCCACTTAAATATGTATTTTTTTGGAAGGCAGGGCTTTAACGATTTTATGATCGTATAAAATAATGAAAATACAAGAAAAGGACATTTTCTTCTGTTTGATCCCTTCAAAAGACACCTATAGGAGTTTGGGCTTTATAAAAGGTACCTTTCGAAACATTTCAGGACTAATAGAGACCATCTGGAAACAGATGATGATGTAATTTATTTTTTTGTCAAGGTTTTTTGGCTTGGTTTTTTTGTTGTTTGGTTTTGGTTTTTTTTTAAGTACTGCACGGAGCTGTAATAGCGGGGTTTGGGGTTCTCCCAAACGCTTCACGTTATCAAAAAAACACGGCACCGGAGACTCATTTTGAAGGATTTCCACCAAAAAGGCAGAGGTGGCTGCAGCTCTGGATCCGCCTGAGCAAGGCTCCTGCCCGCAGCCGGGGTGCTGGGGACCCCCTTCCCCCGCAGCCGGTGCCCGGGGGTGGCCGCGGGCCCCCGGCGCTGCCCTGCCCCTTCCCTCCCGCAGGTACATGGGGGCCGTGGGCTCGTCGCGGGTGATGTGCGACAACGTGCCGGGCCTGGTGAGCCGGCAGCGGCAGCTGTGCCGCCGGCACCCCGAGGCGATGCTCTCCATCGGCCGCGGCGTGGCCGCCTGGACGGCCGAGTGCCAGCACCAGTTCCGCCGGCACCGCTGGGACTGCAACGCCCTGGAGCGGGGGCAGCGCCTCCTCGGCCGCGTCCTGCTGCGCAGTGAGTCCCGCGGGGGGCGGGGGGGGCCGCCGCTGCGGGGTCAGGGCGAAGGGGCTTGGCGGGGGGTGGGGGGGGTGCGGGGGCGCTGCCCGGGCAGCGGTGGGGCCGGGAGGGCAGCGCCGAGCGGTGGCCCCCGCCGGTTGCCCTCGGTCCTACCAACGGTGAAGCTTTGTTTGCCGTTTCAGGAGGAAGGGCGGGGGAAATGCAAAATTACCCCCGGGGGCTCACAGGCAGCCGGACAGCGCGTACCATACCGTGCCATACCATGCCATACCGTGCCATACCGTGCCATACCGTACCATACCGAGAAGCGCTACTTTGCTTCAAAACCTGCCTCGAAGCAGAAAGACATGGACAAGCTTCAGAAAGGGAGGGCTGGCAATTAGGGGCTGGCCCTGCAATTCCCAACTTCTCAGTTTTGGGGGACATAACAGACCCCAAACCCACAAATAAAGGGCTACGGAGAAGCTGAGGTGCCAGAATGCGGTTGGGCAGAGGGCCTTCAGCACAGCCCACCCCATCTGGGGACACCGGTACTCGGGGGGGCTGAAAGGAGCAGCTTGCATCCAAACAGGATCCCAGTGTGTTGGGGTGGCAGCCGGCAGCCCCTTCGGTGGGCCGGTTCCCGGGCAGGGCGTTGGGTGCTCTGCCTGCGCTGGGGCAGTGCCAGGCCCTCAGCCTTCTGCGGGGGGTGAGACAGCGGGTCCCTCAGATCAGGCTCCAGGGGAGACACGAGCGGGGACACATCCGATAGGGATGAGCCAGGCTTGTGCAGACCCCACACAACCGAGGTCTGCATTCTGCCTCCCACCCTGGGGGAGGATGGTTAAGCAGGGTGGTGTTGCTATCCAAAGGTTGGACTAAGGCATCTAGTGAGTCTTCAGACAGCTTTTATGTTCCTTTTGACTCAAAGAAATGGCTGAGATCTATTACCATGCCAGGCTGTCCCTACCCGAGTGATAAATGTGCTGAGATTTTTCTTCTATAATGTGTCTCTTTTCACCAAAGGCCACAACGGGGCACACAGCCCTGGTGCACAGCTGGTGAGGCTGACCCTGCCCTGGCACTTGTGCCCCTGAGATGTCCCCAGCACATTTTGAGACAGCCTCTCCAGGCTGTCAGCAGCATGGTGCTGGCGGGGAGAGGAGGAGAGTACCCCGGGGCCATTGCTCCACTGGTGGGGATGGGGTGGAGGTTAGGAGACACTGGGCACACTGACCTGACCAGTGGTACTTCATCCATGGAGCATCATTCAGTGCCAGGCTCTGCTGCTGGTAAGTCGCTGGTTTCCGTAACCAGCTTCGTGTTCCCTTAGCAATTATTAGTGAGTAACCAGTAACGTCAACCATCAGCTGAAGTTTTCGATGAGGTTTGTCTGACTTTCAGGAAAACATGTCTGGCAGAACATGGCCTAATTCTGATGAGGCTATTCCATAAAAACAGTAAAAATGCAGTTTTTCCAGAAGTGAAGTTTTCAGTGTTGGCTCATGGGAGAGAATGAGGCTTCTGAGCTCCACGCTGAGCCTGATCAGGCAGTGATTGCGATGGGAAACACAGCTTGATATTGCTCTAATTTGAAATGAGGTGGTTTTGATTAGTTTAATAAACTCAAACAAAACATTTCTCTTCCAGCAACATCAAGTCTTTCTTCTTAATTAACATTTTACAAAGTTTTGATGTTTCTGAGTACATTTTCTCAGAAGTAAGTCTTCAAAAGAGCACGACTTGTAGCAAGCCTCGATTTCTTCTGCCTGATTTTGAAGGCAGTGTAGGGAAGGCAGGGTTCACCCTTGTCTTTTTGCAAGCTTTTAGTTGCCACTTGCTGAAGGTTTGCACAGCACATGGAAGTCCAGGGCCCATTCCTATTTGAAACATGTAGATGCTACTGGAATAGAAATACTAAATAATAAGGTATATGGCGTAGTGCTGCCCCTCCAATGAGATCACAAATAACAGTCCTACTTTACTGTGCTAACATGACTTAAGGCTTACAAGTCCTCCAAACAGGTCTCACTGCTAATGGTCTTAGATACTGCATAAAAATCTTACTTCTCACTCTTGCCATGCTAAAAAACTTTTAAAGCATGAAAATACCCCATTACCATAAATAGTGTTGTGTGCCAAGATAACACAGCTCCGTATTGTAAATTACTACATCTTAAAATAAGCAATTACTACATTGAAATACGTACCCAATAGCCTAAGAGTAGGCATGTTCTAGAAAGAAATGCAGATAATCTTTGGTATAATAAAGTATCTTTGTCAAGAGAAGGGAAAACTGCCCGAGCAGCTGGCATGTAGAAGTCACAGCTGCCAGGCCAAATCCTGCCTCAAGCATGACACAACCAGTGCCATTGATTTAATGGAACTTGTTTGTGTGAATTACTGTTACTGGGCTTGGTTCTAGGCAGAAAACCTAAATTTAACTTATTTTCAGAAAATAACACCCAAGATTTCTCCCTACTGCCTTCTAAGCAGGAAAGTCTATTCCGAGTGCTTTGGAAGAGGAAAAGCTAGTTTCAAGAGTTCTTTGCAGTATTTTGCAATGTACATGTTGTTCCAGTGTCCCTATTTAATACTTTCTTAAACCTATCTCTGAAATAGCACTTCATATATTTTTCTAAATCGATGAAACATGATAGAAATACCAGCTGTCCTATTCACATATCTGTACAGAATAACCGATCCGTGAAAGTATATTAATCGATATCAGAAGCAAATGTTTAATGTTTTCCAACTCTAACACTATATTGATGAGCTTTTACCAGGGAGGGGTCCAAGTTTAAGCCATGACTAATTCTGGCTCCAGGGAATGTGTATTTTTGTGATTTCAGCCCAGTTTTATCTTTTGCTCAGCAAAAAAAGTCCAGGCTAACTGGCTGGAGTTAGGATAGCCACTCAAACTAACTGCTTCAAACATATTTAAAGTGACTTTTTTTGTTTCAGGTAGCCGTGAATCTGCTTTTGTACATGCCATCTCCTCTGCTGGAGTTGTTTTTGCCATCACCAGGGCATGTAGCCAAGGGGAGCTGAAATCCTGCTCCTGCGATCCCAAGAAGAAAGGCTCTGCCAAGGACAGCAAGGGCCATTTTGACTGGGGTGGCTGCAGTGATAACATTGACTACGGCATTAAATTTGCCAGAGCTTTTGTGGATGCCAAAGAACGGAAAGGAAAAGACGCAAGGGCACTGATGAACCTTCACAACAACAGAGCTGGAAGGAAGGTGGGTGTCCATCCAACAGATGCCTGGAGATGCTCTCAGAGAGCTCTGATGGGTCTGGGGCGGGTAATGGTTGGTCCTTGCTGACTGGTCTCAGCAGTCAGGAAGAAGTATGGGATGAGCAGGAGCCAGAGATGCTCTATCTGTCTCCCTTGGCGGTTCGGTGTGGCAGAGATCTCCAAACAGACTGAATTCAACTTGTTGACAGTGCTCCCGTCTGAGTCAGTTCAGTGGCTCCTTCTGTGGAAAGGCAAACAGGAACCCAAGCCCTTGCAGGATCAGTTTGGATGGAGGTTTTGTTTTGAGCCTAATCCTTATATTTGGAGGAGTTTTACTTTTGTTTAATATAGCATAGAAATTCCCAAGTAAGGCTGAAGACCATACTGAAAAACAGGCTTGACTATTAAAGAGCAATTTTGAAATAGCATTGGAGAAAAAAACCCATCCCATCCATTCCTGTATGTGCACAGTAAACCTAAACACAAAATGAGCAGAAATAAAATACAATTTATTCACTTTTTAAGAAAATATATCCAAAATATGTGTCCCTCCAAAAGGCGTTGGTTCTGGGGCATAACCTGCTCTAAAAAAAATCCCTTTTCTAAACATTGTATGAAAATACCATTCCTGAATTTCACAAAAAGTCTTTACTTTTTTTATTGTAGGTGAGTAGAAGGAGTAGTGGCCGGGTGTATTGCCCACTGCTGGTGCAAGGGCTAAGAAATACATGTATTAACATTTTGTGGTAGTAGCTATAAATAGCAAGAATCACAGAATCACAGAATGGTCAGGGTTGGAAGGGACCTCTAGAGAACACCTAGTCCAACCCCCTGCTAAAGCAGCTTCACCCAGAGCAGGTTGGACAGAGTCATGTCCAGGCGGGCTTTGAATGTCTCCAGAGAAGGAGACTCCACAGCCTCTCTGGGCAGCCTTGCCGGTGCTCTGTCACCCTCGAAGTAAAGAAGTTTTTCCTCATATTTAGATGGAACATCTTGTGTTGCAGTTTGTTCCCATTGCCCCATGTCCTGTTGCTGGGCCCTAATGAAAAGAGCCTGGCCCCGTCCTCTTGACATTCGCCCTTGAGGTATTTGTAGACATTAATAAGATCATCTCTCAGTCTTCTCCAAGCTAAACAGGCCCAGCTCTCAGCCTTTTCTCATGAGGGAGATGCTCCAGTCCCCTAACCGCCTTCATAGCCCTCCGCTGGGCCCTCTCCAGTAGTTCCCTGTCTCCCTTGAACTGGGGAGCCCAGCACTGGACACAGCGCTCCAGATGTGGCCTCACCAGGGCAGGGCAGAGGGGCAGGATCACCTCCCTCGACCTGCTGGCCGCGCTCCTCCTCACGCACCCCAGGGTCCCGTTGGCCTTCTTGGGCGCATAGTGTGTGAAATTGCAGTAAATACATTGTTTCATTATTCAAAATGTATTCAAAATTTGCCTAATCCACCACCTTTAAAACAATGCAGAAAAATATTTGATAATGCTAGACCAATCACTTCTAAAATGATTCACAGAGACTAGTTGTTCCTTGTCTTTGGTTTTCCTTAATATGTATTCAATAGGAAGTAAATTGTTCGTGTTCAGATTTATTTATTTTTTTTGTTTTAAAAAGTTCCTTTTGTAATCTGTAAGATTGTTCTATATTAACTAACTCTTACTAGAAGAAAAGGTCCGATTTTAATGTTTTGTACTGCAAGTAGATGATTTTCCCGACAAATATTTCTCCTTCAACATCTTTTCTCCACCTGTTTATTACCAGCAGGTGTAATTAACATGTAATATAGATAGATGAGGCTATTCAGATCAGTGATACGCATATGCAGTATTATGGCTGTATTTATTTTACTGTCCAAAAGAGACTGCAGTCTACAACACAAGCAAAGGCTTTATAGGGGTGAATGAGCTCCCTGATGGGAAGTACTTTCTGTAATAGTTGAGTATCTTATTAAGTTTAAAAAAATACATATGCCAAATAATACAGTATTGGTAACCAGGTAGTTTTTTTAGAAACTGATCAGGAGACTTTAATAAATATATTTGATTAAAAATAATCAAGACATTCTCATATGCTCTAGGACTGCTTTATAGAAAGGGATGCTGCTTTATATCCCCAGTGCGACAGTGTAGGTTTAGTTTTGCAGGATCTCACTACCTCAGCCTGCCCACAAGCCTGGCATTTGGAACTGGGTAAGACCAGCTGTGCCCTCAGCTTTTTCTCACCCCCAAAAAGGGGTGGTGTTAGGTTTCTTTTAAAACTAGACTATTCCAATTTTACTACTTCAAACCCACATAGAATATAAATCTATAATATTCCCCTACGATTCATACAAAATAATATGCTATGTATCACTATAGGAACATCACTGACAAAGAGTCCTGCATTCCTATGTGCTTCTTCCACTATTCCAACAAATTGTTTGAAATGCACAAGTAGTTAAATTGATTTCTACTCAGATATTTAAACCTAAGCATCTGCTTAAATCCCAGTTTTGTGTTAGCAGGGGCTGTGGGAATGTCAGTGACTGCTTTGAAGTAGTCATATCGTTTACAAGTTGGAAAGAAAATTAAAAGTACTTTGGTTTTATAAAACATTCTTGCTTTATTACTAAGTGCTTGACTGAAAAATGCTGCCCCGCTGTGCATCAGTCTCACTTCTAATCATGGAGCTTTCCTCTCTCTTACCTTCCTCCCACGATGCTGCTCTTCTTGTACAAATGCCAGAATGTTCATATTTCATGAACCCTGAAGGCATAATATTTATAGATCAAATACCCATATCTTCAGAATTAGCATTGAATTATTTATTGCCTATGAACCTATCTGTTGTTCTCCAATGTCATACGGATGGCTCAAACGTCAGAGATGAAGCTGAAATAGCTTTAATGCTACCCAGACATTAAATTAATGATGAAGGTGATCTCTCCAGTGCAAGCTAATGAAGGTCTTACTCGAAAATGTTTGTTAAATGGTTTATAAGCATTTTAAAGATACCATATTTTAAAATTTTGCATGTTTGATGCCTAGCCCAGGTACGATGCTTTGCACAGTCTCTGTAAAATCATTGAAATATGAAGTGCCTACGAGTTCCTGGGCAATATTTGAACCACTGTTCAGGCAAAGGGCAACTTCGTGAAGTCAAGCTAGAGAGGGTCAGCATGGCGATGCTTCAGCTGGAATGATGGGGAAAGGGTGTACCTTCGCCTACCAAGAGGCTGAGGGATTCTGTCCGCTTCCCAGATCGTTTCCTCCTGTCCAGCCTGTGTCCTAGCGTTATGGACCATCTCGGTCCCGGGGATGCCTGCCAGGAGGGCGGAAGGTAAGCCCACCGGCCAGAGGAGGAGGGGGTGTGTGGTTGAGTGAAGCATCCAGAGCAGACCAACCATGCGGGGATGACTTGATGCTACCAGTGGGTGTCACTACAGACCGTGATTTGGAGACCCGTTGCGCTCCTGGCACCACAGAATGAACGGGAAAGGGCCGAGAAGCATAAATTACAGTTTGTTTCACCTGTGTGTATTTTACTGCGTTTCTAAACAGGCCGTGAAGCGGTTTTTGAAACAGGAGTGCAAATGTCACGGTGTGAGTGGATCGTGCACTCTAAGGACCTGTTGGCTGGCCATGGCAGACTTTAGGAAAACAGGAGATTATCTGTGGAAGAAATACAATGGAGCCATTCAGGTGGTCATGAATCAAGATGGCACGGGTTTCACTGTGGCTAATAAGAGATTTAAGAAGCCAACTAAGAATGACCTGGTATACTTTGAAAGCTCTCCAGACTACTGTATCAGGGACAGGGATGTAGGTAAGCCTCTATTGTTACATGTGAATGGTTTTATTTCAGACATTTCTACTTTGAAGGCCAAAAATTATTAATTTTGCATGTATGTATATCTATATCTATCTATAAAAATACAAATCCATGCATGTAACCAGCAGGAAACAGGCAGGAAGATGTTTGGGAAGGATAGCTCTGTAAAAGAACAATAGTTCCTCAATGTCCCCAGATGTACAACAGCCAGCTGTAAAACAACAGAAGAAACAGTTCAGCAGTTTCTCCCAGATGCTATGGAGCCCTGGAGACACTGCAAGGCAAAAGCTGCTTTTAGGACAGGTTTGAGTTACGTTCTGGAGGCAGGTCCCTACTGTGCAGAGCCACATCTATCACACAGCTCACTTCAGAGCTGCCCGATGTAACTACAGCAGCCCCATGTTGTCCCCATGATACCACCTCCTGTCACATTGCTTCTCTTCCATAGTGTTAGGCTGCGGCTGCAGACTCCCAAAGGACCACATATCCTCCTTTATCTGCACGTTCCCCACAGCCCCCTGTGGACTGTGGACCCCCTAAGCTGTAGACACACCTCTCCCCCCCCCCGGTAACGTAGGAGGTACCAGCAGCTTGGCGCAAACCATGCTTGCGCCGGTCAATGAAGCTGTCAGCAACATGGTGCGAGGCAGCTGGAGGACATGCAGGTGGACGAAAGAAGAGCGGTTGGTGGGGCACAGCACACTGCATTGAGCGACACAGCTGTTTATTCCTCTTTACGAGACAGTGTTAGCCCCGTCCATGATAACCGTCGCATTTTCTGAAGGCTTGTGCCAGCTCCGGTGGGAAGAGGTGAAGTTTCAGGGCTGCTATTAACACTGAATTTTTCCGCTGTCAGAGATTTCAATAGATACACACTTAATGGTGTTACAGCATTCAAGGCACTGCCGAGCACCAGGAATCCTGCTAACAGTTCTTGACCCGTCTATAGTATTTCCTGATGTGGCAATTAAAAACTAGCAACTAGAAAACCAGAAATTTGGAGAAGAGAGCCAGACTGAGTAATCCATGAAAGATGTTGTGGAACTAATTAATAGGTTGTATAACACACCAGATTGCACCCGGTGTGACATATCCATAAGTATCTGGATAGCAACGCAGCTCAACTCTTTTTGGCACCACTGAGTATTTACAATCCAAGTTTACTTGGGATAAACATTGCAAAACAACTGCACTTAAATAAGAACAATATGTGAAATCCTGGTCGTGTACTATTGACTTCAGTGAACCCAGAATTCCATCCAGTACGCTTATGTTGTACAGCGTTTCTGGTTAGTTGAGTAGTCAAGGTAATTTTAAGTGTTATTTATGACTTTCGCAGGTTATACTTATTACCTGCACAAACACATATTGTTCCCTGAATAGTGACCAACACTGCAAAGTCTAATACTTTAATCCAAGTGAGTAAATGGGCATACTGTGCCATTGTGCAGAGACTTACTTGGCAGAGTAGGGCTTATTCAAAACTTTGTTTTGTTGAAATTGCCTTGTTCATTGTAAAACCCATTATTTCGTTCTCCCCAAAAGAAGAAACCATACATGCCTCACTTCTATGTCAAAAAGCTGTTTAATAATCTCTGTACTAAGCCTAACCTCATCTGTCAGTCTTGTTATCGTGGAAGAGGGTGGGCATTTTTCACCCCGGTGTATCATGCGCGCTTGCCCAATGCTGTCAAGGTTGCCCAGAGGTGGCAGAGACTGGCACATCATTTGGCTCAGCTCAGGATAAGGCTGTGGGTGAGGTGGTGGCTCTTTGCTGCCCGGAATTCAGAGAACATGGCTGTTTGGAAGAGCACATTTCTGGCAAGCTGCGGTAAATCTTTAATGGGATGCGGGATGCCCTGCTGCTTGTGTGGAGCAAAGAAAGAATCAGATGAACAAAAACTGATCTGGCTTTGGGAGAGGTAATTTTGAACAGCTGACAGCATTTTTTTCTTTCTTACCATTGGTTTGCCCTGTTAAGTGCTCCAGAGTGTCAGCCCTGTTAAATGACTGACAATGAAATGAGATTATGGAAGTCTGTGTTTGGAAATAGGTGGGGAGCATCTCGGCATCAGCTAAATCTAATACCACAGCACTGTAGTGGGTCCTTGAATACAGTTCTGCCTTTCATTCTTCTGGGGAATTCAAGCAATTTAGTGCTTCAGTAAAAAAAATAGCGGTATATCTGCAGATTGGTTAGTATTGGGACTGAACAAAGTATTCCCAGAGCAAACCTTACGAAGTATCATGACTTGACCAGCAAACAGCTTCACAAACTGTAAAATGACCAAGCCAGTGTCTTCTGTGGCATGGGTGTGCTAACACATAGGAACCAGTGAGTTAAAGGTGCTCAGGGGTTTTATCATCAGCGGTCTACCCAAAAAAAGCATGTACCTCATCTTCTGCCATCGGAGCTTTTAGTCTTCTCTCTGGTGGCAGGCAGTCACGCGAGGGTGCTGGGGCTGAGTGAACCCCACCGGGTCTGGCAGTCTGTCTAGGGGAGGCAGCTGGACGTACATGCATATATCACCCCTACAGCGTGTAAAATGTGGTGGGGTTTTTGTTTGGGGTTTGGTTTTTTTTTTTCCCCCTAGAAGGAAAAAAGGAGTAATTGATTTCAGGAGAGAGATAATATGTGGAAATCACTAATAGCAACTCAATAGCACGCGAACATAATAATCTGGCCACCCCTTGTCTAGCATTAGGATTTCACAACTTTTAGAAAAGGACCAAAAGAAGATCTTCAGAAGTGTTCAGAATTCACTTAAATCTGCTCACATTTGCTCACATGGATGCTGAAATAATTTTTGCTCACAATTTCGTACTCATAATTTGATAGAAACAGAGGTAGGACATCCCAGAGGGCTTTTGAAAATCTTGTCATGAATTTAAAATTTGGCACAATTTGCATGGTCTTCTCTTATATTACCATAATTTTCCAACTCCCAAAATGAATACATGCAAGCATATCCAGGACTGCAGTGGGAGAGACCTGTTAGAAATGATAAAGCTGTGAAGGGAACTAAGGTGATGGCTCTGCAAGTGGCAGTCCCACTGTCGCACATACTATCTTACCCTGAACACGGTACTTCACCTTCTAGATGCTCTAAATTATAAGCTTCTGTTAGAAACTTTTAATGTTTTACAAGATTGCAGGCTTGGCTGATTGAAAGCTGTTGCAGGTTTACCATGTTTTGAATGCACCGGTGGGCAAGCCGAGCCTGCTTTTGGAATAAACATAGGAGCAGCTGCAGCGTGGGCATCGCGTGCTGGCCCAGCCTTCCTTACAGGCTGCTCATGGAGACCATCACAGCAGTGTAATGTGGTCTTGCAAAGGGAAACATTTTAGACCAGGTTTATTAAAAATTAATTTGTACAGAGCTACCATGAAACTCTAGGCAGTGTTTGAGTGAAGCGTCTCCCTGCGGGGAGACCCCCACCAAAGTGTGTAGAGCAAGCTGAGCATGTTGAGGTGGTGTGTATGAGCAGGGAAGCCGTGTCCCCAGGCGAGGACATCAAGGCGGGGGGGGTGGGGGTGGTGAGCAAGTGGCAGGATGGTGGTGCTGTGCACATGCTGACTGTTCACAACTGTTCTGGTAGCAATGAGGCTTTGGCAATGTGGAGATGGTGGTGGAGCAGAGATGGGGCACCTCTGTGTGTAGATGATCTCAAGCTGCTGCAGCAGTCCCTTAGGACCTGCTGCAAACCCACATGCCATGTGCTTCAGGTCATCCATAGGTTTCTCCTGACACTGACATGATTCCTCTTTGGGCGGCGTCAAAGCCAGCGTCACTGCCTCTGCCTGTGCATGGGGTGGGGGTCGCGTACCTGGATTGCGGTGGCCATCTCCTGTGGCTCCAACAGGCTGGCAGGGTGCTGTGGCTGTGTTTGCGGACCCTCCACACCTGGTCTCCTGGTGGGTGGAAAGCACTGCGGAGATGCACGTGCAGTGCTGTGGGCAGCCCCCTGGAGCTGCACATTGGGTGACAAAATGCATGCCCGGGATGAGCTGCTTCGGGTCCTTCGCGGGGTTCTTTCTGTGTTAGTTTATTTCCCCTGCCGCCCCACGTAAGCCATTTGCTGCATTTTTGAGATGAACGAGGCCAAGTCTGGAGTGAAAGAAAAATGTGAGATTAAAATGTGGCCTGCAAAGTATTGCTGTGCAAGATGTGTTAGTGCTTGAGGTATGTAACCCATGGAGGAAAACCAATCCTGATCTATGTCAAAAGCTTCTCACTGAGTTTAGCCGCATACAGGCAGTCCCTGTGTGACTTCTTGGCCCGTATCTCCCAATTTATGCATTGCGAACACGTTGGGTGCAGTCCCAGCCTCCTGCAAGCTGACGGTGGAGCTTGCAATGACTTCCATTGCCCCAGGAGCCCCTGGGACCTCAGAGGTTATGACAGCTATCGGTGGCTCGAGACACATGTTTACTCTAAACTGATTCCAGATAAGGGGCTTTTATCAGCCCATTGCCCTCTCTTCGTTGCTGGCCTGGGAAATCCCAGCCCCCTCCCGACAAGGCTGCCTCCCTGTTCTCTCCAGCCCTGCTGTACGGAGGTTCCACATGAATCTTTCTTAACTTAAAACTTCTGGATTTGAAGTAGCTTCAGAGCTGGTTTTCTGTGAATGTTTCCTTTTTATTTTCTCCACCCACCCGCCCCAGACGCCTGTGTGGAAACTAGTTCATTGTTGTTGGGGATTTCACTGTTTTTGTGGGGTTTTGTAGGTGCATGTCAGATAACGAACTTTATTGCTTGAGGCCAGATTTTTAATCAATTGGAAGAGAAGGGAAAATCTCACTTTGTAAAGGAATAAATACATTTTACTGCTTTAGGAATGGGAAAAAATATTTTTCAGCTTACCACATGTTTGCTTAAGAAAACAACCGTGTAAACCAAGAAGAAAGGATTTGATGTATGGGCCGTAAAGTTGGTAGTATTAAAAGCTGTGGATGTTTTGGCAGGCATAATGTTGTGTGTCGGCATGGCAATTCCAACATGAAATAAAAACAAAGACTTTTTACAAGTTTGAACATACTCCTGCCTCTTAAGTGATGAGGACGTGCACTCCAGGTAGCAGGCAAAGATCAGAAAACTCTGCCTTGTTTTGTTTAGTGTCTTCTGCTGTCTTCATCACCTGGGTATCTCAGTGCCCCCCAAGGAGCCCAGTAACTTGCCTGGTTGCTTACTGTCAGCTATTGCTCATCTTCTTTCTCAGGAGAGAAGCTGCAGAGATGCTGAAGATGCTGTTTGAACTTTTAAAAAATGTTGGTTTTGCTCAGAAACTACACCTTTATATGAGCCTGTTTTCTTTTTGCCACATCCTGTGGATAATTTAGTCTCCTCTTGCAGTGCCACAGTAGATGTTGATGTTGTGTTGTGGGCAGTATCAGACGATACCGGCTTCTTGGCTGTGTGTTAGTGGTTGAAATAATTTTGGTTTTGAAGCCAGTGGCAAAACTGTTGAAACCAGCAGCTGTATCCCACTCAGGTTCTCCTTCACTGCTTTGTGATTTCCCTAAACATCTGGAAATGAGAACTTTAGAGTTGGAAACCAGCCTGTGCTTCAGCTGAGGGATGTGGTCAGACCTTCCTAGGGCAGCTCCTGCTGGAGGTGGGGGCTGTGGGGTCTTCCTTCACCTGCAGCAGCCAGGCAGCATGGCCCTGCTCTGCTCCCACTCGGGAGGCACGCTGAGGTGCACGGCGGCTTTGCTTCTCCTGCGTTGGAGGAGGGATG
This sequence comes from Falco punctatus, assembly GCF_963210335.1. Taxonomy (NCBI): domain Eukaryota; kingdom Metazoa; phylum Chordata; class Aves; order Falconiformes; family Falconidae; genus Falco; species Falco punctatus. The sequence goes on along the minus strand of NC_137585.1, from coordinate 80,332,773 downwards.
CCTGGCTGGCTGCTGTGCGACAGTGGCACAGCCAAGGCACCAAGTGTCCGGCTTGTGTCACATGAACCACAGGCAGACAGCAAAACGCCAAGCATTTTGAAATCTAAATCACGATTTTGAAATCACGGTTGCTGGAGATTATTGTTCTAGGCGTGTTGCATTATGTAGCCCAGGCGCACTGGGACCTCAGGGCTGGGGCTCGTAGCGGGGTAAGAGTGTGCAGGGCAAGGGAGGTGAGGGGGAACCTGTGCAGGGAGGTAAACTGGAATTCACACCAAATTCCTGATGCAGAACATTAATCATACGAGTCATGAGCTTAGCCTTTGCACGTTTTTTTTTCTGTCTGAGCAAAGAGGGCAGGACAAGCGTCTGACATTGCTGTGGGCTCACACAAGCATGAGCACTTACATTTAGATGTCCTAGCTGTTTGCACAGCACCGTGGATGGAGGAGAACGTGTTGGCTTGGAAGCAGGGTTTGGTTTTCTGCCACAGGCTTCCTATGGGACCACAGGTGGATCACATAGCTCTGCATCCTCCTAACTCCTCAGCCCTGCCTAGATCTGGGGCACCAGGGGCCACCAGAATTCTCCCTTCCCCCAGTGTGGAGTGATTCCTGAAAAAATGATCTGGGAAAGGCCCTTTGGCATCACTGCTTTGCCTGCCATGCAGGTTGCCCCAGTGCAGGTGGCCTTGCAGGGAGAGCTGCGTGGCAGAGGGCTTGCCTGTGTGGGTCGTTGCTGGTGGTACCTCTCCTCCTCCTCCCTGGATGCCCTGCACAGGACCCAGGTGCTGGCAGTGTCTGTGGGGACAGGAGACCAGGAGTTACTGCTGGTTTCCTAGCGCAGGGCATGCCTGATGCAACTCGTCACTGGTTTTTACATCAAAGTGAGGTGCTCCCTTAAAGAGCAGAGACTTACTGTTCAGCTGCCTCCCCAAGGATGCTGCGCAGAGTGCTGCTACATGGGCAGCAGCGTGAGCAGGCTCCTCGGAGCCCAAGGAGGTCGGTATTTACCAGGCTGCAGGTGCAGGAGCCTGTCTGTGGCTCCATTCAGCATGTCTTCTCCTCCCTCTGCCTTTTCCCTCGAGTGGCTGAGCACAGCTCTGCTTGGCCTGTGCAGCAGCACCTGTGCAGCTCTGGACCCTTGGACTGCGGCCGGTGTCTCCGTCAGCGAGCGGCTCCCGGAGCGGGCGGCCGTGCAAAGCTCTTCTGCTCTGCCCGCGGCAGCCCTGGACCAGCGATTTGATATTGCAGCTTTCCAGGTGTAGAATTCTACACGATGAATATTTAAGTATTTAAATAAATACAGGAAGGCTGAGATGCTTTCTAGGGACCTAAACGCTCATCCAGGACAGCAGCTGAAGCCTGCCCTGACTTAGATGCAAGAAGAGGAAAATTTCCCCCCACCATGGCTAAGAGGCTAAATAATGTGTCACATGAAAAAACATAGTCCGAGAAAGTGACTTTACTCAAGTCCTGAGACCACTTGCAGCCTCAGCGGTGGGCCCAGGCCTGGAAAGCCGTGCAGCCTCCCAGGCGCTGGGGACAGCAGGGGATGGAGGAACAGCGAATACTCGTATGTTGTGAGCTGCTTCAGTACAGCAGCAATAGTATATACAACCTCATAGGGGGGGGAAAAGATTAGCATTTATGCAACTTAGATTTTTAATAATTACAGATTAATTACAGCTTAAGTTTTATTAAGATTGGTTTGCTATCCTAGCTCATGCAAACTTGAGTTAATGTCTGCATGCATTTTTTTTCTTTAAGAGGGTAAATTTTTCATGGTTTATGTACACCTGTGAATACACTTTGTAAAATGTTTCCAGTTAATTTAATGACCGCAGTCAATACTTAGGGAAATCCCATGTTGGCCAATAACAGAAGAACGGCGCTATAATTTGGTCTAGGGAAAATGTCAAAACGATATCAATCTCATGGATATACGTGAAATTGATTTACAATAGCAGTACATAAGAAATTAGGTGAAGCAATGAGTATTCATGAAGTTTTCAAATTGCTGGTAATAATCTGTCAACAGCTGTGGTATAGGTCCTAAATTGTACCCTAAGGTAACTTTGTTAGATGAGCAGCGGCTCGTGTATGGTGCAGCAGCTCGTGTATGGTACAGCAGCTGTTCAGGCTAAAACAGGCCTTAAAGAGGCATTTTGTGCCACGTGGAGGTGGGCAGAGGCACTTTAGCCACTCCAGAGGGGTTTTAAGAACATGATGAGGTGTGATATGCTTCCCTACCCCTCTTTCAGTCCACAGCAGGCTATAAATTAATTTCTTCCAATCTCTATCAAGAGAAAGGAGAAGAATCCTTGGTGCTTACCCCACAGAGATGAGAGGTGCACAGAGCAGACAGTCTTCAGCTGCCACCTGAACTGTGGGTGGACACAGCAGTGATGCCAAGCGGTCAGGGTGCTTCTGCACTCACTTCTGCAGAGAATTTTAACTACCGGCAGCACAGTTACTCTGCCCGTGTGTCCCCTGCAGCCACCAAATTTATCAGTCTCCTCTTTCCCAGACCTCCCCTGGCCACCCAGAGCTCCCCTGCAAAGCTCACGCAGTCCCGAGCAGCAGGGGATGCTCCTCTTGGGTGCCCCATGCTACAGAGCCCTGGGGGACTGGACTGCGTCCTGGGGGTAGGAGGGAGCTGCACGGCTGCCTCAGGGAAGGTATCTGCTCACTGGAGAGGAAAAAGTGCTATGCAAAGATGAAGCAAAGCGCGATGATAGTCACAGAATCAGGCAGAGCCTTGAAGTGTGTCATGGTTTAACCCCAGCCGGCAACTAAGCCCCACGCAGCTGCTCACTCATTCCCCCCGCACTGGGACAGGGGAAAGAACTGGAAGAGTAAAAGTGAGAAAACTCGTGGGTTGAGATAAAGACAGCCTAAGAAGTAAAGCAAAAGCTGCGCTTACAAGCAAAGGAAAGCTAGGAATTCATTCACCACTTCCAGCTGGCAGGTGGGTGTGCAGCCATCTCCAGGACAGCAGGGCTCCATCACGTGCAGCGGTTACTTGAGAAGACAAATGCCATCACTCCGAATGTCCCCTCCCTTATTCTTCTTCCGCCAGCTTTACACGCTGAGCATGACCTCATCCAGTATGGAATATGCCTTTGGTCAGCTGGGGTCGGCTCTCCTGGTTGTGTCCCCTCCCGGCTCCTTGTGCACCCCCAGCCTCCTCGCTGGTGGGGTGGGGTGAGAAGCAGCAAAGGCCTTGGCTCTGCGTAAGCGCTGCTCGGCGATAACGAAAACATCCCTGTGTGACCAACACTGTGTCCGGCACAAATGCAGAACATAGCCCCGTACTAGCTGCTGTGAAGAACATGAACGCTATCCCAGCCAAAACCAGCACAAAATATTTGGTCCGTTTTGCTCCTTCTCATCTCTAGACCAGATTTGTAGGAGAAATTTGAGAATTTGAGAGGAACTTTACCTTATAGGTGTTTCTCTGGCTTGATAATGAATCCTGGGTGATGTCATGTCAAAGGATCAAATACATTGCAAATTATGTCTCCTATACTTATTTTCATATGCTTTCTGTCTTTCCTTAAAATCCACCTCCTGACCTTTACTGCATTTCCTTTGTAGGGTCCCTTGGGACAGCTGGTCGGGTTTGCAACCAAACCTCCCGCGGCATGGACAGCTGTGAAGTGATGTGCTGTGGGAGAGGCTACGACACCTCCCGTGTCAGCAGAATGACAAAATGCGAGTGCAAATTCCACTGGTGTTGTGCTGTGCGCTGCCAGGACTGCCTAGAAGTGGTAGATATTCACACCTGCAAAGCGCCAAAGAGCGCTGGCTGGATCTCCCGGACATGATGCACAGGCTACAGATGCTTGATGACCACAGCCCTTTTCCCTTCCTGGTCCATGCAGGGAATGCATCCGAGGTCTCTACTTTTACACCAGTTTCACCTTTGCCTTTCATTGCACAGAAGCTGCTGAATTATTAATACAAACTTTGAAGTATTTACCTCCCCTTTCTGCATGACAGTGTTGCTGCAGGTGTCTGTGCATAAACCGATGCATCTCTGGAAGGGTGTACTTCTGCCAGAACTCTTCCAACACGCATTTCTCCCCTGGACTCCTTGTGGCAATTCATTCCTGCCATCCAGGAGCACAGCAAGATGCAACGATGGAGCATTTCGTACAAAACCACCACCAACAACTGTGTAAGCTGAGCTTGCTCAAGCATCTTCCAAAGGATTTTGTGCTGGTCACAGTCATGCCCTGGATACTGAAGTGCTCGAGAATTTGAGCACCGGTTGGTAATTCCTCCATGAGAGAAAATTTGGGGCCAGGCTGGGTGAAAGGCTTTACTGGAGGGATATTCGTCTGTCCCCAGTGGACTGGAGTTTGCAGTAAAGTGTCCACCTGAGGCCACCCCGACCAGCATGAGCATGCTGCAGCTTCCCGTGGGGCAGCAATTGGCCCATGGGGAAAACCAAAGGAAACTGCAGGAGATGTATTCAACCACAGTATTTTCATAAACTATTAAAGAGTCAAAGCAAGTGTCTTAGTTATATATTTGCGCAAATTTGCCTTAAAAGCTTTTAAATCATCATTAATATTAACTATTGAGGTTTTTTTGTGATCTGAAGGATCGAAGAGAAAGTATTTGTTTCTCAGCTTGGTGAGAGCTGGGTATAGGACACTGAACTACCTAAGGATAAGGTTTCCTATTTTTCACTTACTGAATAAGCATAAAAATGTTTGCAGAAAGCTGACGTAGAAGGAAATACCTTGTCTCAGTTATGATCGGGTTTCTAAAGAATCTATCAAATTCTATGTTCTTTTAAATTTAATAAATCTATTAAATGCATTCCAAATGATACTTTCCATTCGGATGGGGACTTCCAAATCTGATTTTCTCTGAATACTTTCTGCAAAAACTTCTAGCTATCATTAAGGGTGTGCTGGCCTTTGAAGGAGGCAGTGACAGGTTGTGCCATGCTGGGCTGGCAGCAGTGCAAACCAACAAATTGCTGGAAAGATGTGCAGGCTCATGAGGCCCAGAAACCACAACCTCACTGGAAAGGAGCTGAGTCAGAGAGGGACCAGCTGCCTCTGCTCAGAGCTGGGACCAGCAAATGAGCCGAGATGAAAGATGGGTCCTGTGCCAGTAAGTATAATAAGGCTCTGGAAAAGCACCCATGAAGTGCAGAGACAGGCAAGGTAGTAAAAAAACAACACGGGAAAGGAGGCTGAATGAGTGATAGAACACACTGTAGCTTCAGGTAAAATTTCCATATGAAAATGAAAAAGAGTGGAGGAATCCTAGCAGGGGCAAACAGTGCATGAAAAAGCAGCATACAAGCAGCATACCGTGGCAATGGAGTGAGTATTCTGGTTATGTGGGGTTTTTTTTTGTTTGTTTTAAAAAATAATATGTAAAAAGAATGGAGGTTTGCATTCAATGGTCTTGAGAGAGCAGTCATTTACATCTGAAAGGCTTTGGGAAAAGTCTGTACTGTTAATATGAGTAAGTCATCCCCAGAAGGCACAGCTGGCATTAAAAGATTAGGAGGATCCAGAAAGCTATTTATTTGGACAATAAGATAATGTTTCTGTTACTGTATATGGCATTAATGTAATGGTCCCGGCTAGAAGTAAGAATAATCACGCTTCTGGGTATAAACCAGCTGCTGGTGGGAATAGCCCTGCCGGCGTGCTAGTGCACAGTGCGTGCATTGCACACACATGCACGTGCAGTGCAAAGTATACGCACTCCGTTCAGTTGTTATACTGTTGGCCTCATTACTGCTGGCAATTCTGGCACTGGGCTCGATAAGGAAAATTTCATACCTAATTGTATTTAAAGGTGAGCTCCAAGGAGAATTTTTATTATGATTTCATTGTGAAATTAAATCCGCACGTAGTTCACAGCCTGGGCAATACCACATTTTAAGCCTTAAGGAACTTAAAAGTAGTATATTATTTTAATTTTTTTTGTGCGTCAAGTTTTTTGAAAGACTCAGGGACCCTTTGAGTAGTCTACAAGTTTCCCATCTAATAAAGCTGAAAATATTTAAATGTTCTGGAAAAAAGGAAGCCTCATTCTTACAAGGGAACTTGTTCTAGGCAGTTGAATACAAGGTAACGCAATCAGATCACTTCTTAACTCCATCGTTTGCTTAATACACCAATAAACAAACCCACCTGAATTCTGCAGTCCCAGGTAAAGTGTTTCGGGGTCGCTGTATTAAAGATGGAACTTCTATTCCCTGACCTGGTCCTCCTCCTCCTCCTCCTCCTCCACCAAGGTGTATCTTCTTGCTGCACACTTTCCCCTGATCTCAGGGGCCTGGGGTTCCTGAAGGCGAAGATGGTGGCATTGAGTACCTTGGCCTTTTCTGTGTGCTTTGTCACCAGGTCCCCTGCCCCGTTCAGCAGCAAGCCCACCAAAGGTGTGCACAGCAGGCTGAATTTTGTATTTCACACAAGAGCCATATCAATAAGACGTAATGCAATGCCTCCATCAAACCTGCTTCACCAGAGGAGAAACGGAGTATTTTGCAGCGCAACAGATGTGTAACTGCTGAACTAGCCATTTATTTGATTACTTTTTTTTCCTGCATTTATGATTTTTAAAAAAAAAAACGGAGCTCAAGGTAGGCTTCTTACAGCTGTAAGCATTTCTGCTGCCTCTTCCATGAACAAAACACTCCTGGTAGCTTTTGCTATTTCTTAGAGGGAAAAGACGCTCAGAGATGTAAATATTTCTAGGAAAGGTACCTCCTCGACCTTCAGCTAATCAAACAAAGAAAGAAAAAGGGAGAAAAAGAAAAAGAAGAAACAGAAATCAGGCAAGGCAAATGAAATAATCCTCTGTTTTCTTCTGTGCAATAAATTTACTTATGTATTTATTCATGAAGAGGAAACAGTTGTCCCTAGGTAGACACTTTAGTGTCAGAATAATGTTAGCTGAGGTGAAAGGCTTAAAAGGCTGTAGGACTTATTTTTTAAAAATATGCAATCTAATTGAGGGAGTTCCCTTTAATTTGCTGTATGAAATCAGAATGTAGCATTGCTCTGAGATGCTGTTAGCCTGTCAAACTTTTTGGGGTTGCTCCCTTCCCACTGTTTTCTATTTTAACAAACTCTGCCCCCAAAAGTATGTTGAGCTGTTTTAGGAGAAATCTCACTTAAAAAAAAGTGTCATTTTCTTTTACCACAAGGAAAATGGGGAATGACTTCTAGGAACAGTGGTGTATGTTACAGCACGTGGGTATTGTAGCTCAAGAGATTGTGGTGCTGCTTCTTTTTTTCCTGCAAAACTATCTAAACCCAATTTGTGCATCTCACCCTGACCTCCCATCTCTGTGTAACCTTTGCAGATGTGAATTAGAAATAAAATACTGTATTTCTGGTGCTGTGCTGCACAGCTGCTGAAGGGCATCCAGCCTGGATGCCCAAATCACACCCGCGTTCAGCAAGCAGCTGGCGATCCCTGCCTGCAGGCTTCTTGCCCAGCCTCTCGTGGGACTCGGTGTATGGTGGCAAAGGGGTAGTAATCATTTTATTGGGGTTTAGTGAAGATCTGGGGCTGGGGAGGGTGCTTTTGCTAGGAAAAACTGGCTAATAATCCAGCGTGGCAGCATGAAGCGTACCCGTGCTTGCTCATCTCCGTGTATTTTGTCTCACATGCCGAGGAAGGCCTGAAGCCTTCATGTGCAGGTGACGGCCGCCTCTGAGGGCGGAGGCAGTTTTGTGGTCACGTGTAAGAGCCTGCAGGTTTCTCCTGCCACGGCAAACAAGACAAAATTAACTTGTTTTATTATCTGGAATAGAGCAGCACAAACTTGGTTTTGGTTGTGGTTTTTTTTTGTTTTGTTTTGGTTTTTTTGTTTGTTTTTTTGTTTTTTTCTTTAACAGCCCATTTGCCTGATTACGTGGACGTGGCTTCATAATATAAGAGCTCTTGTGTGGAAGAAGCAAACATACATGAATCAATATATTGACTGCTCCTCCTGTGTTGCTCCAGGGGGGCCTCCCTGGTCCCTCAGAGATGAAAAACCAGGAGTTCCACCCTCCCTGGTGGGAACAGCACGTGAGGCTGGGGGCTGCCTCGCACACATGCCTTGACCACAGCCGCTGAGGTGTCCAAGCCCTCTGTGCAGGGACAGCCACACCGGCTGTGACGCGGGGTGCGCGCGAAGGCTGCTGCTGCCTTGGGATGTTTACCTTCTGTAGGCTTCTGCAACACAGCAAAGCCGGTATGTTTTCCTCCTTTCTACTGGGGTAAGGATTTCTGTGCTGTCCCACTAAAAAAAGAAGAGTCGGTGTATTTGCTGTTTGCTTCAAATCACAGCAATTAATCACCAGAGGAAACAACAGCCTTCCACCAGGTGTAGCACTGTGGCTCTCACTCTGGAGCAGCTGTAAATCTACCTAGCGCGAAGGCCAGGTGACCAACTTGATTTACTTGACACTCCTGGGTGTCTCTCTTTTTTTGGTTCTATGCAACTTACAGTGTAAAGAAACACCATCCATCCAAATTGTATTAGGCTGTCTTTAAGGAAAAAAACCCAGGAACTGTTAACTTTTCAAGCTAAAAAGCCACCCCACCCCCACCAAATCTGCAAACTGAAGATTTGGATGACTTATTATCTGAACCAAATTTCCAGAAGTCTCATCTCTGCACTAAGCCAGAGGCTTTCCATCATTATAGTCACGGGCTGTGTTTGCCTTTTGATCTAAGCCATGCTGAACTTCACAGAAAACATGTCAGAGGCAGAAAAGCCTACGGCAACAAACTTTGCTCAATGAAAAAGAAAATCCTTTTGTCTGACTTGCCTAAGTCTCCCAGATGCCTGGAATTATAATTGAAGCTGAAAAGAGATTTTCTAGATAAAATCCATGGTTCATTACTGCTTATAAGGGAGATGGATACTAGACACGGTAGAAACAGAATTGCCTAAAGATATTTTTGAGTTCTAAAAGTTCCCCATCGTTCAAGGGAAGGATCTGATTCTTCCAGGAGTTAAGTATTTCTTTTTATCAGATTATTACAGATAGTAATTTCCACACATCATAATTCACATTATCTCTTCCTCTAACATTAGGCCAAGCTACTACCTTAGCTGGTGACAAACGTGAACGCTGGTATATAGCTAGATAAACACTGACATGCTAACATTTACATATTAGGACTGTTAATCAGAGCAATTTGTTCTTTTGAAATGTAGGGTATATAAAAAATGAACTTTGACAGGTTTTTCAGGTGGCTGGGGAGTAAGTGACACACAGCAGCACAGGACAAGACCTGACTATGCCTGATCCTTCTGATTTTCACCAACCTTAAATAATTCTGACAGCGCTGTTGAGGCAAAATGAATGAATACGATTATCCCTAGTTTTACAGCTAGAGATACACAGGAGCACCTGCTGTAAAGGTGTTCTCTGTAGCTGTTCTAGCAATTCAGAGGCAAAGCAGAGGAAACAAATATTGGCCCATTTCACACTTCCACATGTTGTCCTCTAGCAATCCACTGTCTCTAATCTTATGCCATGTCCCACATTAAATGCAAGCCATACTAATCTCAACATTACAGCGAATTGTTTTGCATGAATAACGGCCAGAGATGAAAAACCTGTATGGAAATCCCCAACAGCAACACACCTCACCAGTTTTAACACTTAGCTACGGGGCTCTCCAGTCTCCTGTGTCCTCCCTTAAGCCTCACTCTTAACAGTTGATTTCTCCTGATACAGGGATGTATTTTTTCCTCACAGCAAAGCAGTGCTTGCTTTAATGCAGTACCATTGCTCACCTGGACAAAAATCTTTCTTCTATGTAGACTAATGTATCTGCAATCAAGAGGGCAAAAAACAATGCAGTGCATCTCCTGCTGTTAGGAAACATTTTCCTTTTATACCAAATCCAATAACGAGAGTTTTGCCTTTTCTTACTCATATCCTCATTGATAAACAAACTTAACAGCTGGTGATCACAGTCCCTCGAGCTGCTCAGCATTTTTAGAATAATAAAGTTGAACTGGCAAAGTGGCATTTTTGATCTGTTGCATCAGGTTCATGCTTCCTTATCTGGGAAAGGAGTTGAAAAAAAATATATTTTTGAGGCACCTGTAAGGATGCACTTCCAATTCTTGACAGACAGGACTACTTGCTTCAACCTCCAGATCAAATTATTGATCTTAGAGCTGGTCTCATGCATCAGCAGAGGCGTCTGTGGGAAGTTACCATCCACAGTGGCTAAGTTACAAATGAATACACAGCACAAGGATAGGATTTCCTGAGGTAAGCACTAATGATGGAACACCAACCTCTCTACTAATTGTGCATGGACTAACACCAATTTTGCTAATGAGCTTCTGGTCTCAAGCAACAGTTTAATTTGTACAGGAAAAAGTACCTTCTTTTTCATACTTGAAAAGTACTTGCAATGCAATAAAAACTCAGCAAGAAATACATAAAAGCATGAATGCAATGATCACTCGCTACAGGTAAATTTGTATTCAGTTCTCTGCCATTACATATGCTTTGTTCTGTAGCCAGAGAACAAAGCACTGGGTTTCTGGAGGTACTTGAGAAAACAGTGGTGTGAAGAAAATCTGTCAAGTACGTGGAGTTTCCTGAAAATTCAAATGAGGATAAAATTGACCTCTGTGCAGTGACAGGAATCAGAAGCCCAAAGTGCCATCCAAACTGCCTGGAGAGCCTAAAGCTGCTTTAAGCAAGAGCTTTAACTGTCTAGAAGCCTTGGCTAGACTGTCTGTAGTGCTGAGGGCTTCACCCGAACTGAACTCCATAAGAAAAGGCAGTGATACAATTGCTTAATTGTAAAGTTATTAGTGTTTTTTCACTAACTGAACGGAAAGCCAAGCCCTAGCTGTGGTGAAGGAGATATACACCACACATGTTTAAGACCACAAAGTACAACTGGAGCTTTGAAGAAGAGGCCAAAAGAGAGCCGTGCTGCAATACACAAAAGTTTATTTTTAAGTTTTTCTTTTCTGAAGGCAAAATATAATAGAACCTAACATCAATGTATTTTGTACAACAAAACAGTTTTTGTATGAGAACAGACAATCCATGAAGAGTTTTAAAGTCTTAGAACTGCTTCCCTTTTTTATCATGCTTTCTTGTGGTCAACAAAAAGTTGGCACAGAAGATGTCATGGCAGTCAGTCAGCAGGCGTGCTCCCTCAGATCCTCGTCAGCTGGTGCCACAGACTGGAGGGCAGGATACTTTCTACTTTTTCCATCACAAAATTTAAAGGGGCAAAGAGGGTGCTGAGAAACTGCAAAGAAAACAGATACACATTCAGATCAAAATCCAGGAGACAAGACCTCATGAGAAAGCTGTCCAGTAAAACAAGAAACTTGCTGCATTCCTCTGTAAAATCCTCCAGCATGACAGAAATTACATAATTCATGTATAAAGACTTGCTGTCAAATTCTGAGCCTTGCATATGTAAAAGTTTCTGGATTTTGCAGTAAAGAAAGCAAGAGCTCCACTTCTATGAAGATCAAAATGATGAACTACAAAGGTTTTCACGTATCTTACATTCTAGACTCAGGCTCGTACTGAAGCCGCTAAAAGCTCTAACCAAAACCTACTGAAAGGAAAGAAAGGCTTTTTTCATAATGGCAGAATCTGACAGACCACCTCTCGGAGAAAAAAAGCGTGTCTTTAGATTCAGGTTTAAAATGGTTCTGGGTTATCTACAGAACTGCTATATACACTGAGGCATCGGTAATTGGAATTTATCTTACCATCCTCTGTTAAAGAACACAGTCAGCAATGTTGAAAGGTTTCAATATATTAGTGCTAGGACAGGCATATATGACAGAAATCAAGTAAATAGAAACCATTTTATCACAGGAAAAAAAATACTGCCAGCTACACATCTCAGAACTCAGGTACTCAAAGCCCTCCCAAAATTTTAGGAAATACATACTAACTGTGCTTTACATTAAATTTCAATTCAACTGTATACTTTACATACAGCTATGTCGGGGCCCTATACATGTGTATACATGTGTACCATACTATGCAAGGTCAGCCACCTCGAGACTGTGAACCCTGTGGCTTCTAACCATTTAGGCTGGCGCGACTTCGCAAAAAATAAACCGTTCTGTTTGAAACTGATTGGCAAAGAGTTGCAAAAGGTTTCTGTTTCAGCGACTGCTCTGCAGTCAGCACAAAACCTATAAACTCCACTTACTGCACTGATGTGTATCTGAAGGTAGGTCAGTATTAAAGCAAATCTAGTGCTGGATGTGTTCTCTTTTTTCACAAAAGAACTCTCTCTCCTGACAAAAGAGAGCACCAGACTTCTTATATAAACACTTACATCCCTTTTCATGTTTTGAATTTGTCCCATATATCTTCAGGCACTTAAAAGGATGCAGACACGGGGGTCTGGTCCCCTTGTAGTCAGCGAAGAGAACTAAGTGCTTCCGGAGAGTCATTCCACCCACTCCAGGACCAGAACTGCCCTTTGAAATTGTCTCTTTCCCCTTAGTCCCAGGGGCAGAGGGAGGCCGCACAGCTGGGCTTTGTCTTCTCCTGTAAAGCAAGGAGAAGTGTGGCCCAGTGCGGGGTGCTGCCCCGACCCGGCACAGCTCCTGACACAATGCTGGCCCATGCCAGTCAGTTTCTCCTCAACAAAGCCCAGGCAGAGTCTGGGGACAGGGCAGGGCAGGGGAAGTTCCCAGCAGCCAGCAAGGACAGGGCCACCCTGCCTCTGAAGGGAGAAGAGGTCGGAGGTACAGACATGAACTGTGATGTGTCACTTGCCTTTGGAGCCACAGAACAAACAATGCTTTATTACGTAATACAGGTATGTCCTTCCTCTCTAACTTAGGCTCCTAATCATCTCAAGTATGAAAAACGCAAGTTCAAAAATTGTTACAGGTCTCTGTGCTGCTGAAACACAGCTATATATGGCAGATGTATTTAAAACATTTCAAAATGTCCATATCCAACAGCTAGAGATTATATGGTATCAAGCAAGAAAGTACCTGCAAACAGTTTCACCGTTTAAGAAAACGGGCTCTGTGGAGAGTTTAACTGTAAAGATGTATGATGTTTACGATGCTTATGCATTTTAAAGACAATAGTAAGCATCAAACTATTTTTTCCCCTCTTGCACGTGTTTACATACAATAGAGACACTACATCACGGACAAGTTTTGTATCGTGGAAAAACCAGGTAACAACATCGCTGGTAATGAGATTTTCTCATAAGCACAGGTCGAAGGAAAAACTTCTGACTGAACAGAGTATTTCAGTTGTAGTGCTAAAGGTAAAGATGTCTAACGTGAAACACAGCTGAATTAATGTAACACCGATTAACCTAATCTTGGAGGTTGCAATTTCTGTTGCAAGCGGCTTAGCCCAAGTAGAACCATTCCCTCTGGTTAAGCTGTGACTTGTTTAAATAAATATACCCTTTTTACTTTGCCAAACGCAAAAGTCTCACCAGAGGATATTTTCTGCTTTTGAGTAGCGCTTGATCTGTGTAGTAAGCTTGCATCATCACATCTACTTGGATAAAACTCAGGTTTGTAAGCAGTGCAAATTACATACTTGTTAAATCAATGAAACAAGAATAATTTGCCTGACAGCAAGTTTTACTGCAATTCATAGGAATTTTGTTGCTAGTCAATTTTCTGTTCTTTTTTTTTTTTTTTTTTGCCTTTCCTTTTGACATAGACTGTTTCTTTTCACATGGAAATGAAAAAACCAGCACCAGCAGTAAAGCAACAACTCAGGGTGGCAGAACTGGTGATAGGAGACCTCTAAAAAGTTTGTTATTATTATTTTGTGTTTTAAAAGAAAACTATCAACTTGGCTATCTCAACCCTGGCAGAAAGCAGCTTTCTGTAGAAGGGAGCACCTTCTGATTAGCCCCATTTGATTAAAACAGATACACAAAAGTATCTTCTCAAGCTTTTATGCTGTGTGGTTGGTGTTTGCACAGAGGAAATGACTATTTATTGCTCAGCCCCTGTGATCAGATCTACATGTTCCCTGCCTCAGCATCTGTCAAGGTCCAAGCGGATGAAATACCTCCCTAAGCAAACCTGCTTGCTGAACTGAGGTCTCATCTATCATATAGGAAATACTGAAACAGATGATGTCAGTGATCTCAGGCAAACAAAGGAATCAAATGACAGAAAAATTAACTAGGCCCCACGTTTTCAGGCATGACTATTGACACAAATTATTTAACGTCCCCCTTGTCAACGCAACTCTCATTTTATTTAAGATACATTCTTATCGTTACTATGTTATGAAAGGACCAGCACTTACATATTTTTCATGACTTCCCAGATATTGTTATACTTCTGCATGACAATAGAAGAAATTCAATACTACCAAGACTGTACTGACAATTTTATCCAAGCCACACATTCAGAATTTTTTTCTGCTTGTATTCATATCTTAAGTGACTTTCAAAAGCCTTTTGTTAGAAAACCTAGCAAAAATTGAAACCACAAGCTATCAACATGCTTCTCCCTAACCGAGTGAAAATGCTAAGATCTAGTGTAATTTTAAAGTTACTTATATTTAGCCTGACAAAACAATCAAAGAAGAACTGGATTATTTCAATTTCATTATGGAAAGAGAGAAGCTTACTTCCAGGTACAACATTACAAAATTGGCTGGATGCAGTGGGGAGTATCTCAACTTGCTACTGAACTGCCAGGCAGCATTCAGAGCAGGTTCTGGCTTTAAAACATGGGTGCCCTGATGGAGTTTGGTGAATTCCATCCTACATGTAATCTCCCAGAAGAGGGAAGTAGCTTTAACACACCTTTGACTTCTGCATCCAGTGGGGGAATGCAGGCTGTCCTAAGGGACTGTCACAGTGGCACAGGCCACCTTTGGCAGTCTCACATGTGGGGGAGGTCCTCAGCGCTCAAGGTCTTCTTCTGCCTTGAAGAACCCAGTATCTTGAAAGACTCATGACAAATGTGCAAGAAGATGCCTACAGGACAGGTCAAAGCCAGTTCCCAACACCCAATCACGCTAACCTATTCAGTTTTTGTGAAATATGGTAAATATCAACTCGCCAGTGACATAAGCCTGGGCCATGATGGCGATATTGCATCTATACAATGGTTTGGGGATTGGCAAGCATAAGAGAGGGAATAATTTTGACCTATTAAAATTAAAGCGTATGTGCACAGTTTCACAATGTAATATACCATATCATAACGACTACCAGCCATACAGGGACAGGTCATTCAATGCACATAACCACAGCAACAGTCGGCAAATTCATCTTTTAGCTATTTATGAAATTAGTTAGTTACGAAGTGGTCTTCCCTAAAACTGAAAAGGAAGAGCCAGGGCTGGCCAACCTCTTCTGTTCTGTTCTGACACAGCTGCATTTCACAGAGATGTTTGTCATGATTTTCTTCAATCTCACCTGGGCTACTTTTCCCGGAGGAGACAACAAAATGAAACTTATGAATCAAAGGCTTTCTACAAGCTACTAAGTGAATGTCACAAGCTTAAATTCTGCCCTTTCTATGTACAATAAATCTCTTCTTCTGCATGTAGTGGTTTATCAAGATTAAGATATAGCTAAACCTATGTCATAATACACGTTACCTTACATACTAACTGAATCCATACAGGTTCAGAGATCTTAAGTCATCTTGCCAACTTTACGCACGTAATGCAGCCCACATTCCAATTCTATTTGTCTGTGCTCATTTTACTAACTAGGAGCTTTATCTGCTTGGACATGCAGAACTTAATAACCACATACAGAGTCTTGGGGTATCTATTCCATTAACACCAATGGCAGCTGCGCTTACACATCAGGGAATTAGAGCCTTCTAGTCTGGCTCTACTCCCAAAATTGCTTTGGAACCTGCAAGCTCCAGACCATGGAGAAACAATTACTGACACACCAGTGTAACTTCTGATATCTCTGATTGCACTCAGCAACCCAAGCCAGGTGAGTTAAGTGCATTAAAACATGCTATAATTTTCTCCAATTCCAGTAGCTCACTGCCTGTAGCAGGAGCATTAAGTACAAAATCTTATCATTCTGCCAGCTTCAGATGTATTCTTTGTTCAGGATACAAGGCTGACAAACACAGGAACAAGGCTAACAGGGACAGATTTGGGGTCATTAACTGGGACAGTATCACAAAACTACAGATTATACTGAAAGAGCCCCCAAACAAGGGTCATGCATTTCAATGACTTAAGGAAGAAGCCACAGAAAAAGTTTTACAAGGAAGTTTAAGATAATATGCCCAAGTTACACACTTACTGTCCACCAAACACCTACATATATGCTCAAGAAACAAGAGAAAGTAATAATATTTCGGGTAGGTTTCAGCACTTATTGCTGGTAGAAGTGTTACCTTTTGCTACCAATAATCTTACTTTCTGTTTTCTAGAGCTGATGAAAGGGAATTCTTGATACAAGAACTGTTGCTGTACCAGACCTCTGTCCCTCACAAGCCTGGGTAGTAGAAGATCTGGTTCACCTGCAAAGGGAGTCTCTTGCCATTTGCAAAGGAGTGAGCGGAAGTACTTACAACCTGGAATTTGCCAAAGCCTTTCAGCCTTGCCTCCTCTACCCCACTCCCTATGCCCCTCAAATCAAAAGCACTAAAGACATTAAAAACAAGGCCAGGAGGCTATTTTGGAAACACAAGACCTAAAAGAGATACATATATTTGAGAAAATATATTACAACAGAAGATTTTCAGTATTTCTTGGAGAAGGAGACAGGTATTTTTATTATTCTAGAACTGTAAGTGAATTTTTCATATCCTAGTACACTGCAGTAGTGGTGTTCTTGGTTTTGCAAAGGAAAAAGCATGTCTTAGCATAATTCATGGTCCTTCCCCTCCATCCTCCAGCATTTATTAATCCTTGATGGATTAAAATAGCAGAATTAGTAGAGACTTCCCTGAATGTAGTTAAGGAAAGTTATGAGGAAAATACTGATATTGCTTCCTTCATGGCAGTTTGGGGAAAGAAACAGAAAGTACACTCTATTTCTGCTCATACTAAGAGTCTCTACTGCACTGGAAAGCACAGCACAGTTGTTACGGCTCTACACAAAACAGACGGGTTCTGCAAGCCATTATTAGTTTATTTTACTGGATTATATATGAAAACGCAGATATTTTCTTCTCCCACCAAGCCTTTTTTTGGCAAAATCTCAAGAGATCTACCCTAAAACAAGAGCCATATAAATCAGAGAAGACAGACAGTAGTGTGTTTTACTGATTAACTCCCTTAACGTTTCTTCAAATGTCCGCCTGCTCAGACATATCTTGATGTTTTATTTATACTACTGAATAGGTAGATGTTTAATACTTGGCAGTATTTAGCTCAGCTCTTCCTGCTTCTGTGTCTATTTACCAGAAGAGAGCAGCCGCACAGAATACTCACAGCTTTTGCGAAGACCCCCATAAGCTCTGGGAACTGATGTGTCAGGAGAGCTAGCATGGCTGTGAAAGAACAAAGTCCAGCAGTGAAGAGGATGAAGAAGGGAAGCTCCTTCTTAGGGTAAACTGAAACTTCATGAAATGCTGTAGAAAAAAAGATGAAGAAAAAAAAGCATTATACATTAAAAAAGCCCCAACAAAACAAAACAACCAAAACCAAACCAACATTCTTACGTGGTTTAAACAGAGACACCCAAAGATGCTTTTGAAGGAAGAAATACATAGAAGGTCTGAAACATCAAAGGCCAACATTACTGTGTCAGCCATCTCACTGCCAAATAAAGATCATATTTCTGGCTTACTCTAGTCCTATGCACGTTACTTTTGCCTTCCTTGCATCAGCACTAACTATAATGCAGCTGTGCAACAGCTAACCCCAGAAAACTAACCTGCAAATAAAATAATCCAGTTTTTTTCCTGCAGGTCATTGACTAGCCACATGGCTGTATGATTGCTAATGCTAATACACAGAGTGCAGAAACATGCACCTAGGAGCAGCAGGGAGATCAAGCGTGCAGAAGCATGGCTGTTGATTGGTTTAAGCAGGCTGTAAAACTAGAGCCTCTGTAACAGTAAATTCTGAGGGTTTCATCTGCAGAATCAAGAAAAGTTATCCTCAAAGTAGGACATCTAAACATGTACTTTAAACTCAAGAGTTTCAGAATTCTCTGTATACTTACAACAATACAACTTTTGTAAAGTGTTAAAAACCTGGAATTTAAATTAATAATGAATTTTAAAGGTGTTTGTTAGTATACACTAAAAGGAATACAGAATTTCCTCAACTCTGGTATGAAAAATTGCTCACTGGGCTTTGGAGAAAGCAGCACTTAGAAGACTAAAAGGGTCAGAAGAGGATAATGAGTATTTTACTGGAAGGATATATCCCTTAAACTTATATGCTGGCTCAGACTCAAGGTGCAAATTTGGCTGGGTTGGCAAAAGGTCTCGTGGACTCTCACCTGTCTGCTTCACTCATTCAGCCCATAGTTTGGAGCTACGGTCACGACAAATGCAAATTTTGAAACATTTTTTCTTAAACAGGACCAACCCCTCAAGGCTTCCCATAGACTCAAATCCTATGATTAATTCATACACACAAAACATTACTCCATACACACAAAACATCACTCTTCCATTTTTCCTACTTTCTTTGCTTCAGTGACCAGCTCTGATCTCACTGTACTTGCAGATAACATAAGCAAGGGTAATCCAGCAATGTGGCAAGACAATATTCTTGACTGCATTCATCCAGAGTGGAGCAGTTTCCAAAACCAACAGCAGGAATTCATAATGAAACTAAAAATACATATGATTTGGGGGTCTCCTAATTCAATCAGTTTAAAAAGAAAAACACAGAGAATTTGCAACTTCTCTTTGATTTAAAATAAATTTAGAGATCAGGAAATACCAGATTATGGACTTCATAAGTCTAAGATATCTTGTACTCAGTTTTTTGCACTTGCTTTTGACGTAGGCTCAAACTTGTTGTTCTGGTCTGTGATCCAGTCACGGCAAAAGTTTTGCGATTGATATTTTTAATTCAGATAGCCTATAAAAACTTAGTGTTCTGATACAATTCCTGCTGGCTCTACTTTAAACCACACACAATTAAAGGGTGTGGACAGGTATGCAAACCCCCTTTAACCCACCTGTGTCTGTCACGGTATGTTAAACCCTTCCCTACTCAAACCCAAGAGATTTTGCAGTGAAAGGCATTTCCCATAACCGCTAGAGCAGAGCATGACTTGTCTGCATATGCTGTTAAAAGAGTCCCTCGCTTCTAACATTTGACAAGAGCCATTAGTTTTGCATCTAAAAAGAGAATGCTGAGCTATTCTGCATGACTTTGTCATTCCTAAATCTCCTGACACTCCACCCTCCCCAGCTCAGCATCCCTCTGAGTAAAGCGAGCAAAGCAGTCTAAGAGGTGTTGTTATAATTAGGGTGATTATAATGGGGTGGGGAGATATTGTCAGTTGCCAAGGATTTCTGTGCAGTACCAGCGAGAATGTACCGTGAAGGAGAGACTCGCAATGAGTGGATTTGCTGTATTATTCTCACCTAATGTTTACTCACATAGGGTCATAAAAAGTGGCAACACATTTTTCAGCCCAAACCAGAGAGGTTCTGAAAGAAAGACTGCAAAGAGTGCAAACGCCCTCGAAACAAGCCTTCACAGCAGAAGCAGGCATTTCATGTTTTGCAGAACAGATTTCTCTTTATTCTTTCTTCAGGACAGAGAGGGTGAGAGAAGAGTCTTCCTCCTTCAATTAACTTGTGTTTCCCCCTCTGCCCTGAGTCACTCCACAAACCCCTCTGCAGTTGTGTGCATTCCGGTTGTGCTCACACAAAGTCCCACTGTGAGAAAATACGTGTGAATGAAGTGCAACTGTTTGCAAGACGGGCTGCTTCGGGTCTTCCTCTGCATTCCTGTGCTTCACTGCATGCACTGCAATCAGGCTCCTTAGTTTGGACTGTAGTGCTTCTGAAGGGCTGGATCTGTCTTAATACCTGTAGCTTGCAAAGCACTGGGAATACTGTTGGCGCTTTTCTAACCCATGCCATAAACACATACAATAAATGACTGAGGTAATTTCACATCAATCTCTTTGTAATAGCACATAGATCATTACACGAAGAAAACCCTTTCTTGCTGTTTAAGACTGCTTTGCAGAAACCATCAGCATAACCTGTCAAAATAACAGCTATGTCAATGATCCAGCTGTCCTCAAGCAGGTTTGATCTTGCCTTGGAATTTAAGTAGCGAGCATGTCTACAAAAGACTAACAAGGCTGTGCCACGGTGCTTTTGGTTTGATGGGATATTACCCTAGATGAAAGTTCAGATGTATTTTCCAGTGACTTGGCAAGAGAGAATAGCAAGATCCAACTGATTTATATCTCTTCAGTAATCTCTCTCCCTGTCCCTACGCCGTCAACAACAATAAAGATAGCTAATCGTCATGAACTATGGCTAGCAGCTGCTTCTTAAACCATCAGGGGAGCTCCAGAGACTCACTGTCAACCTGATTATTCTAATCCAGCATATTCAATTTGAAAGGCATCAATGGAGATCACTGCTGCAAGATTCAGGTAAACAATTCTTTGATGTCAACGGTAAGAAGTGAAAAGTTGAACGTACATGGTAGTAGTTCTCTATCTGCAGTTTCTGTACAAATAGGGTAAGGGTAGAAAAGATGTCCTTTTTCCAGTGGATAGGGGATCATTCTGAAAGCTGAAAACAACAACATGCACAAGTTACTGCGAGTGTGGTAATCACTGCACATACTTCACTACATTTAAAATTTTGAAAAACAAACATAGACAAAACATAACATTTGTATTTGGTTGCAAACAGCATATAAATTGCTTAATGCAATGCCAAAATATAAATCTAAACTTCGCTTTTAATCCTGCAAACACTTATGTTTATCCTTGGGAGAAGGTTCATGAGCATCAAGTGAGACCACATTACAAGTACATACGTAAATGTTTGCAGGATCAGAACTCATTGCATTTAAAATTACATAGCCAAATCTACACATTTTGTCTCAAGCTTTTTAGGCTGCATAATTTTTAAATTTCAGGGGGAAGAAGTGTATCTAATGTAACAGGTATAGCCTACAAAAATGACCAGTCAAGCTTGCGAATTCAGGCCACTACTTGCAATCTCTGTGCATCAAGCATAATAGAACTTTTGCAAGGAAAAAAGTTTAGTACTTTTTTCCCACCACACTCCAGCAAACCAAGACACACTGACGACTCAAGCCCAGAGAACCAGTCTTCCAACGCAGTCATGTTTTCATTTTATATTTGTCAATCAAAGATTAATACTGAATTATTAAAACCAGGTTCCTCACATGCATTCTTTTTAAATGCAGCAGATCAAGTCAGGTTTCCAATATAAATCTTCAGGTCATGGATTAAATAATATTTAATCTTATGCATTTCTGAAATTGAAAATAATAACAGTGAGGAAGAGAAACAGATTACTAAATCTGGATGGTGATGATGTCATAGGCCTTCTAAGTGGGTTTATGGAAACATCAGAATAGTTGACTGAATTGCAGCTTTGCAATCAAGGCATCTTTTCCATTATCCTATATATTATTTTCACTGTTAAAATGTCATCCACGTGTTATCCTCACTACTCCTAAGAACATCACTCACTGAAGCAATATTTTCCTCCACAGAAAACCTAGAAGCACTGTATATTTTAGATGTTAGGTACAGCTAGCCGCCACATGGTAACACTCCATTATCTCTTGCTCACAAGGCAACTGAGAAATTGGTTTAAAATACCCAATACCCAGTATTTTCAGTTGTGCACACTGCAGTTACAATAACGTTATCTGTATTTTTTTGTGTAATTATGTGAGTGTATTTATTCTTGATTTCTATGTTTAAAGCAATAGTAAAGAAGGCAGAAATCCTCAAAGATTGTACACCAACCTGGGCTGTAATGCTTTTCCAGTATTAAACACACCACCCCTCCACAGCCCCCCAAAAAGCTAAGTATAAATACAATAATCCAAGCCTTGTATGATCTTCACAGGCAACAAACTTGAGTGTCTATACAAAAACATACATGGAAGGATGTTCAATGCTCATTACTTCAAAATCGCTAACAGAAGTTATTCCTTCTGATCTGGCTTAATATTTAAACAATCAAGCCTCTTCTGCTTTATCCTAAAGCACAGCAGTACTAAGATTCTAATCAAAATAAAAAGGGACGGTAAAGAGGTTGCTTTTACAAAAAAATGTCTGAATAAATATTCTTGAATTTCAACAGTCATCTTTGACATGAGACCAAATATGGAATATTTACAGCAAAACAGTTTTTTTAGCAATGTTATTAGCCATGGAAGAAAGTGCTCTGGTTCATCTGTATCAGTCTGTGTTTATCAGTATTATCTAATCCTGTGTTACGTAAATCAATTCAGGTAGCACAGAGGCAGTTGGCTATTCATCTGTGTGCTCATGGTAAGAGCTACCATAACATTTGAGAACCCCTAGGATTTTCTTCACATGCAAACAGCAGGAAACATGACACAAGTTTAGAAACGGACAGTGATGAACAAGCACCTCAAACTCTTGAGATGTGGTGACACCTGGACCAAATCCAGAGCAATCTTTCATGTGGCATCACAGGCTTTTTCAGTTGTACTATGAATAAAACTGTACTTTGATCAAATGAAGACAGAGAAGGAAACAACCAATATTCTGGTTTGCTGATGATCGTTGTTTTTATAACCTCACTTTTTTCAACTGTTGAATGCAATTTGGGAAAAATACTCTGCGAGAATTTCAGAGTTTAACAAAGACATTCCTGCATAAATTTCGTTAGAGGCTGTCTTAATTAGGAGTGACCTTATTCTCCTCAGAAGCATTCAAAATGTAACCCCCAAGTGACTGACTAAATGTACTTAATTCTGCCTCATTCCCACAGGGTCAGAACTGAATAGTGTCTATATGTGAGCATTACATTCCTACACAGGAGCTACTAAAGTGAGACTTGTGGTTATTTAAGCACACCGACAGAATAGTACACTTCAAAGACATGACAAGTACGTGAATACCTAGAAAGAAGGCGAGGACAACTGACCATGTACTCTGTGTAGGCTGTTGGTTAGAACTAGTATTTAATTCAATTTAATTTCTCTGTCACATTTCCACTGGTTTTAATTTAACAATAACAAAGAGATGCCAAGGAAACCTCTTGCAAGTAAAGGACATAAGAATGGCATAAATAGTTCACTCTTATCTGTAAAGAGTATTACAGACTAAGATATGGACCAAAAGTTATGATTATTGATTGGACCAGATACACTGAAACCATTAAAATCCAGGGGAGTCCTCATGTGTGAGCAAAATGTGAACAAAATTCTTGAGGACTGGTACACTGTTCATCTCTCTCTGAAATCACTGTGCAAAATGAACTGTGAATTTCTCTTTAAAGGTTATGCAACAATACTAACTTACACCTTACAGGCCACTCTACAACTATTAGCTAATAAAGTACATATTCAGATTGCTGGAGGTAATGAGGAATCCGTCAATATAGATAGATGGAAAGGCCCTACACTGCCTTCATTCACAGATGACTAGATTTCCTAAGTGGCAGGAGGGCTGCAGGGCAGCCAGCCTCCTGTGCCAAACACTGGTCCTTGTAAATAGCTCTTTAGGGACTCCCCAGCCTGAAAAAGCAAAAGAATCTACGCAGGATTCCCTGCAAAATATTGCTCCATAATGATGGGATAACAAGCCTTGGGCTAAAGGACTTCTGCAAGCATTGGGAGGAGAAGAAACACTCTCTAAAAGCCAGCCACTGAAAATAAGGCATTTGGAAGGAAGCTATGACAGAGAAAATAACAGACTGGGAGAAATGACAGCAAGAAAGAGCAAGCAGGTATGACAGAGAACAACGTAGCAGAGCAAACCACAGATGGCAGTGGTATGGAGTACTGAGCAAGGTGTTCTGTACACTTAGAAATAAAGCTATTGCTTCTTCAGGAAGCCTACATTGCAAATTAGGCAAGTTCAGGCCATTTCATACAGTGACGGTGACAGTAAGTCACTTTTACAATGAAGGTATTAAGTGTATTTCTGTAGAAATTAGCATGGTGACAAACTACCTTTTCTAACAAAGCTAAATGAGAATAGCAAATGGAGAAATGGTGGTATAATAACATCTGGAGAGGCTGAAAGAGAACAGAATAAAGCGCAGCAGAAAAGGAGAATTAGATTACATAAAGTAAAATCTGCATTAAAAAAAGCCCACAAAGGCTGATTAAGAACAGTACTTTTTAATTCTCTGAAACCTGAAAAAAGCACATCTCAAAAACAGGATACGACAGGTTGGAGGGTTAGTAATTGACCTCTGGAGGTCATCTACTCCTACCTCCTACTCAAAGCAGGGCCATCTTAGAAGTGAGGTTTGCTTGCCCAGAGCCATGTGTACCTGAGCTCTGAGTACCTCTGGGGATGGAGATCCTACAACCTATCAGCAACCTGTTCCAATGCATTACCACTCTCATTCTGAAAATACTTTTCTGATGTCTAGATGAAAATTCTCTTATTTCAATTCTGTGTGTATCGCCTCTTATCTTTCCACTGTGGTTTTCTGTGAAGACTCTGACTCCGTTTTCCGCATCATCTCTCTGTTGGGTGGCAGAAGACAGCAACTGGATCCCCTCTTCACCTACCAGATGTCTTTTCCAAGTTGAACAAAACCAGCTCCCTCAGCATCTTTTCCTACATCATATGTTCCAGTCTCCTACGCATCCTAGTAATCCTCCACTGGACTCACTCCAGTTTGTCAATTAAAAACAAAGTCATATAATACTGTTTTGTTTTATACCACACATTAATATTTATCCACCTATAAGGCACTTTTGTAATTTCCCCAATATCAAAGCATTCATAGAATCAGAGAATGGCTTGGGTTGGAAAAGACCTTTAAAGATCATGAAGTCCAACCCCCCTGCCGTGGGCAGGGGCATCTTTCACTAGGTCAGGTGGCTTGAAGCCCTGTCCAACCTG
Organism: Falco punctatus; assembly: GCF_963210335.1. Lineage (NCBI taxonomy): Eukaryota > Metazoa > Chordata > Aves > Falconiformes > Falconidae > Falco > Falco punctatus. The sequence continues at coordinate 80,307,763 of NC_137585.1, read as the reverse complement.
ACCGTGAATGCTTCCAGTGACAGGACATCCACAGCTTCTCTGGGCAGCCTGTTCCAGTGTCTCACCACCTTTACTGTAAAAAATTTCTTCCTTATGTCCAATCTAAATCTATCCTCTTTCAGTTTGAAACCATTCATTCAAATGATGACAAACAACTCTGGAATGAGGAAGGTAAATTATTAACCCCTTACTCCCGAGTAAGAAAGCATGTCTCAGCTAAGATGGGAAATTTTGTTCAGTATTACACACAGAACACAATCCAAGACTTCAAAACCCTTTTTCTCGTTAAATGAAGTTTGTGTTTTCAGTTTGAAATTCAAATATTTCAGTGCTGGTGAGGATATAACTGACCTCCAAAATTCCCACATACTATACTTCACAAAAAGCTATTATTTTCTCATGACATTCAATAAAAATATTTGATCAGCTCCTTTGTAAGAAACGAGAATTACTTACTGCCTTCCCATGTACAGTGTAAGAGATTCAATGCCCCCTCTACTCTTTTCCAGTGTTGAAGGTGAAAGAAAGCATATGCTATTGCTTCACTGTCCCCTCTCTTCAGAATATGTTCAGGGGGCAGAATTAAGCTTTTCATTTCTAGTAGATACTGTAACAAAAAAGCAGAGCACAATTATTTCAGAGGTAATAAAAAAACCACAAAAAGCTGCCTGCAATTCTACAATGCACACTGAAAGGTCTATTCCCCTGAAGTACTCGTAAGTGTTTCATCAAATGTGTAACATCACCAACTGCACTTCAAGACAATTACCGAATTATTCCCAAAGACTAAGATATGCTGACAGATGGTTAATGTTCTGCTCTTCAGCTGTAGTAAGGGGACTACAGAGAATTTCAAAATGAGATGTCTCTCTTATCAAAGATGGAAAAAAGAGCTCAAAGCAGAAAAGAGAATCTAATTACAAGAGCTTTTTAATTAAAAATGTTTATAATAAAATGAAGGCGACATTAAGCAGTGTGACACACATAGTCTTTCCATAAAGAAACACGCAGTGCTCGGTTTGCACACAGGTTGCTTTATTGCCATCAGCTGGTGGCTGTGTCTAGGAACACACAAGGTTGGCAGCCACCGAAGTAGCTACCAACAAGATACAAAGTAAAAACAGTTAAAAAATGTCAAAAATACCTAGTTCCCAGAAAAAAAAGTGTTTGATGTTTAAGCTTGCTACTTGAAACAGTCATATTGAAAATAGTATGAAACCAAAAAGCGCCACTGACTAAATCCACAAGCAAATTTCCCCATTACTGTATTCCCCATAGCAGAAGCAGATGAAACACACGGAGCGCTCACGCCACAGAGGTCCTGGACATTATCCAGGCAGGTGATCTTTTTCCTCCCCCATACCATGAACTAGACCGCTACCAGTTCAGCAGACCTTATCGTATCACTGCTGTTAACCACATTCCAGTTAGCAGAGAGGAAAGATAGAGCGGAGGGGAAAGATACACCACTTGCTGGCATGCTGTACAAGGGAAGGAATGATAGACAGAAATCACAGGCTGCCAAATCGACTTCTGTTTGTCAGTTCTCCTCTGAGGAAGTGTAACGTTTCCCAGCTATGCACTGACTGCTCTTCAATAGTATAGGGAAGCTGTTGCTCCCTTGCAGGATGCCCAAGAGCAAACGTTCTCCCCACCAGACTGTTTCAGTTAACACAAAAGGCTTGATAAAAAGTTTAATCATCGGCAAAAAGAGAGTGAGTGTGCACCCCCTCCATTTTACCCTGTGCCTACACACCGGTCTAGAAGAAGGATGACTACAGGACCTAGAGACTGACAACAACCCGGTGAGTGCAGGCACCCACAAGAAGACAACCTGACACCAGAGGTGAAACTGAGGCATGGGTGATGTTAACCCTCCACAGCTCCTCCTGAACACTGCCTTTTGTGACAGGGATGAGCTGGTGAAGAAAAAAGGAGAAAGAGGGCAAAATAAATAAATGGGAATTGAAAATCAGCCTTGGGGAAAGGAAGAGGAAAGGCCAGAAGGAAATGAGCACCAATCACATGATGTGATGGAAAGCATCCTAGAGCTAGTCACCCCTTTGCCTGAAGGAGCCTGGAAGGAGCTAGCAAACAGGTCAAGGATTTGAAGAGACTGCGATCAAAACAGAGAACTGTCAAACCTGGAAAAAAAAATACTTTGAAGAGAAAAGAGAAATCATGTTTGTTTCTGATGCAGGTAACAGTATTAAAGGAGGAGAAACTGAATTAGCAGTGGGAGTAGTTAATGTGATACTTGGATTTTCTCTAAAGCCTTTCAGAAAAATCTGAGAGCTGCAGAGCAGGTGGATTAATGGAAGAAGCTGCAATTTAGTAGGCAGGACGGGGGATTAAGAGTGACAGAGAGAACAGAATAAAGAGCTGACAAGAGGGATGGAGCTGCCAGGCTTACAGAAGTACAGCAAACATTCTTAATTCACTGCCCTAATGAATGTGCCACCCTTTTAAAAACATACGTTATATCTGTTCAGCAGAATGGAATACAGCTGCAAAAGCTGCAGGTTTCTGTTTTATTAATTTAGAATACACGTCTTATTTCAGTGCTTTTTTAAAAAGTAAATGAGAAAACAAGTTCTCAATATTTGAGTATTTCAATTAAAGGAACAAAAAAAAAAATCCCAAACCCAAAGCCCTGTCATTATTTATAGGAAAAGGAAAACTAGGAAAGAATGTCCTATTTCTAGGAGCGTTGAGATGAAAACAGGTTATATTGATTCTTATGTATTGCTTGTTACCAGTGATTAAAAACAAATCAAGTGGAAATAGCAGATGGAAGGATATATCTTGACACTTGCAAATCATTCTTGTCCTCACTCACTTGTGTTGGCTTTTCAGCCTGCATTTTTCTCAGTTTCAGAATGAAAAACTTATTTTAAAAGTTCCTCAGATCAACGATGTGAAACGCTCCTCCCTCATTACTCTGTCACAGCTCCTTTCCCAAACAAAAAGTACAAAATCTGGTTTGGTGATAATCAAGAAGATCCAAACACAAAGCTGATGGATGGTTCAAGTCTCACTTGGGCCTCATAATAGTTTTTGTTCTGTGCACAAAGGTCAGCCATACCTTCCAGGCATACAAACTGTCAATGAATTTATTCTGGAGGCATTTCCAGCAGGAATGCTGATTGTACGCAGCCCCGGAGAGACCTCATCTGGAACACTGTGCAGTTCTCATCAGGCACTTTCAGAAATTTAAAGATCAAATTCTACAAGTACAGAAGAGAGCTAATCAAAGAAATGGCAAGCTTGCTTTGTGAGAGTGCACTTGGAAGGCCTCCATCTAACTTCTCTGAATAGGAGTACCAGAAAGGTACCTAGCTGTAGGTAGGGCTTCATTATTATCAAAGGAGAGATATGACTATCCATGAAAATCACGATGGCCTTGATGTCCTAGAATATCATATCCATTCAAGAACTTCTGTATTTTGAAGGAGACTTCAAAAGCCCAGAGGGCATTCAGATTCCCTGGTTTGCTGACAGGGCTCAGGGTCTACTTTGAGACAGCACGGCCAAGGGCAGCCCCTTTCCACGGTAACTGCAGGTACTGGCACCCTGATACTTGACAGGCAGGACTGAGTCCCAGCAACCTACAGGGTTTCTAGCAGGTTGTCATGAAATCATCACAGTCCTCCTGAAATATTTTGGATTGGACAAGCAGACAAATTCCAGGGAAATTCAACTAAATGAAAAACCCCTTTCTTCATTCAGTAACCTGCAGTCCTCATGCTGCCCACGTAACGTGTGAATCACAGTCCTGATGGACGGCTGCACGCAACAAGTATCTCCAGCTCTTGGGAAAATCAGCCAAACACATCGGATTGTAGTTTCCAAGAGGCTGCTATTGCACTTGATTAAAGATATTACACTAGACAGGTACAGTCTTCTCTCCAGCCACCAAAGACTTCAGTGTGGGAATCTGACTATTTATACCTCAGCATTTCCAGTCGAGAGCACAGCCCTTGTTGTTATAGGATTAACGGACACAAGAACCTACCACAACGCTAAAATTCACACTAGCATGAACTCCACCTGGCTTCCCAAGAGAAGAACCTACACCTTTTGACAGACTGCCTATTAACCGTAACTCCTGATACACTGACACCTCAGATTCAACCATGACCTTTACAATTTAAGTAATTAAACTCTGCTACCTTTTGGGAACCCTCTGTCATCCCGACAGGGCTCCCTACCAGGGTTCTGAGCCCAAGCGTGGTTCTAGTTCAGAGGAAGAGTTGAATAACAGGATAAATAAGAAACTCAGCAAAGAGCTAGCCATCCTGAAGGAAACGGAGATGCCAAGCCCAGCACATCTCCAACTGCATTCGTTTTCTGATGATGAATGAAGCAGTTTAACTGGAACAGGAAACAGCATGTCACCACCATCTCAGGTTATCATGTTGCTTTAAAAAAAGGAATCAGCTTGTCTTTTTTTCTTTTTCTGGTCTCTCTCTTCTCTCACCCCAAACTTTTTCCTGTCAAAAACCTGTATTTTAGGAGTTACAACAAGGGCAAAAGTATTTTTCATGTGCTTCCACAGAGCTTCTGGGCTGGTTACATGACATTGTGATGGATATTGCTCAGCTATAGTCATTCTGTACACATATGGTTATATGCCTTTTAACGAGCATTTGGAGGATGACAATGGACCTTGTACACATGACGTGCAACATGGTGGAGTTTATATTTCTCTTACATGAATTGATTGAATGTACATTATTTATTTCATAATATTGACAGCACTCTGGCTACTAATTCTCCTCTGCTGGGACAGCTTTTAACATTCCACATTAATGACCTATTTCAGTGCTCTTTTATAAAATAAATCGACCTATCTCAGGCAGATTTCCTTCTTTTTCCTCAGTTGTGCAATTTACCTCTGAAATTACAGCTCAGGCTGCAAACAGGCAACAGTCAACTCCTGCACCTGTGACAGCATCCCTCCAGGCCAGAATATGAGAATTTAACATTGTTTGGACAAGAACTCTCCTCCTCCCAGTGGGATGAACAGCACAAGCTTAAAACAGTTCCAAAATACTGGTTCCTACATGCCCAGAGAAGCCACTTGTAGGTCACCTTACAAGTTCTCATTGAATTGATGGCAATTAAGAACTTTAGCCCTTTTGCTGGAGATACAAAACCAAATCACTGTCTCACTGAACAGTTGAAAACTCTCCTAAACAGGTCTGGAATAGTTTCTCTCTAATATCATTGGGTGTGTGGAATAGATTAATTTCCCATCTGGTATTTGAATTTGTTTACATTATTTGTTTCTATTAGCAACTACAACTTACTAGAAACCACACAAGCATACAGACACAGTTCTTATAAAAAAAAAAAACAACAAACTAAGTAAGAAAGAAATGAGAAGGGATGAAATGGAGAACAGATAAATCTTTAAAAGTGTTTAAGTCAATTGTTTGTTACATCTTTTTAATATGTTTACAAACAAAACTGGCATGTTTTAAAGTAATATAAATATTTGTCTGATTCAAATGCAGAACACTTCAGCAAGTACTCTTTAAATCAACTCAGCTCCTGGCTTATAGAGCAAACCCATACAACTGTATGCAGAGCACACTTCTGACTCACTTTTAACAATCAGGTATACGGACCGCCGTCTGTTTTCTCTTCCCTTTGACTTTCCTGAATAGCTTGTGTCTCTTAGATCACAGAAAAGAGAGGGGACTTTTCAGAAGGAGTTTGAATGCAGGGAAAGAGCCTTGCAAACCAGTTCAGAAAGGGTATTCCACAACTGAAGAATGTCCCAGAAATAGCTGTAGTACTTTATCAGCATTAGCTTGGGATAGTTGCATTACATGTAAGTGGGGAAGCTCAAAACACATCTAAATAATATTGATGAAGCCTTGTGTGTGTATTTGTGTGTATGCACATACTTTTTTTCCCAGCCACTCCACAAATTATGTACTCTCCATGACATGGGATGCATTACTCTCCATACAAAACCCTCTGGAATTTCAGTGATACCCCAACAGTGTCAGCACACTTCCTTGGGACCAAAACTCCACAGTGCATGGCACTACACTAAAACAAAAGGTTACTAGTCCACAGAATCTCATTTAAGACAAAGATGTTGAAAAAAAGTGCAGACAAATCTTCGCAAACAAGTGATACAATTTGTTGTGATGCTTCTCATAGTGTAATTCACAGCTCCTTGCTTTGTTCTCTTTCCTGCTGTACCGCTGATTTCAATCTTTTACTGGTTATGTTTTTCTTCCACTAAAAAGAACCCTAAGAACACTTTGCCTGGTGAAGTGCTTTTTCTATCAGAAATCTCTGCCGAAATATAAAGCTGCAATTTGGTGTAGCTGAGTTGCTTCTGTAACATAAACAAGACAAACTGTAGATAGACATATCTTTTATCAGTCACACAGTATAGCTTAAAAAAATTAAGCCACTTTCATGAACGGAAACTTCTTTACAGGTAAGATGTCTTCAGCAGTCTTGATCAGTATGACAGCGGTCGCATTTTTACTACAGTCAAGAAGATCAGTGTTTACACACCCGAGCTGGCCTTACCCTGCACAGCTCAGCTTCCAGAAACAGCACAGCCAGGTCGGCTGCCCAGCTTGCTGGAGAGATCTGGCAGGCTGTATTGAACTCTGTATTGCCTTTTTTCACTTAAACCAAATTTTAGTACCTTCTTATGTCACATCTTGACACCAGTGTATTCCAAAATGAGAATTTATCACCTATGACTAAGACTTAACGGATTGACCTCTGGGAATTAAACTGTCATTGAAATGTACTCAAAAACGGAAGAAGCGACCTGCATCAAAAGAAGGTTATTTGCTGGAAGGCTGCCTGAAGAAAGACTGTCAACCATATTAGATCTCTGCAAAAGGCATTTTTGTGCAGACACAAAAATAATGTGATGCATAGTCATCTAGAACCAATGGAAGTGGGTGCCAACATCTTCATGACTGACTTTCTGAGAATTAACCCAGAAGCATGCATATGCAGGAGTTTCTATATGGAAGGCAGGTGCTTTTGCAGGGTTTCTCACCTCTGTAAAGTGGGAATCTGGGACTTTTACACTGTTTCTTCTTAAGCAGTTCCAATATCTTTGGATTACATTTAAAAGGAAGCGTAAGAAATATATCTGACCTCTGCAACATCACTATGGAACACTAGACTGCAATCTGGCCATAATCTCCAAGGGAAAAATCAGCACCATTGTAAGAATCCCATGGCAGTTTTACACAAATCTGCAATAGGTCACAATGGGAGACCCAGTCTCCCTTTATTGCTAAATGCAGATCAAGCAGCATCTCTCAGTGTGTGCAGAGTGTGTTCCTTGCATTCCCTTTGTCTCAGAATCTCATTAACAAAAATTTGCTATTTCCAGTTAAATGTCTAGAAAATGCATATCCAGTAATAATCTTTTTACATGATAATTCTAAATTTTAATGATTTGCACTGCAAATGGTAAAATCTCTTTTTAAGATAAACCAGAAACATATTGAACCATTTATTTCTCTTTAATAGTGCAGTTGCCTGCTTTTAAGGCTTCTGCTGGGAACTTTGCAAATGCTTTAAATCCTCGTCACCTTTGTAATTTATTTCTTCCTCAGTCTGAACAAGAGACTTATTAGTGTTTAAATCCTAAAGAAACTTTGAAGACTTATTCGTATTATTTTTGTGGCACTGTTAGATTTCTTGTGATGCTGCTTGCTAAAACTTCTCTCCATTTCATTAGGAACAAATTGGATATGACTTCAATCGTTAACTGAATGGAAATGAGGTGTAATACCCATACTGTGCATAAAATTATAGCCAAAAATATATTTTTGCCACCTTAATATCCTTTACCTAACAGCAGAAAGAATGTGAAATTAGTAGTGCTGCACATTAATCTGTATTAGGCTACACTGTTTTAATGTTAAAATATGAACTACAAAAACCCTAGGGTGTGCTCCTGTTACTACCTTGCTATCTTCCTAATTTGTATGTTTCACAAAAGTTGTCAATTTCAAAATGACGGACTTCGAAAAACTGAGGGAATCAATTAACAATGTGAACTGACTGAAAAGCTCAGGAACTTAAGTGAGAAAGAGGACTGGAATGTCTTTAAATCAAAAGGACCAAAACTAACACACAATCTGCATTTCACACATGGGGATAATGGTCAGAAAGGAGATTCAGCCTTGTACTGAACAGAAGCTGGCTAGTCAGAAGGAGATCAAAAGTGATGAATAAAAGTACTGATCTACAAGAAAAGCAGGATCTTGGAGGTCTGGAAGCACAGAGGTTATGGAGGAATGGCCACAACTTAGAGTAAGGAAGATTTTTTCCAAGGCAGTCAAACCGATGAAGAGCACACTCTTAAGTATAAACAGAAGTAGTACAAGCAAAAAGGTAGTAAATGAAGACTTAGCCTCAGTTTCATGGCAGTGCAGAGCATGAAGACAACAGCAGGATGGACACGAGGAGCATGTACAGAAGTGGAGGCCACTGCCCATGATCTCTGTCCCTGAACAGTGAAAGAACCAGTCCCAGAAATGGCCAGACTAGCATGACTGACATAAAGCAAAAAGATCCCCACTCAGAATCAAGTGATCCAGTGATGAGAGAAGTAAATGCAATACCATTCATTTAAAGAGGATGGAAACAATACGTGTTAATATGAAAACATTAGTATGCAAACCGTTAAAAAAGATTTTAATGGAAAGAATTATCAAAAGCATGGAGGTAAGTGAGGAAAATGGAACAGGCTCTCAAGGATTGCTCATGACAGGCTAAACTGGTATCTTTGCTTGGAAAGGTATCTCATTTTTTAGATAGCAAGGACAGAATACTCTAACTGGGCTTCAGTAAAACATTCAGGAAGGTTCACCCACAACAGAACTGGAACAGAGAGTTAAACAGGCACCCAGGCAGAAGAGAAATATCAAAGGTTGTGTTGGTGCAAGAACCACCAGGATGGAAGAAAGTACACCGAGTTCCACAGAAGCAGTCCTGGAACCAAACTTCATTTAATATTTTAATTTTATAGCTTGGCACAAAAACAGAAGATCAGCTAATAATACAAAGGGACTTATCTCACCTAAATCTTGTTGTCTAAAAATCAGGCTTTTACTGGAAAATTGTTGCTCCTTTCATAGTCAATGTAGAAACAGGCACCTCGGAGGGAAAGTCTGTCTAGAGATGTCTAAGATAGTTCCTTCTTTCCACTGCCTGTAGAGGAAGTCTAGATGATTTTATTAAACAAACAGCCTAACTTTCAGGTATCTAAACCATGCTATTTAGTGGTTGGCATAACAGACAGAGCTCAAAGAGAAAATATTTAATTCCTGCAATGCATGAGAAGTAACTTCCTGCAATCCATGTGTACATATGGCAGGGGTTTTGGGTTTATCTTGACCAGACTTGGTATTCAGCTGTACCTGATGAATAGGCTCCCTACATTAACACACACCAGTCTTCCACTCTGCAGTTAAGGCTGCTTACTTGGTCCACAGGTTTGTGGGGTGAGTTTCAGAGGCAGATCTCCAAGGGCCAAAAAGCATCTGCCTCTAATTTGCCTTTACAATGAACTTACAGACTGCAATACTGAGTATCAGGTGATGAAATAATAAAATACATTAGCTTTTAGTAGCCCCTGGGCAAGATTCTTACTGCTGAGATACATATCTAGAGAGGTGATTAGGGAATTAGAACATAAATCCCTTTTCTTACTTTGTAGTTCTCAGCAACTCCTCATCTCTGAGCTTTGCATTCTCAAAACTTAATGACAGGGTGCTGCATAAGGAATTACTAATGCAACTTTTATGAAGTACACCATGAACTCCAAACATGTTTCTTTGTATAGCATGCCAAAAATATATTCTTACATGTAATCATCAAAACAAATAAACCATGCTATTTTGAACTAGAATATTTTTAATGGATATTTTGTAAATAATAATCTGTCTTTTTATATGGTTCTGTCCTGCAGTGTAGCATTTAGTGGTGTCTACTACCACAATCCATCATGTAATTGTTGCTCACGTAGATGACTCACTTCAGCTAAAATTTCAAGTTGCACAGTCCAGAGCAGGAGACACTAAATGTGAAAGATCAAACAAAAAACCTGTGCATACTATCAACTTCTTTCCCCTCCTGTTGTTTGTTTCCCTTCCCACAACATCACTTGCTAATCTAACACAGAAATCAGGAGTTAGGTCCTCAGCAGCGTTAAAGCTACAACAATGCTTTCTCCATACTCACTTTTGGCACGTGTGGATTAAATTCTACTGCTCTGTGAATAGCTTCTACTGCATTCATCTCTGCAGTACTCAGCCCTCGCCTTGAGGCAGCCTCTGGAGAAAATCTACAAAAGCAAAGAAACAAACACATTAGCTCAGAAATGCTATTAAGAAAAAGCCAGAAAAGGAATCTAGAACATGGGCCCATGTAACCAAACTGAGTCAATTTCCTATGCTCTCCAAACTTCCATAGCAAGTGGAAACTCTGAGTGATCTATTACATCAAGGCCAATGAAAATCCCAGCAGAAGTGGAAAGCATGTTTGCATCTAATCATGGCAGAAAGTCAGTTCAAACAGTCCTTTCTCTGTCACTAATCTAAATTTGCTCTAGGTACCTTGCTAAGGGGCATATTCAAGGCTGAAGTTGCAGAAAAAAGAAAAGCAAAAAACCCCAACAATGCCGAATTGTTGTTGGAGGGTTTCTATTAAAAACAGGGTTGGGGAGGTTTTAGGGAGGTTCCCAACCCAATGCCCCTGGGTCAGGTTGGGATGGAAGCACGATGCAGCAGCAGTAGCGGGTGGTCTACTGGCCGCAGCACCATTGAGGGTAGCATGCCCAAACTGTGGGCAAACCATCTGCCCCAGTGAATGAAAAACCAGACCATGCAATCTCTTTCTCACCTCACACCCCACGGCTAACTCCAGAGCTGTACTTGGCAGGCAGACACCACAGGGAAAGCTGTGACAACCTTAGCCCTGCCCTCCCAAGCTGGAGTCGCTGTGTAGGGAGGAAAGATGTTGCAGTAGGTACTGGCGATCTACAGGATAAAAAGAATGAAAGAAAATTACTTAGATCTTGATGTGTACATACACTTTAAAAGCAAAAACTGTCAGGATGTCAATCAAGAAAATGGCTTTCCACTCTACTTGCTTTCCAACTTTAGGGAGGCATTTGACTCTCAGGTGCACAGACACAGCTCTGCCTGGGATTTGTGTGAAGGCATCTGAGCTCAGAATTGGGATTTTTGAGCTCCATTTCCCAAGGAGCTGAGCACCCTTTCAGAGCTGGCCAGTGCTCTCAAGTCCACAGGCATCAAGTAGATGCGCTCAGCACCTTGGAAGGTGGAGACCCAAGAGAAAACCGTAACAGGAATGAGCAGATACTTGGGTCTCTAAAAATATGAACATCATCTACCTCTCAGAATCCCTAACATAGTAACGCTAAATCCACCTGCCACTATTTAAGTAGATGAGCAGTCTTCTGGCAGCATTTTAAAATGACATTGCTACGAGTCCACTCACATTTATTTATTACCTTTCTGTTGTCAGGTTTACACAAAGTTGAAGAGGTTCAGCCACACAACACCTTTTACTTCCATCTTCATTATACTATCTAGGAAGCCAAAGCTCACCCGGACAGTATACATAAAACTAAACGAGAATTGAATTTACGCTATTTGTCTTCATTTCTTCTTCTGTAATATTTGAAGTGCAATGTTTGATCACTGCAATTTTTTCTCATATACAAAGTGATTTTATGAATTTACTGCAGGACTGAATTCTCCTGCTAACCCAGCGGATTGTTAGGGTGTGGGCTCAGCTAAGAGAAATCTCGAGTTAAATCAGGAATTTTGCTGGACAGTGGTTCTTATGCACTTACTTGTCAGAGACAGCTCTGGCTTTGAGCAATGCAGCTGTGTAACATATTGTTGCTGATTTTGGTAAGCTTATATCTGTTGAAAAGAAAGAAAAAATTAAACATCTGAAAATTTAAAAGTCTGCAGAAAGAAAAGTGTTTGATTGATACTTTGGAGTATCATGGCATACCCAAAATTATTATGTGAATTCGGAATACTTTCTGATCTTGGGACTTGTACTCCCATGTCACATGGATTTTAAAATTTCCACCCAATATACAGGCTTTAAAACCTGTGTTGATGACCACTGGAACTGCTATTTAAGCAGCAACAGGGTTCACTAGAGAACTAATTCAAAGAATGACATGACAGAGACATAATGAAAGAATTCATTACTTCATATGCAAATGTGTAGGTAACCCAGAATACATTAATTTTTCCATAGTTCACAAAACATCTAAGTAGTAGCTGAGGGCTATCTTATTCACTCTTCTTGTTTTCACTCAGGAGCAGTTGTCTAATATGACTATGTGGCAGCTATACAAGTTAAGACAGCTATTTAAGTAAGAAGGATTTGACTTGCAAGCAAACAACCATTAGATTTATTGCAGTTAAAGATCAACATTAAAATAAAGTGGTTTGCCTCTTAAGGAAATCTTGAACCAAAATATTCACCAGACAGTCTCTGGCCATTTTATGATGTTCCAGAGACACACAGGAGCCATAAACCTAACTTAACCCATTAGTTCAATTTAATTTATACCTGTTCTCTACTAGCAGATTAGCACAAAAGCATCCAAAAGGTAGAGACAAATGCTGTGTAACAGACTTGAGTTACAGCTTTGTTCCCACTTTTACAAAGAATTGACTCTCACACTAGTAATCTACTAAGCAGATACATATTATATAGTGACTGAAATATTGCAGCATTCAAAAGTTCGAGATAAAGCTAAATGAAAGGAAAAACAGGGAAAAAAAAGGCTGGATTCTGCAAACCCTTCTGCACACTGCAGTTATAGGTTCCTATTGTAAATAGCAAATACACAGCACAGTAAACACAAGGCACTGGAGCAGGCCCACTGTAGAAGTGAAGAGCATCTAATCTGACTATTGTTCTGAGAAATTACCTATCCCTCAGTTTGTCATTAAAGTTGATTTGGAAGATGAAATGATCATAGAGCTTGGTAACTTCAGCGTTAAGAGAAACTTGCAATTTACTGAACTCCAGTGCCTTGCAACACAGGGCTCCAAGAAGGAGTTAAAGAGGACAAGCAAGGCATATCTCAGCAAACCCCATCCTTCATTTATTAACAAACAAGTAGAACATTGTTCTGTTAGACAGAAAACATGGCCAGAAATGACTGAGGCACTTTGAAAATGCTACCTGTTAAATCCTCTCTATTGTCTTTGTATGCACTTGCACTTCAAGTATGAGATGTAGAGATCTTGTTGGAGGCTCCCCTGTAATATATTCCAACTATAATTTCACTGGAGTATGTAATTGTAGTGGCTAAAGTAATTAAAATCAACAGCACGCAAAGCAGTCTGGGTGACAGACATGTTAATTACCCCACTAATAGAAGCTATCGACAGACACAGATGTGAGCACATCTTCAATGAGAAGAGGAGAAAATATTTATGAGTGCCTTCAATAACCCTGCTTATACCAGGCTTTCCTTAACACCAGGAGTTAAAAGTTATTTCCAGTAAACAGAAATGATCTTTTCCAGAAGATACTGGTCTCTGTCATTCAGTGTAAAACTCACTCATTAAATAATAAATGGAGTGAAACACACAGGAATGCAAAAGAAAAAAACAAACACCAAGAAACCCAGCAATGTGCTGTCATTTATAAGGTTTTCAATGGGTCAAGATAATACATTATTTTCCTCTTACCTGCAAGCGTTTCTCTGGGCCATCAAGCCACTATTACCTCACAGGAAATATTTTCCTCTGCATCAGCCAAAAACCTAGTAATGTTGGTTCAAGATCTGACCTTTACAAAATTTTGCATGAATGACACAGAACAAAAGGTCTACCTAGAAGTCCCTGGAAATACATTTTCCCAGACAAAAGGCAAACTCCACATGTAAAAAGAGGACCAAGAAGAGAAAGTTTGCCCAGAGTTCTTCTCATAATGCAGTAAGAGCACCACTTCACTTTTCTATCTGTTTGAAGGAGCTGAAAACTAGGAGGAATCAAGAGGCCTGGAGTATATAACTCATGCAGCAGAGGAAAAACAGCTGCTATGCCAATGAAAGCTGCTTGCTCAATTTCATCAAAGAAAGCAGATATGCCAGCAAAAGTCAGAATGACAGCAAGAAAATGTGAATTCAGCTGTCAATACACGATCCATGAAGTGAAACAGTGAGACCACTCAACACACAAAAGCCCTCTAATCACATGTATAAAGGTTAGTTTCTGCATCAGGTCATTGATACTTGAATGGAGAATGTTGTGGACCTTGCATGGACCAAACTGTGAGGATTATTACAATTCTTGGCAAAGGGATTAAGGTATCATACGGTAAGTAGGAACTGAGCTTGATACAGTGTTAAATACACTAGAACAAAACACCGTATCACAAAACAGCTCCTTGAGCTGGACACGTGTGTATACAGACGGCAGGATAATCCACAATGAACTGGTGGTATCTCTAAGGAAGGGAAATACGGTGAGCTGAGGTAAGGCTCAGTACACCACCTGAGTCGTTCTTGCAGAAGCAATGGGATTTCTCAAGGAATGTTGTGTTCAAATCTGATCACCTACGGTCAAGAACAACAAAAGTAAACAGGAAGATTGGATTGTTTTTGTAAAAATCCAAGTGAAATGAAGTCTAAGTGAAGATAGAACTGTTCCCTATGCATACCCACAAGGAACACAGGAAAGAAGGGCTGCTTAGGTAAAGGATAACACTGGCACAAGAATAAACAGTTCAGAATTAAATTTAAGCTGGAGATTAAAAGAAAGTTTCTGAGAAGTGGATTTTTGAGGCAGATTTTCAGGTAGAATAATGGGACAAACCAACCAGGATGAGCTTGCTCTAGGATGGAGCTTGCTTGGCTCATGGAAGGTGTAATATCCTGCAGTGAATGCAGCAGCAGGGGGACCTGACTCACCCAGGAGGCCTCTTCCAGTACTGTGCTCCTAATAAGCAAGCAGCAAATATTTGAGGATAATACCTACAGTCCCTTGGCAGTGGAAGAAATACATACAAACGTTCATGTTTATGTTGCTGTGGAGATAGCCCTCCATTAGGTCCGTGCTGTTTCCCTCCAAAAGTGTTTTACTTTTTGTTTGCTTCATATTAGACTGGAAGTATTTGGTTCTCATATAATTTAGGCTTCAGCTCCAAAACTGGACCCTTGTATTTTAGACAAAAGCATAAAAGTTATATCTGATTACAACTTGAATATAGCAAGAGAATCAAGACTAAACTAGCCCTAGAAGATAAATCCTCTGTCAGGAACCAAAGTGAAGTTTTTCATAAATGACTACGTCCAGTTCTGTGAGCCATCTGGCAAAATATCTTTACATGTACTGTTTCCCACCCTCCTGTGATTACTTATGGAGCTCCCACAATGTGCTGAAAGATGTGACTGCTATTCTGTTGTCAAATCCATCAGGACATTTTTGCCTAATAAGAATGGATGGGTCAGTCTAAAAAAGGCTCCCCTTCTTCCTTATTGCTTGTATCTTAAAGCAGAATACAAAATAGTCTAGACTTGATTTATGACCATTTTCTTTCCATTAGCCCCAGTCAGCTACGGGGAAGGTTGGGAAAGTGAATTCTTACCAGTCATTTCCTTCTTAAGCAGTTGCCTGTGAGAGTGAACTAATGGAAAGGTGCCATGGATAGAGACTTGCAATGATAATATCACTACTTCTCTCATTCAAGATATCCACAATATGCCATATATGATCTAAATAGGTCAAGGGATCTATTGTTCTTATACAATAGCAACTAAACCAAGAAATGATGAATCTGGATATGGACTGGTACAACACCCCCTACCCAAGTTATCCAAAGGCCCCAAAAGTGGTGAGATAGGCATGTTGCAATTGCTTTAGTTGTTAATAAACGCAAAATCTCTGTCACTAATCAGAAATTATACCCTATTTTCACCCCAAAGTGTATGTTATTCCCAAACCAACAATATGGATTTCTATGGGCTTAACTTCAGATAGGTGAATAGCCTTATCAGCATTAATAGGCCTTATGTATTTGCTGAAATAATCTGTAGATTGGGGGCCGTAATTTGGACAGTAGTATCCTTACAGTCAAACTGCTAGTTCTTCTTCATATAGCACTGGAGAGAGACTACATTAAGCTGCTGGAATCATTCACGTATTTCCAAATACATAACTCAAAGTACATCAACAATCTGGAAGGAGTTATGAGAAGAGGTAAAACAAAAAAATGGTGGAATACAGGACATATATTAGGCTATGGCTTGGGGGTGAACCCCCTCTCTGATTTGTCTCTCCTTCAGCCTGTCTGTAGGCTCTAGTGATCGGCCAACACTTGCCCTGTCAGTACAGAACTCCCCCAGTTCTCTGCACCTGGAGGCCTGACTGTCAGCCCTTGCAGAAGTGGTAGGAAGCACTGCTTATGGGAAAGAGCGAAAGTGCTCTAGCAAATAAATATGTGCAGGTTGGATCAGTGATGACAGAAGAGAGACACAGTCGTCTATAAAGACAGAAACATTAAGGAAGAAAGTGAATTAAGCTGATACAAATGGTTAAAAGCAAGAGTAACGGGGTGGAATTCAATAAACTGAAGTATGAACTGAATATGAGGGGAAAAACACTTTGTCAAAAAGATCTAATATCCTGTAGTATTATCTCCCATGAGAACAGTCATTGCATTTTTCCATAAAACACGGTAGAAAACATGCTGGAAGGAGCAAATCTATGAACACAATGATCTAACGCTTACTTTGTGCTTGCAAAATAAAGCAGTTCCGATTCTCTGTACTTTTGACATTCCTCCTCAGTGGTGGGAAACACCTCAATCAAACACAAACACATAGCCACTGTGTATATTAAGGCCTGGATTTTGGTCCCCTGATAGAATGGGAAAAATGTTTCAGCACAAACAACAATGTTTATTTTGCCATGATCACAACTCAAACCTAAACTGTTCAGATACAGAAAGATTTTGAGGGTCACTGCTGATTGTAAACAATTCATACGCAACTCTTGCTGAGATGCGTATCTCAGTGACCAGGCAGGTGTCAGCCCCTTTGATTTGACCAAGTTCAATCTTAAATGCACATAGAGGGGAAGGAATAATTTCTCCTACAGGAGGTGAGAAAGAGCAAGATTAGCATAACTAGTTTAGAGTTTTTGTGCTTGTTCACAAACAGGAGAAACAACCCCCCTCCCCAGAATCATATGGCAAAAAAAGAGACCAGATGGTATGAAGAAGACACAGAATGGATGCAGAGACCTAACTGAAGTGACAAGTCATTTTGACATGGAGGAAAGAAACTGGTTCTTAGAAGCAGAAGCTGAAAAAGATATAAAGAGAAAAAAGACAAACTATTCTCTCAATACTGTTACACAAACTGGAGGTCTTACGTGATTTGCATCTCTTGGAGAAGGCAGACTAGGTTTTGGTACGATCTTAACTAAAAGGAACTTTAAGGTCTCTCTTTCAAAGAAACAAAAGGATTATAGAACAGTGTGCATAAGGTAGTGGCTGCTTCCATACTGCCATGTGCTACACCTTTAACTCAGAAGAAAACCCTTTCTTGCACTTAGAACATCTACCCAGTTAGCTCCACCAGGCAGAACGTCTTCTCAAAAATAGCAAACATAATCATGGTAAGTAAAGAAACTGATGGAGTGGAGGTGTGATCTCAAATGTATACACATATCCAAAAGTCCTAGAGACCATAGCTAATATAGCAGAAGGCTCCGTGTAGTTGTTCCTCAGTCTGCAACTCTGCAAAAGGGATGTCTTTAAGTTCAACGTAAACAGAATTTACCCATTTTGTACATCTGTAAGGGCAAGAAGAAATTGGACAGAGGGGGACTGGAGAAAAGAGAGTAGCCCTGAATACACTACATTTTAGAGAATGAATTTCTCTACATTAATTGTTGGATTTCACTAAGTTGGAAGTATTTCAAGACAAAGAAGGCTCTGATTCTAAAGTGTTTCTTCAAGGGCCTGCATTTTGATTTGACATTAATTTAAAGTAGGCTTCTTTGAAGTAAGCTGTTACTAAATAAAGAAGTGTCATAGCCTAGAGCAGAAGGATACTTTTTGTATTTTAAAATAACTTACTTTCTATGTAACCTTTGGTCTGAATTATCTCAAGTGAACTCTGAATTTGGGACTCCGTATACATGGTGACATAGTCTTTCTCTTTCTTTGCAAGGGGTTAAGTGAAAAGGGAATCTAAGGTGTTCCTCCTGCAAACCAGAAGGTTTGTAGTCTTATGGGAAAACACTGTCATTTAAAAAAAGGAAAGCAAGGACAGGTTTAGGGAGGAACCATTGCAACACTATGACTAAATACATAGACATCCAATCTTTCTAAATCCCACTTTCAATTGCCAGAAAGGTCTGCATTTTCACACAATGCCCAGGTTACCAGATAATAACAATTAAAGCAACTGGCTGCCCAGCAAAGTTAGTAAATCATTTGCTCTAAGCATTGCAACAAAGTGGACCTACTCCACTAGAAAACAATTCATTTAAAAAGCAAGGAAAGAAGTGCAGAGAAACTTTATCTACTATGAATACCAGAAGCTTATTCCATCAAGAATAGTTTCTTTAGCAGCCATAACTATTTCTGCTGTAAATAACATGAATATGTGTTAAATCGGAGCCAAAAATATTTTCAGAATTCATCAGTATTTAGGTCATCTGCACTCTATTGACAGACACTGAACTCTGAAACCATAATGATGTAGCTCAGCAACAGTGCATGCTGTCCCACTAATGAGGCTCTTTTTCCATGAATAATGAGTATAGACATCAGCTCTGTTGCCAGGTACATAATATAAACACAGTTTAACACATGGCTTTTGGTAAAGCAGTGTGTCTGCTTGCAGAGGCTGAGGTTTTGCATAATGTGATCCAACTATTTAGCCCAGGGTGGGAGCAGACTGCTCAAGGAAATAATTTGTTCATATGTTATCAAAATACAATAAATCAGGTTTGGTCCTAGTCAAAAAAAAGGCAGTGGAGTGGGACCAACAGAAACTGCAGATAGGAAAGTATAAATGAGTTCATTGTTTTATATTCCAATAAATCTTACAACACATGAAGCTGATGAGTTCTAAAATGAGCTGAGACTCCCTGAGATGGGCCTTCTGAGACTCATGAACTTTAAGAGTTACACCGGTTAAGCCTGTGATTGCGGAGTCCTTGTGTATACATAGTGTATACACACCTTTGTTCATATATGGCAAAGCAGGAGTTGAAACTGCATGGGTTCAAACAGACAAAGTATGAAGAGTTTTATTTTGAAAAGCCTCATTTGTTACATTTATGACCTCAGTTTTGACTACCAGGTACTTTTGAGAAAACAAAATAAAACAAAACATACCTTCAAGTTTTATCAACTTCCATGACACAAAGTGCCACCATGGTATCATTTAAAACTTGGGATCAGTGCTTTAGTATGCAAAAGCAGAGCTGGCACAGGAGTTTATTCTGAGATTTGGGAGGGTATGGCTTAATTTTCTGTTCTGTCACAGTTCTGCTATCTCCCAGGACTATTATCTCGTAACTACATTACAGACCAGAAGGTGCCAAGATCCTGTGGTGCCTGAGGCATGAAAATGGGCATTTTTCTATTTATTTGCTTCTTAACATGCCAAAAAAAGGTCCATGGGGAACTACACCTATGTCACAGGTACTACCGAAATACAAGAAGCTACAAGAAAAGACTCTGATTTTACCACTTTAACTGCAGATTTCTTCAGCCAGACTAAGCACAACCAAGATCTCTCCCAGAGTCATTACTGCTACTGGATGGCAGTACTCAGGGCCTGGGTGACATTTTGATCTCTGCTTAGAATGATTTGACTCCATAAAGACTTGAAAACATTCCAAGCTGGACTGGTAGCAGTGACTACCACTAATGTTGGCTGTAATCATCTGCATATTTAGCTTTCATCAGATAACCTCAGCTCTGTCATAGTCTACTGCATGGGTCTGAAATTTGGCAGGATGATCATGTTAGTATCAAGCCAATGGTCTATTACTAGCCTCATTAAAATTTATCTTAACTTTCTAAGTTGTAAGATGTTAGAAGAAAGCAGTTAGCACATATTCAGTGGAAGCTTCTGCAATTTTTTCAACTATACCCTCCAAAGATTCTTTGCTCATCAAGTACACACATCTCAGTGCTCCAATAAACTTACGCATCATCCCCTTGCCACTGTTCCATGTGATGGTACGGGGCCAGGTACTGGGCTGACAGTAAGAAGGCTCTGTCTGTGTGAGCTCTTACTGTTCTGCTTTTTGGCACCAAGGCAATGCAGCAGAGAATATCAAATGAGGAACCAGAAGCCACAGAGAAAAGGGTACAGGGAAAAGATGTCTGGTAAGACAGGAGTTGAAAAACGGGTGAGGAGATGTATCGTGACAACTCACTGCCCTGAAGAGAAGATTGGGATAGGTAGGAAGATTAAATTAGATAGGAAGAGAAGATTAGGAGAGGCAGAAGAATGGAATTGGGAATGAGCAGTACTGGCTGAACACAGAACATCTGGTAGGAACTGGGAGCAACCGAAAGCTGAAACCGACCATGCAAAAGAGAACACCACAATTCAGTAAACAAATGGGGCAGAAGACCAACTAAGGGCAGTCTGGAAAAGACAGTAATTCCTTCAAAGATTCAAAGAGAAAGAGGCCAAAGCACTGTGGATATAGGCTCCACAGCCCATACTGGTAGCCATTTATACAACAGTACCTCATCTTCCTTGTCAAAAACTTTGGAAGTGACAAACCTTAAAATCTCTTGTTCAGTGAATACCAGAAAGGCTGTTAAGAGCTAGTAATTAAAAACACTTTAAAGGCTACAAGATCAGCCTAGAGAAGGACTTAAGAAACATGAAAATTAAGGTACCAGTTTCACTTCATTCAGCTATTTGATTCATGCGTGTTATAAGCTCATTATTTTTATTCCTTTCATCAATTCCCTTACCATACTCTAGTGCACAGAGTGAGTCTTTTCTGAGGATGAATGAGGGCTGTGCAGTAACACAACAGGAAACTGATGGCTATAATATTTCTGATTCACTTGTTGAAGAACTTGGAATGTGGATAGTGAGTAAGTCAGGGACTGCAGGAAGAGGATGAAGAGTGGCACTGTGCAGGCTGATCAACACTGCTCAAGAGAACTAGATTGTATTTCTGTTTCTGTCACAAAGTTTCTACACAATACAAGGAATACACATCTAACTTAAACTAAACAAAGTATGCCAGTTGGCGTTTCTTACTCTAGCCTTTCTCTGTTTGAGATCCTGGTGTCTTGAATTCAAGTTCAAAGAGCTAGAGCTGAAGTCAGAAGGAGCTGTGATTTGAACATAAAAAGTGACGTAATGGTGCGTAAAACAATGCTTATTGAAAATTAATGCAAAAAGTGCACCTAGTCTTCTGGGCTTTCCAAGTTTTCCACATAAGACATGAAGTCTGCTACTCACTAGACTGCTGTGCAGTTAAATCAATTAATGTTTGTAAAGCACTTACATGCTACTAAGTCAACATTCATAGAAAAGTCCACAAGGGAACTGATAATACTTTCTTCAGACAAGGCTTGCATAGCATGCAATAAAAAGTCTGCAGAACCTAAATGGTCATTCTTTAAACATTACAGAAAGCAAAGAAAGCACTGAAGAGCTGCTGGCGAATTCCATTACCCTGTACAACTAATTAAGCATGGGTTGGCAGAAAAGATGCACAATATTTAATCTTTGGATTAAGGACTGTGTAAAGGCATCTATGAAGCTCATGCCAACCACCATAATTAAAGTGTTTTCTAAATTTTAAGAGTTTGACTTAGAAACATTGCTTCTGTGTCTACCATATAGAGAAAACATAAATATATATGAACTTACCGTCATACTTTGCTAAGACTGCCTGAACATCTGCATATGCTTGCAGTTCCAATAAAGCCTCTAGCAGGTTTTCATGGATGTTGAACATGCTGAGCAGAGGAAACTCCTTCATCAACTAAAATCAATAACATATAAAATGGTTAGATTATTAACATGAAAAAGAGGTTTTTGTTCAAAATACATTGAAATAACCACGTTAAACCCCCCCCCCCCCCCCCCCCCCCCCAGTTCTCCTTGTTCTTGGCTCTCTCCAGAACTCAATATTACCTCAGAAATTTCTGAGCTCTTGACAAGACATGCTTGGCATAGGATGTAATTAGTCAAATCCAAGAACACAGCTGCCTGAATACATAACTCTCCTTCAATTAACACGCTTCTTCAAGTGAAGAAGAGTTATCTTATTCTACTGGGAAAAAAAATCTTCCAACAATGTAGCTCCTGTATAACAGTAGTAAATAATCTAGCATGTCTCTGGTGTATTAGTGGAAAAAACAGAAAATACATTGAAAAAAATCAGAGTAAAATCAAATAAGAGAAGCTCACATATATGCAACTGTATTATCAAGAATGTGATATTAAGATTTCTAATTGTGGATACTTTAGAACACAATTACAATTGTGGCCAACATGAAAAAAAAAAAAAGACAGCAACAACAGGAAAAGTAATGTTTGTACAAATCTAACACTATAACTATAGAATGTGTCTTCTATGACAAACTAAATGAAATGAGTAGTTAAAATAATGTAATCCTTTTACATGTAAGCGCCTTTCTTTACAAAGTAACCCTTTGAGAGATGTCAGAGATTTGTTCTTAGACATCCTCAGTGTCAGTGCCTGCATAGATTCAAATGACTGAGGCTGATACTCTATTGCATCTCCTTTTTGAAGCCACACTTACTAGAAGCATCTATGGGGTTTTGCTGCAGAATTGATTAAATAATATTTTTTATTGTCAGAGTGATTCTCTAAAGAATAGAAGTGTTGAAAGACTCCTGCTTCCCTGTGTCCTCTTTATGGTTGTTATAGCCTTAACTGTCTATAGGATGTACATTCAGCACAAGAAGGCCCCACACAACATAGAAGCAGGATAGCTGATATTACTGATATTTCTTCATGAACTTGCAGGGGAATGCTATCATTTACAATCTCTCTGAGATGGTTTATAAGAACAGAAATACTGTAACAAGCCAAGTAAAGAAAACGATTCAAAGTCAGCCTTGCTGATTTGAAAATAATAAGCTGGACCTGAAAACTGTCACTTAATAAACCTATACCTTTGAGGATACAAAGAGATAAATTGATGACAACTGGCAAATCTTAAACTCACAAACAGGTAACATAAAAATAAGCCAAGATGGAAACGAGGGGTGGAAATTCACCAATACTTTAGAATATGAGAAACAGGTAATGCACTAGAGCTTCTTCACTCTGTTAAGGAAGAGACCTCAACAGGTAAACAGAGATGCAAAGTGCAAAGAATTTTTCCGTTGTGCTAATGGTCTGGCATAAGCTAATATAAGAACTATTCTGACCTTAAGGGATGAGTCTGTCTAAATTTGGCTATCTGGACAGTACTGACTTTGCTGCAGTTTGCGGATTATTAAAATATCAAAGGCAAGGACGGCAGTGTTTTATTTAATGGATTATATAAATTTCTGGTGAGAATCATGATCATTGAGACAGCAGCAGAAACAGCTCACTGAACTGTTGATGCTAGTGGCATGGGGATGGTCATAAAGCTCCTAGTTTCAATGTCAGAGCTAAACCTGTGAAAAAGGACACCAACAAAACTGGACAATTTGCAGTCTTTTCTCCCTCTCCATTTTTCCATAAAACATGGAACACAGGTTTTGGTGTTCATTTAGGTAAGTGTAAGGATTTGAAAATAAAACAAAAAAATTAAGTCATTGCCCATGAAGAAAAATGACTGCAGGTGAAAATTCACAGTTCGACTTATCAGTTAAAGATCTACCATAGAGCCTACTTCTCTTCATTCTTGTCCCTACTCACTATTGCATTTTTAACAATGGAAGCTACTATTTGGCAGGAAAAAGCATGACAGAATCTGGACCTATGTAAATAGTGATTTAAAGTTCAGAATGAACATACTGCAAAGAAACCCCTCCAAGGGATTAAGAAAGATTATCCCCACTCATTGAGAATGAATAATGGCTGGCAGAATAACATTCCCTCCACCAGTGAAAAGGGAAGAGCTTTAGATAGTTACAGATGTACCGTGTCCAGTAAAAGTTCTTACTCTGGTTCTCCATTTCTCACTGACATCACTCACTGATTATTTTTTTCTGTTTTAATTAGGTTCTGTCAGAGTGATAAACCTTGCCTAAGACAGCAGTAGAATAAAGGTCACTGACTGGACTGCCAGGCCTCCAAACTGACAAGTGTTAATAAGGTTTCATCTGGGAAAGGTTGAACATAAAGAATCCAACCCAGTTACGATGAACTCAGTTGATATTGTAGTTACAAAAATAAAACCCCTTTAAGTAGCCACTCAGCTATTTGAACATTGACTGTGCACAAATGACAGCACGTTTGCTTTAAAGAAAGAGAGGACATGAACTCCTTTCTCTGTCATCTCAGGATGTACAGTATATAGTTTTCACTCCAAGTCATTTTTCAGTCACAGTAAAAAATTGTTTTTTGAGAAACTTCCCAGAAAGTAAAGTCACTTAGATGGAATAATATTATGACAGGTCATCTTTTAGGCCTCATATTGAAAGTAAACGCTGGGGACTTAAAAAAATGCCACAAAGGTTGCAATATAGGCCTGTTGAATGGTCAGGGCAGGCCAGATACTGTGTCGTGCTGAGCAGCAACAGCAAGGGTACTGTGCGCCTGCTCCCCTTCCCACCCTAGCAGACGGAGAGGGAGGCTGGCTCATACCTACCCAGAGATGTAAAGATGGGCATGTCTTCCCTGAACACAAGATGAAGAACGCACCCTTGAGCTCCTCAGACCCGTACAGCATTAAGCTCTAATCCAGACCTGCATGGTCGGTTACCTCTCTGAATTGCCTGTACACCAACGCACACAGCATGGGGAATAAACAGGAAGAATTAAGAGATCCGTGAGTGGTCACAGGACCCATGATGCCACTGCAATTACACAGACATGGCGGGATAGCTCGCATGACTGGAATGCTGTCATGGAGGGCTACATACCTTTTAGGAAAGACAGGCCAGCAAGGGGGGGTGGTGGAGTTGCTCTTCACAAGAGAGAGCAACTGGAATGTATCAAGCTCTGCCTAGGTGTGGATGAAGAACAAGCGGAGAGATTACAGGTGAAGATTTAGGGGCAGGCCAACATGGGTGACACTGTTGTGGGTGTTTGCTACAGGCCACCTGATCAGGGAAAGGAGGTTGATGAGGCCTTCTACAGACAACTGGAGGTAGTCTCATGATCACAGGCCCTGGTTCTCATGGGGGAATTCAACCACCCTGCTGTCTGCTGGAAAGACAACACAGCCAGGCATGCATGGTCCAGGAGGTTCCTGCAGAGCATTGATGATAACTTTTTGATAAAAGTGGTGTAAAAGCCAGTAAGGCAAGATGTGCTCCTGGACCTTCTGCTAACAAACAAAGAATGACTGGTTGGGGATGTAAAGGTTGGGGGCAGCCTTGACTGCAGTGACCATGGATAGTGAAGTTCAGGATCCTGTATGGAGAAAGCAGGGCAACAAGTCGGATTGCAACCTTAGACTTCAGGAGAGCTAAATTTGGCCTATTCAAGGACCTACTTCGAGGAATCCCATGGGTTAGGGCTCTGGGAGGTAGGGCAGTCCCAGAGAGCTGGCTAATGTTCAGGCATCACTTCCTCCAAGCTCAAGATCAGTGCATCCCTATGAGTAAGAAATCAAGCAAAGGGGGAAGGAGACCTGCATGGATGATCAAGGAGATTCTGGCAAAACTCGCACCAAAGAAGGAAGTTTATGGAATGTAGAAAAAGTGACAGGCCACTTGGGAGGAATATAGGAATGCTGTCAGAACATGCAGGGATATGACAAGGACAGCTAAGGTCCATTTGGAATTAAATCTGCTGCGAGCCGTCAAGGTCAACCGGAAAGGCTTCTTCAAGTACATTGGTAGGAAAAGAATGACTAGGGAAATTGTGGGCCTGCTGCTGAATGAAGTGGGTGCTCTGGAGCATCCCTCTTATGAGGAAAAGCTGAGAGAGTTGGGCCTGTTTAGCCTGGAGAAAAGAAGACAGAGGTGATCTTATCAATGTCTACAAATGCCTTAAGGGCAAGTGTCAAGAGGATGGGGCCCGGCTCTTTTCAGCAGGGCCCGGCAACAGGACAAGGAGCAACGGGCACAAACTGCAACACAGGAAGTTCCTTCTGAATATGAGGAAAAACTTCTTTGCTTTGAAGGTGACAAAGCACTA
Organism: Falco punctatus; assembly: GCF_963210335.1. Classification (NCBI taxonomy): domain Eukaryota; kingdom Metazoa; phylum Chordata; class Aves; order Falconiformes; family Falconidae; genus Falco; species Falco punctatus. The sequence continues at coordinate 80,281,418 of NC_137585.1, read as the reverse complement.
GAACAGGCTGCCCAGAGAGGTTGTGGAGTCTCCTTCTCTGGAGACATTCAAAACGCACCTGGATGCAGTTCTGTCCAAACTGCTTTAGAGAATCTGCTTTAGCAGGGGGGGTTGGACTAGATGATCTCCAGAGGTCCCTTCCAACCCCAACCATTCTGTGATTCTGCGACTCTAATTTAAGAGGAACAGACCTTCCTTTGCACCCGAGGATTTATTTTCTGTGAAGTTACAGACTAACATTTACCAAATCATTTTACTTACAAATTTTAATTCTCTTTACATCTTTACCGTAACCTGACAAACGCTTTCATTTGAGTGGCAAGCACTGCACTTAAAGAAAAGATAAAGGTTCTTGTTATCATCTTTCTCAACACCATAAGATCTCAAGAGACAGTCATCAAATTCAACACTCAAGATTTCTCACCAGAGCCACTACAGCTTTTTACATAAACAGGAGTTAGGACTAAAAGTTTCATCATAAGATTTCAGTTAGTTGCTTTCTCAGCTGGTATGAAAGAGCTCTGCTCCACTGAGCAAAGCTTATTTTCAGACCATATGAAAACAGACACCTCATGGCTATGAATGTATTCCTTCCTTACAATATAAGGGTGTTCAGACAGTTATTGAACAGATCATACCAAATCCATGTTCACAAGGATTTTACTTTGAACTTGTATTGGTCAAAATACTTTCTAGTGATGAAATTCAGACTCGAGGCTGGGTTAGCCCATACTCTGTTCCAATTGCTCTGCCCATTTGGGGAAATAGATAAATATTTAGAAAGCGAAATTGTTTTTCATTGAAAGATTCATTAGGTATACTGCAAATATACAGAAATGGTAACTTTTGCAGATCATTAAGAATTTTAAATTTTTAGATAAATAGTATTTTGGGAGTATAAGTTTGCAGAAAAATTCTGGAAATAAATCTGACACAATTGGATATCTTATCACTGGTCCTGGGAGGGCCATATTCCCAGACTCACCCAATCCATACTGTAGGATGTAGGTTCAATTATTTTGTGACAGGTATGAAAATGCGATGATCACAAGAAATGCTTTATAGTACAAGGAAAACCACATCTGATTTAATGGATGAGAAATAAGTTTTGTCTCTCAAAGAACAGTTTAATGAAGAGGACTCCCTTCCCTGAGATATATTTCAGTCATCAGCACTTTCTCATTTAGATCTGATTTTTGAAACATTTTCAAGGAATGCAGATTTAACTTGCATCCGTTATTCTCCCTCTGATGACATTAACATCATGTGTCAATTAGCAATGGTAGTTTTTTGTGTGTAGAAACCAGCTTTAAGCTACAGCTTAAATGACCAGACCATAGGACTCATGGGAATACGAAGGTGGATAAATGAATGATCTTATATATAACCTGGCGTTGACACATTTATTCTCCATTTGCATTATGGCTGTGTGCATGGTCACATATTTTACAGGCAGTCCATGCAACGGTTCATTGCTGCTTATGCTTATATCTTCTCAGCAAACAAACTCAAATATTTTTAGATCAATGTATTCAACTAAATGGATTCATAAATATGAAAAATGAATTCAGTTTAAAATGAAGAATCCACAATAAGCAAACAAGGGAAATTCAATGCAAACAGTGAAACTTACAACCTTCGTTCCTAGTGTATCTGTTCCTGCAGAGGGTATCTGAAACGGTAAAATCTGTTTCCTAAAAGAGGAATGACTGAGGCTGCCATCTTTCAGGTGCAACTGTCCACCACCACTGAAGAATCAAGCACATAGTATGGATAGCACTGTTATTTTCACAAGTGCTTTGCATAAACTGCTTTCTGGTATATGACTTGTAATCTGTAAGAACTGTTAACTAACAAGGTAGATGAGGCAAAATTCCAAGCCATTTCTGAGTAGAAACCCAGAAACCTCCATTTCTGTGGGCTTCATTGTCTACAGCTGAGCTTTCAGATGTCTAAGCTCCGACTGAAGCATATCCTGGGCTTAAAGCATTTGCAACACGTCACTCCACATTGACCCTGTGATGTCCAATAAAGATACATTAATGTTTAAATTTTTGTCCTGGTCAGCTCACCTGGCAAGGACAGAAGGGGAGAAACATCATTGGCAGACTATGGCTAGCACACAAAAAGGCTCTGTTAACAATGCCAGGTGCTTAAAAATTAGGCTAGCTCCTGGTACTAAAACTGCAACTCATTCCAGTGCAGTCTCATTATGAGCTGGATTCATGTGATGTAAACAGACACTCTCACAGCTCTCAGAGTTGGAAAATGATCTGAAATACACTGGACCTACCTGAATTAAAGCTCTGCTTAATTACAGCAATAGTAGGATTCTGTCATTTAATGCATTTCTCCATGTGCTACATTCCTTTTGGCAGATAATTACTGCTTTGTTTGGAAGCAGCTCCACAGTTACTTTCACAGCTCAGAAAGGACAGAAGCTAAGAATTCAAATCTGCCAGATCCTGTTCTTTTGGAGCTTGGAAATGATTAGCAGTAGGAGCCACATATTTTTGTCTATATGTGGAATTCAGGGAATTTGACATGTCATCTAATAGTTGAATTTCAGAGTGTCAGAAAAGAGATCCAGATCCAGTTTACACTAACTGTGGGATGGCACAGGTATAAAAATTGCTGACATTCCATTTTTAATTTGCCAAATATGAGTTTAGTCCTAGTGCTCCGTGATCTTCATAGATAATATGACTTCTCTTCAATGCAGGATTAACGATGAGTCACTAAAGTGAAAAATATCTTATCTTTAAGGAAATATGCTAGAACATGCAGTCTTTATGTTCTCTTATAACTGGAGGATTAAAGCCTTCAGAGTATGACTTGAGTTCTTTAAGGAATATAATGATGAAAATACTGTTATTTGGACTGTGTCGTAAAAATGCATGTATTTCAGGAATAATGAGAATTTTAAAGGCAGATATGGCATGAAACCAGAAGAGTGCAAGTTGTTCCAGATGTATGTTTACTACTAATCACATCACATAAAAGCACTATCAGTGATAAATTGTGTTTGTTACATCCAAGATTACTAACTTCATAAAGCATTAAAATAAATCCCTCTTCAAAAACATTCCTTATTTGCATCATCCCAAAGTACTTCTTGAAGAACTTTCCCATATTTTTAGAAGTAGATTTTTACATGAAATTAATGAGGAAATTATCTTGTAAGTGAAAAATTAGGTAGGTGCTTCCAGAGAGGAAGATCAGGACAATACAAAGCCCCAAAACACAGAGAGATGCAAGAGGGCAGAGAAAAAGGAGTCCAAGTTACCAGGGCTCCTACCAAGACAGTGTTACTATATTCTAAGACTATGTTCTATTTTAATAGAGTCACAATGCAGGAAACCCATAATTTATATGAGAAACTTTATTATCGCATTTAGGTAGTAGTCACCAAATTTCTAGTTTTTAAGGGTCTTGCGCAGGATCACAGTTATGACAAAAAGTGAGGGGTCTGAGTCATGTGCAGGTAAACAGAAGGAATAAACATCATCAGGAGAATCACAAGAAGCCTCCCTTTTGTTTAAGAACCCACTCAAATGAGGGATGTTCTAACTTGCCCCTCTCACTTACCCTTAACGTGAATCTGTAGCAGAACAAACCACATTTGAATATACGGACATATGGAATAAAATCAGAATTTATCACTTGCTATTATTGCACTGCTTTGAAGTTACAACAAGAATTAACTGAAGATACTGCTCTGTACAGAAACAAAAATGTCACCATTCTCAAGAGTAGCACTCTTCTAAAACTTATGAGATTAACTGTTGGTCTCATTTAACCAAGAAGTACTTTTTCTCCAAATTTTAATAAACGGTACTTTAAATAACTGCTACAGATGTCAATAAAGCTAGAATCCCACTCAAGGCAGAGCAGCCTGCTTAACCTGATCTGTGTAACACAAGCCAAAGACTAACCTCGCCTCAAGCACAGAAGCATTTGGGAGAGACAGACAGTAGCTGTCCAGGCAAGCAGCTGCAGAATTTGTGTTGTTAAGTTGCTAGAGATCCTAACACCTTTATTGGCAATTAGTACTCTCTTGGTTTGGTACAGCTTGATAATTCAAGGTGCAGAACATTGTCCCAGCTATGTATTCCCATTACCCAAGTGGAAGTCAGCAATGCACACAGAAATACAGAATTTAAGAGAATATTGAACAGAAAATCTTATTCAAAGCCCAGCAAAAGAGGCTGCCAAGAAAGTATGCTAGATCTGCAGAACCGTCATACTAGCAAAATCACCAATATCACTGGCCATAAAAAGATAAACACCCAACATTCCCATATCATTAAAATTGATTTAGTGTGGTTGAATACCCTTTTGAAACCTTCAAGTGACATAAACTCTTAAACAATTTTAAATGCTCAGAGCAGCCAAAGTGTTTAAAGAACTCATTATGCAGCATGTTGATAAGCATGCAGCACTCTAACAATACAAGCTGCTTAGGTACTGATAATTCCTTAGTGTCTCCTGTGGCATAGAATACACATTTAGAAACAGCAGGTGGGTACAGAGACGAACACGTAAACACATCCAACTGAAATATCTTCAACAAGGTTCTCAGAGCTAGGTACATAGAAGTAGACTTCTAGGTCATTTACCGTGATCTGAAGAGTAATTCCTCAGCAGGTATGACTGATTCCAGAAATAAGTTGTACCTTTCCAACCCTTAAGAAGTGTTTTCGTTTCTATCCTTCTGCAGAGCTAAGGAAAGGTCTGAAGAGTCTCTTCTCTCCCTAAACCTCACTTGTTTCTAAACAAACCTGCAAAGCTGCAATTCCACTGTGTCTCAGAAATGTATATTTGTTAAAGTTACAAATCAGTCTTCAAAGGGGCACAGGGCCATGGACTGGCAGATAAAACACTCTAGAATGAGTTTCTTTCCTCTTCTCTCTGAAAGAGGAAGCAATTAAGAGCTTCTCTTCACTTTGCCTGTGCCTTCTGCGTGCCACCCTGGTGTTTCCTAAACGTACATCACCCTTTAATGAAAGCTTGTTCTGCAATCTAAATGTTCTCCAGAACAATCCCAAAAAGCTCGGATTAATTCGATAATTCACTTTCTTGCACAATACATTTTCACCTGGATACTCGAGGGACCCAGTCAAGGGAAATACCGTGTCAGACTGCTCCTGAATTCAGTATCTCAGTCACTGATCCAGTTGCCCACAAAGTACAGACAGAAGTGCCTTTGCACACCCTCCACATCATCTCTGCTTTTAATCAATGAAAAACATGACACAGAAATCCAGCACACTTCTATTTTCTTCCATTGTTAACAGCGAGGGAATCTGCAAAGAGCTGACAAGAGAGCAGCTAGTACAAAAGGCTACCCTTGCTCATCAGCGTGTAGCTACTTGGCTTGCAACGTTGTCCACAATAAAGATTCAACACGAAGGGATACTGAACATACCCCACAGCCACCATTAAGGTCTTTCACTTCTGCTCATACCAAATTGTCCAACATCATTTAGAACAAACTGGTTTTAAACCTCCTAACATAATCAGCAAAACGAATGAAACAACCAGCACTGTAGACTTTCTCCTCAGGGACAGTAAAAGCGATCTAGTTCCCTCACAGACCATACCATGCTCTATATAAACCAGAACAAAACAGGAATAACTCTGTTGACTAGACTGGAGTTATTCCAACAATCCACTAATCAAAATGAGATCACAAGTTAAATCAATATATACAAATAGTGACAGCTGCTGGTTTCTATAGCAAAATATAGTAAATAATTATCATCAGAAATACAAGTAAAAGCAACACCTATGAATGATGTCAATTACATGCTTCCATGAAAATTACAGGTTTGCAATTTGCATTAATTCAACCCAACTAAATGAATGACATCCAAGCAGCAAAGCCAGCAATAAAATACTACCTCAAAATTAATCACAGAAGGAATGGGAATTCCTACCCAATTTTTTAAAATTAACCCCCCTGTTTTTAAACAGTTTTTAAAAACAGTGTTTAAAAATATTGTTTTAAATATCTTCAATATTAAAGAATTTGATTTCCCTATCAGTAGTGTATATAACAAAAAAATCAAAATCTCATTTAAGTCACCAACAACTCATTTTCTTTCCATTAAGGCGTTTTAAGCAGGATCTCAGTTTTTTCTTCCATAAAATTAGACAACCTAATCCATCAGTAATGTCCTCAAGATGGCCTCATATATGCAATGAATTAAACACTCTCAAATATTTTATATTTTTCAAAGTAGAAAAGACTCACTACAACCCAATCATATTTCCCAGATGGTGTCATGAACCTCTTAACACTTCATTTCCATCGTGTTCCATGTCTTGAGAAACCTGTTTTCAATCTTTCAAACACAAACAGGGCCTCCACCCTCTGTCCCCTGATGCTAGAGTCAGCAGTCCCCAGCCAACATACTCTTCATATTCTTTTTAGGGTGAATAAATTCATCTCCTCCCTCATCAATCACACAGAAACCTTCAATGACACATTCGTGTTCTTCAAACTTCTTCGTAAGCATACTACTTATTTCTTCCATGAAAAAATGGAGGACATGCATTCATCAGAACTAAGTAACTCCAAGTCAGTTTCAAAAAAGCATCTGCAAAGCTTACTTGACCCTACTCATGTTCCCAGTGTGCTGGAGCTGTGACCTAGAGATACTGCTGCTTTTATATTTCATCTAGGGACCTGCTAATTCTTAGCTCTGCTTACTCACAACAAAGAGCTCTAGAGGCATCTAAATTCCGTTCTGAGGATTTGCCTCAGTGTCTGTATGGGGAAAAATACAGAATGCATTGATCTGAGTTGAAGCTCTAGAAGCTAAAATTCTATCCTTATACCTCCTTTGTCTTGCATCCTGTCCTTTCATTTTAGCAAAACATTCTTATTGAGGAAGGTGTTTTCCGTCCTTCAAGTCTAATGAACAATGACTTTGGGTCTTCCTGTCATCGTTGCCTTTCGAGACCCACGTTGTGCTTCAACAACACGTAATCTTCTATCTTACAGAATAAGCCGTTCATTACGATCAAAGATTTCTAGGTCTCCCCTTGCATAAGAAACCTAGGCCTCCATGGACCACCCAAGTCCCTGGATCCAGTGCTCTGCATACACAATTATCCATACCTATTGACATCAGCAGAAGGCTTCACAGAGAATCTGTTCCACACAGCCCTATCTCCAGATCACAGAACACATTCAGCAGCCAATAGTAAGCTCCAGAAGTTGCCATAATCATAATGTGTGACATTTGAATGTGAAATTCAAAATTTTATCTTTCCTGTGTATTAATGCCAGAACTTTGAATTCTAACATTTTTCCCCAAACATTTCAGTATTTGTCCCAGAGTGCCCGTGTAATGAAATTCATGAGGAATCAGTGGAACTACTTGGACTGAAAACAACACTTTTGAAATCAACATTCTCCCAGCTGACCACAAGACTGCAAAACCAGGTCTTTCTCATCCCTCTCTCCTACACTCCTAGATGTGCAATGGCTGTTTTTTTGACAAGTTCCTTTTCAACACCTCTGGTCTGGAAGCCTAGTGATTCTGGGGAGTGAGAGTTGCGTGCCTGAAAAATCCCAGCTAGAAACAGGCAACAAAGTTACTCAGCACTTGCCATCTGGTAGATTATTTAGGATGAGGACCTGCATTATTACAATGAATTCTGTAATAATACTTTTAAAAAAAGTATTCATGAGTGCTCCAGTTCCAGCAGAAGATGCTGGGTGCTGGATTCCAAGCTGGCAGACATACTTGCCCTATGGCCATTGATGCAAGTGCCTCAGCTCCAGAGAAAGCCACTTGCTTTTTACGTTAAAATTCCCACTGATTGCGGCGAGACTTTCCCTTTTCACTATGCAGGTTTAGGGACCATCCATCTGAGCTGCCTAAAGCACATTTTACAGGTGCTTCATTCTTGTCTGGGATTCCATTTTGTGCATTTAGAATTTAGGTCCTTCAGCGTAACTTGCCAGATTCATCTCTACCTCACTTTTTTTTGGGAGCTGGAAAACAAAGTATTCTTCTTTCTAGAAGAACACAGGAAACTAGTAAGCAGTTTTACCGTCAGCTGTCCAGAGCTCTAGGGCTCCATTCCTGCTTCTGTCACAGGCTTGCTACCTCAGGTAAGGCAAGTCACCTCCTCAAAGAATTGTGGTCCTAATCAACATCCAGGGGATCTAATTTGAAGAAACGCTGGGCATTTGCAGCTACCACTAAACTCGAGCATTTTACATACCTGAAACATACACTGTTCCTTATGTGGACAGCTTCCCCTCCTGCCAACCCCAAAGTAGCTAGTTTGGTGTTTTAGATTTGTAGCTTTGTATCTTACTGACAGATGACCACCACTGGTGGCTTCCCTGCTTACAAAACAGGGATATAGTCATCCTCCATCTCAGAGGGAAATCAGTTCATTATACATTATTTACTTGGTTTTGACTTCTCAGTAATAGGTTTTGCATGAATAAATAACACTGTCCTTAGGTTTAAATAGTGTGATGTAAGCAGTGCACACAGACAAACTGCACCTTTGTGAGGAGGAAAGAAAATACTTAAGACCTGTTCAATAAGGTAGCAGCATTCATTACACGCTTCAGAAAAAATGTTAGTAACTTCATGATCAAATAATTAAAGACTGCACTCCATTGCACGTGTACCACGATGGGAAATTCAGTCTGTATGGGCAACTGTCCATCTGGAATTTTATGACTTCAAAGTGTTGCTTTTGCAATCTTATAAATAAATGATCTCTTAACGTAATCTTTATGTACACTACACATACAAAATCACTACTAGCAGTGCCGCATGCAGGAGGAATGGATGCTAACTTGTAAGGAGATGCGTATCATTTCTGTGCTACTATTATCTAAGTATCACATGTGAAACAAATCCAAACTCACATCTCTCATCATTTTCACTGCTTCCCTGGTCCTTCCCAGCTTTCTTGCACACATTGCCAGCCTCCTCTTAATATAAACTAACACATTGGTGTCCCTTCCTGTATAAGAGGAAAAAGAAACAGCATTAAGATAAAAAAGATAAAACAAAGGTTCATTTAATATTCCAACACAAAAGGAAACATAGCTTTCTTGCCATTTTTATTTGCTATCATCAATGCTTTCACAATAATCTTAATAAAAAATTACCAAATTCTGCTGATTTGGAAGTTGCATAACACCACTTATAATCAGTGGAATTGCTCCCAATACATAGTGTTATCAATAAGGACCCATGGGTTGACCTTACACCTATGAAATATAAGCAGATCTAAAGGTACAGACAATGCTATAGGGTACAGATGATCAAGTAATCGAGTGAGGCAAGGAGAACCCCTATGGAGGTAACATTGGCACAAAACCCTGTGGTCACACACTGCATTCAATTCCTTACCAAATCACGTACATGCTTAAGAGAAGAGTATCCATGCAAATGCATATTCTATCCTGCCTTTTTTGTCTGTTACGATGTCCATGCTTGTTAACAGGAGATGTAGCGAAACAAATCTCCATCCTCTAACAGTCTTTTTCTTAATGATCAGAAGAAAAGAAGTATACCCTCAGCTTTCTGTTTACAGAGCCTTGTTACTCAATTATTGTCTTCAAATCACTCAAACCACTAATTATGGATGGCAAATGAATGCGTTGCAGGTAAGACAATCCTATGTGCTGGAAGATGCCGTAACAGCGAAGATGACAGAAACTAAGCAGCGATAATAATTATTCTCTTGGAGATTTCTTACTCATTTAATTTCTCATTCTCTTCCCTATAATTCAAATGTGAACTCTTAACATGCTTCTGGACCAACAGGAAATGAGCGGACAGCTAATCATCAACAAAATTACCACATCATGAAAATATAAGACACCTGCTACGAATTATCTTTCTGTATAGTATGCAGTCTGTGAAGACTTTAGTGTGTTCCTAACATTTTCAAGTCCTTCATAATAAGAACAAGATGTGCACTGAAAATATTCCAAGTACCTACAAATTGTTTTAAAACTGCGATTACAATTTTCAGATAGATTAAGCAGCAGGTTGAAAGGTCTGACTTTTTAGAAGAAAAAAATATATAAGGGAGGGATTTCTTTAGCTGTATTTTATATTGTGTAATTCCTTATCTCTGTATTGATTCCTACATATTTAATAAACAATTTATTAGTTACATCTGTTTCAACGTGTTTATTTAGTGTAACTAAGAGGTATACACTTCAGGCCAAGCTCCTTTTCAGTCTTTCCAGAAGGAATGGTCAAAAGCCATTTACTTACTATGAAATCAAGATAACCTTTCAGGTCAAAATTTTCTGAGGTGGCTAATGTTTTGGGGTGATGAACACATGCCACCTTAAAAAGGAGATTGCCTGTGCTTTCTGTTAACTAGCACCTTTTGAAAGAGGTTAAATTGGTTACTCAATACCATTATTTACTCTTAAAATCCACAGTCTAACATAAAAAACTGTATGGAGATGGAATACATGAATAAACAGAAATATAGAGCAATATACTGTTGGTCAAGCAGTTACATAGTGTTTTTCACCTGTAAAAGATGAAATGCCCACTCTTCATGCCGAAGTCAACTTTAAGGACCAGAAATGGAATGACAGACAGAACCATGGAACTGCAACACATCTGTCCATGGTCCTTCCCCTCTAAAGAAAGCTGAGCTCTCCACCTTTGTAAACCATGTGGAAGTCCAGCATATAATCAAGAAAACCTACTTGAAGACCCTGTTGTCCAAGGCAATGTCTGAGGCTGGACCTTCTCTAACTTCTGTGAGTGCACACTGACATTATCAAGGGGAGACTGGGTGGTATAGAGAAGTATGACAATCTAGCCCCTCCTGACAGCCCCCCTGAAGCCACAGGCAGAGCTGGCAGTCACTTTTTAGCCCCTTTTGCCCTGTGGCAATGCACTCAGTTTTGAGGTTCAACTGGTTACTTCCTCTGCCGTGATACTGAAGGTTCAGGGTGTGAAATTTCATGATGACAGTAGCAACCTAGTACAGACAGGTTACAAAAATATCATACTTAGATTTGCCTGCACAAACGTAACCAGGTTATCTTGGACACAAGCAATGTGACAGTGTTTAATTATTCTTTTTGTGTAATTTTCATAGAATCACTGTCATTTTCTGCACTCAGAATTCAGTGCACAAATTAAGGTTTCACAGACCACCATAAGCTAGAGCCTGAAAATCGTTTCAAGGGCTCAGCTGCTCTATATTCTTATCTTTAACAAAAATAAGTAAATCATCCTAAATACCGTTTTATAACCAACAAATGTTTAAAATACAACCCCAAGCTTTATAAAATCTCACATTTTCAGGTATAGACATGTGCACACTTTTGAAACCGGAGAACACAAGACAATTTCACTATGTATAATTTTTACTAGTAACCTTCAAATTATGCGAGATAGCTAGAGGCTGTGAATGCAAGTCCTGAGAAACCTGAAGATGCCCAAAGTATGTTAGTGCTTGTGCTTATGTAATTAATTGGTATTACTTTTGCCTGAAGTAGCCATCATAGACTAGAAATAACCTAGACTGATTGCTTTTTTTATCTTTTTGTTCATTTACCGGCAGTGAACTCCCATGTATTTTCAGGTTTACGAAGCATCTAATAAATATCATCACAGCAGCTAATTTTGCTTATTCAAAATTTAAAATAAAATAATAAAAATCTAGACTTTCAATGAGAGCACTGTATTATTCCAGTTGTTACTTTTTATGTTTCTGTGACCTTCATTAATATATGCAATTAACTTTTCAAATGTCACATTGGTTAATGGTTGTCATTAAATTTTACACAGAACAATGCGGTGTATATATTTACCCTCACAGCTGAAGGAAAAAAGCTGGTAAAGCATCACTTCACTCCTGTTTTCATTGTTCTTTACTGCGGGTTCACAATATGAGCCCACGTTTTCAAAATGGCTAAAGGCACTAAACACTAAAACAGTGTCCAGCATTTTCTGAATATCAGAACTGTTTTGGCTCTGCTACCTTTTCTTTTAAGTACATGTTACAGCATTTTCTGCTGCAACAAAGACAAGGTGCATCTGTAATCTGAGCATTGCTCATCTCAGCAACAGAATCAAGCAGAAACACTGAAACAGAATAGTCTGGCTCTAGGGCCATATTCCAGCCAGTGTTGAATACTGAGTACATAGTTCTGAGAGGGAAAAGAAAAAACCCAAACCCAAAGAACTCCCCAGAACTTCCCTCCATTTAGAAATGGCTATTCCATCCAAAGAAACTTACTGTGTTGGGCTTCATACTGGGCACCATGGTGCTGTAACTGCTGGCTGCGCCTGTAACAGCCCTCTCCAGCTTTCAGAGCTTGCTTGAACAGCTTCTCTGCTTCTACAATTGTTGTCGCTTCCTCTTCGGCCAAGAGTATATAGGCAGTAGCACACCTGCAAAAATACCAGACGAAAAACCATGAGAAGGTTGTATGAAGTAAAAGCTATACAAAGACATGCAGACTGGCAAGGATGTATGAAATACAGTGGCAATGGAGTTTTGTCCGTATACCTTTCTGATTAACTGTTCAGATGAATAAATATTCTGGCAACCAGACCATGACTCTTATTTGTAGGTACTGTATCATTCAGCCACTTGAGTACACCTACTGACAACTGCCCCAGAGAGTAAAGGACTGGCTCACTAAGCAATCATGGCTTGTATCACTAAAGCTCCTTCTGGAAACCAAGACCAGTTTTACGCACTATTGTTTTAACAGAAAATGCCTCCGTTGCTGTAATGGTATGAAAAGAATCAACAGAACTATAACACTTGCCATATGCCAAGGACAGATTACAAATTCAATTGTAAAGATTACAAACCAAAAACCCTCCCCCAACAAGAAAGCAGAATTTTTATGAATATGCAGAAAGGTGAAATGCACGGCGGGAGTCACCTTTTAGCTTTTAGCTGTCTAATTTAGATGTCTTAACTACCTGCCTCCATCAAGGTGCATCTTCACAAAGCCATTCATTTCACATGTTTAAACACCTCTCACACAAAGCACACTGCTGATAAGATTATTCTTTATACTGAAATAAAACTGGGCTGCAGCTGCCTCTAATTGTGTTTCAGAGTCACCAGCTGAGGAACAGGAAACAACAGGTCCGGGTGAAAACAAGATTCCAGGCACCAGTACTTTCTGTGGGCAACCTAGCTGAAAAGCAGCTTGGCAGAAAAGGTCTTGGGGGTCCTGGTGGACACCAAGTTCAACATGAGCCAGCGATGTGTCCTTGCAGCAAGAGCAAATGGTATCCTGAGCAGCATTAGGAGGACTGTTGACAGCAGTTTGAGGAAGGTGATCTTTCTCCTCTACTCAGCACTGGTGAGGCCACACCTGGAATGCTCTGTCCAGTTCTGGGCTGCCCAGTACAAGGGGACATGGACATACCGGAGTGAGTCCAGTAGAGGGCCATGAAGATGATTAAGTAACTGGAGCATCTCACATATAAGAAAAGGCTAAGAGAGCTGGGAATGTTCAGCTTGGAGAAAAGAAGGCTCAGGGCGAGCTCATCAATGTTGGTAAATACCTGAAGTGAGGGTGCAAAGAGGATGGAACCAGGTTCTTTTTAGTGGTGCCCAGTTACAGACCAGAGGCGATGGGCACAAAGTGAGACACAAGATGCTCGCTCTGAGCATCAGGAAACACTTTCACTGTGAGGGTGACTGAGCACTGGCACAAGTTGTCCAGGGAGGCTGGAGAGTCTCCCTCCTTGGAGATATCCAAAAGCCAACTGGAAATGGTTCTGTGCAACGTGCTGGAGGTGGCCCTGCTTGAGCAGGGGTGTTGAACCACATGCCCTCCAGAGGTCCCTGCCAACCTCAGCCATTCTCTGACACGTGAGTAGAACTGGATAGGCTTATAGCTCACTCCTGCAAAAGCCTTCTCTGCTACACGCTCTCTCAGTTAAACTGCTGTGCAGGAACAAACAATTCTTTTTGTCCTTCTGATGAAACATGTAAAGGACATTCTGTAAGGCACCAGGTTATGGAATTCGAGAATGCTGTAATCTCTGACAGCAACCTAAGGGACTCTCTCTGCTTTATGCACTTTGGCAACATATATACAGTTTGCCATGCCAGTAAAGCATCGCAGCACTGAGTTTATTTTGGGATCTCAGAATACTATGCTTCTTACTGAGAAAATAGATAATGGACTCAAAGACTAAAGTCCCACAAAATTACATCATATTCTCTCAGACTATGAAATGAATATTTCAGAAGGTGTTTATGAGTCCCTTCTTTCTTGCCTCTGTTCCGGATGACTGACAAACCCCAAAGGGAACTCTCTAGCCTATAAATGCATAGTTCGTATGCTCATTAGGAGACAACTTTATTAACACTTCGCTATGCTGATTCAAAGCCCATTGACATCAATGAGAAGACGCCCATTGTCAATGCTGCCCTAAGGATTTTCTGAGTGGCTAGCACAACATGCAGCTGTGCTTTTTTCCTCCTGTTGCAGGCCTTGCTGTGACAGGCCTGTAATCATCATTAAAAATTACTGTAGCAACCCCCCCTGCCTTAAGCTATCATCAAATGGATTTTTAAATGACAGGAAATAAATGTGAATGTTGTTGTCACTCACTCATTCAATTCCAAAGCTTCATGTGCTGCAGAAATTCGGGCTTGGGGGTTTCTCTCTCTCCAGGCTTTTTGCATTACTGTTCAATAAACAAAGCAGAACAGAGGCATATCAGTCATTACAGCATTAACAAGCAGAATCTACTGCATTATAACAACAGAATTTATTGTGCTCAGCCTGACTCACTCCACAGCACTCAGAGAGGTCAGTGATCCCTCAAAATAATCATAATAGTCATAACCAACATGATATTTTTGTCCCAAATACTCAGCTTTACTCTTTCATTTAATTAAACTCTTTTTCATAGGAAAATCTGGCTGAGAGATCATGCCATCTGCACTGTCACATACAGAGGTGAGAAGCAGCTTTTTCCTCTTGGAGTAGCAGATTCCACAGGACACAAAAGAATACAAGGACAGTTACGATTCTTATTCTAGTTCCTTACTGTGCTGTTGCTTGAGGTGAATGTTAAATGGAAACAACATCCAGGTTAATCAGACCGCCTCATAATTAGCCCATCAAGTTCAGAAACTAGATTCATGTTTATCGCATGTTAAAAAAGCACAGTATGTTCTCTTTTGTAATTATGCCCTCAGAATGGAGTGCCCAACTCTCAGTATCTCTCCTTTCCTAAGAGACAAAGATTTGTCTCTTCAGAGGCGAATTCTGATGATCAAAATCATTGTCGTGCATTTCAACATGTCACAGAACCAAAGCCTGCGTGTGGACTTAACAATAAAGGCTTAACACAACTAAAGCCACTTCTATCAAATTCAGCTGTAAATGTGTTGTTTCCGTTTTCTACAGAGCTTCAAACTACATCTGGGAATGAAACACAGGACTCAAGTTTTACATAAGCTCTCTCTCTTCTGTCCGCATAGACTAAATGGGACCTGGATAATGTAACTTAACATGCCACACTGCAGCCAGAGGCAAATTAAGCTATATATGTTTGAAGCCGCTGCAAGAAACAGGGAAAACCCCAAATCTTTACACTTGCAAATGGTACCTTGAATGACTTCAGCAAGAAAGCAGAACAAAATAGTGACACAAATTAGATAGTTCATACCTACAAAGATATTTGTTCAGATCTAGAATTCTACAAATACAACAGCAACGATTTTCTAGGCATGATCAGACTTTTGCCTTTCCTTATTCCCTAGAGAAATGATGCCTGACTGCATTTTTCTTGCACCAGTTTAAAACAATCATTAACCTATTAGCAAAACCAGTTGTTCACAAGGTTTCTTACTAGCATCTGCAGGCCGTAAATGATCCGTGTCACATGTAAAGAATGTCTGATGGTCCTGTGCTGAAAGATTCATATCATAGTAAGTCAAAGGTTCTCTCCCCGTTACCCATGTATACCTGAAAACATGCCAACAAAGAGACATTTTGGTTAATGAGGTCACATTTGGCAAAATGAATCTAGAAAAAAATCCTAGACATTAGAGATGGGCATAGCCTAATAAGGTCACCCAGCCAATCTCCCAACCAACACATGTTGCATTTCGCTGTACTGTGATGGAGCGACAGTAGTTGAACCTACGCTAATGAGGATGTTGGAAAGTACACACTGGAAATTGGTAACACACATATTCACACACTAAGACTACATGAAACCTAGATGTAATTCATTATGTTGTTTTCTACAACTGATTTGAACAGAATTACTGCCTTAACACTACCAAGTACACCTGGTAGGTTTTTCCTTTTTTTTTATAGGGTCACTAAAAACTGCAGAAGTAACAAGTGCATGAGCATGAATTTAAATTCCTTTTCATTCAGAAACATTTTACAAATGACAGAAAAAACCTGGCATGAACACATGTCCACAGTTGGTTTTGTTTGCCCATCTCTGAGTTAAATTAATGGATGTGCACAGCCAAGGTCCTTAACCCAGTACTATGCCCAAAACCGTAACGCTGTAGCACTTACCGATTATATTCAGCTCCTCTGAACAAATTTAAAGGATTTCGCCAGACTTTGCATTCTGTTATAAACAGAAACACACAATAATGAATCTCTCTCACATTACAATGGTACTTGAGGATTATCAGAAACATCGGTTATCTTCTAATGAGCCTCACCAAATGACTTATTTATAGGGGAAAAAAATATCAAGAGCATAGAGATGCAGGTAATCAGACTGTTCTTCCCTTTTAAAATAATAATTTAATTATAGATTAGTGTCAACAAACATAATCATTCCAGACAAATAAACACTAACAAAGCTCCAAACACCAGATGAAAAGATAATACTGATTAGTGCCAGGACTCACATTTACCGTAATGCAGAATTGAAGAGGGATCACACTGGGTTATTGCAGTGAAAAACAGCAATTAACTTGGTCCCTATGGACTTGTTATTTCCACAGAAAAAAATCAGAAAAACTGTCCAGTTAATACTGTAAATCACCGAGAATCTCAGTTACACTTGCCAAATCAAATTCCTCTTTAGCTCATGAAGTAAAAAATACATGGCAACATCTACTGACCTTACTTAAGTTACAAAGCATACTAGAGTTGACAAAGGATGTTGAAGGTGATTGGCAGAGAAAAGTTCGTTGCATTGCAAAGGTTTGGGAACACTAAAAGCATTTCATACATTTCTTTCAGGGGGAAAAAACCTGTCAATTCTTCACAATGCAGGCAGGAAGAAACTAGAAAATCCACAACAATATAACTCAGAATAGAACTTATCAAAACCCAACCAAACACGTAAAAATGAATTTCTATAGCTTTTGAAAAGTTGAGGTCTTGATTCTGGTTTTTCTTCCTTTAACACTAGACTTGTTCTCTTCATTTCAACAAAGACAATTCACTCCAGTGAAGCTGAGACCAGAACCAAACCCAATACTTGCACAAATATTCACTGAGAGGCAGTGTCGTTCCACCACAGATCTGCTACTGGATGACCCCTCACATGGTGCTCTGCAAAAACTCATCATAGAATCATGAATCGTTTCAGCTGAAAAAGACCTTCAAGATCATCAAGTTCAACTGTTAACCTAGCACTGCCAAGTCCACCACAAAACCATGTCCTTAAGTGCTGCATCTACCACATCTTCTAAATACCTCCAGGGACAGAGACTCAACCACTTCCCCGGACAGCCTGCTCCAAGGCTTGACAGCCTGCCAGCATTTCACCAGCTGCTTTCCAGTACCAAAAGTCAACCAGCACATTTTCCCCTACAAAATCTTGTGACATTGTTTCTACACAGATCGTAGAGACGGTTTTCTGGTGGGATATTGAGGCAGCAGGGTATCAAGCCTTCTTTATACGACACTGCTAAGTGTATGCCTGTTCCCTTTATGCCTGTTCCATTAAAGAAAGGGACAGAAATACAGAACTGCAAGTCAAGACCTTCTCTTTTCTCCTGAATGCAGCTCCCGTTTCTAAGTGTAAGGCTAAAGTGGTATGGAGAGAAAGCATTTTACAGAAATTATCTGCAGTAACATAATGACACCCAGAGCTACACAAACACTAGTGAAGTGGCAAAGGAGGTGGGTCCTCAGCTTGCTGCCTACATCACCTAAAACTATGTATGAAACAGAGACAGGGGAATGGGAAGAGGTTTGGGAAGAGCGAATGCATTGATTATACATCTGCATCTTTCAACTAACCACTTCAGGAGGTAGCTAATATTAGAAAGTTCCACTGGTTTACTCAGCAGAAGTGCTTGATCAACATTCAGCTGTTCTGTTGTGCAGCCGGACAGTACGGCTGTTTGACAAGCTTCAATCTGACAGTTTTTACATAATATGACTTTCAAACTATCATAAATATTAAATCCACATCAGCCTTCTCAGTTCCAGAGGTACAATTCAATGGTTTGGCTTACTATTTGCAACCAACAGGATTAGGCAACTATTTTATCACAGTGACACCATTCTTTTTGTTCATCTTATTTAAGTGGTTATACTTTATCCAAAGTATGCCCTACTTCAGCACTGTAGCAGGGAAAGGTGGAATTGGAGAACAAAAAGAGGAGGTGAAGAAGGGATTTTATTACCACCTCCTGTCCTGGGGGCAGAGTTTGACATCTGTCTAGCTGGTTAAACATGATGTGTTTGTTCTTTGTTGTTTTTGTCTTGGTATCTGCTGATACTGTGGTCTCAGTACAACAACCATGCTTCTGACGACTAAGCTATATACTGCAATATTCTACCATCGTCAAATATCTACATAGGAAAACGGGGTGCACCAAGTGAAAAAGCCATTTTCACCTTGTTGGACAGTGAAAGAAATACCCCAGCACTGATGCAGGGTAAACTGAAAAGGTTGCCTTACCTGTTATGCTACAAGTAATAGAACTGTATCCCGTATTTTATACAAGCAATTAGGATCTACTGAAGATTAATCTTTCAGCTCCTTGTTCAATGGTCATGTTTTGAGCATGCTATCTTTCTGAAGGCACAAATAACAAGCTATCTGTACAGACACACTATCCAGAGACACTGTGAGAGTCCCAACTCACAGACTCAAGTGCCAATGCACTGCAAGGAAACACACTCCTTAACTATTTCTTTACATCAGAAAAGTCAAGATGCTTGGGTGAACCTCATTAGTCAAAATACTGTGCCTTCTGCTTTAAAACAATGAGTTATTTCAGAGCTGCTGAAGTGTGACTGAGCACACTGATGAGTTTTCAGGTGTGTCCAAGCCATCCCATGCTTTCTGCCAGTTCATCCAAATCTAATATCCTGGACCATGCAGTGCTGCTATTCACAGCCTCTCCTCGGATGGGAATGACAGCAGCTGAATTTGCTGTGCTTAAGTAGAAATACTCAGCAGAAAGCAAGGGATTTTGAGGCCACCTATTTCATTGAACTTGTGAGTTCAAAGCTAATTGTTGTTTGCTTGTTTTCATGAACACTGAAGAGCAGAAATAAAATTTGCCAGGTACAGAAATAGGCACCTCAGCTGCTAAACAATAATCTTTTCTCCATAATCAAAATACATATTTTTTCATTCAGTTTTCTGCACTTGTTAATTCTGATATATTTTAAAAGCCTGCAGAGGAAATAAATTTAATGAAACTGTACTTGATTCTAGGTGCATATCCCTAATGAAACCCAAATTAATTTCTAGTATTAAGATTATGGCCTGTATGGCAAGCTAGGGCTGAAACAGGTGGTCTTCATTTCACAGATGAGGAACAAAAGCCAAGATGCTCCTGCCCTGACTTTCCTTTTGCAGTGGGCATCTCCAGCTCAAGCCAGAAGCAACACCACTTCAGCATCTTCATCACCCATGGGCTAGGTCTTCAAATCATCCCCCCCAGGTAGCTGAGTCACCCAAGCACAGAGACAAGCTCCCCTGGGACTCTTCTTCAGTCTGCAATGATCAGTGCTTAGGGGGCTGATTCATTTTAGGCAGGCTGGCCTGTCTCTCAGAGGAACCATCCTCAGGTGACCAGGCACCGGAATCAAAGTGCCTCAGCAGAACCCCAAACCCTGTGACCTGACTAAAGTGACCTGCAGGGATAGTCCTCCTGTGGCAGAGTTGCAACAGGACTCAAGCTGCCTCAGTTCACACTGACATCTTCCCCACCATCACATGAGAGCTGATTTCTTGTGATTTAACATTTCTTCACCAGACCCAAGTAAATATGTGTTCACTACAGTAATACATAAACGCACAAAAAAATGACAACTTGTACATGTATACTGGTCATGTAAGGCTCTCAAAACACCTCCTCAATCACATGCTAATTCATAATAATCACACACACTAGAAAAGAAGCCAGAAAGTCAACTTTAAAGGTTTGAATGGCTGAGTCAGACACCTTCAGCCTGACTTGCAGCACCCACTCCTTGCACTGAAGCTCCCAGCGGCTTGGAAGGCCTGGAAGCTCACAAACATTGCAAATGCCAGAAATCAGGGCCCCTAAACTGGAGGCCTTTTGTTAAAACCTGAAGGCGTTATGATGTGTGCAAAGTCACAAATCAAATCAGTAGCAGAGTCAGGTACAGAACAAGCCTTTTAGCTATCGAAAGCCACTGCGCTTCCACTTACTCGAGTGAAATCCAAACGTTGTTTACATACTGCTTCCATGATCTAAATAATCAAGCGACACAAAAGCAGATGGGCATTCTTCACATCTTTTTCTGATGTTTTTGGTTACAACTTTGTTATTATTCAAAATAATTTAAATAAAAACACTCCCTGCCTTTAGAAACGATATTGCAGAAAGAGCATGTGCATTTTCGCCGGGCTTTCAGAACACGGAGGGAACAGATGCACCGGCAACACAGCCTGAGCAAGGAGCACGGCATGGATTTGGAAAGATATAATTAGCCAGAGCAATTAATGAAGCAGCTCTGCCTTTTATTTGACGAGAGAACAAGTTTAAAGGAAGCCTCATCTGGTCTTACGGCTTCAGAACACGATGGTATTTTGTACCCCGCGCCCGCCCCGGGGCTGCTGCCACGCCGGGCCCGGGGCAGCGGTGGGGTGGGAGGGCCGGCTGCCCGAACCGGCCGCTCTGTCCCCCCTCGGGCATATAACGGCCATTCCCCCCCGCACTGAGTGAGCCAGGGCACGGGAACCTTCACCTTTACACCGCCTGGGAAGCCGAGGGACAGGCGGCAGCTGCCGCCGCCCGCCGCCCCTCACCTGAGACGCTCTGGCGGCTGGAGTCCGCGTCCCCGTTGGCGGCGCTGGCGGTGCTGGGCGCGCTGTTGTCCACCCCGCCCAGCAGGGGGCGCAAGTGGCTCACCGAGACCTGCTCGATGAAGGACGTCCCGTACTTGCGGAAGTACCACCACTCGAAGATCTGCAACAGACAGCGAGAGCGCGCCGCGTCAGCGCCCGCCCCGCCCCGCCCCGCGCGGCCCCGCCCCGCTCCGCCCCGCCCCGCGCGGCTCCTCAGCCCGCTCTCCCGCCCCTCAGCAGGGAGGAGGCGCCGGCGGGGACTCGGGCCTCCCCCCGGACCCTGAGGGAGGCACCGGCCGGCGGGGACTCGGGCCTCGGGCCTCCCCCCGGACCCTCAGGGAAGCACCGGCCGGCGTCTGCCCTGCCCGAGGAGCGGGCCGGCCTCTCTGGCAAGCAGCCAGCCTCCCCGGGGCATGCCGAGTTGGAATTTCGTAACAGTTCGTGCCGAATCCGGCAATTCGCTTTCAAAACCTGGTTTACAGAGAGTGAAAAATCTCAGTCTCGTCAGCAAAGAATGTTTTTGGAGTTTTTTGTTTTGAACAGGTTTTTTTTGTGGGGTATTTTTTTTTTTTTTTACCCAAAGAACCTTAAATGAAATTATTTATTTCAAAGGCGTTTAAAATTGTTAGGAGCATTCCTTTACATTTACTTTTGGGAAAAGAAAACCAAAAACCAACAGCCCAGCAGCTCAGCTCCATCCCGTCTGACATCAATGGGATGCTGCAGTCAGGAGTACACTCTCCCCTCATCTTCCCCGAGCTCCCACTGCAGTCAAGGGAAAAGTGAGGAAAAGCAGGTTTGCCTGTTTTCCCAGTAATGCTTCCAAAGGAATTAACTGAGTTTAATTAAAAAATAATAAAATAATGTTACTCCAGGAAGCTGAATCCTATTCCTTTTACGATTTTTTTTCCTAACTGCACTGTGTTTTGTTTGGTTGACTTGGGCTGATTCCAAATTTATTTTCAGGCTTTTGGTTCACCTAGCAAATCGGAAAAGAATTATTTACAGAGCTCTACTCGGAAGACCATTCCACAGCCTAAAAAAAAACCCTTAATTGAAATTGTATACATAAATATGTATCTGTGGTATTTTCACAGAGAAATTACACTTATTTCAGGAAACTATGTAAACCTGCAAAGGAAGACTATTTCATATAAACAGAGAAAAGATTTTAACTGTAAAAATTGTAAAGACACTTATAGTGAGTTTGTAAAATGAGTGTATTTTGCAGTTCCATCTTAATCGTCACCCAAACATCTATACACCAACAGAAACAAAAGCAAATCAAAGGGTTTTTGAAAAATGGTTATCTATTAATTCTTACTACAACTAGACACAACCAACAGCGAGTGAAATGATTGTGTTCACATCATTGCCACCATCAGTGTGCTGCCAAGCAGGTCCTGGTGGGCCACCCAGGAGCCAGCAGGCTCTGGAAGACCTCTTAGGAGTCCACCTGCTGCAGAGAGGTTCAGGCTGGGCTCCACGCTCTCCCACAATAGTTTCTCATTTTTAAGTTCTCTTGATCTCTTTAAATAATTGAACTGACTTCTGTGTCCATGGGATTGTCTGTAGGCAAGACATACTTTTTTTTTTTTTTTTTCCCCTCTCCCTTTAAAGCGTTCCATAGGGGAAAACCAGAAGATAAACCTTCTGGCATAGTAAGAAAATGTTCCTTTCCAAAGGATACTCCAATGCATTCTGCACTGGGGCTTCCCCTAACTTCAGCTATGTTGTTCAGGCATCTAGAGCACTCGTATGGAGGAAGCCTGGCCCTAGCTGCACTGGAATGGGGCGGGCATGCAGCTGGTCACCACCTGAGACAAGTTCACACAAGAGGGTGCAGCAACCCTGGAAATCACTTGGTCCCCAAAACAGTCTAATGGGTCTTCTAGGGCACATCAGCAACAAGAATGGATCAGTCTAATGAGGAGAAGACAGAAGGGCTATGTGAACACATAGAGGTCACAAGCACTGGGAAGATAAACAGACGGTCACAGAGAAACCTGAACAGAAAGACACCCAGCTGTCTGTGACCTCTACATCCCAGGCAGATCACTGAAACCCCACACAGCCTGGACAGTTCCTCCTTACACAGGCACCACGGTGTGTCTGTCACTGTACTTGGTCCACCAGCACACACTTGCAGCAGTGCCCAGGTGGGACGGCTGGGAGCTAGGGCCAGAATGTCGAGGCTCTGTCACTGAACACTTGCTCTGTGCTGCTGATACACATCCCCTGGTATACACCACTGCCTCCACATGCTGGATATGGGGGACAAGGAGCTGGCACAGGTAAGCAAGCTTTTTTAGCTGTTCTTATGCTCTTAGGCACACACCACCTACTAAAAAGTTTAGAATTTAAATATGATCTAAGAGAGCATCTTAACCTAAGCAGGCAGCATGTGGCTGAACATTACAGAAAGGCTGTGCCATAGTCACAGATCTGCTGTGAGCATGTTTCTGTTTTATCTTTGGAAACTTTGAGGCTTGAACAAATCAAGGCACCAAAGCCACAGTTCTACCTACCCAAGGCCTCAGAGAGAGTGGTTGTTAGGAATCGAAGATCACAGTCTTACATTGAGGCAAGGGACACTCAGTAAGACTATCACTGTAATGTAAGTGAGGGACTGAAGGCTGGATGGTCAAAATTCTTAGCAGTTATAGATGTATCTAACAAACTTTGTACTTTCTTTAGAAGAAGAAGTATAAAAAATTATATTTCAAAATGTGCTAATAAATTCCTGCTCATTCTTTCAATGCTAATCACCTTTTAGACAAAATGTCAGTAAAACCCAGAAGAGGAGAGCAAGCAGCACAAAAGCATGCTTGAACCCACTTGCCCTTCACAAATGTACACCGGCTGGAAAACTGTCACACTGAATTTCAATGAAACTGAGAGTACAAGCAGAAAGAATGTATATAAATATGTGGTCACTACTACAGTTCAGCTGAGTGACAAGAGCTTGCTAGAACATAGATACAACTGTAAGTCTGCCTCCCTAGATTTACATGTGTATTAATTACTTTAAAAAATGGCATTAAAGCTCATAAATGGTTTAAGGCAGCTTTGAAAAATATTAGCAATGTTGAGTGAATCCAGTGCCAGGAAACATCAGCCAGACCATACAGTCTCTTAGAAATTAAAGCCATAAATCATCATCATAACAAGCCTTTGCTTGGAGTCATTTGTTCAGGGTGTATGAGAAGGTAATCTGTAATCTGGTACTGAAGTCAAAACAATACATTCTCTCACACAATTTCTGCAACTTTCTCAGACAGGATCAGCTGTTTTGAAACCTGATTTCTATAAATCAAATTTGATTTCTAACTGTACCAGCCAGTTTGAAAGCAATGTAAAGTCAACAAGCTTTTGACAGTTCAGCAAATGAGAGATCATCTGGCAGAGTAATAGCTGACTATGAGGATTAATTACCCATTGAAAGAGATCTTGATCAGAGAGGAAATTAAAAGGAAAGATAATTTTTGCACCACTTCTGAAAGAAAAGGCCACCTCATTTCTGTCATATACATACAGTGGGAAGGGAGCTCATCTTCACAGACCTTGTCCCCTTCACAGCAGTGGCAAACTTCTCTGGGATCTTTCTAGTTGGTGCCTGTGCTTTGAAATCAGAAAAGGGTCAAAGATCTCCAAACCCTCAAGGGATCTTTGAAACCATTATGTCCACAAAGGCCAAGTTAAAACCCTGTTCTGAATGTTTCCAGCTTTGTGCATTTAAAAAGCCCAATCTAGAATTTTTACTTTTTAATCTGGTATAGATAATGCTTAACGTAAGAGTATTTGATTTTGGAAAATCCTTATTGTTAATTTCATGGCTATAAAAAACCAACTTGTAGGTGACAAATATATTTGGGTTGAGAGCTGGTTAATCATGCATAAGTCTTCTTAATACATTTCAAATACTTGCTTTGGACTTTTTTTTTTTGCTTTTGCTTCTCTGTGCAGGTACTTCGCTTCCCCTGTGCAATGCAAACATTAGTCATTCCCTTTCTTATCTCTGCTCTTGCAGACAGACAATCCCAGATTTTATTTCTCTCTGTAGCAACAAATCTATTCTGCATCATTTTGATATCTGATCTTCCTGCCTGTTTTTTCAGAACAGATATTCCATCATAAATGCATCAATTCACAAGGGATGATTTTGATAGTAGTTCTCACTAAACCAAGTAGTGATGTCTACCAGTGATCTGAATTATGCTTTTCTGTCTATCACATTTGAGACAGGCATCCTCTCTTACAGCGAACACCCTCTGTAGTCCTCTTCTAGTGTGAGTGCATTGAGCCTTCAACAGAAGCACTAAAGGATTTTGTTTGCCAGCAACTTCCACAGCTCCAAGTTCTCATTCAGCTTTGTAATTAGGGTTCCACATCTCAGAGGAGTAAGATTTGGAGCGCTCTTCTAATATAAGGGGTGGTTAACAACCAATCTATAAATAAAACTTACTCTCTTGAGGAACAGGATAACGATAGCACAACTTGATTCCATGGTTAAGCCTATTTGATACATAAAACAGGACCACAGCACAGGTTTGGCTGGCTCAGTCATTTGTGATGTTTTTTTGCTAGCACGCTGCCTGGCCTGTGCCAACTCTCCCAGGCAATGACTGGGCATGCTCTAGGGACAGCACAGCCCAGGGGCTGTACCTAGGAGAAAGTATAGAAAAGATCATCCTGTTTCGGTAGGCAAGTGTTTATCCGTATGGGTGTGATTATACAATGCTACTTGCCTTCTGACAAAGAAAGCCCCTGGTCTGTTTTATTTTAGCTGTTAGGGGTAGGCAGTGACTCAAGCAGATCCTCCTGTCCTGCTCAGCTTAGTTCTAGGAAACAGTACACCTCTGACCACGCTCTCAGTGTTTTTACCAACAGTCCTGAAGTCTATGCAGCCCCCTTCCTTCTGGATGAAATGCACCCATTTAGCATCCTCTTAGACTGCTGCTCGTTACCGAACCCCCACTTGTCTTAACTCAAGGAGTCAGCATGAGAAGATACATGCAGTGCTAACAAGCAGCTTGTTAAAAATAAATAGCTATTTGCTTACACTTCATCTACCTCTGGAAATACAAAAATGGGAAAGAAAATAATATATTGCCTGGACTAAGTATAGTACTTCTCTCAAATTAAAGCCCAGCTACTTAGGATAACTCTTTCTTATCTGTGGACTGGCTTACAGCCTGCCTTCCTACAGACCCCTTCCTCTTTCATCTGCTCCTTGACAAGTGTTTCCAGTTTCTTAGAACTTCCTATAAGGATTCTGCCCTCTCTGACCTGTCAGCCTCCACTGAGCAGAGCAGAAACTTTGAACAATTGCCACGTATCGCTTTTCAGCCACCAAAGATTGTCCCTGCACAATTGTCTTACCTTTCTGGAGCCTGTGGTAACACCCAGAACTCAGTCACCTTTCTGCCCCTCTGCAGCAGGCTACACAGAGGTATTGAAACAAGCAGAACAACTAGTATCTACAGAGAATAAGACAGGTCCCTTCTGTGTTATTCAAGTCTCTGACAGACTTCCTGGACTGGTACCATTGGTTACCAAAGGCTGGGACTCTCGCATACTATACGTTTACTTGAGTAGTAGCAGACAACCCAGCTGCTCAGTGCTAGCCAGTATCTAGACTCAGCACTCATGCTCCACCTCCATAGACTGGTTTTCTAATCCTTCTCTCAGAAAGACCTGGTATTTGTGCATTGCAGAATGTTTCTCATGGTGTAGCAGAAAACTCTTATTATTGTCCCAAGCTCTGCAGTAGAATCACGAGGCATTCCTGGTGGAGATTGAAGACTGGGGTTCACTTCTGCCTGTACTTTGTTAGAACGAAGACTCCATCAGTTTGTAGAGCAAATATCACGCACACTTGCTAACCAACATGTTAAATACATGGCCTTATTTGCAAATCTCAGTGGCATTTACATAGTTCCAGTTCACAGCATTTACTGGACATCAGTTGTGTTTCATGACAGATTTATTACCCTACCTGTGGAAAACCTTAGCCTCTCAAACACTGAATACAATGCAGCTCATTGTGTTCTGTGAGACAGAACCCTGTTTTTTACTGGATTAAAAGTAATTGTGGTGGAACCAAGTTTGCAATACAATATTTCTAATGGAGCCTGGGATTTAATTTGGTTCCTATTTTTGATTTTTGCCAAAAATAGTGCAGATAAATTGAACATATGCTAAATTGTTCATTTTAAACTATGTTAGTCAAGTAATTCTTGAGAATGCTTGAGACAGAAAAGTATTTTCTGTACTGTTCTAAGCTATCCCGAAAAGAAAAAAGGTCTGAAATCCTTGCTTCATTTAAGTCACATTGCCTGCAGCAAGGCCAGAATTTTACCTAAAGAATGAAAACAAAGTAAGAGACAAAATAAGATGGGAGAGTAGTGTTTTGCAAAGGAGTCCCGTAGCATGCAATTGCCCAAAGCTGAACTCTGCAGTCATTGCTTCACAACCCAAACATGAAATAGGAAAAGCATTCACTTTCTCATTGGTTACCACACTTCTGAAATGATGGAATTTTCCATCATTTCATAACCTGCAGTTCTGTGATTTCTCCTTCTGATTAGGAATTGCACCCAGCTGATAATGGAAAGAAATCTGCCAGACCATATGGTGGAAAATTCCAAGGAATATTAGTACATCTAGTCTGGAAAATACCCAAGCAATGTAGATATGACAATAGAATATTTATTTTATGAGCGAGTTTCACTTAATACCATGTAACAGGTGAATGTGTAGTAATGCGGGCAATACAGCATGTTACCGGGCCATTGGTAAACAGCAAGATTATTAAGAATAATTAATCTGAAGCACAATTGGGCTAGTGAAAGGCTAGCACTACCTTACTAGAACTTACTCAGCTGTCTTTCCTGATACGTGGTCTGTTCAACTTGCAGGTTCTTCTCTCCTTGACTGTGTCTGCTGAGTTCCTTTTCCATCATCCAGTTGACAGACCACATGTTCCTCTCAGCACGGACACCAGTCCCTAAAATCTAGGGTTCCTGGCTGTTACCTTCCTGGCCTATGTATCTTTTCCACACTTAGGATGATGGCATATGAACAGCAGGCAACAACTGATAGCAGTAGTGAAGGTCCACAAAAAAGTCTTTCAATCTTCTTTCAGTCTGTGTCTACACCTCCATCACCTCACTGTTGCTTCAGCTTGTTCATAATGGACTTTGTCATGCAGCATTTAGTGATTTTTTTCCAGTTAAGTCTAATCTCTTCCTGGGAGGCTTCTAATGCTGCCCTTTTGCCCCTTCCTCATATCACAGTCTTGAATACTCCTTGCCACTTCCTTCTTGTACTTTCCATCAAAGTACAGCACTCAGAAATGTCTTGCTCGCAAGTCTCCTGCTGAGCTTGCTCCTCAGAAATTACCTTCGTGACTACAGTATAAAATCTATCTACATTTGCAATCACGCACAGAATTAGTTACAGAATCTACAGAATCTACAGATTCTAATCTAACAGAATTGGACACAGAATTCAGTCACAGATAATTTAGTCTCTCTTCAGGGTACTTTGCTCCACTTTGATTCTGTAAGGTATTTCCATAGGGCACAAACCGTGTTTTTCTTGCAACCTCCTCCCACTGCCTTCACTCTAACAACAAATCTGGAATTGTGCTTGTGGGACCCATGTTATTTCTGTCATTCCTTCTCATCTTGATGGTGGGGTCCAGCCTTTCAAACATTTCTTCTTTCTGGCTGACAGTACTGAATGTAACATTCAGTATTTTCCTCCCATGCATTTGAGTAAGTTGTGCTGAACCAAATCCAAGTCTTACAGGTCTGGCTTCTGTTCATATTCTGAAAGATCTGCTGGTGTCTCTGAAGCTCCATCCTGTGCTTTGAGGATCAAACCATATGAGAATGAAGAATGCCCAAGGTGCAGACATTAAGTAATTGCCTTCTGCTACAAGGAAACCTCAGAACAAGGCACAGCAGCAGTGCACCTGATGCTTTATACCTGGCATCATCTAAGTGATGAGAGTCTCACAGGCATTCAGGAGTCAAGGACACCATTTCTTTGTCTACATCAACTACAGGCAACGTGTAAGTGAGAGGTGTGCGTTTCCCACACCAAACTGATAAAGTTTAATTAGGAACCTAGTTTCTTTCAAGTTTCTCTGAGGTCAGTAGATCTGAGGCAATGTGAACAAGCACCTAGCCATGTCTCTCTCTTTCCACTTACCATTACTGTAACTACACTCCTACACAATTGGTCTCATTGGTCTCCCAATTACATGCCTAGTTTGGTATGGTGAGGAGGGTCTTCAGCTTGTATCCAGCATATTTTAAATGTGTACAACTTGTTTTTAGACAAGGACCTAAGACAGATTGAACAAACAAGACTGAAACAAAGAACTTTTCCCTCAGAAGGGGAACTGTAGAGGGAGGTGCTGATGTCTTCTCCCTGATATCCAGTGATAGGAGGCACGGGAATGGTTCAAAGCTGTACCAGGGGAGGTTTACAGTGGACATTAGGAAGCATTTAGTTACTAAAAGGGTAGTCATACACCGGAACAGACTTCCTAGAGAGGTGATCAGCGACCCAAGCCTAGCAGTGTTTAAGAGGCATTTGGACAATACCCTTGACAACATGCTCTAACTTGGTCAGCCCGGACTTGGTCAGGGAGTTGGATTAGATGATCATTCTCTTCTCTCTTCTCTTCTCTTCTCTTCTCTTCTCTTCTCTTCTCTTCTCTTCTCTTCTCTTCTCTTCTCTTTCTCTTCTCTTCTCTCTTCTCTTCTCTTCTCTTCTCTTCTCTTCTCTTCTCTTCTCTTCTCTTCTCTTCTCTTCTCTTCTCTTCTCTTCTCTTCTCTTCTCTTCTCTCTTCTCTCATCTAATCCTATCCTATCCTATCCTATCCTACCCTACCCTACCCTATCCATGTAAGTAGAAAGCCAGCTGTCAGCAGTGAGGAGACAAAACAGCCCAGTATAACACCCTACATACACCATGCAGATTCTTAGATTTTTTTACCTCTGTTTGTTTTTATGAAGACTGAATAAAATCCAGAACAAATGCTCTGCTTTGGACTCCTGCATTGTGATGGTATTATGATTCATTCCACTGCATTGATTTGCACAATGAAGCCCTTGGGGATTACATATGGGAGGAGGGTTTTTTAAATGATTTAAAAATACTCTTCAGACCTTTAAGCAAATAGGCAGATATGTACCTGAAAGATTTTGAAAGTTAAGATCTGAAATAATTAGCTCTTGGAATCTTGGCACCAGAACTGGGTTCATTGCTAACATTCTGCTCGCTGTTTCTCTAGTAAGTCCTGCTGTAACTTTCTAAAAGGACCATGCTAAGCTGAGATAGTTGGTACCTCTCTTCTTTTTTACTGGCCTTTTTATTTCTGTAGTACTTGTCAATAGAAACACCAAACATGCAACCACTTGCTATGAATTACTATAGGGCTGTTAGTGGGGCACGTTGTCTTTCAAGGCTTGTTTTATTCGGAGGCATAGCACTGGAACATTTTCTATCTTTTTTTTTGTTGTTCCCACGGAAAAAGTACAAATAAAGAAATACAAATTTTATGTACTGCAGAAAGGTAAGTTTAAGGGAAAAAAAAAGACACCTATTAATCTGGATAAAGCCTGAAATCCCATTCTGGATAATGAAATCAATTTGTAAAGTGATATAATATATCTAGTACTTACCAAAATAAGTCCCGAGATTAATGAGGAAGTGCCTGTCAGGGCAACATAGAACTTGGGGGTTAATGTGTTCAAAAACATACTCACTGAAAAAGAAAAGAGAGGAAACCATGAGTACAAGAGCAGGACATATTCTCCCAACTGCTTTTCAACTACAGGTAAGTTATTACCTGAATTTTGATATAAAAGACAGTTTAAAAAACATCCTGTCCCATCTGCCTAACCTCTGATAAAGCACAGCACTAGATTGCCACACGCAGAATTCTGTTTTCACAACAGAGTCATTCACAAGGCATTGGAAAACAGTTGTACACACTTTTGGGTCTTCCCTATTCCAGTCAGCACTCCACTGACACCAAATTCAGGATTCCCCATGATATATGGAAGACATTTTATTATCTGCCTTTGCTACTCTGTTGCAGTTAGAAATCTTAGGCATTGATCACAATGTCCTGCATTCAACATTGTCTCAACATCCTGTATGACCTCAGTGAAACTGTCTGGACAATTTTTTTAAAGCCTTTTACTTCTCATTACCTTGGTTCCTT
This sequence comes from Falco punctatus, assembly GCF_963210335.1. NCBI lineage: Eukaryota > Metazoa > Chordata > Aves > Falconiformes > Falconidae > Falco > Falco punctatus. The sequence goes on along the minus strand of NC_137585.1, from coordinate 80,249,900 downwards.
ACTGATAAAGTAGTAGATAACAGCATTTCCCTAACTCATTACACTGCATCAAAGTTAGTGGACCACTCAGTATGCCAACAGTGAATAAATGCATAAAACAGATTAGGAAAAGACCTAACTGGCTTTCTGATAATTAGGAGTGAAAACCATGGTAGCTGTCCAGCTTATCTGAAATCTAGGGCAGAAGCAAAGCCAGACAAACTGCAAGGAATGGAAATTCCGTCTGTATGGGTTTCTGGAAATTAAAAGAGCTCTTCTAGTCATATACTGTTTTGGAAGCTGCTTAGAGAATCACCAGGTAATTGTGCTCAGCCTCCCACAGAAAATCCCTATGACTTTAAGAGAATAAAATAATATTTTTAATAGGTTTTGGATCACTCTACAGAAGGTACTAGAGAGAATTGAAGCTCTTTCACTAAATTCTAGGTGTTTAAAGAAAACCCTCAACTTCCCATCACCTCCATCTTCCACAAATTACAACATTCTGTGTTAAACTACATGGACAGTTAGAATATGTTCTGTAAAAAAAATCTACTAGTCTCATCCTTAACCAGTGCCGAAGTATTTCTCATACATATATACATATATGTATATACACACGCATATATTTGTATATATACATGCATCCATGACTCAAGAGGGAGCTGATAACAGTTAGCAGGTAAATTTAAAAGGCTTGTAGCAGACTACCAGTCATTACAAAATGCTGATAAAAGACCTGGATATGTAGGTGGAAGGCCCTCAGTTCATTCTGTTCCCTTTAGAAATGACACTTACTGAAATTAAATAATATGGAGCCAAAGAATGAAGAGAAGACGACAACAGCAGGATACAAATCATCAAACATATGATTAATTTTCCATGACCAGTAAAACAGAAAATTGTTTTCCAGAAATGCATCACTAAAAGAGATTGAAAGCCTTCAATTCGGCTGCTTTGTATGGGTTTTGGCTGCATATTTTTGACTTTTTTTTATTGTAAAAGCCATAAACTGTTAAAATGGAAGTGTCATTTTCTGCTCCACTGGAGTGGCATCAAGCTTCAAGCTGATATAGTAAAGAAATGGTTTGGTAGGTTTTAATTCCATAGTACATTTTCTTTCACAAATGAGCTGGATGCTAGATTCTCAGCTAGTGTAAATCAATACAATATTGCCAATTTTACTGATTTATGCCAGCTCCGGCTCAATAGTTGGGATTTTCCCACATCTTTTTTCTTTCCTTCCTCCTTTCCTCCCTCCCTCCCTCCCTCTCTCTTTTTTGGTCTTTTCTTTCCTTCCTTCCTTCCTCCCTTCCTTCCTTCCTTCCTTCCTTCCTCCCTCCCTTCCTTCCTTTTCTTCCTTCCTTTCTTTCCTTTCTTCCTTGCTTTCTCCAGCCCCTATACTGGCTAGGAAGAAGAATGGAGAGACTGAAATAGCTTTGGCTTCTACCAGACACCATCAATCCTTTACAAGAAACATTCCTCATTCTGGAATGCAAATGTAAGCCAAAGACACAGTCAAACTACGTCACTGGGGAAATTTCAGACCCTCAGTGAAATTACTTCATCTGCTTAGGTCAGGATATTCCTGAGAGAGAATATGGTATGATGGGATAGATGTCCATGTCCCCCATGTAGCACAGTGCTGTTGCAGTGCCAACAATAAGATGAAAAGTGAAGCAGCTGGAGATGTTACAGAAGTGCTTTCTCCATGGAATGCTGGAATTTTTCCTATTAAACTGAAAAAAAATTTCCCATTACCCTGGAAGAAATTTGATTTCCAAAGCTGTGAAGCCACCTAAGTCTCCTGTGTTTCAGAAGATTCCACGTGACAATATCCGTTGAATAAGAATATAGTCTATTTGCTTTAAATCTCTAATGTCTGTTTCACTAAGAAATGCTGCAAAGAGAACAAAGTTTCTCAAGCAGTGATCAAATACTCACTTATCATTACTGACTGCCATCAATAAAATTGGCTTTGGGAAATACATCCCCATTTGGAAGAGCCCTCTCGACAAATTAGCTCCATGGACCTCATCAATGGAGTAGAATGACTGAGGCTCTTAAAGAATGCTGTCAGCTTTATCACCACTCTTCTACAAGCAATGTATACTGATTTTATAGACAAATTCTGGGATTTCAGCGGAGACAGGATTTTATTTATCTGTCATTTACACCACTGCTACTATTTTGTTTGCATGCATACTGGTGCTCCTTCATGCTCTTTACTACAGGCTGCTACAATTCTTCACTTTCACAGCTTAGTCATGGAACTGGCAAGGTAAACAGGTATGGTGCTGGATGCTTTTAGATTGTATGGGCTGGACTCCCAGCTGCGTGGAACAGCTCAGTACATTTGCTGCAGCTGCACTCAACTACCAGAGCTGCTTACGTGGACTGTATCTTCCTAATCCTTTTCCCATCTTTATCCCACTCATTAAATATAAGAATCTTGTGTCCCATTATGAAAATTATCAACTTCTGCCAATTATTAACTACTCTCCCAGTCCCTCTGTCTACGTAAATATTTTTAACAAAAGCAAACACTTTCTAATAGGAAACACATCCCCAAAACAGTAAAACTAAGCACTGGAGGATCTGTGGTCAGACTATTTTTATTCTGAAGTCAATGAGAATTCATTGTTTCAATGGAAACTACATTAAGGCCTAGTTCTCATAATACTAACCCAAAAGTAAAAATTAAACCACTTTTGGGTTATCTGATCTATGTCATTATCCAAAAGAGAACATTTCTTTACATTCAGCATTCTCACACTGGAGAAATCATTATTATATTCAATATCTCTGTCCTGTAGTGGACTCAGGTTTCCTTCAGTCTGCTGCAGTAAACTAGAGCCATTAGATAATGCTAAATGTCCATCTGCCTCCATTTGGATAGCAGTATGTTTCTCCTCTATTTCCATTTGATGAAGTAGCAGGACTGAGACGCAGAGTTTTCTGAGAAATGACAGCTGAAGATACTCAGAGAAGATGACTGCAGAACAAAGAAGCCAAGCAGAATCACCAGTGAAAGGTGGTACTGTATGTCCTTTTTCTGAATTCGTAACACGCCAGTGTATACCTAATTATTTCTGTCCACAAAGGGAAGATGATGCAGCTATTCAGCTTGGAGTGTCATCTCGTCTGTAACTTGGTAGGACTTAAACAGGGCAACTAATGAGTATCTAGAGAAAGAAACCTGCTTGATGTTCCTACAGTGCCAACTCTTCTGAAATTACTGTCAAATCCCAATTATTTCCACAGGCTTTTGACGACCAATGATTTATTTTAGGTGTGTTAGTAGAGATGATGGAAGACAGTACGGCCTGTTTTGTTTTGGGTTTTTTTAAGAAAACCAGCATGACCTATAAATGCTGTCTAAACAAGACAAGCATGTCTGCTTATGAGAGGCTCCTGGCCTTACAAATGTCTACCCCCTCTTTCTTCCCTTCTGTTTATTGCTTTCATTTTAATCATGCTTGAATCATCCACAGGAAGGCACAATTTATGTTTCCAAAGGTGCCTAAGTTACATGGGCAAAGAATTCTATCCTATTGTATAGTATCTACGGACGGACTCTTACTTCATTGTTAACTGTGTATGCTCACAGAGATGAATTTACATCCTATTCAATTAATGCCAGACAAGGTAAAAAAGCACGTAAGTCATGTTTAATATTCCCTGTTGAGGCTAATCAAAAGAGGTGATTGAAATGTTCTTGAAAGCTGATCCCATTTCATTCCGTTATATATATTATTCACTGCCAATACTCGTGATTCATTCTGAAAACGGGAATAAACAAGAGAAGAAAATCCAGATATTTTTCAAGCAAGAAAACCCTCAGATAATGTAAAATGTGTCACTCGAGGTGACAAAACACTATGTCGCTTTACAAATTTCTTCAGGGAGTTGAGGCATTCAGATTTCAAGCATGTGAGGAACCACACTAGCGGGGAAATACTGGGGTTAAACTGCTCAAAGTATCATTGTGCTGCTGTATCAGTTAATTACATTAGAGGAACATTAGGGGAGGGAGCACTGCAAACTACCTACTATTCCCACACGTGGATCTACTAAAATGAGAGCCCCGTTACCTACTTCTGAATGTGAGGCTATGTAGCTTGCACAGTACAGTGCAAATAAAAAAAATAATAGCAACGGTACATAAATCATATACACAAACAGATCAAGCAAAGACAGGACCACATCATTTATGGCACTTCTAAGAGGAAATATAATTCCCTGAACAGAACATTGTCTTAAAATAGAGATAAAATTACATATATCAACAACTTAGTGTAAATAAAAAGATGCACTGCACAGAATTAAAAAAATCAAACATGAACAATCCAAATATACTGAAATACACGTAAAGACACGGGTCTTTTTGTGCCAGTATCTCTACGCTCCTAAGTGAGACAAGGTTTCTGGGTACAGCAGTAACTTTTATAGGAATGTATAGCCAGAAAACATAGAAAAGCTTTTAGTCACAGAGCAATTCTAGTGCATTACTGGTCCTTAAGTGCTAATGGCTACAATACTTGCGTCACTAAGAAGTTTTGCTGCACTTTCTGTCTCCACCCCTCACAGTATTTGCTTGGTATGCAGACCAATGCAAATTCTTGTAACACCAGTGCCAAGAGCCCAAATCCTTTAGACTGCTGACAAGCTAAGAAACCTATCGCTGCAGACCTTTGACACAGCAATTCAGCATCTTCTCACTGCACCCATCCATTCAAGCTGGTGTTCAAGCATGGTACAGAGGATGCGGCAGTGACTGGCCTGTTTCACAGGGGGCTTCATCATGGATTAAAGCAGCTCCCTGATTCAAAGCTGCTGCAGCAGTGAAGAACTCTTCTGCCACAGTGTCAGCAAAGGCTGCAGATTAAAGTTTAATAAACTTATGTTAATAAATGTATAAACTTCCCCTGAGTACGAAGTGCTGCGTACTCTTGACTTTAATTGAACTATTTATACATAACCTTTTTGAACCCTCAACCCATTCTACATAAGAACGTTAACAATACACTTCAGGAAAAGCATGCTAGGGTCAGGCTGAATATGCATTATGTACTATGGTGTCCTCTAGCTCAATATAAATACAAACCCCATCAGATTTAAAGCTAGCACAGTGCATTATCTCAGGAAAAAAACCCAAACTTTCACCATTTACCAGGGTTTTCCCTGGGAAGCTACCAAGATATTTTTTAACTTCTTCAGAGTTCTTGAAGAAATTACCAAAGAAAAGATAAGCATTCAAAAGTTTAAGAATGCGGCAGAGCGAGTTTCATTTTTACTTGTTCCAAATGCTATGCAACTTCCTTCTGTAAGGCCTTTTGTCTAGGTCCATTTTCAAATCTTGAAAAAATTTGTCACTCCAAAATGAACACATGGCCATTCCAGGCAGGAACAGCTGGTGTCTCTGTGCTGCGCACGAGGAAATCCAGATGCCCACTCACTTTGTTCAACCACCTACTCTTGTCCTAAGGCTGAATGAGAGTCACATTCCGACGTCTGGAGCCTAAGCTAATGGCCAGTGAAATTGTCTGTTGCTCTCTTCAAATGCTGGATCACAGCCCACGTGAGAGAAAATGGTGATGTGCCAAAAGCTACCTATTATTTCAGATAAATAATTAACTCAGATTAACTACATAGTTAAGCATAATCAATGTTCTGCCCTTACAGATATTTCTAGTTAGTGAAATAGAACTTTCTGGACTAAAGACCACTGCACTCTCTCTTCCATGTTTCCACATCTTAAATGTAGGTTTCCCCTTTCAACAGAGTATCTTTACCAAACCAAAAAGGAGAGCGAGTAGGAACGGTCTGCAGAGAAGTTGTGTATCACGGGAGAGGCTTTCAGCCACAAAGCACAGCCCAAAGAGAAGAAAGAGTGGAAAACAATAATACAGTGCCAGTTCCAGGTCAAAATAATTCAAATTCATTTACTCATAACTGAAAAATAATTTTGAACATTGCACATGATGGCAATAACATTCTCTCCACTTTGTGACCCAGTGGCCCACTAAGCAAATTATATCCACCACAGAAAACTGAAACAAATCTTAGCAAATTCAGTCCATCTTTTCCCAAACAACCCTGCCTGAGGATTGCTAGCAAATTCAATTTAATAATTCTCAACATTTTAATGCATTAAGTATCTGAAAGCCAAAGTAACACAATGACCAATGCTGGCCTCCTGTTCAACACCAGGTCTATATTCATGTTATAATGTCCAGAAGTTATCAGATCAGTAAAAATTCTGGCTCAGTCCTAGCAGGAATTAGTCTGTGCTGGTTCTGGAGCTTTTGGGACTTACATGAATATATTGTGTCCTTCAGAATACATTAACTATTCAGCCTGTTAGACAATAAGATTGCTCATCCCTACTGAGAATAATATACAGGCAAACATAACTGATAAGAGGCAAGAACCATCACAGAACTGAGGGCAGAAGTATGTACAGGTGAATCAAGGAAAACAGATTTGGAAGAACAAAACCCACTTAGACACTACTGTGACTTGGGAAACAGAAAAGAAAAGAAAACCAGATTAGAGCTAAGCAAGCATTATACAGTGATGAGTTAAAAGAAAATCAAAAACCGGAATTGTGATAAAAATAACCCGTGCAGAAAGAAGATAGAGACAAGAACAATAAAAGAAAAAAAAGACACGTAACATGAATGTAAATAAGGCTAGTTTTACTTTAGCAAAAGATGGTTTGTGATTCAGAATTACCTTTTCACTGGGAGAAATAAGACTGCCAACACCGACAACTTAGGTCATTTAGGAAGAGATACTGTCAACAAATTAGTCCCTGGTTCCAAATACAGCCTAAAGCATCATCTCAAAAACTAAGGCACTCAACACAAGATGTTATTACAGAGTCTTACCCACAGCTATCTTTTCCCAGAATTTCCTGCTAAGGTCAGCTGCTACACCTTCCCCCAGGAACAGGCAGGCTGGATGTAAGGCACAGGAGGCACCATACCCACCCCGAGAAAAACATTCTCTTGTGAATTTAAATGCTAAAAGCAATTTAGGATGGCTCGACTCAAGCACAGTATTTTGCTATTCTGTTTGTCTGAGACCATGACCTTGTGGATTTGGGGAGAATAAAAGTATGGAGGAAAAAAAGATCAACTTTCCCCCATGAAAGCAGCTATTATAAAATGCAAATCTGCTGCCACACAGTTGCCTCCGCAAAGGGACAGGGACAATTCCTCTCGCTTTCACAATGCAGTGGTAAGATGAGTTAATTACACAGCTCCTGTTAATTGCAGAGCATACGGCATGAACACCACCATTTTCTAATATATTGGCAGCAAAAATCCTGTTTCAAAAAAAACCCCAAAACCCACACAACGTTTCCATTTAAAGAAAACAAGGGAGAAACCATTTCCATACACCTTACAGCCCTTAGCTGCCAGGGACTGAACTACTCTGCATTTCTTTATGACCATCACAGTGTCCTAATGCTAAAGGCAGACTCCTGGTATTAATATATATAAATGGAAGGGAGGAACTGCGCCAAATAAAAACGAGGCACAAAGAAAAAGCAATGACATATTGAGTAGAGATACTAATATTTGGATTTTTAGAGATGTGGATGTTTAAAATCGGGATGTTGCTTGGTTCTTGGTTCCAGTCAAATTCTCTTGCAACACTTTCAAGCTCACTTCTTCTAAAACCAGGTTGCTTGCGAACTGATTTGAAGCGCTGTCATTATACATGTCTACCCTGAAGATTTTAAAGTTCAGGAAGCATATGAGTCCTTGTCTTGATTTTTACTTCAGTGTTGCACCGCCTGAGGAAGTGCTCTCTCAGGTTTGTGATCGGGGATTTCCTTCGCCGTGCAATGCTACAAGGTGTCTTTATAGGCAGAACCAGCCCAGATACTGGAGAGGGCAACTTCATAGTTAGCTTGAGGTTTCCTATTCTAATAACACACATATCAGCATGAGTGTGCATCAGCAATTTCCCCAATGCAAAAGCAGGGGAAATCCTGATGTGATGCTACAGTCAAATGAGGATGTACGTCTCTCAAGTGACTGCAGAGTTATCACCGTGTATGGGCATGTTTTACCTTCTTTTGGATAAACACCTGTAAGAGAAAGCAGGAGTATACCGAGCTCTTCAGAGTACAGCTGTTGCAGTTTTATGAGGTAGATGATTTTAAATCTTCAAGACACACAGCAATTGGGCTCTACTGAAAATCAATAGTAACATATTTCATCACAAAAATGTACCTAAGCATTGAAACAAAATGACCTTATTTCGCACTCTGCACCTCAAAGTGTTCAAATAAATCCATATATAAAAATTATTCTTAACATCAACTAATCACTCATGTAACTGAACTGATATGGCTTTATCCAGTCTGGACAGGCACTGTGAAGTCAAACTATCCCTTACCTTAACTGTTGCTTATTCTGAGGCATTACACAGATTGATGTGGTTTAGCCTTTCAAAGCTGTATTAAAACAAAAGCCAATTACTAAAGCTCATTATCTGGAGTCATTTAAGACAATTAATGGCTTTTGTTCCAAGTGCCACATCAGCATAGTTCTCTCAATGGAACAGGGTAAGTTTTGCTGCCTTCTTTCCTCCAGCATTCAGGGAGGTAACAGCTCCATTAAATCTTTTTGACTTTGGTTCATTAGCTGTCTAAAGAATACCCTAAACTAAAAGTTTGCCACAGTGATTAATTCCAATGCCACAGATAACAAAGGCTCACCCACTCTAGAGAGACAAATCATGCTAAGAGTTTTCACCACCAGCTACTGGCATTCCACAAAAGAGAAAATATCCCATGGGTTCCCATTATCCGGGAACCTCTCTCAGAGGAGCTATTCCCATGCTAAGACAAAAAGAGGCACATGAACAAAGCACTCCCTGCTGCCCTGCAGCTTTCTTTTGTGCCTCCTTTTGTTCCAAGCAGGATTTGATACGAACACTAAACCTACAGATACCAGCAGTGCTACATCTTCCATCCCTGCTTGTGCATCGCATTCATAGGCATAAAAAGATGAAGCCCATCATGCTTTGTGCATTCAAGAAAATCATCTCAGTAATGAAAAAAATGGAGAAAATATGGCTGAATTTTGCATCGACTAAAATTTTTACTATTTTTCAGATATATATTTTTTTAAATTCTGCAGAAGCATTCTATTCCAAACATTTCTGTTCCAGCCTTGTTAGCCTCCCTCTAAGTAGCACATCTATTTTGAGAGTCTCTAAGATGCTAATCTCTTTGCATACACGAAATTGCAAGGTGCTTCTTGGAATAGAGGTGACTGGAAAACATTTTCATAATTAGAGCCAGCAACCTCATGAAAACTCCATGGAGATCTACAATAGCCGATACCATTATCCTGTCATTGAAAAACTCATCTATGGTTCCTACTTAAAAAAACAATAGGGTGTTCATGCCATTTTTCTCCTAGGAGAAATTTCTACCTATGATAAATTTCTATATGAGGCAGGGATTTTTTTTCCCAGTAATTGATGGACTGGCTAATGTGGCACAAAAAGAAGAAGAAAAAAGAATTTTCCATCGAGTGTGATTCATTATTCTGATGTATCTAATAATCAGCTTTCCCCTTGAAAGCATTCTTAAAGCTGAGTGACTCACACAGTAATTGTACCAAATGGAAAAGAAGACAAGTTAAGTAGGTAACTTTTACCTCTCTGCCTCCATTTTGGGGTATTTCAAGGAAAGCACAGCAGCAGGTTTGACAAGTGCTGTATAGTTTCCATCGCCTACCAGTCTCTCGGGACACCCAAAACTTATTAAAATGGAAAAGGCTCTGCAGTAACTCTGTAGACAGAACTGCAATCTGCATTCAGGACCTTACTGATGAGGAGACAAACTCTGGGGGAGAATTTTGCATAATATTTTCAGTAGAGACAGCTCCAGAGAAAGAATTTCCAACCAAATGCATGGCAAATGGTGCGGCAGAGGCTGAAGGAGGAGCCCTCTCACACAACCTTACAGAAGTATAGCATGAAGTTAATATATATATACAGAATATACAGAAGTATAGCATGATCGTCTTGTGGCTGGGGTGGTCATCCTGTCCCTCTGAGCAGTGAGTCTCTCTCCAGTGTGATTTCCTCCAAAGGTCTCGTGTGTCTGCTAGACAAAATTGGACTGTCCATAGTTTTGTTTTGTTTTATGAGAAGACAAATAAAATGCCACTTAGACTACCTCATTAACATTAACAATGTTACTTGATTTAGCCTTTGATGAAAGCCCAGGATAAAAGGCAGCACAAGACACCCACTATTTTTCTTGCTGAATATTTGATGGTTTTAACTCCAAACATGAGCCATGGCTGACCTGGCTGAAAACAAGTGTGAAATAGCATTCTGTCCAATAGTGGCTTCTTTAATTTTCCTCTCTTCTGTTTAAAATCACTGAATCTTTTCAGAGGTGGGTCCCCTCATGAAGGTAGGAGAGCCTGCAGCAGGAGCGGGGCAGGACTTGCAGGCAGAACTTGGCAGGGCTGCGTTAGCGTCATGGAGAATGGTCACGACCTATCTCAGCAGTCAGGTCGTTCAGAAACACGGCACAAATACGCTAACCCCAGCACTCTGTGTTACTCAATGGCTACTGTCAGATCTCTTTTCCTCTAAAGCCAAACAGCATGGAGAGAGGAGTGAAAAATGGAAGACTAAATTACCCAAATGTAACACACCCGATAGACAAGAAGCTTGTACTAGAAATAACACCTGTGCAGGACTTAGTAAATAACCTGTGTTCTCACCCCTGTGGTTGAACCAGTCAGATACTGCATTGGCTCTAACTTCTGATTCAAAGCTGTGTTTGGAAGCTCTGGAAGCTCCCATATTTAGGTCCAGCCTGGAACCTGTGAAAGTAAATGCCCGTTTACCTGTCTGAATTCTCAAGGTGGACATCAAGGAGCTGAAAAGTGCACCCCCACATTTTAGTAAATAACTCCAGGAAAATATTCTGCATGTCACGTCACATCAAACTATAGCTGGATTCCAGATACCATGATGCAGAAAGCAGCTTGGAAAAAAAAGTAATTTTTTTGTTCTTTGTGATTAACAGGCTATGTCTTGGGTTTTGCACTGAATTTTGTGCATTGCCCTGTGAAAAAGATACTAAGCTAAAGGGAGGGCATGCCAGAAGCATGGCCATTCAGCAACACTGCCCTGCCCTTCCATGCATCATGCAGACTGGGCGGCTCAAAACCGGCAAGTAATGGCAAGATCCTCTTTGCAAGTTTCCCCCTTTTGAGTTCCTTAAAAATCAGGCCAAGATAGCTCAAATAGAATGTCTGCAATTAGAAACTGGTTTTGAAAGTTTGGGCGGGCGGGCAGTGAATCACCAGGGTGAGACAAACCTCAAGAGCAAAACTTTCCATTCTCCAAGGGTTGGTAAGACCTGAGCACTGAGCAGACCTGGCGACCACCACCTGCACTCATTTGTGAACATGACTGAACACTACTTCACTGCTGCACCCGATGTCCAAAGAAGGCCTTGCTGCAAAAATAGCCCATCAAAATGCTGTATTTTTCTTGCATCTGCTTGTTCCCCTTCCATTCACATTGTCAGTATATCTAGGACTTGTAACCATGGCTATGCTAATTCTCAGATACTGGTGGTTAATTATGATAAGCACTGCGTTGGGATTTTTTTCTGCTGGCCTTTAATTTGACTTACTCAGATCACTCCGGAAAAATTGTCTTTGAACTTGCCATGTTTTCTGTTAATGCAGTATCAAAAGTTTCTGGTTTTGTTTTGTTTTGTTTTGTTTTTTTCCAGGGGGCAGGGAGGGACACCAACAAAAAGATTCAACAAGTGGGAGACCTCACATCTACTCCCAGGTTTCCCTACACCTGTAGTGTACACCTAAAAAAAGGCCCTTGAGGAAGAGCAATAGCACTGTGATCTCCAAGTGAGCGGCACGTGGAGCCGATTTCCCTCTGAACACACACATCTGAATAAGCAACTGCTTCAACAGAAAAATCCAGAAGAAAACTTTAAGAATGGCAGAATACCAAAATCAATACAGTGATACATTCGAAGCATGCTCCGGTACAGAAAGCTCAAAGAGGGAACACAAAATTATTGTGAGAGACTACTTAACTTAATGCTTTTCAAAATGCCACTTGGCTCAGAAACAGAGAGATTCAGAACCTGCTAAGTGTGTTTAAGTGCTTGGAACTGTGGTATTTAAGTGACCAAAAAACCACTTACTGCTCATTATTCAAAGCACGCAATACCACTGAAAGAAGGGCAGCTAACTTTCTGGCTAGAAGTGCCCATTAGGAAGATGCACTTAGGGATATAGAATACCAGAGCAACACGGAATTTGCAATAGAGTTTGGCTTCTGCTCCCAGTTTCATGGCTGGCTTGCCTGCAAGTCTTTCAGCGTAATGTTTTGGGGCCTGGGTTCCCTGCCTGTGTTTTGGGAAGAGACCAAGGTACCATTTTGTGTGCAGAAGAACCAGAGATCTTTGCACTCAATTTATAGCTCCCACTGCTGGTTTCTTCACTTAAATGTCGCACCTTCCTCAACACTGGCAAAATGAACTGTTCTGGCCTTCTCCAAGGACTGTTTCCCGTAGTGTCACCCTCCAATCCAAGAAGGCGTTACAGAAAATAGTTGATTATATCCAAAGGATGCGCTTTCCAGTAGACCTGACCTCAAGTCCAGCCCGTCCCAGGACAGCATGGTGGTACACTACGGTGGTCTGTGAAGCAGACTTGCCTACCGTCACTACATAAAGGGGTTGGAATATGAACTAGAGCATGAGAGGGTACGTAAAAGTGATTATACAAAAAAACCCCAACACCCTTTGCAGCCTTAAAAACACCCTACAGCAGAAAAAGTGAAGACTATTATAACCTACTGTGTTGAATTTGGGTCTCCCTGTATTAGGCAACCATTTCTCTATTTTCTTTGTTACTTTTAAAAAAGAAAAATAGCTCCCCAAAGGAGGTTTCTCTGAGCTCTAGCAACATCAGCACTATTAACGAATGGGTCCCTCGAAGAGCTGTTTTTCATATTATACAATTAATATTTCATATGGTGAAGAGCTGCCACTGAGAGAAAGATCCCATATGTTGAAAATAGGAAGCGTCATAAGGCAGGGGAATTAAGAAAAAACATCTGGGCTTGTTAAGGCATTGCTGCCTGAAGGACACAGTGTGACGCCCAAATACCTGTGACAGCTCACCAGCAAAGCCAAGCCCAGAGTTGATACTGGCAGCAGAAGCCAAAGGCAGGCGATGCCATTAGGTCTGCAAGCTTGAAATGGTATCAAGAAATGTTGAAATGTTACTATTTTGTAGCCATGTTACAAAACTTTATTTGGCTGACATGCAGTGGGGCAAGATTTCTGCATGAATGCATCCATAAAGAAATATTAAATTACACTTTCCCAAAAACATTCACAAATTTCTCACTGAAGCATAACACTAAAAAATACATTTACCTGTTTTTCAGAACCCGTAATTTTTTTTTTCCCTTTTACAAGTCCTTTGCCTCACAGACATCTAAATTTTAGATTAAATAAATAAATCCAGTCCTCTTTTACCTGGGAGTTATGAACATGGCTTTGTGGGAAAAATGCACCTCTTGAATTGGAAATGTTCTAATAGGTTTTTAGACTTCTCCGAAATGGTGGTTTCCTTTGGCTGAAAAGTGAGACTCCTGAGGAAACTACTCCAGGTTCATTGCTCATGAAGTACGCTCCTAATTTGGATAATTAACTGAGTGCCACAGAGTCATTATGTTTTCCCTAAAGCTGAGGGTTTTTTTTCTGTAGGAGTTTTCCCAAGTTAATTTAATATTGTCAGTTTTCCCAGCCTAATGTAATACTGCCAAATAGGTAAATCCTTCAGAGATTAGTTAGTCTCAAACCAGAGCTAGGCAGACAACTTGCAGTGTTTTTTGCTGCGATTTTAAATATGCTGCTCTTACTGGTTTTCAAAAACATGGAAACATTTTTAATCCTAGGCGTGATTCCTGCTATGAGGTAAATCACAATAGGAAGGCAAGGGGACGTTGTTTAAAAAAACAAAGTGCTCTCTGCCCCATCTCCCAGTCCCACTGCTGCCAATGCTGTTCAGCTGCAAGAAAATGCTGACGGCATCGATGTATGCCAGGAGAACCAAAGTGCCACAAAATGCCGCTGACATTTTTCCGATACTGAAGTTTTGGGAAATGCAGGCGAATACTATAGAAGCAGCGATGCCAGATGAGCATCACTGACACAAAATTACAAGTAAACATGTATCACAGAAATTCAAATGAATAATTAAAGCAAGCCCTTCTGAGTTACAGCGTGCTGCCTGGGTGTTTGAAAACAAGCCTCCGAGGAGTGGTTAAGGAGAGGCCTCTTCACTGAAGTGGCCCAGGATGTTCTCAGGGGCTAGAGAACCTCCCTGGCATGCAGAGCAGCCATGCCAGGCAGCGCAGCTTGCCTTTAGCTGGGCTGCAAAGGGGAAACAGAATTTTTATCCTGCAGCTTCACACTTATTTCATATGGAACCAAGTAATTTCTGCCAGATCCTTACTGAAAAGATCAAATAAGCAGAAAAAAAGAAAGCAAAATCAAGAAATAAAATGAAACAAGCCTAGGATTCTCTAGTGACAGTCATTAACTGTACCATTTTCTTTCTGTGTAGGCCACTGCTGCTTTCCCTGTTTCACTCTGAGCAGATTTATTTTCGCCATGGTTATACTCTCTTTGAAATGCTGATCACCAGGAACGCTCCACAGAGCTGACGGGGAAAGCACAGCGGCTCTGCTAGCAGATGGGCTCATTAAGATTTGTTGCTCGAGGCCAGCATCAGTGGAAATGTTAAGTGCTCTCCATACATCAGATTAGCTGAGGTGGTTGCACGGGTCCAGAGGACTGAACTATTTGTTCCCCCACCTCTTCAGGGCACACCTATGGTTTCCAAGTTCATTTCCCTAGCACACCAACTTCCAGCTCATAAGGCCATTTCTACTTTCCTTCATGCTGCAGTAGTTTTAAAGCCTCTTCTTGCCTTCATTTTTGAGATGTGCATCCACTTGCTTGCCTCCATCGCAGCTCCTTCCTCTTCGAGTTGTAGATTCTGGCTGTCATCTAGCTTGATTTAGTTTCAATTTGCAATGTCATTTGAAAAAAGCAGAACAGATCCTCCTGTTCTGTCCTATCTGATCTGCATGCATTTGGGATGGGCTTAGAAAGAAGGAACCAGAGTGCAAAACTTCTGTTTCTGCCAGAAGTAGATAACAGCACCCGTATCTGAAGAGTTCAGCAGAAGTGGCTACTTTTCCTTATACAATCTAATCGTACGGTAAGTAATGATGGGTCAAACGAATAACAAATGCTGATAGGCAAAATCTCTAGTCAAAGTCCCCACTGACACAGAAAAATTTATTTTTCTTCTCCGAAAATAATTTTGCAAAGCTTTCCTTAAAATCAGATCTCCCTGTAGTTCAGCTGAAAAGGCAGGCAAGAAATTCCAGGAAAGTGGTTGATGAACAAACAGATTGGAAGGAGAAGGGGGAATGATCCGTAAATACAGACACTTATTTTATTTAAAGGAAGAATATAAAGTTCCTTTGACCTTGAAAGAGAACAACCCTGTTAAAAGGAAACTGTGCCACTGCCAATGGCTCTATTACAAGAATAAAGTCTGTGATTGATCTCTGTACCGCCTGGTGCGATGAAGGCACCATCCATCAGAATACCCCAGGGAGGTGGCATTGGCTGCCCCTTTCACTTTGGGGCAGCACTGCCCCTGTACAACTCCATCCTGCTTTGAAAGGGAGCCCCAAGAAGCTGAAACCAGTAACTGAAAAAGTTGCCACATGCTATCTGCCAAGCCCAGGTGAGGGACAACGCAGGCCCTCCCTGGACAAGGTCCTTTCACGGGAGTGATGCCACCCGGGCAGCACAGCTGGCAGGAGGAGCAGTGCAGGGGGACCCTGCCTTGTAGCAATGGGTTACAGTGCCCTGCCCCCCAAACCCCATGGATGCAGAAATCGCAGATTACTTTTTGTTTACCTTCACTTCTCTCCATCTGTTTCAAAAGGCATGTGCCTGAAGTTTTGACTACTCTTCCTAGATTTTCCAAACGTGTGTTAAATTCCTAAGAGTAGTGCCATTTCCCACGCCATCCTGAGAGACGTAGCTCCTCCGGTGCCCCACCAGGGAATCGGAGAGCCACGGTGCTCCTTCTTCATTAGAAAGAACTGAGAAAGAAGTTAAAACCAGTTCAGTGTCAAAGGGCTCAAGGTCTAACTCTGGTCCCTTATCATATGTGTGCGATATCTTGCCCTGGGCACAGTGCCTTTTGTGCAGGCGAGCTGCCAAGGACGGAGCTGTAGCTGCAGGTTCAGCAGTCACTGCTCGGGGCAAACACAATGGCATGGGGAGTTCATCAATCACACACGCTACACCTTAGGTAGCTTCATTCCTGACTCACGATTCAAAGAGTGAAACAGTAGGATTTATTATAACCCACCTTCTAATGCCAAAAGAGTACCTGTTAAAATATACATTAGAAACCCCCAAATTCACTACTCGCCTTTTTTTTCTTGTTCCTCCAGCTGTCTTTCCCCTTCATCCATTTCTCACTTTCCACGCAGTTTCCCAACTAACCTGTGCTTCAGACGGCCACCAAGGAGCAGACTTCTAGCCCAGGGGTTTAGTTTTCCATCTCCGATTAACGGTACCGGCAACTCAGCAGCTCAGCCTTTTTGCATAGCACCAAGCAGTCACCCGTACTATTACTTAAGCTGAGGGGTTTCATTTGATTTTTGTTTGCTTGATTCAGCTCAAGAACTGCTCCAAAGCTGTTTGCTCCAGTGGCAAAACCTTCGACAGCTCTACAGCTAGTGATACACACAAGTTACCAAGGGCAGTTGCTCAATGGTTTTCAGGCTCATGACTTCGGGCAGAATTTTCCCCCCTCTTTTTCTGAACCACGAAAAATGGGATAATTTACTGTCTTGCTTCAAGTTAAAGGGACATTGCCATCCTAAAATAATTTCTTAACAGGCACTTGGGGTTTTTTTCTCCCAGCGAACAGAAGAAGATTGTGTTGAGAGCTCTTGGTACTAAATGAAGAAGATAACCTATTTTACTGATGCCAGTTTTTTCCTAATCTGTTTGTCTGTAACCTCTTCTGGATGATTGTTTTCAGCAAGATACTTCCCTATTTTGGCCTTTCATACAACAATAAATGAAAAAAATCTTCCAACAGACTAGACTTCTGTTATCTATTTTGACATAGACATTGTTTTCAATTCATAAGTTACAACATTGTGAAAGCCTGTAAGAAATGATGACAGTCATTATTTTGGTGAGGATTTCCTAAAATGTTAATAAACACCATCTTTTCCACTTGCATCTTTTGACTCAATGCTCAAAGCAGCTAGCAAACAGAAATTAAGACTCTTCCTAATCCTGCAATAATAGCCTAATATTACGCCAATTTCCAAAATGACATGATCAGAGCTAAAGGCACTAAGAGGTGCATGCTGAAACTCTGGATGTCCTTTCTTTGTGCTCATGCTGAATTCTATTTTTAGATTTCTAGTCTGGTCTGAAGCCACTTTCTAAAGTGGGATTAATTGCAGCTGCTAGAGTGCAGCATAATAACAGCGCTTTCTAATATAAAGCTAATAGAAGAATAACTTCTGGATATCTAATAAAAGGAACTTTAGTAATGAAGTGACATGTGTAGAAACATGTCCCTTGCAAGGAAATGTGGGACTTGAGGGAACTGCCAGAATACTCCAGTTGTTTTGTTGTCGGTTATTTTGTCACTTCACAGTACAACATGAAACATCAATGAAAAAACAGCATGCAGGGTATGTTGCCTAGATTTGCAGTACTCGGATCCCTGCTTGCCTATCAGGAGAAAGGACTAAAAGCAAGTATAGGGAGAAATGAAGTACAGAAAGATCTTGCCAACCAAAATCTCCCAGTGTTTGCCTAATTACTCATTTTGCTTGTACTAAACACGTTTATAACACTTTGCAATTTGCCATCATATTTCCATATCCGGTATGTTATTTTGCCCAAGTAAATAGGGAAAATCCAAGAAAATCTAAACAGATTGCAGTATCTGAATGGACTGAATGACATTTGGTAAAGAATCAGTGAAGTGCCTGTCATCTCTTCCAAATGGTCTCTTCCAGTTAAGTTCAAGTCTCTTATTGTATTTTCCACCACCCTTTCGAAAGACTACTAATTCTTCCAAACCTCAACCTCATTTCTGTCTTCAGGCCATCACTATCAAAAAAGCTCTGCAAACACAATACGGAAGATACCAGAATTGGATGTCTATAAGAAAGCCTCTACAACTCAAAGGAAAAAGGAGCCAGAGTAAGTGACATGACTTCTGCTTTAGAAAGGCTTGCATGACTGGAAACTTCTTCGGTTTTTTCCAGCTGTAGCAACTGGTCTGAGCAGATTATCCCTTCTAATAAATTTTGCTTAGCACTTCAGTGTCCTGTCCATTGTAGATCTCAAACTGCATTGCTAAACAGTGTGCATGAACTTCACATTTTAGAAGGGAAAACACAGAAATAGAGAAAGACTAGTATAAACACTGAGTAGGTGGTTGATCTCAGAAGGGAATCACAGGGGAAACCCATCTACCCACCTTGAAGCTAGGGGAAGGTTTGCAACTGGCATTAGCAGGACCAGGATTTCATCCGAGCAATCTGATGCCTCTGCCATTTCCCTGGTAGGGTTAACATCTCCACAAAAATCTCATCCAGGTAAAGCCATTTTGCTTATTTTGCCTCCAGAAGGCTGCCATCATTATAGCAGTAAGCTATGCAGGGGAATAATTAAGTGGCTGTGGCAGGATGCACAGGTCTCGGATGGTATCTTTTCTCTTGCACATCAGTTATGATTAAGTCATATACATGGAACAGAAGAAAGCATCATCTGGGCCTTATTTCCAGGCAATAAAGATCTTAGACCACCCAGAAAGACAGACCTGATAGACAAAAAACCCATCTGTTTCAGAGCTGATTTCATTATTTTGTGCATCTGTTCTGTTCATTTCTTTTGATGTCCATACACTCTGCTTCACAAGAATCTTTTACTAATGAAATAGTTGTTAAAGAATAATAATTTGCTTGATTGACTACTGTTCTCTGTATTGCTGCCTTTTCCGGGTATCTGTCATGCTGCAGATGTTGGGAACAAGCCAGTCACTGCAGGGACTTTTCCAAAGAACCTTACTGAGATGCAAGAGCTCCTTGTTTAAAGAAAGACCTCTTGTGCCACCATGGGAAGACCATCCTTCTGCTCCCTTTTGGGCACTCTTTTTTCCTTATACAATTGTTATGCACTCGTATATAGATTTCTATTATATGATTGATGTGTGAATGCAAGTATGCGCATGTCTCAGTGAAGGAAATTACGAAGACAAAATGGGATAGCTGCAGTTCCCTTCTTTCTTCGTTTGGGTGCCTTCTAGGGTTGGTTTGGTTTTTTTTATTTACTACTTTGATGGTCATTTTCACTTCACTTTCCATTTTCCATCACCTACATTCCTGACATTGTCCATCCTAGTGAGGGACAAGGCTCTCTTGATATTGACTGTCTACAGTAATGCTTCAGTGAAAGGAGAGCTACTTAACTCCCCCTTCTTATCCTCAGGGGATGAAACCTTCACCCTCTTCCACTCTGACATTTGCTGCTGGCTGAGCGCAGCTGGTTAGAAATGAGCCCATCTATCCTGTACAGTCATTCACATACCTACTCTGTAACATATTAAGAAGCATCACACATTGATTACTGTACTTATATGCTAATAAGAATCTACAAGTGATTCACAACGACCACAAAAAATCCCTGCTTCACTACATATCCTAGAGCCTCATACCTGATACTACCAAAGCCTTGTTGATTCACTTTCCTCTAAGAGCAATACAGAACATGAAGCCAAAGGTGTGCTAAGATCACTTCAAGCCTTCCCAGTTCTGATGAAAAGGCAGGAATTTCCTGCTTTCCCGGAACCTGGAAAGCTGTGTAAGTCGAAATGCAGCATCCTGCAGGGATGCCTGGGGAATCACAGGGCAGCTGCCCAGCAGCTTTACTTTGTGATGAAGCTCCCAAGGAAATGCCCCTCTCCACCCTAGTTACGGCATCAGCAAGAGTCCTTGGGAAACACTCAGACAGCTGTCTTCTGCATAAGTTTACAGACAGGCTTTTAAGATCGCTTGGACATCTTTTACCTGAGCAGAGAAACTAAGAAAAGTGGTCCTCTGATACGTGATCGTTATTGGGCATGCAGGAGAGAGATGCCTTTATTTATAGTACAGAAAGCTTGAGAGGTGTTTATTTATTTAGCCATTGTCTTATATTGCACATCCTGGAAAACAATATATAAAGATGTCTTTGCAAAAAAGCTTAGAAAGCCAATCTGTTTTACTAAGACTTGCAACTATATCAC
Organism: Falco punctatus; assembly: GCF_963210335.1. Lineage (NCBI taxonomy): Eukaryota > Metazoa > Chordata > Aves > Falconiformes > Falconidae > Falco > Falco punctatus. The sequence goes on along the minus strand of NC_137585.1, from coordinate 80,229,468 downwards.
TACAATCACACCTGATAGGTTCCTCCAATCTTACCCTTACTGTAATGTAGAATCTTCCTGCCAATCTCTATGCAGGACATTAGAAGTACAAATAGGTTACAGACACATATTTTATTTCCCCAGACTGTTTTTCACCTTCAGAACTTAATTTCATGTTGTCTTGTATCTTTCTGGAGAACAGCCTGGGTGACTAGAGCACAAACACGTGCACACCTCCTTCAGGAGAAACGCTTGAGAAATACCGTGATGCCTCTCCAGGCTGGTCAGAGCTTCTGGTTTTGGAAATTTCCTCCTATTAAGTATGGCCTGGTTTTCCATACATTTGTAGAGGGGTTCTAAGAAATACAGCTTAAATAATTTGGAGACTTCCTTGGCCCTAACTGAACATATTTGAAGATCATACCTCTTTTAGTTAAAAATAATCATAGAATCACAGAATCATAAAATCACGGCATCATAGAATGGCTTGGGTTGGCAGGGACCTTTAAAGGTCATCGGGTCCAACCCCCCTGCAATGAGCAGGGACATCTTCAACTACATCAGGTTGCTCAGAGCCCTGTCCAACCTGACCTTGGATATTTCCAGGGATGGGACAGCTACAACCGCTCTGGGCAACCTGTTCCAGCGTTTCACCACCCTCATTGTAAAAAATGTCTTATCGCTAATCTAAATCTACGCTCTTTTAGTTTAAAACCATTACCCCTTGTCCTATCACTACAGGCCCTACTAAAAAGTCTGTCCCCAAATAATGGCTCTGTCTTTACGTTACTGAGAGGCATATTGACTTTGGGTGAACTCCAAATATGAGCAATTACAGCAACCAGAAGTATGAAATGTTAGGTTAAGACCAATTGTTAGAACTTGCCAGGTCTGGTTCTTCACTCAGTGTACTGATATAAGCAATTTTTTTTTCCATGGAAGGAACAATAAAATGCAGGTTTATTCAGTGTTTTCAAATGCTTATTCAATTTATAACTGTGTGGCAATCCAAGCTCGCGCAAATTAGATGAAAACCAACTCGTTAAATAAACAAATTATCAGCATATTTCGATGATTAAATGGTTCTCAGAAGAGCAGTAAGAAGCAAACATAGATCAAGATTTTTGAAAATACCTTATAATTTTAGAGGTCTAAACCAAGGCACTTTAAAAACTTCTAATCTGAGGAACAGAGTACATCTTCAGTAGAATCCTTTGGAAGGTCTTAGACAAGGAGTTGAACTCGATGATCCTTACAGGTCCCTTCCAACTTGAGACATTCTATGATTCTATATGCTTCTATATGATTCTATAAAGCACCCAATAAAATGGGAATTAAAAAAGATCACTAAGAGTTGGTTTAGAAGAAAAGCAGCAGGGTTTGTTCATGGTATAACAGAAAATAAAAAGCCAAAACCCAACTGCCATCACACAACCTGTATCTATATATAACCTATATACAATATAAATGTAGCATGGATCTGAAAAAAACCTGCCCCTGTAAAGGATGGAGAGAACATCTAAATGCTATGGCAAGGTGTGTTACAGAGCGCCCTGAGCGACTGCTTACCGCTTCAAAAATCCCATGTGGTGCCATAGGACAATGCCATGTTAAGATGCTCATTTTCATTCAAGACAGCTGCAAAACCCTATTAAACACCTTGACAGACTAATTAGCTGGAGCATGGTGCTGAAGAACACTATTGCTTTGGTATTACTCTGCTAGCTCTCTCTCCCCACTGCAGAATATAGATATGCCCTTCACAGGAAAAACAGCTCTGCTTAATAAGTTCCAAACTGCTTCTGACTCAGTTTGTCCCTCAGCCTTTATACTAAATTCCTATCTTCAGCTTTTTGGAGCTAAATATACTGCTGTATGTTGAACGCCATAAACAGCAGCTGAATCTAATGAGGCCTGTATCCAAAGTCATAAAATAACTCAGATAAAATGTCACATCCATATTTATTTGAAATGTTAAAAACTTTCAGTCTTCTCAGGCATAATTAAAATTTATGTTCTGTATATGCCTTTCCCCTGTGGAAAAATAATGACCTATCATTTTAAGGGCATCAAAGCATGTTCGTGTGATTGGCATCTGATAGATTTCATTAAAGTCGTGTTTATTTGAAAAGGGAGATCTGCAATTCTGTTTCATGTAGGGCTCCCTCTGTGTATTTTAAATGTGTAGAAAGTGAGCATGCCTGTATTCTCCTTTTCTGACAGTAAATCTTTTTCTGGTATTAAAGAGCAATACACTGAAACAAGTAGTCATTACACTAATTTTGTCTGTAAAATTAACATACACAAACTTATTATATAAGTGTGTGTATGAATTATATGGATTTTGTATTTAATGGAATTAATTAGTGTCCATCTTACTGCCGGTTTCAGAGAGCTGGTTTAATACCTAAAAGGGTGCTTTGCTGTTCAGAACCTCCCCCCAATCTTTATCTTCAAGATTCTTCAGTTTTCTGTCTTGAAGTGCAACCACAGCAGCCTGCTCCCACCCACCGCTGGACCGGAACATCAGCCTACAGATGGCCTGGATTTCTGTGTGTGAGCATCAGCAGGCTGAGTACCAAAGAATAATGACCTGGGTTTTTTTTTCCCCACTGCTATCGGAGAGATACAAGATGTTCCCCTACTCAAATTTGCATGTCTTGCTTACCAAGTGTACTGCAGTCATTAGCTAACCACAGTTCTACTAATTCCCATATTTGAATGCTTTTTCATTTAGTACTTCCTGCGGCGACTGTAATTACACTTCAGGGCTCGTTGGCTGGGAAAGTCAAATGACATGATATGAAAGTAGTAAGATCAAAGCAAGTTTTCAATTCTGAATGTCAAATATACAGGAATATACTGTGAACTTGCACCAAATGAGACTGTCATTCTTTACCCCATAGTTAGCAACATATAGAAATTGTCCTTTCTAGTCTATTCCTTTTCCTTATATCTATTGGTTAAGTTATTATGCTCTGGTCATTTACTATATTGAACAGGAGGAAAAGGGCATATCAAGATAAAGTATGCCAGGACCCGAAGTATCTTCTACAAACATAAAAACAGGTTTTCAAAAGAGCTGTCTTTCAATGGTCCCGAAGCAAACCTTGCTCACAATCTGCAATCTTTTATGTGTATTTTATCACTATTATTCAGAACCATTGCTAGCAGCTGTATCTATTAATAATTGTTAATAATTACCATTATTATTTTGATCACAGAAAGTAGAGCTATCCACTTGGGATCAAAAATAAACTTGCATCTTTCAGGGACTTGTCAAGGTTTTGCATGTGGATGACACTACTTCAGTCACAGAACAAACACATAAATAAATACAAATGGAAACATAATTGAATATATTAAAATTAAATATATTTGTATGTTATATAAATATAATCCACTATGGAAACTGCTTTTTTTTTTTTTTTTTTTTCTGACAGTAGCTGGGCTGGTTCTGGTTTTCCCTACCGAGGGAGGAGGCAGAGTTAGTTTAGTCCATACAAGGTTGAGAGAGAAGAATTTGTTTTGTGTCAGGGGGAAATAAATGATGAAGGAATCTAGAAGTCTCATCACACTAATACATGACTTTGAATACCTGTGGGGAAGACACAGGCAGTTGCTGTGCTCAGTGTCTCCCCTTCTCCCAGTACTGAGTGTAATTATAGACAGCAGCAACAGATGTTGCCAATAAGCTTAAAAGGAGAAAGGGAAGTGGTGGGAATAGAAACGCAGTGTCATACAGAGAAAAACAACACGAGGAACACCTGAAAACGCAGTGAGTTTCTCTCCCCCAAAGACAGACTGTGGCAGCAGTGCCTATCTCCCTCCCACTGCAGTTAAACAGATGGTTGCAAAGGCTGTAACAGTACAAAGATCACAGAATATCCCGCAAAGCCATAGAAGGAAGGAAACCGGTAGCATTGCTTAATAGTCTGCTTATTTCACAGTCAAGTGGATTGCCAAGCAACTAAGCTATAACAAGTCCCATATTTAGGGGAAGAAATGTTTGTCTTCTGTCTGTCCCTGCTTGCAAATGGCAAGTGGAGGGCATTTCTAAGCCAGATAATTTGAGTACAGCATGTTCCCCAAGCCACAAGCCCATGCTGCAGAGCAGCCAGTGTTAATAACAGCAACAGTTGACACATGCACCTTGCCAGAGTCCAAGTTTATCATCACCACTGTGACTTTTACCCTCTACTGCTCAAAACAGAACAAAAGACCACCGAAAACCCCTGCAGTTACTCAGGAATCTCATATTCCCACGTTACTTAACATGACTGGACTTCTTTAGGATTACATAAATGACAACTCTTGATGGCAAAAAGAGCTTGATTTGATTGTCTACGCAAGTGCATCCAAAGCTGTTTGAGATGCATAGGGGAGCTGATACACTGACATAAGGCACAGCCAGAATACCCCCAGGGACCGACAGCTGGAGGCCAGGTGAAATAGGAATGTCCTAGGGCATCTGAAATGGCTCTAGATGCCTCATTTAGGCAACTGAGCTGAGCCACAAACAACACCTGCGTGTCTTGCACTATTCAGCTGCATCACCCACAAATAAAAATGGTTTAGTATTGCTATTAAAAAGCACTTAATATACGAGTACAAATATGTAGAGTGTGTACATTTGAAGCACTTCTTAAATCACTCAGAAAGATTAGAAATGTAGTATTCCTTCTGAATACAAGCAGACATTGAAAAGTCTCACCCAAGAGAATCATCTTGTAAACACAGCGTTCAAGCCTGAAGAAAGATGTGGTTACAGCAAACGACAGAAGACGCTAAAGGGTAACACTTCAAGACTCCATGTAGTCAGGCATCTATCCCAGAGCATCCTGCTGCTGGAGAAGGACAATGCAGTAACAAAACAAGCCTACAGGTCATACAGGTAAGTGTGGCAAAACGACCCCAGTGTGAGCCATCAGCACCTGTGACATTATTTCAAGGGTAAGTCTAGTTGGTCCATCTCAGCCCTACCAGCCCACAGGAGAAGACGTACTTATCTGAATGCTTTGATAGACATTTACTATCTCATTAGCGGCTTTTCAGGAAGCACCTGACTACCTTTTTTTTCAGAAGATATGTCTCTTTCCCTGGCTCAGCTCTCTAACATTGATGTTTTCCAGGATTCTGTCTAATGGTAATAGAATAAAATTCAAGGTGTGATGAAAAACTATAATGGAAGTGTACAAGTAGTACTACAGCCTAGGCTGTTATCACATTAATGCCCAGCTGAAATATTAAAGAATGGAAAAGAACTGTTAAAAAGTAATGATTTAAAACAATCAGCCAATTTTGAAACGGATTCTTTTTTAAATTTGCTGTTTTATTTCAAATGATAGAACCAAATTAATGACAAAATCACTGTTTTCCTTCAATCGGAAGTGATACTAAGAATCAAAGTAGAATTCAGCAATGGAAACATCCACTGGCTGACTGGTGTTAAAATTTGATTGGAATACAATTAAAATGTCTTTGCTTGGGAAATGACTGCATTTAAAGTTGCTGTTTTCAGTTCCAAATTTACTATACTGCATAGCCTTGACTCAATTCCTCTTTGCATCCCGAAACTCACGTTGACAGCAGAACCCCCCAAGCCCACAAGTGACAGCAAGCCTTCTCCCTGAAGGAAGATGTAATGTAAAAAGGTAACATCTAGCTTCTTTATTACATACAAGCTCTATGTAATAAACATTGTATGCATATGTAAAATGTATATTACATACAATCAGAGCACATAAACATGGTCTTTTTCTTTTACCCAGTAACTGCCACAACAACCACAGAACACAAAAACGGGGTTATCAATAACTGCAACATACAATTCTGACATTGCTTTAAGCAAATGCTGCTCTGCAAACACATCAGGTACCTTCTACTAAGTACAGGTCCTTGCTACTAAATGACTTTTAAATCTTGCTCAGAGCAGATGAAATTAGTGATTGGAATTGGAAGAAGCACCGCATTGTGCAGACATGTATTGGGGTGAAAGTGCTTCCAGCTGTGAAGCTGTTGTAGCTGAAGAGCAAATTCTCTTCCTTACCTTTTAAAGACGACCCTTTCCAGTCTGCTCGGAGACCAGAAAGTCCCACCGAACAGGGAACTTAACTACCTAACAGGACTTGATGCAAAGTCTTCTCTCAGAATTAGGTGCTTAACAAAATAATCCACCACAAAATTTCCAAGGAAACATCATGAACTGTAACTCCACAAATCAGGGTGGCCATAGCAAGGCCTGGAGTGTAAAAACCAGCCAGATGTGTTTGTAGCGGACAAAGTGAGCAACTCTGGTGTCTGAGATGCACCGCACATCACATGGAGCCCCATCAGCCAAACTACATGCAGTACCGGCAGTCAGTCACTAGCAGCAAATAAAAAAAGCGACAGGTTCAAGATAAAAATATGATACGCTGCTCTGAGCCAAATAACTGAAGGCCATGTCATAGATAACAATAACTCTTTTCTCTAGATGCCTGTTTGCTTCTCTTCTCCTGGAAGACAGGCTTGTTTTCCTCTTACTTCTCTTTCTTACCTTTTAAGGGATTCTATCAAAAAAGAGCAAGTCTTTTAGCTTCAGAACAGATTTATATCCACTTTCAAAATACTCAATGCCTGTTAATTGAAAACACAGATGTACCTTTTGGCTACCTACACTTTGGACACTTTGAAAGTCAGAGACCCAGTGAAGCCCTCTCCGTAGCAGATCAAGCTCTCTAATCCTGGTCTGTCCACCACAGACCGAGAAATGGCGTTTTTTAGGTTTACTGAATTAATTCAGTGCACCTTTTTATGTACAGGCAACCTATCTGGCATGCTGTATGGGCTGCAACAGAAAGGAGAGCATCACGCTTTTACAGCTGCGGACTGTGAAGACCAAGCTTCCTGTGAGAAACTGAAACACTGACTGTTGGAAGTGATCATACAGCACATGAAACAGTGGCCCGAGCAGTGCTTTCCTCCAGTCATCTTCGGAGTTCTGAAAAACAGGGAAGAAAATCGAGGCAGGTCTTCCAGTACGTTCCTACTGCGTATGCTGAAAATGCCAGATTTTTCAGAGTGAAGGGAAAACTTTCCAGCAGGAAAATCTTCCTGGGGCTATACTGGTGACGCTGAATGGGTGAATAGGCTTATGCTCAGAAATCCGAGTTCTGAATACAAGTGCCCATGGAGCAGCTGGAAGCTGCAGGAGATCTCAATAAGCAGAGACTTTCAGTTACTTTCTCTGAACTACACGATACTAGATCTAAAGCAAGCAATGGATTGAAAGGGATCTCACAGTAGTTGCAGCTGAAAGGAGGGGAGGCATCACTAAAGAGGGCATAAATGCATTCCCTGTACTCGCTTGTTCCTTAGAGAAAGAGAAGGGGAAAAATTAAATGGAAATGCCTTATTTTCACAGGAGCTGAAAATAACCCGGCAGCCCATGGGAAGGCACAGCTGGTACTCAGGCTTATTGCTGCCATGAAGGCTGAATGGCTAGCAGGATTAGGAGCAAGCCAGGCTCAAACAAAACAGCATCAGGCAGTTTCTCCTCTCCCCCGCTCCCACCCTACCCCAGGTCTGCTCTTTCCTGCTAACTACACCATTAACTCACATCCCACTATTAATTCAGCTTCAAACGGCAGGCTGCGCCGATCTGTGGACAAGATTACAGCTTGGGCTCCTGCCCATTTTGTTACAGCACAGATTGCTTCCTGTATTGAAGAGGGAACCATCTGGGAGGAAGACCAAATGCTCGGCTACTTAATTGGTGCTTTCAGTAAAACAGCCTATAGTCAGGATTGACAGACGGAGAGAAAAATCACAAAAGCAGCCATCAGAAAGTGAGGGAAGGAAAAAGGAGCCTGCCTCCAACTCCAAACTCTGAAAAGATTTGGAAATAAAGCAGGATTTGCGTCAACTCCCTCAATTCTGAATCACCTGGGTCGTCGCAGCTTCACCACACCAGTCCTAGAGACACTGGCCTATTTTCCCACCCCAAGCAGGAGCAGAAGGACTGGCTCCATGGACATTCCCACAGCAGTCAAGGACTGTGTGATAACATCTAGTATGGCAAATTATCTACCACCCACCTTCTCATCTAGATATTGGAGTAAAGAAAGACTGATGTCTTGCTTTTAATGTCTAGAATGGCCTCATTTACGAGAATCGCTTCAATAGCATTTCCAGCGTTTTCCACCACTTCCATTTTACATCTTAAGGATGTCTCTTGATTTCTTCATGTGAATGGCAGCAGGTCTTCTTTACGGAAGGGTGGGCAGGATTAAGCATTCCACCATCAATCCTGTTCACATCTGCCCCTCCTACCGCTTCTCTCACCTTCCCCCCTCTCTTACACATATATACTCCAGGTGCCTATTTGGCATATGAGATTTTAGCTCTCACACTTTTCAAATCCCCCACAACTCAAGAATTTACTATTCCAGGATATTCCATGTTGCAGTCTTCCTTCTCTCTTCTAGCTCATCACACCTCCTCAGGTTTTTTTGTTGCTCAAGAATGAAGATGATCTGACCTCCTCCTTCAGGTTTCCAACTGTTCCTCTTCTTCAGCCTATTTCAGTCTCCACAGATCAGACATCTAGCCCATACTTGATTTTGCAACAGCTTGCAGAATGTACGTTGTGCTCAATTCCTGTTCTTGTCAGAATCTCAAAAGTTTTTAAACCAGCTTAAGTTTAGTATTTAGATCCAGAACAGAACATAAACAGTAGGCTGTTTGGTGGAAAGACTAACTTTTATGCCGCCTTGAACGATGGTTTAAGTGCTGAACTATTAGATAACACCCCCATAAATTTAAGAAGGCCCTTTTTACCCTGCGCGCTCAGAACTGTTCGATGATCTGCCACTATGGATCAATAGACATGTCTCTAGGCCTTCCCACAAGCAAGCATCTCAGGGAAGAATGATTGGGCAATTAACACTACCTAGTACCCATTTTCTTGGCACCCTCCAAATATGTATCATTAGCTTTGTAGAAACATCACCAAAGGGCCCACTGCACAGCCGCAACATGAAAGAAAACAAAGTTATTCATCTGTTACGCTTAGAAACGGTAGTTCACCTTCAGCAAATGTGCTGAATGAACTTTAAACCCTTTATCAAAGGGCATTCATGCTTGTTAAGAAACCTGAGAGCACAGCAAACAACGTGATTATTTCAAGTTTCTGAAAACTAAAAGAAGTGTGATGAAAGACATTTTAAAAAACCAAACAATAAACCATGGTGATGTTTTTACATTAATATAACCTTGAAGTACCTTGATCTGCCTGAACCCACATTCTGATGCAGTACAGTTCATGGATATTCTTATTTCAGCTAAGAGGGTTTATTTCAATTAACCTTAAACCCTACAGCTTGTTAACTCCATCAAGTCCATCGAGAACCTCTGAAGGTTGTACCATCTTAATTAACCTTGTTAAAAAAAAAAAATCCACACTTTTATTTAAACCTATGTAAGGACACATACAAACCTTGTAAGAGATCATGTACTAGTTCTGAAAACAGTAATCACAGAAAAGACCGATCTCATCAATCAGCCTAAGCTCTTAAGAACACAGCACAAAGGTTTTCAACACCTATTTAGCACGGCTCAAACCACCTCAGCATGCTGTTCCCAAAGAAAAGGTGACCAGTGCCAACTGCCAACACTCAAACTCGACTGCAGTGACTTGTACTGTAGGAAAAGCGCCGTTGTTGACTTATTTTTGGACATCAGCATCCTGCTGTAGCTGGTGTGAAGTCACTTGCACAGAAGCGACCAGATAAAACTTTAGTCCGTGAAGGCTGTGTTTTGCCTTGGGCTCATGTGTAAGGTCCTGAAAAAAAACAACTTTAGAAAGAAAAAAGGAAGTTACCTCTACTTTTGCTCATAACTAGCACACCATTCTTCTTGCAAAGAATGAAAACAAATGAAATGTTAGAAAACAAGGTGATTTATAAAAATTTACCAAATAATTTATTGGCCCATCACAACTATCTTGTTCACCAATCATTCTGTAGTTTAATGTCTCAGACTGCTGTTCACAAGATTATTTTGATTAGATTTTATTCTGACTATATCCACTGATAACTTTTGCTGTTATTTGCCTGTCAGTCCTCATTTTTTTTCTTCAAAATTATTTAATCAGACCAATTCTGTGAGTTTGGATGCTAGAAAGAAGCACAGCCCTACAAATATGATTCAAGTTTAGGATTTAATAGTTGCACATCTTTCCCTTTGAAAGGTATTTCTAGATTGAACTTCTGAAATAAAAATGGGACTAACAGCCACGTTGTAGCCAATTAAAGCAACCCAAACCAACAACAAAGCAATCAGTAACCTAGAGCAACTGATTTTCAGAGTTGACATTCCAGTTTCTGCAAGCCAATTTGGCAGCATAATCCTCCCTTACCTGTCCATAAGGCAGCACATGAGTCAGCTGCGATGCGGGCTTGCCCGTGGTGCCCACAATAGACCTCCACCCTCATCTGTCACTATACAACGCTTCTGGAGATGAATGGCTAGTCCAATTTCCAGATATATGTAAGCTTTTGGGCTCCCCACACACAGGAACAACAGGAGTTACTGCCTGCCATGGAGCTGAACTCCCTGGCAAGAAGCAGTAAGACCACATCTTCACATCACCAATTATAGGCTATACGGGGAGAGAGCTCCAGGCTTTTCCTTCACTAGGAAACAACTGAGTCTGTTTTACAATCCCAGCGAAAACAAGGCAGTTCTGCTTTTAACTCACAACAGCTGTCAAAGTAAAAAAAAAATAAATAAATTTACTCACATACTACATACCTAAATACAAACTGGGAGCTTTTTTTAAGTCCTTCATCCATAGTTAGACTGTTCAATGACATAGAGACACCTCTTTCTTCTTGGTGCAAACCAAAACAGATTTGGAGTACATACAAATCAGTGAACTAGCGGAGAATAACTGAAAATGCAGACGCCATGTGTTTACTGCCAGACTCGCTCTACAGTGACGGTGGCTGCACTGATGTTCCAGATCAGAGTCACATCGCTTTGTTCCCCCAGGGAAGCCCCTTGTGTTTAAGGGGATACTATTAAATTTGGGAAGTCCATACATGAGCCTTTTCTTCTCGTCTTTTTTCATAATTCTGTGTATTTATCTATATTTTATGGAAAAAATAACTGAATGTCACTATAGACACACAAACACGTCATAGCCTAACTAAATGCCAGGCACGTAGTTCACTGAACTCCTGCAGTACAGGGCACTGATTTTAAATCTACAGCTTCATCCCTCTCTGACACGCAGCCAAGATCGGTAGGGACTCTAAGTCATTAGCATACACGCAATGCCCCAGAGCGAGCAAGCTAATGTCTCTCTGCATCCAGATGGATGCTGCAGGCTGTGACACGCAGTGCCCACAGCAGTGCCACCTTCCATGGCATGGAGGTGTATCCTAGCATAGTGAGAACCCCAGCTGTGAAAATATTTGTATCTACGAAGATAACTCTAGAAAAGGTCCTGTGTAAAGGCCTTTGATTACCTGTTCTTTGTGGGACCTCTCTCTGTTGTGACAGACTACCAGTGCTTTATCCTGGGTAGGCAACTTAATCTCTTGGTCATCATAGCTGTTGTGTCCCTATGGGCTGGGGCAACACCCTGTAGTCCCACTATAGCATGGCAACTGTAAATGGTACTAAAGATGATGCAGTATGTCTTACCACACTTGAGAAATCCTTCCTTTCACTGCCATCTCCTTGTGCTACCATAACACTCCTGCTGAAGCCTCAGAAAGACATCGCTAGCAGGTCAGCAGCTGTAAAGGAATCTGCTCCCCCTTGCAGTGCCACAGAGCATCTCTTCTGTCCTGTGACTGATTTGGGACACCATATCCTCCTGTTCATGCTTTACGCCTCTCACACTTGGGTGGTTTCTTGGAGGAACTTCCACTCTTGAATGTGATGCTTACATCTCAGATCTTGCTGCTTTTTATCTGGCTGCTCATCTCCACCATTTGGAGCTTTTCTCCATCCATCTGCACAGGCAGCCTGATTATCACCCTCTTCTCTCTGTGCATAGTAACCACAGCTTATCTGGATTTATCACTGTGGACCACACAAGCAGCAGAGGACACAGAGAATAGCCAGGCAGCTAGACCTTGCTGAATTACAGGAACACTTTCCCTGGCTTATTTAACCCTCTAGCAGATCTCTGCCTCTACTCACCGCCTATAAAACTTCCAAGGGTTTTTAGTTGGACTGTTCAGGCTCATGTCCTCATGGATGACAAAGCACAGCACGGAATCTTCACACACATCTTGGTATGTTTCTTTACCAGCTAATTTGACATTTCTGATCTACTGTATTCTCTTTGATAATCTAAATCAAAGCCTGAGAGTATTTTATCAGCAGATGGATGGATTGAGTGACTGGTTATTACCTCCATGCAAATGTAGTGGCAATTTACTGCCACTGCAACAGTCCCAGATACCTTACCAATGCAGCTGTCAGGAAAAAAGGTTAGCGGTGCTAGTATTTTCCACATTAATCTCTTTTCCTGAATGTTAATCCTTTTTAGGATTTTTCAGTATTGCTAATTATGGTGCTTTTCTTTTCTTTTTTTTTTTCTTTTTTTTATTTATATTTTCATATTTGTGACTGGCAGTATTTACCTTGCGCCCAGTCACTTCAGGGTCAGTGTGACACATTAAGTATCAGCAAGCCAGTGATTTATGCAGTTCAGGTTCTGCTTGGGATGCTATCTTCTTACAGCAGTTCTTCCTTTTCTTGTAGCAGAGATCTTACAAGTGAAGTCAGCTGCCATCTTCTGAACTCCATGGAGCTGTAATATATGTCCTTCCCCTCAGAATTTGCTTTCTAGGGTGTCCTTATCATACAATCGCTTACTACTCTTAAAAAATGCAGCAAACGCACTAAATGAATATCCGATCTCCTTTTTCTACCCCCATCCAGGAACTTCTAAAATATGTAATTGAGTACATTTTCCTTTTGCTGCACTTGTACAACAACATCTTATCAATATAAAGACCATATCCTCTTAAAACTCCTCGATGCACATTTTAATGGGTACTTCTACACTCGGACAAGTACAGCAGGGAACCCAAATGTGCAACAGCTTTCCAAGCTGTTTCTAGCAGTCAAATAAGTCGGCATTTGCTGGAGTGATGACATGGTATGAAACCATATAATCACTGTAGACTGCAGAATCACTGGGCTCGTACGTGGCACGTTAAACATGAGAGGCCAAGGGGGATGGATAAGCTTGCCACTGGCATCTTAGGAAACCTCCTCACGGCTTCTTAGGCTAAAGAAGCTTTTGAGCACAAGGCACATTCTTCAAGAGCTCATTCATTCTCTCATCCTTCCCTGCTCAAACTTTTACAAAAGCTATTGTAAGGGCTATACAAATGTGGAAAGTCCCCACTAAAGCAATATACTTTCTCTGAAAAGCTCACCAACTTTGTACCGCTTTCACCACAGGCTCCTGCTTTAGGCTGGAAATGCTATCTAGCATGCTTTGAGGGTCAGTCACCTCAGCATCCTTCGTTTCACTGCACCAAGGAAAGATCTTCCCAACCACTGGATTTCTCAAAAGAGGAACACCTAAAAATATTTCCCATCTAATGCTGGGAAGCAATGGCACATTCCTTGGTCTAGGCAGAATATGGGTTCACTTGCACTCCCACTCCCGGTTTCTGAGCATCTCAAGTTGATCTTTCAGCATAAGCTTCACCTTGATCAAACACAGCAAAGCTAGCCAGTCTTCCACTGAGCTACACTGGATTGTGGGTAGCAAGTGGTTTTCTCTGTAGCTGTACAGCTTACTTTCCTAACACAGAGCCTCAGCATCCTATTCTTTAAAATTGGAAACATAATAGCATTTCTAAGATTCTGTAATCTCTTCATTATAGACACTGACCTTCATATGAAAGGGTCTAAACAGTGACGTTACATCAGTATTTTCACCAAAAAGGAAAGATATCCATTTATCTTGAAACCTGGTAACTCCCTGAATCCCACATGCTCTTCTCGTAGCATTTTACAGACCTTTTCCTGGAGCTTCAAGGATCAAGCAGGGTGTTCTAGCTATGATGAAAGGAGAGGACTTAGATTGTTCCATGAATAAGTTTTTTTTACCAGGCATACACATTAATTGCCCCCAAATTATATGAAACTCTACTGCTTCTACCCCAGTTCAAACAATCCGACGCAGTCCTCACTGCATGTACTGCACTCCCTATCTGGGTCAAACGGCCCAAAGGGACGTTCTTTCAGTCGTCCTCGGGCATAAAGATTTATCCCAATCTCTGGTCCTGTAAATCAAACTGGTCAAAGATGAAGCTTGTTTTGATCTCATACCATTTCATAAATAGGCAGATGCTTTGAGATGGTATCTTTCACCGGCCCTAACTTGGAGATCAGTCCTGCTTTGAGGGAGGTGCTGGTCTCGTCAACCTAACTTATTCTATGATTTTTGTCTTCCATCTGAAAGATCTTTTGTCACCTTTGACCTATCACAGACCCCTTCCACTAATTATAGCTCACACTTTTAGCTACGGCAAGGACCAACCAATTCGACAATCTGAAAAACAAGGTTAGCTCATTCACTCCATGAACACTGAGATTTCTTCCGCGGTCGAAAAGCTCGCGTGTGGACACAGCTACACTGGAGACTAGCACTGCATTTGGTAACTTTGTATCAGATCCTTCCAACTGTTAAACCAACGAGATAGGAAAGGTGAAGCAAGCTGCAAGAACCAAATTGTCCAACACTGTCAAAAGCACGAGCCAAATCTAGCCTGCGAGATGTCTCCTTTCATTTTTTCTTTGTGGAAGAAGAAACGGCAAGGTGCACTGAGACTTTCCCAACAGCTGCCTGCCTGTAAACAAATTCAACTGCCGTTAGTGCTCCCTGAGAAGGAGGACTGAGCTTCATGCCCCTGCAGAAGCTCAGAACCTCCAGAACCCTCTCTTATCTCATGTTTCTGTTTTTTAAAAACACATTTGTTTAAAAAATAACAATAATGGCACACAGTAAATCCTCAAAATCTACTGTAAAGTAGGAGGTGAGATGACATTTTCCCCACAAATATCTTGACGTTTCACTGATGAATTCATCAAGTCTATCCCTTTCATAATCTATGTCTACTCTGGCATTTGATGCTGCTGTAGCCAAGCCTCTCTTGGAGGCTTTGCCTCTTTTGCCTCTCTTGACCTGGTTCTGCAATTTGTTCAACAGCCCTGACTCTATGGGGAACAGTGAGAACCTCAATAGCCAAATAGATGGGTGTAAAGTTACAGCTTCTGGTATGTTCCTGTAACCTCTCTTTGACGTAGAGTTGCCTGAGAAACCAGCAAAACATCATTGTGAAATTGTGGCTGTCACTTGATGCCAGGTACCTGTACTTGCTGTTACTACCAGCCCTGGAAATTCAGGATGGCAGTGGGCTATTTCTGCTCAAGAAAGAAGCCATGTCGTCACCTGCCAGTTCAGTGGAGCCCGCTCTCACCAATGCTGCCATCCCACTAGAGTTTCAACAGTCATGCCCCACCTCTCCTTGTGCCACTGCTCATTTAACCACCCTGTGACCCAGCCTGGGGAGCCAACTCTCCTGCAGGCTGGGGTGGGTACTGATGCTGCAGAAAGGAGAAGGCAGGCACACCAGCCCCCGACAGCAGCACTTGTGCCCATCAGATTGTCCTTGCTCTTAATAACTGATGCTAGGATGTCTCACTTCTCCACTGTTGGCTGCTGCTGTTTTACAGGGGTTTATAAAACTACTTTTCCAATCAAGTACTTTGTGCAGTCTTTCCTATTTATCACATTCTGGCTGGAAGAGGGTTTCAGGAAATAAATCCCCAGGAACAAAAGCACTTTCTGAACAGACAAAGCAGAAGACAGTACAGTGAGCCTGGGACAAGCACAGCAGCTCTCCCTGGCACACTTAGGTGGACAAGTTTTCTCCTTCTCCACAGCATTCCCCAGCTCCCTGTGGAGAGCAGCCTTTCAGCATTAGCTTCGCGGTGGACGAAACCTGCACTTCCCCCTGATTTTGCGCTTCTCCTGCCCTTTGGTCAGCTCTCCTTCAGTCCAAAGTTTCTGCTCTTTCCAGAGTGCAGCTGCTGACTGGGGCCACCATAAGCATCTCCCTGAACAGCACAGGCTGGAAGAGCACCTCCCAGACAACCTCCCATGTATCTCTCGCAGTTTAGCATTGCTGCTAGGTTAAAATACCCTAGCATGAACAAGCACAGCAGTACTGAAAACATCATGTCAGACTTTCACAGCACGGATCTGGGTCCTTTCAACAGTGCTGGGGTGAGCGGCGTACACGCGTGTGTGTGCTTGCAGCTTCGTACTGACTTACTCTGGCAGGGGTATGTGAAGCACATGTGGTGCACACTCTCAGACATGCATGAAATGGCTCTCTGAGCACCTCTTTGCTTGCTTTACAGGCTCTGAACGGCACCCTGTACCATTTCTCCCCATTAGACAGACAGATTTGGTGAAGCCACGTCACCATGACCTCCCTTGGCACTGGTGAGCCCCACTGACTGTGGCTGCTCTCACATTTCGCTTTCATTTGTGCCTGTGTCGTCTCTCCTGTAGGCCTGCAACTGCCAGTACTATGAGTTAGAGAAGGGATGTTTGGTGGTTGCAGCCCCTAGGCTTGGGGTTATTGCTTCTCTCTGAACTGGTATCCTTCTCACGGGGACCAGCCTGTCGCTTGTTCAGAGCGCCACCGCTTCCCCACGCAACACCACCTTCAAAAAAAGTCATTCTCAACTCAATGCTTTATCAAACCAAGTTTTATTTACCCCCCACAGAATACGAAACAATTATGGCGAGCAGATAAATCTGTCAGGTCAGCAGGAGAAGTGGCGCGGGACAGAGTCACCCCCCTCCCATGCATACAGCCCCCTGCCACCAGCCTGGTGACGCAGCTGCAAGTGGATCGACACAAAAGCACCAAAGATGAAGGGTCTCTGGTGCATACATTTCCCATGGCGATTATAAAGAAGACACGTGACTGATGGAAAATACTGGGCATGACTGTACGGCAACTACCCTGCCACAGCACAACCCTTCCCACGGACACTTCATGGGTTTTTGCTCTGTGTACTCTTTCCTCGCTCATCACGCGCCATAGTGTTCGCAGCTGTTTGTGCATGGCCTGCTGCCTTACCCCCCTTTACAAGCTGTCCTTGCCTGCTGTTTGTCTTTCCCTGCATCCAGGAGGCGATAAGCAGATGCCTGTGCTTCTACAATGGCCCTCAGCCTATCTTTTATCGCCCTTCTGACTGCTGTTAAAAGCAAAAAAAAAACCAAACAGGACTGCTGACTGACAGTTGATTTGACATTTAAAACATTTTGACACTGAGTGATAAAATAAAGGTTCTAAACCAGGATTTGCTTCTGAGCATTTTTCTTGTTTTTTTTAATCAGAGAAAAGAGAAATAAAAGCCTACGTACTAACTGTAAACAGCAGGATTAAAAAAAATATAATCGCCTCATTTCATGCCTTTTGGACAGCAGCAGAAGTGGCTTATGTTGCACTTTCAAGGACCAGATGATACTGTATCTCATTCATTTTTCACTTGAATTATTTTGTGTTTTAGATAAACAGAAATATTAATAATTGGTCGCACTGTTGTCACCCAACAGCTTGGAAATACGCAGAAGACAGGAGGAGAGGGAAGGACAAAAAACCCCTAGCTGCGACTGCATTTTGGTTAAATTGATTTTGTTACAGCTTGCTTTCTTTGCAAGCAACCCCGCCATTCCCCCAGCAGCGGGTCAGGCAGGGCTGGTTACGCAAGGGCTGCCCTGTGCAGGCAGGCGTGAGGGGCATCACCAGCAACCCCGCGCCCTGCCCGCCTGCCAGCCCCTGGCCGCAGCAGGCAACGGGACAGCCAGCCCCATCTGGAGAGGAACCCAGGTGTTCCCAGTGGCCCCTGGGGGAGGAGGTCCAGGCCTGGGCAAAGGTGCAGGGAGGACATCTGAACAAAGGTGGTGAGGCCACCACGCTGCCTTCATCTTTGTCAGACCGGGGAGTGCAGGCAGGCACCGGCCAGAGCCTCTGCTCACATCAATGGCAACTGGCCGTGTGGCATTTAACCCCCTTTTTAAAGGCAAATAATACTGGTAGACCCTTCTGGGAAACAGGTAGTGGCTGTTACAGAAGCTCCTAAATTGTGGGAACCATGGAAACAAAAGCAGCCACAGCTGCTGGCGGTCAAACCCCGTGACTTTTGCCCAAAGCCCGATGTGACAAGCAAGCCATTTACTAATGCACCTCCTAAAACAAGAGGACCACAAAACCCAACAAGGCTGGACAATTTGACTTGCCGAGTATGCAGTACACACTTTCTGCAAGAGGGCAGTTACGCCACTGACTATCTCAAAGCACCTTGATAAGCGTTCTGCAGACCCCATAGACACCCAGGTGGGGGGGGGGGGGGGGGGCTTACAGGTCTGGCAGGCTACAAACAGATGCAGCTACAACATTTGGCATCTCTGCTCATGCTCCACTGACCCAGAGCTGCAAATGTGTTTACACCCATGCATGAAAAATGGCCCCCCAAACAAAAGAAATCTAAAGGCACGTTTTGTTTTTACGAAGCCTGACCTTGACCAGGTGTTGTGGCAGAAGAAGGGGGGAGCTTCCAGAGCCAGGCAACGGGACTGATGAACTGTTTGGGAGCATGGGGGTTTGACAGCCAGGAGGACGTGATTATGAGGTATCCTGATGCTCTTATCACTTCTCAGGGAGAGCTGAGCAGCAGAAGTGGCCCCAGCCTACTGGCATGGAGACATTACACCATGCTGCATGTTAAAACCCTCTAAAAAAGCCACCACTTCATATTCAAATGAGGCACATTTTCAACATGCAGCACTATTTGCACACAGAGTACAGTGTAAATGGACTGTTTTCTATTTTTCAGTCACCTGATAATCACTGGATCAGACTGGTAACCACACAGCCGCACTGTCACCAGCAACATTATTTATACATAAACCCCCAGCCTTCCTTCGCGGCCAGATTTGCCAGGTAGGTAATTGTTGTTCCTGTTGAAGCAGAACTGGCTTGCTTTCAACGACATGTGTCTGCACTGCTATTATACAGCAGACTGCCTCAGTTAAGATTTTCCAGCACAAAGATTAGGACGAAAGAAATAAATGATTCTGTTATTCTGCATTTTTCACCTCATATTTAGAAATCCACCTAATTGTATTTTAGATTCTAGTTACAGGAGGGATCCCACGCAAGCCTCCTTTTTCCCAGAAACAAAAATGAAGCAAATACAGATATTCTTTCCCTGCTGATTAAACCATCTCCCCCAGCTCTCACCCATCTAATACTGCAGCATTCCCAGACCCCAAACATACCATCCCAGCTGCGCAGTCATTAGAGCATTTGCAGCTCCACATCACTGACAGATGCAATCTTACCAGCTAAAATATTTAAGCAAATCTGCCTTTTTCTCCCCATCTTTCAGCGGCCTGAATTCAGCAGCACTGACAGCCCTACACTGCCTCGCTGCCGGCATCAAGGATGCACCCACAGTTCGGAGGTAGATGTTTCCCCTTTCAGCATATTTCGCCCCTTCGTAAACAGGCAAGGACCGCAGCTTTTAGCCAGTGACCTACAGCAATGGGAATGCAAGTGTGGTGGCTACAGCGAGGATAAAACAAGTCCTATTCTCAACAGAAAAAGGATGTAAGTGGGATGCATCTACTTACATGAAGATTCAGTGCCAAACATGGCTGGCCCCAGATGCTGCTCTTTTTAAAAGGAAAGAAGAAAAGAAGAGTGGAAGACAGAGGGAGTGCAGGAGAGTAGGGATGAGACTGCTACACAGCAGGGGTCATGAAGCCAGACAATGCAGTCCAGGCTACCCAAGCTGCCAGATTCTCCTCTCTCCTTTCTCCTCCTCTCTCCTCCTCTGCTCCGCACCGCAGACAGCTTTTCCTTGCAACTGCAGCAAAGGTCCTTCTTCAGGAAGCAAAAAGCAGGAGCTTCTGTTTTAAATCCAAGAGATACGGGCAGGCCAGTGTCCTTTCCGTGATACCGGCAGGCAGAAATAGGTAGCAGCCACCAGATACTGCAATCCACAGCCCCTGCTCTCAGTAAAACAATAGCAGAGCTTATGCATACACTGGATGACGTCAGGACACTGCAAAGACTGACGGCTGCTAACCCAGAGGCTCAGAGGGGGCTTGAACGGAGCAGAGCAATTCAAATGGGAAATCCTTTGTCACAAAAAGCAGAGGACAAAGAACCAGACCTATATTTCCCTCTGTGATGATAAAGCCCCAACCTAGGGCTGTAACGCTAGCAGGAAAATATCTGCCTTGGATTCACACTCCTTTTCCCAGTTGCACGAGATGTAAAGTGTTTCTGTGCAAACAGAATACATTTTGGGGCCAAACGTCCTACAAACACTTATGGCGTTTTCAATAAAGAATAACCATGAATTTCTATTACTAACGCTCTTTGTTATTTTCCCTTCAAAGAAAAATTAAAATCCTGGGCCAATCTACACTTCAGACTTAATTTTCACATCCAAGTGCTAGCCAACTTCAATCTATTGTCAGAATACACTGCAGCAATGCAATGCTCTAACCATAATGAATAAGTCACACATCTAAATAAAAAAGAAAAACCCAAACCACACCAATTTCAGTGATAAAAAGGCATCCTACCAACCAAATAAATATTTTCCTTATTTCTTCTTTATTCTTCTAAGCCATCTAGATCTAGTGTTTCTTAGCCTCTGCGAGTGCATTTTTCAGCACATTGAGGTTATTTTTTTCTGATGCTCAGTAATTTAAAATTTTCAAATATAGAAACAAAGCCCTAAGCTGGCTCCTTATCTTCCTCCCGCAGACAAAAGAATTTGCCAGTCTTGTGCTGTTGAGAGCAGCCAAGCAGTAAGCTGATGGTTGGAAGCTACCAGACACTGGGGGCCATCCATAGGATGTATGTATGTCTGTAGGGGGGAAACCCAATAATATTTTTGCTAAGTCTCACTGAACAAGTACATGCAGTCCCCAGGATGGCAAGGACTGCAAAGCACTGCTGATGAGTGAGGAGAACAAAGACAGATACAAGTCCATTAAGTGAAGCGCTTAAGGAAACACACACACATACACACACCCCATTTCTGCACTTTGATGAGTTAACCATTCCCAAATGCTCCTGTGCTAAGGGTGTTTGTGCTGTTTGCCGAACACACAATGCCACCATGAGCCACAGGCTGGAAAATGAGTTACCCTGAAGGCTGGCAGGCCCTGCCACCCAAGGATCTCAACGTGCTTAAATCATTAGGGAACCGAGCCGGTGTTGGCTGGGGCCAGCACTTGCCCTACGAGGAGACTGGAAAGCAACGTATGGGCCAGAGCCACACCAGTCCCTCTGCTCCTGGGGATGAGGAACACAGTCCCTAGCTCATACAACGTGCGGGCCCACAAACATCCATACGGCCCCTCAAAGGTGCTGCGCGGAAGGAGAGAGATCAAGAGGCTGTACAGAGCCTGACCTCCTTGTCCTTACCCTCCTCGTGGGTGGCACCCGCAAGGCACACAGAGCTCCTCTCCCGGTTACCTCTCTTGGTGCAAAACACTCTTCAACTGTTTCCCTGCTTTCCACCCCACACATTGCATGGTCTCTGTGCTTTGCACACACCACGAGAATACTTAGGCCCACCAGGCTTTTGGGAGCGTTTACCTGCATTTCACCTCTGGAACAAAGCCATGGAAGAGGCCGTACCCTCGGGTGAGACGTCTCACAACACGCTCCCCAGCAGGCAACTCTTGTTGTCTCCACTGGCAGACAGCGCACTGGCGCGCAGTGACTCCAATCAACCCTTAGGCCGTGACTAACCAGATGTCCTCTGAGCTTAAGCACCTGAATTAAGGGCCTGGTTGTTCAATCATCATGAATATCTGCAGCACCAATATCATCATCAATATCTGAGCAACGGATGCTCAGCGCCAGGAAGACACATCCGCATTGTTTTTGATCACAGTGCTCTAATGACAGTGCCACAGATCGTCTGACAAGGACCATAGTTTTGCTGTTCCCAGAACTGAACCAGTTACTTTGACTATTTGAGGCTGGTCACACCTCCTTTAGTCAAAACAGCTTGACAAGAAGTTGTAGTGTGCGGAGCAAAGCAAGTGTTCTGGCTTGGCTTTCCAGCAACCAAGGCAAGTTCACAAAAGAAACAAGTCTGTTATGTACCGGTAAGTCTCTCAGCATCTTCACACACAAATCTCTGGAACACAAACCCAAGCGCACATGCAATGGCTGAAGAATAAGTTTAGCTCTGATGAGCAGATCTGAATTTCCCACAGCACTGTTTCCAAGGAAGATGCAAAACCTCAGGGCTTTCCAATGACATCCTTGAAGGTGTCACGGAGCCCAGGCGCTCCGCCAAGTTCTCATTACAGTGACGCACGTAGGCAGTCCAGAAGCCTAAACAACCCATGCGGTATCTGTGGAAGGATTTCGTAATAATCTATTTCATTAGTGTTAGGCTTGCCAGGTCAGCGCTTTCGCCTTGTGTGGAAGGTGACTCCTGACAGGCCACTGAAAGACTTTCCCTGAAATTCTTTCAAGTCTACTTAAAACACTTCATAAAATGACTTAAAGTGTTAAAATCTGTTTCTGATCTGCTGCTTTTCTAAGACCATAACCTTTTCGTTTGCTAACTGGCTAGCAGACTTAGAAATTTCTGTTCCCTCCCCTGAGTTCTGCTGTTGGTTTATTCTGCAAGAAAGGTCAACAAATTTAATCTCTTCCTATGAGAAAGTTTCACTCTCTTACACAGCAGTGAAACTAATGTAAATTACTGTACAGAGAATGCAAAAATGAAATCTCCTGCAAGTGCTGGCATTGCTGTGATTCGCTTACAATGTGCACAAGACATTGTTCAAGTGTTTTAGATTAATTTACAATGTAACTTCCATACACTTCTCCAGAAGCTAGCATGAAATATTTAAAGCAGCAAATACATATGCTATTCAAAGCTCTCTCCTATATGGTCACATTTTCCAGAGAAAGGGATGTGCTCTTGGAACAGATAGTTTTTATTCCTTAGTTTATCACTGCAGAAAAATAATGTATATATTTTACTTTGTTTTGTAAGGAAATGTGTGTCTAAACCCTGAAGCACAGTTTGCGTTTTAATAAAGAAGCTGGATAACAAAATGTTAAATTTTTATACAGATGTACATTTCTGCTTTAGAGTAATTTCTCTCAAGGAAACCAGTGCAAGCAGGAAATCTGAGCTACCAACAAAGGCAGGTTTGTACATGTGCCTTATGCTGATCCACTAAACCAGAAATCTTTACTCTCTCTTGCCACTAGAGAAACATTTCATTTTGAGCTTAACCTCCTTTTCCACAGGAGAAACCCTGTTCCACAGGGAACGGGGAACGAATCCATCCCACCTGTGAGGTTCTCCTGCCCTACTGCCCTAAGCAGCTCACCACAACAAGGGAGGTCTCACCTGTCTCCCCCTGGGGCAATGGAAAGGGTCCCACACCTTCAAGTCTCTAGACAGCAAGTAAAGGATAACCTCAATCCTCCTCAAAGATAGGTAAGAATTTTTATTACATCAGTTAAACTTTACCTTCCAAGTCCCTTTTGATATGATCTAAGAACTTAGAAATAAATGGAGCAACCAAATCAGCACTATGGTTAAATTAAGTATTTAAATAAGCTGCTATTTAAATGCCTTTTTAAAATAATAAAATATTAGAAGGAAAAAAGTGTGTATTTTCTACATGGAGGGAAATACCGGGAGGGTTTGTATGCTAATATCAGGGTAATTTCAAAGGATCTATGCCACAGGACTGCACATAAGGTGCACACAAAAGCCTCAAATGTCAGTGTGAACAGAGGTGGATAACAAATTAAAAAACAGATTATAAACAAATTGTCATCATTTTTTATGCAGCTCTGACGGACCACAAATTAGGATTAAGGCCGAGTCAAAATAAACCGCATGCAGACCGGCATCAGAGGGAACATGTGTGACCCAGAAAAAACACAAATATCCAAATTATATGCATAAAAAATAAGTTGGGCAGACTTAGAAGAGTAGTCCACGTTGCCGACATCGCATTACAATCTGCATTAATACTCTTTGATCTAATGCCAAAACTTCATGATTAGGAGATCAAATTTAAATTACTTCCCTGAGTAAACACAGTAAGAACATTAAATCTGACATCATAAATAGCAATGATTTCATCGTACATATGGGAAAAATCAAGAAGGACTTCTAAGTCTACGAGGGAATACCCACGAAATAAGGTAAGAAGGTGTCCAAAGAATTCAGCTGTTCATGTGAACGTGCTCTGTCTGGCCCTGCTTAGCAGCTCTGGAACCTGCCAGCCATTTCAACCCAACCTAGCCAAGGGACAGGAGAAACAAAATTATCCCCCATGCCATGTGAGAGCTAGGAATCAGATAGGGAACAGATAACTTGGGAAGGTCCCTGCGGGACGACTGAGTGAGTTGTTGAGCTGACCCCCTAGCAGACATAAAAGAATCCATAACATAACCAACCTAAACTGAGGAAAAAACTTAAAATGAGACTTTTTTTGTTTGTTTTCCTAGGTGGACTCTCCCGTGCATAACAGTGGATGCGCTGACATTGCAGCCATATATATAA
This sequence comes from Falco punctatus, assembly GCF_963210335.1. Classification (NCBI taxonomy): domain Eukaryota; kingdom Metazoa; phylum Chordata; class Aves; order Falconiformes; family Falconidae; genus Falco; species Falco punctatus. The sequence continues at coordinate 80,204,811 of NC_137585.1, read as the reverse complement.
CACAATTGCGCAGTCAGTGGGGAAACCAAGTCCACTGGAAACTGTTTCACTAGTTCCACCGGAAAAAACTGTGGTCATTTAAGGATCACTGTTTTCCCAAGATGCAGCATTTTGGTGGTCAAGATGCAGCATTTTGGTGGAGTCCCAGCACTTTCTTCCAGGATTCCATGCAATGCTAGTCCTGCAGACTGGAGATATAAAATTCCTCCCTTAGAATAAAAAAAGATTAACCACAAAAATTAGTAAATGGCTGGATAACTTGATTATCATAGCTTTTCTTGAGAAAAAAGGCCTTCTAAGAGTCAATAAAACGATCCAAGCAAGAGACCCTCCTGAACCTGCAGCATGATCAGTGTTAGGCTGCTGCAAGCACAGACATCCATCAATGAGGCTCAGAGTGCAGGTTCTAGGCAGCAAGCCTGGACACAGCAGTTTCATTTGCTGAATACTCAACAGCAGAAAAGTGAAATTCCTCCTGGAAATGCAAGGCTCTGCTCTCGAGATCAAATAAAACAGACGTGTGGATAAGGGCCAGCCTGAGGAACAAACGCACGGTGCAGAGGAAACACCCCACCAAAGCACTTCAGCTCTGGGAGCTTTTAGGAGAAGTAGGCTCTTAAACTTGACAGACACCTTGGAAATGCTCTCCTAAACGAAGTACTAGAGAAAACGTTTGACATTTAGTCATGATAACAGAAGGCTTACCTATACAGTTAGAGGAAAATAAGGTTGGAAAGGGTGATGGCATTTGCCTTTCTCATGGCAGAGTCAACAGCACCAACATCCTTTCCACCAGGCATCAGTCACAAAGGAACACTGCAGAGACTCCCAAGTCCAACTCCATGTGGGCTCCCATCTTAGGATGTACAGCAGACCTTTACTAGGAGCTCACGGCACTTACCAGTTTACAGTGTTCCTCTCACAGCAAGCCACCACGTTGCCAGAACACAAAGGAGCCTCAGTAACTATGGCTGATGCCTTCTACCTGGTGATGGTCAACGTATGAACACCATGGTAGAACCATGACGCCAGATGGGCATGATGAGCGGTATCGGCAACTTAGTGGCAATTAAATGATCAGACATTAACACTATTCAAGTTTCTCAGAAATTTTACACTGGATGTGAGCCTCCTGCTGAGCAGACCACACTGCCTAGGACCAGGCTGGTGGCATCCCCCTTCCTGGCCCCTCCCCTGGAGGGGTGGGTGGTGGTCCCTGCAGAGCTGCTGTATTCCAGCAGCACGAGGACAGGATGGAGACATGGAGGTTGCGGCTCCTTATCTCCACAACGCTCATCCCAGGAAAAGGTCCTGGTCAGCATGATTAGAGAGGACTGATTTTCCGAATAGTTTTGTTGTCAGTTCAGCAGTTGCTAACTCCAGCAGTGCCTGTTTCTCTCTGCTGACTACACAGAGAGTATACACAGAGCCAGGCTTGAGCAGCTCAGATGCAGATTCTACATGTGCATAAATGTGCCTTCTGTGTGGCTGGGAGTTTTAGGGGAAGCATAGGAAAAAGGGAAGGTTATTCTGAAGACAGAGGCCCCATAATTCAAGGAAGGAGAAGTAGATCCCTACACTCCAAACCCACCTTGAACTGTGACCTTTGCTATGGGTTCCCCTGAACAGGTCCCAGACTTCATCATCATCGAGTCACCCAAAAAGCAGGTTTCTGCTGAGAGAGACATCATTTTGATCCCTGCAGCTGCATAAATCTCCATAATGCCACCGATGTCTTGGTACTTGGAAGCACTGTGACACTCCTCTGCCTTCAGTGTCATTAAAGATTCGGGCTTGTGTCCAGCACTAGGCAGCCCACAAAAGTTTATCGACTTCCATCAGCCCAGGCAGGAAGATCATGCTGATATCATATTTGCAGATATGCAAAGTGGATAAAATCATGAGGCACCAGTTCACTAAAGAGCAGGTCTTCCCTACCGTCAGAGACATTCCTCCTCCTGACAAATTTAAGCATGCAGATGCATTCCTTTCTTCAAGTCGAAGGGTTTGTGGCCCTCCTGACATAGCTGATTTGTTTACTTAACACCACCTGATCAGTTGTCAAACCAGACTGAAGAGCTTCATCTTGTAGTAGAAGAGCACGTGCATTTGGTCCTGCTCTGCCTGCAGGGTAGGCAGATCACCTCTGAGCTTCCCTCACTGATGCTTCATGAAACTTCAGATGGCTGCAGGCTCTGCTCAGCGCTACTTGTTGTCAGTGTTATTTATCCACTTTAGCCTCCGGCCCTGTTTACACTACAGGCAAGTAGTGTTTGACACCACTTATCCTTCGTGGAAGACGGTTTGGTGGTTGGCCAAAACACAATCTCAAGCACAAGAGAGCACAAGAGAGTGACTCACGTCCTGCATCCGCTTGATTAAGGCTGGCTCCACACCACCACTGCCCTGCTGCAGGAACCCGAGGGCAGAGGCTCGTGGGTCCCTTAAACTTCTGTCAAACAGCCTGAGAAATACATTTTGTGCAAATAGTTTTATCATGTCAAATGAAAATTCTCAAAAAAATGTATTCTGAAAAAAATGACAGACTATTGTGTCTTTCCTCAGCTCACACCAAACACCACTGGAAACAGTGCACTGGACGAACGTGGTCCAGTATGGCACCTCCCCTGATCTTGACCCTTGCACCTCTTTATACACTGGTTAAAAACAGACCGCCAGGCTTCATTACTTTCCCTGTAGCTAATTGTGTGTTTGATTGAAATTGGTACAACACGCTACAGGTAGGGAAAAGCAAAGGGTTAAGGACTTTAATAAGAAAAGGGTATGTGATATCAAGTGTCCAACTATGAACATACAGTCTCCCCTGGCATGCAGTGTCAGGACCCAGGGAAAAGACCCCAGTGGAAAGTCCCATTATGTCTTAACCATGGGCTCAACATGTCCCTTATGCCAACTATTTTTCTCATGCCTGTGCAGAGAGAGTTAAGACTCTTCTGGAACACCGCTTTCATTGTATGCAATAATTGCTTCTTACCAGAGCAATTATTTTCACAGAATATATTCTATGAAAAAAATAGTTCACTCAGTTCAACTTCAGCCCTCCATTACAATGCAAATGAAAGCAGCACACATGTGAATATGTATTTCATCAGCAATCTAACCCTTCACCGACTTTGCATTGTTATTTACTAGCTTGAATTAACATCAATTTAAATGCAGCTAGTTAGATACCAGTCGCTTAAAGGAATGCCAATAACTCCTCTTTTGCTCTGAAACAACATGGAAGATTTCAAAAACCCACTTGTCGAAATGTGCCCTACCTGTCCTTTGACAAGGGCCTGCCCTGGCGCAGGCAGCGGACAGACAAATGCAGCACGCTCACTGTGGAAGCCAAAAGGGAACTGGAATGTTTTACTTGCAATAGCCACAGTCGTAGTTCAGCTCTGCTGCAAGGTGCAGTAGATTTACATGCATTAAGCTACAGAGCCAGGAGATGTCTCCAGGGCAGGAGCTTTCTGGAGGGGTAATTTCCTGGTTAGCAAGCTGCAGTTAAAGCATTTATTTTTCTTTAAAATTGGTCTTTTTCATTTTTCTTGGTTTCTGTTGTTATTAGTATTGCCCATTTAAAACAGTGTGCTTCACTAGTTTATAACAGACAATGACTATGTCACCAGCAGTAAACATGAAACAAAACCAAATGAAATAAAAACCTACAGGACCAGGTGATGGACTATGTGGAGAGCCCCCTTGCAAAAAGTCATGGTGAAGTGATAAAACACCCTCTGCGGATGGTTCAAACAGAGCAAGACAGTCATGTCCGAAGGTCTTTACTCAAGCCAAAATCCAAGTTAGATGACAAGGGTATAATAGCAAGGTGGCTACTTGTTCCACCTACCCAGCCACAGCCAAGCTCAGGTCCCAGCCCTCCTCTTCCCAGACCTGCCCCGCGCTTCCTAACCCAGAGCTCTTGCTGCACCAGGGTTCATCCCTCCCCTTGGGGAGCACTGAGCCCTTCCCAATGCACAGCCAAGTCCCTCCTCTTCTCAAGCCCATAGGAGAACCTTCGTCTTCCCTCTCTTCTGCCTTGCTCCATATCTTCTGCTTTAAGCCTCCCCTAATGACCGCACAGAAGCACAGGTTACAAGGGAGCCCACGACCGCTGCTCAGGCAGGGCCAGCTGCAGCAGCTGGCTCATGGTTGCAACCACCTGGGTTTTGACTGTCTCCAAGGATGGAGACTCCACAAACTCTTTGGGCAACCTGCTCCGGTGTCTGACCACCCTCAGAGTCAAGAGGTGTTTTCTCATGTTTGGACAAAATTTCCTGTGTTTCAGCACGCGCCTGTTGCCTCTTGTCCTGCCTACTGGGCTCCACCAGGGACCCAACGTGTGTACCCGGTCCAGCTGCAAGGCTGCAGCCCCTCTGGCCCAGACAGCACCGTTCCTCACAATCTCCTGATCAAAATACCCTTCCATCTCAGCCAGAGAGAGGCACCTTGGATGGAAAAAAAGAGACAATAATGTGCACGATTTATTTAAATCACAGCACTTAAAGCAGATGTCCATCTAACTTGATTCTTTTTGTCTTCCTTTTCCTAAGATCAGAATATCAAGGGGTTTTGCACCTGACTTCAAAATAACTTCAAACTGAAACTCAGCCTTAACAGCTGAATATTTTTCAGGCTTCTGTAATCTGTCCAAGAGTATTCATGCAAGAAAAGTATTCTGTCCATCACTGCATTTAAAGTTAAAAGACATGTAATAAAGTCAGCAGGTTTTAAGGAGCAGGAAGCCTGGATCCGAGAGCTCAACACTGTGCCTTCTCCTAATGCAGAGCTACTGAAGCATAAACATCGATCTCTGTGAGGAACATTTTACAGTGAAAACTTTTGACAAAGAATCCACAGCTTCTGCCAAATTAAGATCCCAATAATGCTAATGATTAGCCTGAGTTAGGTTTTAGACTGTATAATAAATAGATTTTAATACATTAATAAATACTAGTGGTAAGCCACAGGAAGTGTGTCTTTGCTTTCCCCCTTTTAGCATCTTTTAAAAAATTAGAAATTGCAATACTAACAGGACTCGTTTGCAGACCTAACAGTACAGAAGTAACTTTCACTGCAGTCTAACGAAAAAACACAAACATGCTTTGATGACACAACAAAACATTTTGATGTCATCAAGCCCAATGGAACAGATTGTGTCAGGCAGTTCTGAAGCTTCTGCAGATAAAGGAAGATCATTAGAACCTTTGATTTCCCAAATCAAGGACTTTTCCATAATATACTTTGGGGTACTGCACAGTAAATGGGTAGATAGCAGTTCAGAAATAAGTAACAGTTTATATTTCTTTAAAAGTTACATTACTTTTTATTGTTTCTTGAAAATAATCAGACAACCAAATTACTTATTTCCCTTTGCTGTGAAACAATGGAAAGAGCCTTTCTGAATTTCCTTGCTTTGAGGCATCACTAACGTCAGAGAAAAATAGGATCTTCTTAACCAAGTCTTTGGTATTTTCTTCCAATTGACAGATGAATTACTATACTGTTGGCAACAAACAAAACTTTTCATCCTTTTAAGAAGAATCATTTTAGCTCAGGGTGAATACTGAAAACTCAGTTGTTTAATTTCCTTTCACAATCACATAAAACCATACTTCTGGCAATACTGTGGCATAATTTCTTCTCTTCTGCAGCAGCCAGCTATGGATTTCCGTATTTCTCAGCACCAAAAGTTCACAAAACCATGCCTTTAGAGGCTCTGCTAGAGCTGTTTTATTGCATGCAGTTGTGCCCCGGCACTGCTACCCTGCTTCCAGCAGCCATGTGCTCGCTGAGCCTGCGTGAGCCGGTGCTCCTTACACCCACCTTTTTGTGCTCACTCTCCTGAGCGGCATGTGGGGAACCAGGTCTGGGAACGGACCTGGCTGAGCAGAATGTGGGGAAGAGCACACGGTGAGACCTGCTGCCCACCCGTGGAAAGCTGCTCAGCAGAGCACAGCCACCACTGACTCACGGCCGCCTCTGCCATCTTTGCTGACCTGTGGCATCAGAGCGTTCCCATTGCCTGGGATGCTATTCCTGCAGTAAGTGTTGTCATGATCAAGTTCATTAAAAATACAGCCTTTGGTCACCTTTGTACCTCTACATACCAGACCAGCAGATCTAACATACTGCTCCCCAAACAGGCAGAACTCAGCCTTTGGATAATATAGCCTTTAGATACCAACAGACTGTGTGTATAAGCTATTCTTTTAAGAAGAGTACAGGTCTTACAGGAGATATAATAACATCCTTTTTCATTTCAGTGCTGGTTGAAGTCATTTCTGAATAAAGTTTGAAAAGAAACATAAGGTTCTCTAGATTTAAAGGTGCTGCCTAAACGGGAACGGAGTACTGCATCTCAAATGACAAGAGCTGGTCTAAAGGCACAAGGTAGTTCAGGGAAATGAAGCACATTCCCACGAAGGTGGATCCAGTGCAGTCTCTGAATTCCTGCTGCAGAGCGAGAGCTCACCAGGCATCTATCACTCACTCTAACTGTTCTGCCCTTCCAATTATTTATTTATTTATTTATTTAATTAATGCATAGAGTTCGCTGTCTTCAAGCCGTCAGCAGGACCTTAGGAGGGCTTTTGCCCTTTCAGAGTCTCAGCTAATTCCTCCTACTCTGAAAGAGAAACCATTTCTCTTTCCACTTTCACCCCACAGCTCTCAAGACCTCTTCCTACAGCCTGCACAACTGATGGGAAAATGTTGACTGCAGAATGCAGTGAGCCTCCTAGTGCCTCCCCTACCTCTAGACCCCCAGCCTGGGTAACAGCTTCCCAACAGCTCCAGTACAGTTTCTATTTAAAAGCTTCAGACCCTGCCAGAAGGAGCTGGGTTGTCAAATTTCAAGTCTGTGCTCTCTACAAAGTACTAACATGTGCTTCTGCAGTAATAAGTATTAGCTCTCCCATGTGGTACGCACTTGCCCTTTACACAGACATGATCGAAGCCTCATAGAAGTCTTCCTCCTTGTGCTCCCATTCCTCCCTCATTTTTAGTTCAGACACAACCACCTTCTGACTGAGACAAGGAACTAGTGACCACTCGAGGAATGGGGGACAAGCACCCACCCTGCCAGGGTCCAGAGATTCCTCACCAACCACCATCACTCACTCTGCCCCCCAAAAAAACTGCTCACATCATGAGCCTCCTTGCACGCCTCAGAGCCCACCTCCACTGCCTTGCAATGGACTTGGCTATCCCAGTTTTTCCATATCCCTGATTTTGCTTTGACAGGGAGCTAAAAAGCCTGCCTGCAAGTTGTTCTTACCGAAACTCACCTTCACAGGACTCAACAGACAGCAAAAGCCTTGTCTCAGAAATAACAGGCTAATGAAACCACTATGCAAGAGACTAACTAGTGTCATCACAGCAGTGCAACACAGAGCCCTTTCCAGAAAATAGTGAAGACCCCAAGCTAAATGTTGCTGGATTGCTGCGTGGCAGCAATCCACATATCAGACTGGCATCAGTTTCCAGGTCAGCCAAGGCTTTCACTGCTACAGGAATTCAAAATGTTTGTAAGACTACAATGCAGAGCTGCACTTCAAGGACCAGGCTCTGCTGAAAAGCCAGAGACCTGGCAATCAAAACACACTGTAGAGGAAAGACAGACAGTCAGGACAGACAGGTGTGAGCAACAGGAGAAGAATGGCAGAGGACGGGAGAAGGCTAACAGAGCAATATGGCAGGGAGCATCATCTGCCCTCTCTGTGCGGTCACAGCTGCCTGAGCCACATCCTGTGACTGGAGGGAGCATCAACAACAACCTCCTCCGAACCAGCACGGCCGTCAGAGGAATTTTCCCACAGTAAGGATCACATTCACCACTCCGTGCCAGGAACAATATTGCATTGTAACATCCCCAGGATTCCAGCAGATGGAAGAAAAAACATCCAACCTCAGCCATCAGCAAACTCTGAGCATCAGCTGACGTGATGAGAAGCAACGCTCTATTAGCTGCACTACAGCATGGCAGACTTTATACAAGTTGACCACATGGCCAGCACAGCGGCATGAACTCAAGTGAAGAATGGAGAACAGATCTTAATAAACTTTAAAAGGCTAATGATTAAGCAAACTGGCTTGACCTTAGCTGTAAACTCAAGGGAAAGCTGAAAAAGGACAGAACCCCCCAAGCATTAGACAAAAACAAGTGTCTGAACCTCATGGATTTACATGACCAAAAGGAAAAAAAAAAGAAAAAGGAAGGAAAAAAAGAAACAGAACCACTGAAGAAGATTTTGAAGCACTTTATTCACCTGTACAATCTCACAGATCTGTCAGTGGGAAGGGAACATGGTGATGGCCATGCAGACAACACTGCAAGCTTCACTGTTTAAAAATCCCACCACAGTATTTCCATATGTTTTTTCAGGGTTCCTTTTTTAAGCTTCCTTAATATGTGGCAAAGTTTATGTCCTCTTAAGACTCAGACCTTTTTTCTTATTTGTAATGGTCACTGTTACTCTTCTTCCTACACATTTTTCAAGTAATCTTTCTCAGCATTTGTATGAGAACAGGATTTCACAGCCACTCTGTTTTTCTTCCAGTCTGGGACTGCCCTATGTTTTCTCACAATCCTTACAGCAGGAAAGCCATAGCCTGCACAGACAGGAAAGCATAAATTATGCTATGACAGGTTTATAAGACTAATTCTAATAAATATCTCTCGGTAGCCTCCTATTCACTGTCTCCCTAGAAGAACAAGGAGGGGGTTTTCTGCTGGCAGCCTTTTCAGCTGTATCAACGTGTTTCATCTAAGCACATGAATTTCAACGACACTTTTTCAAGGAAGCCCTGACAGGCTTGCAAGCCAGGAGGAACAAGGAGACCCCCTCAGAGCTCCTTGGTCAGAGCACTGGCCTGGGGTAAGGCAGACCAGAGACTTGACCCTATTTGATGACTAGATGCCTTCAATCTGCTTTTTTTTACCTTGGATCACTGCGAGTGAGGTTTCCATCAAAGCTTTTTCCTCGACAAGCCCCTGCGCTGGCCAGTTCAGCTGACTCGGTGCCCAGCAAGGCAGGGGTGTGAAGCGGGGCGCCTGTCCCCCAGGATGCAGCCACCAGCACCCGCAGCCCAGCCCAGCATGACTGACTTCCTAAAGGTGCCTCACGTGTTCTTGCATCATCTCACAGTGTTTTGCTCAGGTGTGCAGAAAGTCTAAAACGCTACTCAAAGCTCATTTCATTTCGGTAGGAACTTTACACACATCCTATCTGCTGCCACTGGATTTCTGTTGGGAACCCCCCACAAACACAACATATTGCAGACAGAAAGAAATAACAGCCCTGCCAGGAACAATGTCCAATGCTATCAAAATCAGCTATACCATGTGCTCTTCATGTGGTAGATGTCTTTTTTCTCTCAGCCATCCTTTCATGATTGTTTATTGTACTGTTCTTATTGTTTCAAAAAACATTTCATGCCTTACCTACATGTATTTATTTAAATATTGGTTCAGCTGTGTCATTGAAACTCTTAGAAACACAAGTGCCGCTTTCAAAAGTTAATTAGGAACTTCTTTATTCAAGTACCATTGGCTTTCCTAGAAAGTCATGTCACTTGAAAACAGGATTTAGATGCAGGATGATGCGCAAGGAAATTCAGAAAAAACTACATTTAGAGCCATTAACCAGTCCAGTAGCTCACCTGTACCACTGACCCATACCCGTATCATTTGTTACCAAAATCCCTTATCACTGATATTCAAGTGAATGCTGCAGAGGCCAGAGAGGTCTGTGCGTTCATGCCCACTGAAATCATACAAACTATGAAGGTCTAGGATTAAAACCAGAGGCTGAAGGATGACGTCCAAAAGCTGGAAGCATTTAGTACTAAAGCACCTTTTGCAACACTCGCAGAAGAGTTTCTTCATATATTAGACTTGACACAGAACATACCAGATTATGGCATTCTACTCATAGACTAACTCCATTCTCTGTATCATGACCTCAGTACACAAAATAACCAAGTCTCAAAATAGCAACATGAAAAATAAAAATTAAAAGTAGAATGAATTTGGTGACAGAGTTCTTGCCACCTTTATCTATGAACTCTCCTTTTCCAATTATACAGAGAGAGTTGCACCACTTTCAGAAATATTGCGAGAGTCTTTTAAGTTTTTCCCTTATGCAAGACGTGCAGCTGGACTCCTTTGGCTTTCCATTAAATGCCTTTTACCAGCCCCTCTGCACTTTCCCTTTTCAGCCCACACAGAGTATCTGACCACACCCCCCACTTTCTGTTGTGAAACTGGAACATGCCCGACATTTTTTCCTTGGTGGACAATTTATTTTTAAATCCATGGCTAAGAATGCAGCATAATATATTTTAAAACAAATGCTCTTAGTCAACATTTCCATAATATTTCAACCCTTGCACAGGAAATATGATTCAGAACAGCAACAGTATAAAAAACAACAGTTTTCTATTAGCAAGTGTCCACAGCTCTTCATTTCAAATCTCAGCAATAATAAAAAACTGCAGTAATAAAAACTTGGATGAAGACTGACTCTTTGCAATAACACGAATAAACAAGTGGAGATCTGTCTGAAAGGACGCTGTATTTCAGTGGCACATTGTTCGGTCAGCTGTTGAAACGAATGCTTCAATTCTGCTGTCCATGTTAGGAGCATGACAGACCTAGGTATTCAAATAAGTAAAGTTAAATAATTAATAGGAGATAATATAGTTCTAAAACTAGATTGCCTTTCACAAACAAATTCTCACTGATTCCCACTGGTCCATTCTCTTAAGGAAGGTCTTCTATCCCAGATGAGGAGGCAGAAGGTCTCCTTTACCATAATTCCCTGTTACTTCTTAAGAGCACAAAACACAGGCACAGAAAGTGAGGTTAAATGCCTGGTACTTCTAAAAAACTAGCTAATTCCTCCTCTTTTTCTCTATAGCACTTATAAATAAAGTCAAGTGTGTTTTGTGTCAGTGATGCAGAAGGGTAGACGTCAGGTCTGAAGTCTCAGGTTCAAAATTTAAGGTTTTTTAAATTACACTTTTATAAATGCCAAGGCCATGGAGGTACCCCACAAGTCTGGGCAGGCAATTTTGGTCACAATCAGGAATTACTCCTTGCTTCCCTACTTACTCCATTACACTTTGGTGCAAAAGTGCTCCTGCCATATAATGTATAAGCAGATGAATCTCTCCACTGTACTTAGGGATCTTGTAGGTATTAAGATATTGTATCAACTAAACGTATCTTACTGTGTGCATCTAGGGGGGAAATAGGAAGTACTACTGCAAGTAAATTCCCATTAAACTGCTACATTTCTTCTTTCCTTTAGTTGAATTACTACTTTGGCTTTGCCCACTGTCATGATTTTTTGTTTTTAAGTTCTTTCTACTAAACCAAGTAGGAACAGGCTGTATGTGAAATAACAAAAGTTATGCTGCTATTTTTCTTATGAAATTATTCAAAAATACACACAACTTAGGTTCAAACCACAAATTCATGACCAAACATGGAAATACACTTTTATTCATGTTCCCATGAACTTTTACCTATAGAAGCCAGTGAGAAATCAGCCATTGATACCACTGTGAGCGGGTCAGATCATTCAGAAAAAAATGTAACAGGATAATGTCACCCTGGAATTAAATAAGTTCTGTAAAAAAACCACAAGTGGTAATCAAAACGTACAATGGTCTGATCTATATTAAGCATTTTCTCTCAACTCCATCAAAAGGTTAAAGACAGTTATAAATACACTGTCTTCTAGAACTGGCTTAACAGAGGCAACACGGGCAGAATCATGGACCGTGTCTGATGTTTAAAAGCTGTAACATTTGCTGCCCCACTGACACCATGGTTTGCCCAGTGGAAAGAACAGGATTTCTCTTAGAGAATACACTGCACGTGGTAATTTGCAGAAAACAGTATCCGTGTCTCTGTCTAGAATTTACGCATCCACAGATCACACCCTGTTTGAGTACCTGCTGTACTCTGAGGAGAAGAGGACATTCATCTTCAAGGCCATGGAGCTTCCAAAAATACCTGCCTTCCATGGCAGTACTAACAGGACATTAAATAAGAAAAGCAATTGCACCTCCATAGTTAATTTTGCAATTATATTCCCTCAGAAAACATACTGTCATCACTAATGTACAGGCTCTCACCTCATATTCCTGGCAGAATCCAGTAGTCTCAGACTCAGGGCTCAAGACAGAACCTCCCGGAGCCCCTGGGTTTTTAAGGCAGATGTCTCCCAGAGCAGGGGTATGGACATGCCACTGCCCTACTCATACCTACATGGGACAATCTATCCAAAGAAAGTGACTAAATGAAACAAGGTTTCTAGTCACAAATGTCTTACCTTGAAAAATGACATAAATTAAACACACCCTACCGGCTGGACCTTATCGCATCCTAAAGCCCAGGGTTTACCCAAAACCCCAAAACCCAACAGCCCTTTTTGCCTCTTCTGATTTTTGTCCATTAGGATAAAAGAACTCTGTTCCCATAGGACCTCCGTTTCTCAAAGGCATTTCTCTTGCTGTCCATGCAGTTCACAAAGTAGGAATCCATCTCAGCTCAGGAGTGTGGTTGATTTCTGCCAAATTGCACTGGGAGACTTTCTAAAGTCAGGGGCCTTGCTGGCAGAAAGCAACTGCTGCATTTGTATGGAAAAGCTGTTGAGTTGAACTGTAACCTGCTGTGCCAGAAAATGTCCTCTGGCCCCAACTGTCCATGAAGCATCACATCTGGGCTGAGACAGCAATGTTGTGAACCAGAACACAAGTTAACACCTTGGTTTAACTAATGGCTTTCATACACCAGAACAGAATTCATAACTTTATATGGGGATATTTCACACATGGTTATAAATAGGCCTAAAATCTCCTGAGCTGCTCACTTACTTTAAGGAAAAAAGTAACAATGATTCCTTAAGTTTCTGTTTCTGGTTAACGCTGAAGATGAGAAACTGTTAAAAAACCAACAGCAGAAAGAAGACAAACATCTGGTAAAAACCTGTTGAACTAAAATAGAGTCCTACATACTGATCTGAGATAAAGAAGCAGAACCTACTGTTTGGAAATCTCTTCCAAGATTAGGGACTCTTCCAAGTCCACCAAACTAGCAGTGAGTGCATAAAAGGTGTATGCATAAATCCTGGCTTTAGAGAAAATCAGTAATGGAAAAATTCATTATATGTCTATGTCATACAAATTAAGCAGTCAAAACCACAACACACAGTCACGATCTTGTTATGGGTGAAACATTCCTGTGTATGACTTTACAATGTCAAACTTTTAACATCCACAATTATCTATAATTTCCTGACACTGTAAAACACTTTGGCACCTTGTTGTAAAAATTTTCCAGAGACCAATTTCAGGATCATAGAACCACAGAATGGTTTGGGTTGGAAGGGACCTTTAAAGACCATCTAGTCCAACCCCTCTGCCATGGCCCGAGACATCTTCCACTAGATCAGGTTGCTCAAAGCCCCATACAGCCTGGCCTTGAACACTTCCAGGGATGGGGCATCCCCAACTTCTCAGGCAACCTGTTCCAGAATCTCACAACCCTCATTGCAAAAAATGTCTTCCTTATGTCCAATCTTAACCTACCCTCTTTCAATTTCAAACCATGATCCCTTGTCCTGTCACTACAGGCCTTGGTAAAAAGTCTGTCCTCTTCCTTCTTAGAAGCCCTCTTTTTATATTGGAAGGCTGCAATAAGGTCTCCCTGAAGCCTTCTCTTCTCCACACTGAACAACCCCAACGCTCTCAGTCTTTCTTCACAGCAGAGGTGTTCTGGCCCCAGGATGACGTATCAGAAGTGACACCCTAACACATATATTGTGTTTAATGGTCAGACAGTGGAAGGAGATTAATTTTCATCTCCCAAGTGTAAGACTCAGGAAACATGCAGAGAGAGGTGAACACAGTACACAGAGGAGAGCAGTCTCCCGGAGGACAAAGGGACACCCCAAAGGATTCCGGACAGCTACAGTGCAGTGACCAGATTTAGGTTTTTTGCTTGGCAAGCTCTCCTTCAGCTCAGGTAACCACCTTGCTAACTCATCAAACTTTGCAGCCTTTGCCTAGTAATTTGGACAAGCCAGACATTGAATTCCTCAGACTTTGCTTTCAATGACTTGAAATTGGCTTCGCAACAATTAACTCATGGTTATTGTCAAGCATCTGCCAGCTTGGCCTTACTCTCCTAGTGACAGTGATGCTGGATTACCCTTTTTGCTTGCCCCAGAGGATACCTAACACCTATTCACATTCAGCTTTCAGCACTCCCCAGGTTGCCCAAGCAGCATCAGACAGAAGAGTTTGCCCAAGGCTTCAACTACCTACAGCTCCAGAGGAACCTCTGATGCATGACAAACTAAAGCTGACAGCATTTTTAGTAAATAATGTTCTCCATTAGCTACCAGAGCTATAAAACCAAAGCTTCTGGTCAGTCAATGCCCTTCTGTTTCCATTTACGGTTAAGAATGCAAAAACTTGACCGTAATTTCTTTCCCACTTTCCTCAGCCTGTTCCAATTTTGGGACAGAATTCAGTCCAGTCAAAAATACTTTTAAACAATGTGGTTTATTTATAATCAGAAAAGTGGTCTTAGCAATCATCAAAATTACTAGAAGTTACTAAATTTAAAACACAATGACTGCATTTCCTTCTCTCCCCATACAGAGCAACAGATTGAGCAGAAAATCTGAGGGCTGCTGTACATAGCTCAGCAGAATTCCCTCCCTTCACGAACAGCTGCAGCTAGAGCCAGGAAAAAAAACCCCAAAAGCAAAAAATCTCAAACCAGCCAAACAAACATAATACTAGGAATGGCAAAGAATATGAAATAAATAATCTCTTTTAAGTATAGTAGTTCACTTATACTTTCTGAGTACTACCACCTACCCAAAAAAGATGACCGCAAAGGGAGATGTAGCAGTGGCAATAAGAACTGTTAAGATTAAAAGAATCAGTATAATTTGGGTTACATAAGATTTAAAGGAGAGGAGATACTGTAAGCATATGTAGAATAAAGAAGCAAAATTGCAAAAAAGCAGCCACTCAACAAAATAAGGGACAAACTGAGAAAGGTATAAGAAAACAGGCTTTCACTAAGCACATAGTTTACTTGCAATGGTCCTTATGAAAAGATGATGCTGAAGTCAAGAACTAGCAAAACTCAAAGTTAGAATTACAGTAAGACTATCCAGAAGCATAACAAAAGGAAAGCCAAGTGGCAACCTCACATGTGAAAGTAAATTAGAGATGAAGGAGAAGCTGATTACAACTGGCATCTGCTCATTAAGAGTTATTTTACACTGTCTGCTGCATCCGCATCTGGTATTACCTATTCTCAAGAAAAAAAATACACCACCAAGAGAAAAAAAATCAGTCCCCATCTCCCTAAGACAACACTAGAAATGCTCTGAGAGACTCCATCACAGAGGTTTCTCTGTTCCGTGTAGTTTCTGGAGCACAGCCGGCTAGAACACACAAAACCCCCTACACTGCTTGAAAATATCAAGAACACGTTAAAAACCTTGCTTTACAGGTAACAGGAAACTGACAATTTCCAGACTAACCTGAAGAAGTTTTCAACATGCATTACATTACGTTTGAACAGGAGCCTGTCTTGTCTTCCCAAGTTAGCACCGCAATCTGTCACACTTACTCCAGCTAAGGTCACACTCCACAAAAGCAAAATCAAGACTAAGAATGTAGTCTGACAGGTATTTCTGACTGCAGGTCAGGTGTTAAGTGATTTTTCACTGTGAATGGCTGTTGTCTCTGCTCTCCCTACCCGGGGTAACCCCCAAAGATCTGCTGGTGTAACAGCACGCAAGCCAATCTACACATCAGCTCTACCTGAGGGGTGGAATCATAGAATCATTTAGGTTGAAAAACACCTTTAAGATTATCAAGTCTAACTGTTAAATTGAGGTCACAACCACAACCAAGCAAAGCCACTTTATGGAAAAAGTGTTTGAGCTAACTGAGATCACTTCATCTTGCCACATCTGTCCAGATGCATACCTGCTTTTGCAGCACAAGTCTGCTGGTCAACAGCAATGAGGTGTTTCCCACAGAAGGCTTCAAGTACATTGGCCTTCACACTGCATGAAATCTAACCATTATTCAGCTGATTTTTACTCTTTGTTCTCCCAGGTCAGGGCTATATAACAGCCAAGGTTTCATCTGCCTTTGGAGTGAAACTCTCAACATTTTGCCTCCACTCAGATTTTACAGCAATACTACCAATAGGTGTTAATTATATTGCATAAGGGACAAAAAGAGGAAAATCACTGTTTTGGTAATAAAGACACTGCTTCTTAGTAACCTCTGGATGCCAGTCTCCAGCTTATTAAGCATCATTTCCCATTCTCCCATACAACACAATGAACTCATGTGTCTGACCACTGGAAATGAACTTTCATGGCAATTAAACACTATCCTTCCTGCCTATTTATTTTCAATCAAAGGACCTTTCCCAGGAAAGCAGAGAGCCTAGTTCCAACCAGAAGTAGAGGAAATGAAAATAAACGCTAGCGAGGAGGCAATACCTTTTATGTCATCTGCGATGGCTCCTCAAGGGTTTCACAGAGGATGCAAATATGGAAAGGAAAGCTGTTATGTTCTCACTCTCCCTACAAGCTAGATGTTAAAAACTTTTCACCTAAATTTGGTTTTAAAATTGTAAAAAATTTTTACACATAGATTTTGAACTCTTTCCATATCGTCTTCCATGTTCCTCCATGTGTCACAAATTTGGGAAGGGGCTGTGCTGACCTGGCTGAAATGAGAAAAAAGTAAATTCAAATACAACTGGAGGAAGAGCATGTGAGAAAGTTAGCACTCATTTAAGATCTGCAGAGTAAAGGAGAACTTGACACTCAAATGATACTGGTTAACGTTTGACAAATAAATCAATAAATCAGGCATTATTTGCCTTTTCCTTTACATATGAATTGTTTTTAATGAAAAATATGCAGTAAGCCCCACTCATACTTCACATTCACTTATATGTTCTCAGCTTTAGATATTACAATACAATTGGACAAATTTAGCCATTAAAAGTATTTCCATAGGAAACTACTTTACATGTAAATTTCTTTTAATTCTTCTGACCTTGCCATTGTTCAGCATTAGAAGATGTGGTAAGATAAGGAAGGGCCAAGGGCTTGTCTGCCCTTGTCAGCTATTATTTCAAAGTCACTGCCCTTGAAATTATTTTATACCATGTTAAATGCAAAAGAGAAAAAGCCTGAAATATATATTATGCAAAGAGATGTAGGAGATGACGCATCGGAACAGAAAGCCTATCCCTATGCCCTTGACATTCAATATGAGTTGCTGGTAGCTGTACAAATTTGTTTTCTTGTATTCTCTCTTTGAAATCTCTCTACAAATTTTAGTTAAGCTGCTGCCTCGATGGACATTAGCAAATATTTACAGCTGAGGTTGCTCTTACTAAAATACTTCACAGACAAAAATTTTAGGTATTTAAATTGCTTCTAGTATGCCTTATTACAAGTCTCCTTAGCTGAAGTCGTGGTTCACTTACAACAAGCCACATGCACAAAAAAAAAATTAATAACCAGGAAGCAGGTGGGGACCTGGCATTAACAAACCACTGAGACCTGCTCAGCCCTTGGCAACCTATCCTAAACTATACCTGCAGGGTTATTTTTCATTTTTTACCGTTTACATTTATCTCCAGTCTGTCTGGGTAAATCACATAAAGATGGGAGCTAGCATTTAATACACAGCTGTACAAAGACTGGTCACCTGAGCCCCAATGTAGTGGAAACTCCCCAAATAAGCCCATGGATAAAATCCCAATGAAGCAGATGCGCGCTATTCCAGGGGCCCCTGATGCTGAAGAGTCTGTTTTAACTGTCTGAGCAGCTGCAAACACCTACATTTTTGAAGGACACTATTATGTATACACAAAACATCAATGGCACTCCAGAGAAAGAACATAAAGCAGATGGAGAACAAACTGAATGAACAGAACTAGAGCTTGATTGATTTGATATATAAAAGAACAATGATTTATAAAAGAACAAGCTGCTATACAATTCTTTTAGCAAGGCAGACCTAAGAATCAAAGTAAAGCAACAACTTCTTTCCTGACAACTCCCTAATAAAAAATGTCAAATACTAAAAATGAGTGATACACATATTCTTATTTTATAAAGATGATATTGAATCAAATGGGGCATGTTTTAAGACTTGTATCAGTGTCCGTAGTTAACAGGTGCCTGAATGGATCAGCTGTATTTGGGGTGGGGGCGGGGGGAGCCACCACCTTTAATTTGTACATACACAAAACCAATACCGAGAAATATGTCTGAATGTATACAGAAATGGTCACACAGATGACACACAAGATCCACCTAATAACTACTGGGGAGGAGAAGAACCTCCAGGAAATTAAGCTAATTTTGCTGTTTGTACAGAATAAGCCAGCCAGAGACGGGCATGCATCAGGCTGTGCTTGTAAGGGGCTCCACAAGAAAGCGCCCTGAGCCATGTCCAGGAAAGGGCTGTACGTGCAGAGGTGTTCTGCACCAGCCTTCAAAGCCTTCTGCTGTGGGTGAGCCCGGTGGGACGGCGGGATGGCGCACCTCCCGCTGCCCGACCCGCTGCGGCTGCACAGCGCAGGCGGCCTGCGGGGACTGCGGGGCCTGCGGGGCCTGCGGGCAGCTCCTCCGCCATGGCAGGCTGCACCCACACCGCAGGATAAACTAGTGCGAGTTTTCCAAACCTTGAAAAATTAAGTCTGTAAAAATGCTTTGCGGCCTTAACAAAGGCAGTGGGTTGAGCAAAGACTGGTAGGCCGGTACCAGTTACCCCCTCAGCACTGTGAACTGTCCTCACGGTCTCAGCTCCACAGGTACCAGCACACAGACGCAGCACCCATCACCACAACTGTTTCAAACTCACAGCCTAGCTTATTTTGTGGTAATCACTTCAGGAAGATAAATATAAGAACTTTAGTCAGTAATTAGTCTTGATTTAGTCCTCCATTTTCCATTTTTTTCCTGACACAAATAAATTTTTGGTGGCCTTACAGCAGCCACCATTGTTCCTTCAACTTACTGCAGCCCAGGACCTGGGTCTCATGAACCTCCCCTTCCATCTGACCTTGCAAAAGCAATCTAGAGGATGACGTCGCAAGCAGACTTCCGAAAGTCAAAGGTGGGACTTTGTCTTACAACTACATCAGCTGTAGGACAGCCCTACAACTATATTTCTTACCTACCACATGACTGTGTTCAACTTAATACTTCTCCTCTGTGGGTAACCTGATGCAATATAATGACAGTTAAGGGTCTCCCCTTGCCTACGAAGGCACTCCATCACATTCACAAGTTTACTGCGGGGGCGGCTGCCTGTGCGCGCACGCGCCTGCCGTTGGAAACAGACGACAACCCTCCGTTAGGTCTCTGACACACAATCAGACCTATGGTTTTTTCATATTACCGAAGCCGCCTCTCCTTGCCCCTGGATCGCCTCCTGTCTCTTTAACAGGATGCCCTCTAGTGCGTGACCTGCACATGGACTTCTCCACTTTTGCCCACATTACTGCATATCAAATGCAAAATCTGTTCCAGACAGCCTAGGCAAGGCACGGTGCAGGGCCCAGCTCGAGCACTAAGGAAAGGAACTAACAAAGACAAGGGGAAAAAAAAATACCTACAAACCAACAGCACAGAACAAAAGTCTAACCTTACTGTTTCCATCTGAACAACAACCACTGGGAAATGCAAGTGACTCAAATGCAAGTACATTATTATGGCTTCTAGTTAGTTTTCTGCATGATAAACATCTGCTGAGTTGAAACCGTAACTTCATCCCCTTCACAAACAAATTCAGTGAATCCTTTCTACTGAACTTAAACTGCAGTGTGCCAAACAAGCAGTAACGTTAACGGTCTCTGTAAATCAAGATGCAGTTTATTTTGTTCACTATAAATTAAGAATAAAACTCAAATTTCAGATCATTTCCATCTACTGCCATGCAGCGCTGGCAATCCCTCGACCAGAGGGCCCCGCATTTTAAGAACAATGTTGAGGACCCAGATCAGCCAATGTTCATCTTGCTGAACTGCAGCATTCACAGAGAGCAAACACCATAACCAAATCTGTTTGAAATGGTGTGTATTTTTGGTTTATTATTATTTTATGGTGTTCTTACACCTCTCATTAACTTTTATTCCAAACTGACGGCGTAACTTCCTGCAAAAACAACAGCTACAATGCGCAGTACAGAATTACACTAGCATAAAAGGATACTGTGCCACTATATACATGTGCACGTAATATACTGTAGATCAGATATTTTCTTTCAGTTAGCAAAGCGCTTTCTGGTGTATTACTATGCTTATTATAAAGAGTATATAAGTAAGTGCATGTTAATAAGTAAACTAATGGCTGACTAAAGCATCTAGGTGATGAAATAGCATGGGTGCTTCTGAAGACATTGCCCTGTACATTTAATACCAGTCTGCATGTTTAAAACACATACCCCAAATAAACTAAGGCTTTCAACGAGAGAAGATACTTTTAATACCAATTTATTTTCACCTTAAAGACCAAAGGCAGATACAAATCTAAGGAAGGAGAGGGAAGGAAGAGGATGAAGCCCTTAGTTAAAAGGCAGGCTCAGATACAGCTGGTGAGGGCACACGTACACGGCACTGCTTCCATACACAAATAGAAAACACACCCAGAGAACTGCAGAGCCCATCCCGCACAAAACACATCACTACCTGCTCTGTTGAGACAACGGGTTCCCCCTGATCCTTACACAAGGAGAAAGTTTCTGAAAGGCTAAGCCCTGGACCCCCTCTGCCGCAGCCCACGGTGCCTGTGGGGGGATGTCAGCCCCCCTGAGCACTGCCAGCCCCTTTGCTCCCAAAACAAAGGCACTGGTGAGAAAAGGCTTCATAAAATTTCATTGCTTTCAGCATTCTTCTCCCTTAAATGATTCTCTGTCACATTAGATTAGAGAAGGAAAAGAAATGCAAAATTAAACAAGAGATTTCAGTTGGCAGGCCTCTCGTTATTCATTTACTGTTTACTATTGATTTTTGTCCCTGTGCAGAAGGATCACGTACGTGCACGCTGAAAGAGGACGACTGTGATTTACAGAGGGCTGTGTATGTAAGGGAGCACAATGGCTGGAGAGGCTCTCTGGATTATCTCTGTGCCGGTTTTGGGATTGTTGGTTTTGTTTTTTTAAACTAAGAAAGTCTCCCGTGTTCACCCTGAGCTAAACCACAAACTCCCCTGTAGCTCTACGGGTCCACTGCAAAGATGCAAAGAGGTTGTAACTTGGAGTGGAGGATCTAAGATGCTGGGTGATCCCCAGGGTGGCAGCTGCCCTCCCAATGAACCAAGCTGCGTCAGCATTTACAGCCACCGAGCTGCCTTACAATAACCGACCAGCAGCTGCTCTCACTTGCACCAACAAACAAAATGGCCCCAAGCAGCTCCGCAGCAAAGCTGAGAGTCCAGCGGGATACAAACCCACGCACTTCTGCCATCTATAAGAGGAACTCCACCGTATCTAGGGAAGAACAGATCTGTAGTGAAGATATTACAGGGTATTTATTTCAAGCCTGTATTACTAGCTCACCCAAGGGATGTAGCAAGTGATGCTGAGTGGCCCTGCACATCGCTGACTCTGCACCCCAACTACAGAGCACCTGTAGGGCTGTGTATTTATAGACCTAGACCTCAAACACAAGGGGACAGTACTATATAATTATTCAGAAACCTAAATAAAACAAACTACCTAATAAAGATGTTGTTCCAGAACCAGTCAGTGCCAGCTTGAATGTGGCCCATAGAAAAATTGGGATTTTTTGGTCTACTTGAGTTTTAGAAGACAGCAGAATATTACTTGAAACAAAATGCCATTTTCAGCTGAGTGATTTACTCATTACTGTTTTCGGCTTATATTGTGTAAAATTCATCACGTCAGAAAGCTTACAATACTTCGTAAAACTGAAAATTTATCTTGCAACTTCAAGAGCTTAAAAAAACGTGTGTGAAGAGAATTGACTAGACCTCTGTAAATAGAAAAGCACCTGAGAAACTTCGCAGTTTAGGTTTAGATAAGTCAGCTTTTTTAACACAAAATACACACTAAATATCTTTATTTAAACGCTGCCTAACCTGCACTGCTATCCATTCTCAGTTCCCTGATACCTGTGATGTTCCAAACACAGGAAGGCAGCGAACGTCCAGACTTTTTTCACATTGCTGGGGGGTGTTTGGGAAATTGCCCTCTTCTACCAGGACCTAAAGTCTAGGAACTCCCCCGGCAACACAGTTGTTTCATTAAGAGTCAGCAGGTACTTTGCTGACTGCTTCAAGGAGGCCAGAACCGCAACACAGACATTCTCAAAATAATTGTGGAAAGTTAAATTCCATTTCTACCTCACAGACATCAATCTATTAGCTCAGGCTTTAAAATAAAGCAATTATCAGGCATGTACAAGTAACACCCACAAGACCTGGGATGTTCAAAGATTCCCCTCTGCTTTGGTGAGGGCAAAAGGCACAGAAATAAAACTGTATCTGCTAAAAGTCAGACTGAGTTACACCTTAAGAGTTATATAAAAAAACCCTTAAGATGTATCAAAAATCAGAAAAACCAGTAAAATTACTTCAACAACATAAATAATGAGAGAGCAAAGTGACAAATAGGATACAATAGCCCTCAAAACGAACTGAATACTTATTTCACTTTTGAGTGGGAACAAAACTACTGAATGTGGAGGAAAAAAATAATAAAAAGTGCAAGAAAAGAGATATTGTGACAGGAGAAAGAGAGACATGATTCAAAGAGCTTAACATGTCAAGACATGGCTGAGTGCAAGATGAAGGGGATATACACAAACCACCTTACCGAAAGAAGTGGCATTTGAAAAAATTAAGCCCGGCATCAAGGCAGTTCTAATAAACTGATGAAACTCCCCAAACTATGCCAGAATATCTCATATTTTTATATTTAATATGCAGACCCAAGCTACTGCACTACTGACAAAGCAGAATTACGTGAAACTTCAACATTTTAAAGATAACGATAAATTAAGCAACAGAGGTAAATGAAAAATTGGATAAAATGCAAAACAAGTAAATCATGCTAGACCAACCAGATGTGTCTCTTTATTAAAAATAGCCAGTTTTTCAGCCAAGAAAAATGAGCAGCTCTAAACTGTCTGGATTTCAGCAAAGTGTTTGACAGTGCCATAGGAAGTTAGTTAAAACAGGAGACATGGGTAAGAGAGAAAGGAATTGGCAGAAATGGAGAAACCTGCAACTGACCTGGCAGCACTGGGCTATGAGGAGAACCCCTAGCTGCCAAATGAACGTTGTTGAACATTTTCATTACCAAAACCAGAAGGGTACAGAAGGTGGCTGGTATGAGCTGCCAGAGAAGCTGGACCAAAGTTAATGGTGCAGAGGGCAAGGGACCAGCAAGGGCTTCTGCTCACAGCTGACCAGCTGGTGTGACAGGTCCACACCTACTACGTGACCACATACTGTTGCGCTCCACCAAGGAGATACCAACACAAACCCAGGCAGTTTTAACCGTATGACTACATATCTTTCCAGTGCAAGGCAAGAAAGATTAATTAACTATATAAAGCAGTTAACAAAGCCTTACCTTAGCATACGATGTACAACACCGGTTACACAATTACAAAACGGGCAGAAAACTGAAGTAGACTATTACTAGTATGACCAAGGACATCCAGCCATTTCAGGAGAGCAGGCTAGAACAGCCTAACAGACTCAACCTCATAAGGGGAGGACAAACAGGGAAGACTCCACGTGAGTATGCTGGGAACCGGTCCCCATGGCAGTGGTGCGGTTCCTGAAGGTAAAAGAGTGAGCTGCCATGAGCATGAACATGTGCAAGCCAGCCACAAGCACAACTGGGCTGGAGTAAGAGCAAGGTTTCTATCCATCAAGAGTCATCAAGTTCTGGAAAAATCTTTCAGTGCGGTGGTTTATGGGAAGATAACATAAAGATGACAGAGGACTGGAGTCAGGGACCCAGAGAGCCCTGTCCATCTCTCCAGCCCCACACAGCACAGCTCCTACCCACCCCTCACACGAGGCAGAGGAGCTACACTACGACATCAAGGGTGAAAACCCTGGCTCCCGTATAGCCACTGACAAAATGCCCTCAACTGTAACACAGGCCAAATGCTCACTCACCAGGTCCAGGGAAATCTTGCAGTCTGGGCATCTTCAGAAGTCCTGGAGCTAATGAGAGCTCCTCATGGCTTGTGTTTCCCCAAGACTACATGGCTTTTGGGGCTGCTCCTAACACAGCTGTGATCAGCACTATAACTGATAACCACAGAGTCCTGGACAACAATTTCTGGAAGGAAATCCAAGTTAGGAATATGTAGAGCAATATTTATTGCTGGGGGTTTTTTCTTGTGTTTGTATCACTCATCCTTTGTTCTGACCCAAAGAGCTGAACAGACAGACACTGGGACCAGAAGGCACTTCTATGCCACCCAACACTGCAGCCTACTCTGAGCAGGCAGGTAAATCCATGAAGTTTAAGCAGTATCGAGGAGACACTTCTGGCTCCTGAAAGCTGTAGGTCTGCATCAGCGCAGCCCTGCAAAAGGCCTCCTCAGCTCCTTCTCTCAGCAGGGAGGGCTCATCAGCTCAGCTGCAGCATCACGCTGCTGCACAAAATCAGCTTCTGCTCGAGAAGTGGCTTGAGTAGCACTCTGTCCCCTTGTCCCCTGCACAGGGTATGACAGGCCAGCTGCACACCTTCTCCTACTGCGGTCTGGTTTAACCTTCTCTCTGAAAACTGAGGAAACTACTAGCCTGGGACTCTTAAGACGAGATTTGTATAAAACATACCAGCTGGCTAGGCTGCTATCAAGTTCGCTTCGGCATTAAAAATAGCAAGAGAAATTTCACATGGAAGATTAAGTGCATTAGCGGATCATATAACCTTGCTCGAGACAAAGCCACGCTGTAAACAATTTTCAGTCCTCAGCATGAAAGATACAGGCAGTGCCAAGAAAACATTTAGTTATGTGAAGATCAATATCTATGACACTCCCAGGTCACAAGCGTATTTTCTTGAGAAATAAATGGCAGCCTTACAACACAAAATGACAATGATAACATTTCTTGCGCTTTAAATCTGATATCTGAGTGTCTTGCCACTAAGCACAAGACCTAACATATCAACCCAACAGGCTTGACATTTAATAAGCCAAGTTTATTTCTAGAAAGTGAGCTGGAAATTAAATCTCATGGTTGAAGTTGGCACACGGTGCAGAAGAGGAATCTTACGATGGCTGCATTTCATTTTTGCCCTATAGCTTTCATCCTTCTAATTGGTATATTTAAGTGCACTTAATCACTTAAGCATTGAATCTACCACAGTGATAAATCTCCAGTTTAGACCCCACAATAATATATCTTTGTCTTCTCTCAGCAGCTGGCGAGATTTGATTTGGACTTAGAATTTAGGTCCTTTTCTCAGGCTTAACAGTAACAACTTGTTTGTTCTGCCTGCTGAAAGCACGATATTAACTCTTGTCTTTAAATGTATTATCGTTGCTTAAGCTTAGTGTTCTCAGTGTTAAAATTGGTTGCCCTTCTGCAGTGCCCAACTAAGAAACACACAGACAAAAAAAGATCCAATTAGCCTGTGCTGGGAGTTTACAAAGCAACTTTCACTCATTAGTATTTACACAGCATCACTGGTCCGCATGACACTTCACAGGCACGAGGACGAGATGGAGTTTATAACACAATCTTTCAATAGATGCCTCCAGCGCCACAAAGAGCTAATTGAAAAACAGGTGGAAGGGCCTTCAGACACCCCCTTTAACAGCCAACAGAGGAGTAACATCCCAGCAAGCAGCTCATGGTTTGGCCACAGGACCAAGCCAGGTTTTAGCTTAAATTCTTTGACAAGTGCCCTAAATGCGTTCCTGAAGTAGCTCCGGTAAAAACCAGTAACAACTAGATGTGACCATCAAATTACAAGAGGGGAAACTGCCTTCGGACCAAATTGGCTGGGGACTCTATCCCCAGTTTTGTTACCGGTTTCCCACAGTACCCTGGTAAACTACTTAGGCCCCAGTTGTTAAGAATTCATGCATATTACTTACGTTTGCAGCAAGCCCCTGGACCCATGCTTGCAGAACAAACCATGCCATTAAAGACTTGCAGGATCAGGGTCTCACTTCCCTGTGCCTTAGCTCTCCCTGTACAGTTCAACGTAACTCTGGGTTGTACTCAAAATACCAACAAATACCTGGAGCAGGGCCTTATTTTGTTAAATACAAAACACCTTCTTCAACAACTAGCCTTGCTACAAAAAAGCTGAATCCTGACTTGTTGCGGCTGCTGCACAAAAGACTGCATCTTCATCTTTTTCTGACGGTGCTGTTCATTTCTGTAGATTGTAGTCCAGAAGAAACTGCTCAGTCACCCAAAGTTAAGTCACCACTTCAGCGGGTTTGTTTGCTTTACCACTTGCCAACAAGCCAAATTAACTCTCCCTGAAGCGCAGAGCTTGCCAGCTGACCAAGCTACACGCACAGCCTTGGCCTCGGTGGGGACAGTGGCCCGGCACGTGCACAGAAGACCTGGCACATCCAGGGACTACCGGAGCCTCTGCGCTTGCAGAATGTACCTGCACACCCTCAGAAATTGCTTCCAGCTGGCTGCTGGTTTGGTTGGGGTTTTTTGTTAAAATCTCAGCATGATAGTGTTTTTGCTAGTCAGCTCTCCTGTTTATCATGGGCCGTTAGATTTCAGTCCCAGTTCCCCCACTACTGAGCTCAGCAGTCCTCATCACGCTGACAGTCTTAATACCACGATAGCCAAAGCTGCAAAGCCAGAGCATCACTCGCCATATAGCAGCTGGGTCCAAACACGTAAATCTCCAAATCTTTTAAAACATACTTT
Organism: Falco punctatus; assembly: GCF_963210335.1. Classification (NCBI taxonomy): domain Eukaryota; kingdom Metazoa; phylum Chordata; class Aves; order Falconiformes; family Falconidae; genus Falco; species Falco punctatus. The sequence goes on along the minus strand of NC_137585.1, from coordinate 80,177,830 downwards.
GTACGTGAATTCCTCTGGATTCAGCTTGCAGCCACCCATTTTTGTGAGATTTGTCTCCCCTGTATTAAAGACTACTTCAGAACCTGCTGGTTTGTTCCCACCGTATACTTTACAGTGCATGCAACCACCTCTCAATTCTTTGTTTCTATTAAAGTGAGGGCACTGCATGCAGCATCTCTCACAGCCAGGCTGCTGCTTCAGACCACTGATAATTTTGCCTCAATTCTGCCAAGTGTAATGCATGCATTTTAATTCCAAACATTTGGGAGTATGTTTGTCAACTAGATTAAGGCTCTTACTCCTCCTTAGCTACCATCAGGGTGCTTCTGTAGCTCCTCTGTGATCAGTCAAACTGTTTGAGCTTCCTTACGCTGGCAATGTGTTTTTGCTAGACTCCGCGTAGCTCCTCTCAGAAATGCTGCAGTTTTCAGAATCCATTTTAAAACACCGGCATATCGTTGCCCCCCAAATCCCTGTTTTATCCAACATCATCATCCTAATTCCTGTTAGGTGCTGCTCTCAAGGTAGACTTCACATCCTTCTGTCTTTCACTTAACGGAGAGCAGCTTTGGCACAGAAATATGTATTTCTCCCTCTTTTCAGTCTTGTAGGCACTGACACCACTTAGCACTACTTGTGTCTTTCACAAACGCATATTTATGATCTGGAGTTCTTGCCTTGTTTACACAATAAACACCTTGTAAATTAAACAAATTTAGAAAAAAATCTATTTTAATTTTTTCCTTTAATTTAGAATTGTAGTATCCTCGTGGCCTCCCAGACAATTAGGACCCATGACCTCTGTGAACAATGGGGCTTATGTTCTTTTGGGCTAAATTTATCCAGGCACTCAGCGGATGCTTTGGGAAAATCCCACTACACATACGCAGTTTTAGGAGCACTTCTGAAGATTTTCATCAGCACATGGAGGACGTTAGGCTTCAGTTAGAAGCTGGCAGTACAACTCCATGGCTGCGTATCAGCCAGTGTTACAGTAAGCTCACTCAAGATTTTATCAAATATTATTTTGAAGGCTCTGGCTTACACACTTCCCCTGAAATATTGGCTGCAAATCTTCTAGAGCTTTTGTAGTATGAAAGTCAGTTTCTTAAAGAAGTATTTTCTGAAAACTTTGCATTTGCTACAAATGCTACAATTTCCTTCATTTGATGCTGACTGAAAAATTAAGCTTAATCAAAAAATCAAAATTCGTGGAGAAATGCCAAAATTCATAGAAAACAAGTATCATTGTACACTGCATCCATCAGGAATTGATCTAACAAGTTTTGTTAGTGCCTTCCCCCCCTCTCCCCAAGAACCCCAAGTTTCATCTATAAAGATTTTTGTCAAAAATAACACACTACTTTCATGTACATCATATTCTTTTCCATAAAAATTAAAGGGAGAGTTTCCGTGCTGAAAATGCACATGCTTAAAACGGTTAAAATCTGTTTTAAAACAGCCTCTAGAATGTTAGTCTATATCCAGGTAACAACTAATTTTTTGCAAAACTCAAAAAGGCAGATCTCTAACACCCAAACCCTGTCTGGAGGCTCAGCAGCCACTACGAATGCTTCATGGTGCTGTAACTGATGCAACTGAAGACAGAGGTTAACAGTAAACAAAACACTGTTTACTTTAATTCCATTAGAGCTGCAGAAAACTTAGGAAAGGCTTCATTTACATTCTGAGAAATGCAAAAATTAAGTCATATGGGGTCAGTGGGCAAACTATGTACCTGTAACTGATTCTGTGAAATCCATATGGAGAATTAATGTTGACCTTGCCTGAAGTGGTCATGTATTTAAAATTTTACTTTCAAGTTCTTACCAAAAAAAAAAAAAAGAAAAAAGAAAAATCTACGCTGTACTTGCAGGGAGTTAAGAGTTTTTCCGTTTCCTTTTGGTAGTATCAGAGTTTTGCCCCAGCTTTTCCATGAACACACCACCACACTGACTTCTGTAGTTTACAAAGCAGACACTTAAAGGGAAACCCATCACAATGATGGGACATGACCTTGAAAGAGGGCCAAACAACTACGAGCAAGTCCACAAACGTAAATGTAATGGTCCTTCAGTATTTCTCAAACAAACGAAGCTGTTCACTCATTTTTAATCCATTTTGTGTCTTCAGAGAGGTTCTTGGATGAACAGCAAGCATTAGAACAGGTTGCCCAGGGACGCAGTGGAATCACTATCCCTGGAAGTGTTTAAAAAACGGGTAGATGAGATGCTCAGGGACATGGTTTAGTGGTGGACTTGGCAGTGGTGGGTTAACAGTCGGACCTGATGATCTTAAAGGTCTTTTCCAACCTACATGACTCTAAGATTCTAAGGGAAAGTGTTGTTATCATAATCTTACAGGGAACAGAGAGGACTTCTGCTGTGTCCTCCTGCCCATGTGTGCCCACACTCTGACTGAGTAACCTGGTGTTGGCCAGCACTGCAAGCGTTGATGCACATCAGCCTCTTCCTTCCCCTCTCCAGACGGCTGGCACCGTGCACGGCATTTCAGGCTGTGGGCTTTAAGAAAAGCCTATTCCATGGTCACAAATCCCCCACTATTTAAAATCCTAGGTAATAACTTGAGGAGCAACGTCACAATAATAATAATGAAATCATAATGAAGAAAGACACCGTGCTCCTCAGAACACAACTTTGTCACAACCACCAGCTCCTCACCAAGGTGATGTGGGCTTCCTCCTCCAGCTCTGGTTCTCTCGGCCCCAGCAGGACCTTGCTCGTTTTCATGCTGTAGGTTTCTAGCCCTCCCTTTCTCTCGATGTTCAACTGGAAACAGTACGCGGCCGCGCTGCGGTGCAGCTGAAGTGGGATGTCCCACAGAAAGCTTTTTACAGACACCAACAGAGCTAGACTCAACCCTGAGCTCATACCCATACCTTTATTATTCACACCTTTAGGAAACCATTTTTTTCTGGTTTCTCCTACCCTCAGCAACCCAAAGGCTTCCCCGCTGCCTGCCTCATCACAACTCAGTTGCACTTACTGCTCTGGTTATTAAATCTTTCTCTTGCACTTTGAAAGGATAAATAAAATAATCAGAAACTGTTTAACTTCTGGGACTCTCTCCTTCTTAAGATATGACTAGAAAACCAAACATGTAAGAAAAACAAGCAGGGTAGCACATTTTTGGAAGAGGTGTGCCTTAGTTCAGATTAATGTGGCTTTCAGAAATTGTGCAAGTGCCAACATGGGAGGAAATACAGCATGTTATATAAAATAATCATGTTTATTCTAATTATTTTGGAGTAAGATTATAACACCTGCTTCCTCAACTACTTATTCTGTATTAAATAAAATAAAATCTGGCATATTAAGTCTTGTCTCTTGGTATGGTACAGTTATAATCATCCAAAGATTGCTACTGATAAAGGATTGTAAGGTTAGATTTGCACATCGAGCTTCAGCGAAATGAAAAAAAACCAAAACCCTGAAACACCACGATCAGTTTTAACATCAATATTTTTATGTGACAGGCTAGATTTCCCTTTGATTATATCACAGTAATGTACTCCACTGAGGATACTGAAATTACATTTGCCCCAACAGCGAGGACTTTCAAGCCTGGAAGCCCAATGAAACACACATGATGTCTGACTTCCACTACCAGAGCTACCCAAGGCTCAGGGTGTGCACACCTGTACAACATTAAAAAGGGGGGGGGGGGAAGACCCCACACTTCATCTTAATAAAACTTCCCACTACAAGTGACCACTGGACTATCTGATGAAACTCTCCGTAACTGCCCCGACCACCGCCGTTGCACAGCCCGCTGCCCAAGTCCTGGCTGAAATCCCATTTCGGGCCACACGAACACCAGGGACTTGCGTTTTGCCAGCTGATTTGAAGACTTGCAGACATGGGAAACCCACAGGTTCCTTTAGCAGCCAGTCCATGGTTTGTTAAACGTTAATGCCCGATTATGACTAAACAGAGTTTGCCCTATTGCTTCCAGTTGTCAATTCTTACTATTTTTTTAATGGTTAAAAGGCTATTTATTTCTCCCCCATGGTAACACCTCCTCACTGCACCCAAGCCACCTCCCAAGCAAAATCTCTTCTTCTGATGCTTCCCTCCAGCCGTTAAATAATTTTTCCACTACCTTCTCCAACTTGTCAACTTCCTTTTAAAACCACTGACATCAGGCATGGGAAAACAAAAATTATACAGCAGCATGAAGTGCTAGTCCTTCTGGCAGGTACTCTCCCTTACATGCCACACTAGTCCTTCATATCACAGCAGCCCACTGTGGACTCAGGTTAAGGTGTTTGATCTAAATATCTAAAACCTTCCTAAATCACTATTTCACAAGGTGCAAATCCTACCTGCAGAACTGCATTTCTCTTACCAGCTGTCTAAGCCTGCGTCTGTGAAAACCAGTTTGTTTGACCTCAACTCACCAAGAGATCCAACTTGTTCTAGGAAAATGCCTGGTCATTGTTTCTAATCACCTTATTATTCTTTTACGTCCCACAGAAGTTTTATTAGAGAGATTTATACTTTTATTTTCACATCGCTGAGATGCATTTGATTAGTTCCCATCTGGGGCCAGCTGCTGTGGTAGTTCATGACCAACCTTAAACCAATGACAGCATCCTATTGTGATCAATTTGGAGAAAAAAAAATAATCCACAATAAGTCAGATCATCTTTAATCCATTCACAAAAGCTTTGAAAAACAAACCAAAACAACCTCATGTTATTGCCAGTGCTGATTTTTTAATAAACCCCATTTAGGAACAGATGATGCATAAAGGCCATATTGTGCCTATTGTTCTCCCCTGGTAGCTCATTTTCATCACGCACTTTGGGACTTACTGGTAATTTCTTCAGTCTTTTTAACCCCCTCAATGCTTAGAACACACAGCTGTGAAAATCTCTCCCATTTACAGACTTCATACTGTCATTTTCCTTCCATTTTGGGACATTTCAATGAAAACCAAGATGACTCAGCTGAAGACGGCTGGAGTAGTATTTCAAATGAGAACTACATCGAGAATTAGTTCATCGAAACTCAGGAAAAAATCAGAAGGGTTTGATTAGGTATCAGATGGGTGCCTGTGATTTTTTTCCAATAGCGAAAATGATAATATAAAGCATTCTGACATTTTTGCTTCACAACCATGGCCTGCAATGTTTACCAGGAACATAAACATTATATAAATTGTTAAGAACTCAAGCAACAAGAATTACATACTGTTCTAATCAGCATATGGCAATGTCAAAAGAAACAAGATACTTGTTCAAAGACATATTGAGAAAATTTGACCAAAACTGTACTTAAAAGTCATTTTTAATTGCATTTACGCTTAAAGTGAAAATTGCAGTATGCTGAACCTTTTTTTTTTAATTCTTCTTTGATGCTAGACTTGCCAAAGACTTATCAAATGAGAACAGGCCAGAAAGACAGGTGAAGAGCGCTCAGATAACGTTCAGCTTCCCAGCAGCAGGCATGCCACATGCGTTACATCTCATCTGCCTCCCAAACAAATAACCTTCTCCAAGGTGGGGGTAAAAATTATATGATCATAGAAATCAGGAAGGAAAAATAAGCAATTCCAAAATAAAGTCACAGCAGCCCAATTCAGACTGGCTAACACTACGTACGTTACTGCTGATTCAGTGCAGTAGCAGCGTACTTCCTTAGTGAGTCTTAACAGTCAATGCAAAGACTATTGCAACAGTGACAACCTTCCAGCAGACTTGTATGCTTACTATTTATTACAACTCAGAAGAATAAGCTGATAGCTAGTTTTCATCAGAAACATAATAAAAGTTGTAATCCTGTTAAAAAAAAACACTCGAGTGTAACATAAATTGTACAGGCAAAGATATTAATTCCACTCCATATACTCCTCAAATCCAAACATATTCCCCGTAACAACCAAGGTCCTTTCTCACCCTTCAAAAAACCAAAGAATTTTCCACAAATATAATTTTCCTTTGGAACCCCTGAAAGCCACATAAACTGCAAACCTGCTCCTAAGAAAGCTCCCAGAAAGAACGAAGTGCCCTGCAACTGAAGACGGGTCTTTATTTACATACTCGGTCTACATCAAAGATAACCCTGTTATGGAAATGCATTGAGACCAGGCGCATACGAGATGTAAATTAATTTTGGCTGTTGCTGACTTAGGCTTGTGAATTGAAGAAGCCACACGTTTTTGCTCAAGCCTCTGAAATTCCCAGTCAGAAGCACAAAGCATGACATTGTGGGGGGAAGCAGCAGTTTTGCTATTTATCATTTACGCGTTCAGTACTTGGAAATCAAACACTTTTTTTTATTATTATTATTATTTTTTCTCAGCGAGCTTGCCAGTCAAAAGTCAAGACGTTGACTCCCTTAGCAAAAGCCCTGCGTGAAACACAGCTCCCGAAAACAGCAAGCCTCGGCCAGGGCATGGGCCACAGTGTGCCCCATACCGCTTCGGTCATCCCTTCACCTGTACTCGGTGTGAAGGAGACAGAGAAGCTTCTCCAGTGCCTCCCAGCCCTCCCAGCCCGGCCGGCAGAGCACGGTGCGCTGGCACAGGGACCAAGCAGAGGGTTTTGCAGCATCCCTCGGGTAAGTGGCTCCAGCAGGGAAGGCAAGCAGGAGGGAGCGAGCGGTGGCCCACCGGCGGGTCACCTCGCTGCACGCCACAGGGACCCTCTGGGTGCCGCCGGGGCACCCACCGCCCGCTCCTGCCGCAGCACAACTACTTGAAGGCTCCCACGCCGGGAGGGAACCCCCGGCTGAGCTCTCCGGGCACTCGCGGGCCCTCCCTGGGCTCGCCGGACCGAGTAACAGTGCCTCGCGAGTTACCGTTGCCCACGCCAGCCCCTCACAACCCCCCCGCACCAGCACCCAAGGGGCTGCGGGAAGGCGCAAACGCCCAGAGCACCTCGGCCGCCGCCCGGCACCCCCTGCACCCCCCAAGGCGGGCGCGTTTCGGGGAAGAGGGGACACCCCTCCCCTACCCCCGGCCTTAACGGGACGGGAGAGCCGAGCGCCTCCGCGCCCCACCGCGGGTTTTACGCCGATCGCGGAGAAGGCGGAGGCGGTGGGGTACGGGGTAGCCGAGAGAGCAGCAGAGGTGCAGCCCCCCCGGGGACAGGGGAAGGGGGCGGGAGGAGAGCACGGGGGGAGGATCGCACCCTACCTGTGGTTAAATTGTCATTGATCTTCAGGGGCACCCTCAAGATGTACACCAGGAAGAGCATGATGAAGAACCACAGCGTCCAGAGGTAAGTCCAGGACCAGACGATACAAGACTTCAGCTGTTCCAAAAAGCCCGTCCCAGCTTCAGCCATGTTTTTGGAGGAGGGGAAAAAGAAGAAAAAAAAAAAAAAAAAAAAAGAGAGAGAGAGAGAGGGGAAGGGAAAAAAAAAAAAAAAGCGCACACAAAACCAACCCAAACCCTGCTCTCTGCTGCCACAACCTCCCAGCGTGTATTTGCGGGCTGATTCACGCCTCCCCGCGCCGGCTCTGCCCACCCCGCCGCACGCCCCGCCCGCCGCGGGGAGCGGCCGCGCCGCCGCTGGGCCCCCCGGCGCTACCGCCCCCCCCGCGCTACCGGCCCCCCCGGCGCTGCCGGCCCCCCCGGCGCCCCCCTCCGCGGTCCGGCCCGCTGGGACGCGCCGCTGCGCGCTCCCCGCCGCTCCGGCGGGGCGGGTGGGGTGTCAGGCACAGCCGCGCTCCATTGTAACTCGCCCCCGCCCCACTCCTGCCGCCGAGGGGCGGGCAAGGGAGAGCGGAGCCCAGAAACTTCCCCCGGCGGCCCCCAAATCTCGGGGGCAGGGGGGTGCGGGGGCCGGGGCGGGCCGTGCCGCGGCTGCAGCTCCGGACCTGCCCCCAGCACCGCTCCCGGCGCGGGCAGCAGCTGCATGATGAAATGCGGGGAAACAGCGAGAGGCTGCGGGCAAACGGGGCGAAGGAAAAAAAAAAAAAGAAAAGCAAGCCAAAAGGCCGTGCAACTTCTCCCACGTCTTTACGATTTTGAACAAGAATTTCAGGCGGTGTTTTCAACATGCAACAGGACTTAAAGCCTAAAAACGGCTCCTGTAGGATGGCTTGGCTTTTTTGTTTGGTTTGGTTTGGGTTTTTTTCAGTGTACTTGTCTGCAGGTCTTGCTGGGATAACATAACAGACTTAAAACTGCAGCTTTGCTTGTGTGTTTGTGTGGACAGTGCCCATCAGAGTCCTGAATTGGAAAACTCTCCCCCTTTGGAGGATACTATATGGCACAAGAAATACATGTGTCTCATTAAAACAGTGTGGATAAAGCATAATCTTCAGGTCATAAGCTTGTACTTTTGTGAAATATGTTTTTCTTCTTCCATGAGTCCCTTGATGAGGTATTTCTCCATGAAATAAGACCATACATACATACAGAATGGGACAAAAAATCAGGGGCCAGTTAAAATAACTCATCGCTACTTTTTTTGTTACACGGGTTACAAATATTTAAGTAGACAGGCACCATATACTGCAATTTGTTTTGATCTCTCTTCCACAATCTCTATCGAGTGGAATAATACTTCCCAGCATTTTAAGAAATGCGTTTCTAAATTCTTAGTGTTTCTTAAGCAGTACCATAAGAACAAAAAATCCCGGAGAATTTTTCCGACTGGTAATAGCCATTCCGTCCTGGGATTTTCTAGTCTGCCAATGAAAAAGTTATCATAGAGAAAAACATTGTAGCTTTTCCAGAATGTTTACAATACCTAAAACATTAACCAAAATAAACATGTAGTTGTACAAATGGATGCTTTCTGAAGTTAGCAAAGGCACCAAATTTGTTCCTCCAAACTGTGCTATGGGACTTGAAGCTGGATGGGGAGCACTGGCTGTGTCTTGTGCATTTGATGGTGACAGGATCTTCTGATGAACGGACCATGGTCCACATAGAATATTGGTGCAAGACTGGCAGAAGTTTTTCCTGCTAATAAATCACAAAAGTTTTAAGACTAGATTAACTACAAAAAGGTCATTTATAATTTAGTTCAATACCAAAGAAAAAAAAAACATTTCAAATATTTCGGCTTCCCCTTCCAGTTATAAAGGCAAAAAATACTTGACATAAGTCACATCTGAAAAAAGTCAACATTATTCCATCATGCAGTTATTTACAAATCAAAATATTCATCTTATGTTCTCTTATGTATTATAGTAACCAAAAAACTAAGCCATTTTCTCACTTTTATATTTTTTCCACTGCATATTTTAATATCCAGAATATTATTGCTTATACTTAAAAATTAAATATGATTATGTCCTTTTATGTACAAAAGGTGGAGCTGGTTTAAGGGGCTTTTAAAAAAATATCTTTATAATAAACTTTTCATATTATTAAGCTGTATTTTATTGAAAAACTGTAGTGGAATGTATTGGTTGCTTCAGCTATGCTTTGCTTATGTCCCCTGTATTACTAGAAGATCAAGACACTGTAAACTGTGCCCACTTAATGCATAGTTATTAATTTCATGCCTTTCTTCCTTTAAGCACTACTGTTTCTTCTTCCCCTGGAATTCCAGCAGTTATTAATATTTTCCAGTAATGTTATACATTTCACTCCTGGACCTCCAGTGTTTTTGCAGTGAGCATAAAGTACTTAAAAACCAAGCTGCGAACAGAGTCCACCTCTTTAGGCTCCCAGTAGCACACTTCTATGGATTCCCTATTGCTTGCTACACACAGAGATGTTAATAATATTAATAACAACATAAATTAACAATACAGAGGAAGAAGAAGAAGAAGAAGCAGAAGATAAAGAACAAGTAGAAGAAGCATAGGAAGCAGAAGCAAAAGAAGCATGAGCAGAAGAAGCAGCAGCAGAAGAAAAGGCAGAAGCAAAAGCAAAAGAAGCAGCAGCAGCAGAAGAAAATGCAGAGGATGAAGAAGAAGTAGCAGAAGCAGAAGAAACAGAAGCAGAAGCAAAAGAAACACAACAGGCGTGGAAGAATAATCAGACACAGAAGAAGCAGATGCAACACAAGAAGAAGCAGAAGAAGAAGCTGAAGAAGCAGCAGGTGCAGAACAAGAACCAGAAGAAGCAGAAGAAGCAAAAGAAAAAGAAGTACCTAGAAGGAGAAGAAGCAGCAGAAGAAGGAGAAGCAGCAGCAGCAGAAGTAACACAGAAAGAAGAAAAAGAAGCAGAAGGAGGAGGAGAAGAAGGAGAAAAAGAAGAAACAGAAAAATAAGAAGCCAAAGAAGAAAAATAAACGGAACCAGAAGAAGCAGAAGCAGTAGAAAAAGCAGAAAAATCAGCAGAAGAAGCAACAGAAGAACTTGCAGAATAGGCAGCAGTGGAAGCTGCAGATAAATGAAGAGAGGTGGAAGAAGCAGAAGCAGCAGAAGAACAAGCAAAATAATAAGCAAAAAAAATCAGAAGAATAAGAAGCAGCAGAAAAAACAGCATGAGAAGCAGAAGAACAAGCAGAATAAGTAGAAGAAGCAGAAGTAGAAGCAGAGGCAGAAGCAGACAAAGGAGAAGAAAATAGTAATAAGAAGAACAAGCAGAAGAAGGAGGGAAAAGCAGAAGAATAAGCAGAGGAAGCAGAAGCAGAAGAACAAGGAAAATAATAAGCAGAAGATAAGCAGAAGCAGAGGAAGAAGCAGCAGCAGCAGAAGAGGAAGAAGAAATAGAAGCGGAAAAAGACCAGAAAAAGAAGCAGAATAAAAGCAGAGGAAGCAGAAGAGGAAGCAACAGAAGTAAAAGCAAAAGCAGAGGAAGCAGAAGAACAAGCAGAATTAGAAGAAAAACAGGAAGAGGCAGGTGAAGAAGCAGCAGAAGAGGCAGGTGAAGAAGCAGAGGCAGGTGAAGAAGCAGAAGCAGGTGAAGAAGCAGAAGAGAAGTGAAAGTAACACAAGAAGAAGAAAGGGAAGAACCAGAAGGAGAGGAAGAAGAAGCAGAAAAATAAGCAGAAGCAGCAGAAGAAAAAGAAGCAGAACCATAAGAAGCAGTAGAAGAATCAGAAGAAAAAGCAGCAGAAGAACCTGCAGAATAAGCAACGGTAGAAGCTGCAGATGATTGAAAAGAGGTGGAAGAAGCAGAAGCAGAAGAAACAAAAGAAGGAGAAGCAGAATAAGGAAAAGCAGAAGAACCAGAAGAAGCAGAAGAAGAACCAGGAGCAGAAGGGCAAGAAAAAAGCAGAAGCTGAACCAGAAGGAGAAGAAGCTGCAGAAGAAGCTGCAGAAGTTGCAGAAGCAGCAGAATGAGAGGAGGCAGAGGAAGCAGAAGCAGATGAAGAAGCAAAATAATAAGCAAAAGAAGAAAAAGATAAGGAGCAGAAGAAGCAGAAGAAGCAAAAGAAGCAAAGGAGGAAGCAACAGAAACAGAAACAATAAGCAGAAGAAGTAGAAGAACAAGAAGCAGAACAAGACCAGAAAAATAACCAGAAAAATAGCAGAAAAAGAACCAGAAGCAAAAGCATAAGAAGCAAAAGCAGACACAGAAGAAGAATCAGATGCAGAAGCAGAAGCAAAATAATAAGCAGAAGAAGCAGCAGAACAAGAAGCAGTAGAAACAGACGCAGAAGGGGAATACGATGCAGAAGCAGCAGCAGCAGCAGAAGACGCAGAAGCAGCAGCAGCAGAAAAAGAACCAGAACTAGAAGCAGGAAAAAAAGAAGAAAAAAAAAAAGAAAAAAAAGCAGGAAAAAATTATGAAAAAAGCAGAAGAAGCAAAAACATAAGAAGCAAAAGAGTAAGAAGCAGCAGAATCAGATGCAGAAGAAGAATCAGATGCATAAAAAGCAGAAGCATAAGCAAAATAATAAGCAGAAGCAGCAGCAGGAGAGGAAGCAGAGGAAGAAGCAGCAGAAGCAGAACAAGAAGCAGAAGTAGTAGAACAAGCAGCAGAGGAATGACAAGCAGAAAAATCCCAGAAAAAAGCACAGAAAAAGAACAAGAAGAAGCAAAATCAGCAGCAGACGGAGAAGCTGCAGACGAAGGACAAGAATCAAGAGATGCAGACAGAGAAACAGCAGGAGAAGAATCAAGAGATGCAGACGAAGGAGAAGAATCAAGAGATGCAGACGGAGAAACAGCAGGAGAAGAATCAAGAGATGCAGACGAAGGAGAAGAATCAAGAGATGCAGACGGAGAAACAGCAGGAGAAGAATCAAGAGATGCAGACGAAGGAGAAGAATCAAGAGATGCAGACGGAGAAACAGCAGGAGAAGAATCAGAAGATGCAGACGAAGGAGAAGAATCAAGAAGATGATGTAGAAGAGGCAGAAGATGATGTAGAAGAGGCAGAAGATGATGTAGAAGAGGCAGCAGCAGCAGAGGCAGATGTAGTAGCAGCAGAGGCAGCAGCAGGATAAGAAGCAAAAGCAGAAGAAGCAGCGGAAGAAGAAGCAGCAGCAGGACAATAAGAAGCAGCAGCGGAAGAGGAAGAAGAAGAAGAAGCAAAAGAAGTATAGGACAAAGATGAAGAAGAAGAAGCAGAAGTAAAAGAAGTAGAGGACAAAGAAGAAGAAAGAGAAGAACAAGATAAAGCAGAAGATGCAGAAGCAGCAAGAAGAAGGACAAGAAAGAGCAGGAGAAGAAGAACAAGATGAAGCAGAAGAAGAGGAAGCAGAAGTAGAAAAAGGAGAAGGAGAAGCAGAGGATGCAAAAGAAGCAGCAGAAGAATCACAACACAGTAAGAAGATGCAGAAGCAGAAGAAGTAGAAGAACAAGGAAGATGCAGAAGAAGAAAAAGCACAAGCAGAAAACAAAGCACAAGCAGAAAAAGAAGCAGAAAAAGCAGAAGCAGCAGCAGAAGCAGCAGCAGATAAATGAGAACAGGCAGAAGAAGCAGCAGCAGCAGAAGGAAAATAAGCAGAAGCAGCAGCATAAAAAGCAGAATAATCCACAGAAGAAGCAGAAGCAGCAGAAGGAGGAAAATTATTAACATAAGAAGAAAAAGATAAGCAGAAGTAGAAGAAGCAGAATAATAAGATGCAGAAAAAGAAGAAAAAGACCAGAAAAATAAGCAGAAAAAAGCAGAAAAAGAACCAGAAGAAGTAAAAGCATAAGAAGCAGCAGAAAAAGCAGAAGCTGAAAAAGTAAAAGCAGAATAAGTAGATGCAGAAGAATAAGCAGATGCAAAAGAATAAGGAGATGCAGAAGGAGACAGAGAAGAAGCAGAAGAGAATAATAAGCAGTAAAAGAAGGAGAAGATAAAAGAACAGAAGAGGAATAAGAAGAAGCAGAAGATGCAGAAGAAGCAGCAGAAGCAGCATGAGAAGTTGCAGATGTATCTGCAAAAGAAGCAGAAGCAGCAGCAGAAGAGGCAGAAGAGGAAGAACAAACGAAATAATAAGCAGAAGAAGAAAATGTAGAAGCAGAAGAATATGCAGAAGAAGCAAAAGCAGAAGAAGCAGAACCAGAAAAAGCAGTGGAAGAAGAAGCAGAAGAACAAACAACAAGAAGTATAGGAAGCATAAGAAGCAGAATAAGTAGAAGCAGCAGAAGCAAAAGAAGCAGCAGCAAAAGAAGCTGTAGAAGAAGCAGAAGAAGCAGCAGCAAAAGAACCTGTAGAAGAAGCTGCAGAAGAATGAGAAGAGGCAGAAGAAGAAGCAGAAGAAGCAGCAGCAGCAGGAAGAAGAAGCAGAAGCAGCAGCGGCAAAAAAGAAGCATAAGAAGAAGAATCAGAAGCAGAGGCAGAAACAGAAGAAGCAAAATAAGCAGAAGCAGCAGAAGCAGCAAAAAACCCTGATGCAGATAAAGAACCAGAAAAACACCAGAAAGGGAAGCAGAGAAAAAACCAAACCCAAAACCCAGAAAAAGAAGCAGAAGCAAAAGTGTAAGAAGCAGACCTGTAAGTAGAAGAAGCAGAAGCCGAAAAACCAAAGCAGAAGCAGAAGTAGATGCAGAAGTAGCAAAAGAAGCAGAAGCAGCAGCAGAAGAGGATGAAGAAGGAGAAGAAAGAGCAGGAGAAGTAGAACAAGAAGTAGCAGAAGACAGAGTAGAAGAAGCAGAAGGAGTAGAAGAATCAGCAGGAGAAGCAGCAGCAAAGTAGAAGCAGCAGCAAAGTAGAAACAGCAGAAGCATAAGCAGAAAAAGCAGAAAAAGAAGCAGATGCAGAAGAAGCAGAAGCAGAAGACAAGCAAAATAATAAGCAGCAGAAGAAGATGACAAAGGAGAAGCAGCAGCAGAAGGAGAAGCAGCAGAGGAAGGAGAAGCAGAAGATGGAGAAGCAGAGGCCGAAGCAGAACAAGCAGAGGCCGAAGCAGAGGCCGAAGCAGAAGAAGTAGAGGAGGAAGCAGAACAAGCAGAAGCAGAAGAAGTAGAGGAGGAAGCAGAACAAGCAGAAGCAGAAGAAGTAGAGGAGGAAGCAGAACAAGCAGAAGCAGAAGAAGTAGAGGAGGAAGCAGAACAAGCAGAAGCAGAAGAAGTAGAGGAGGAAGCAGAACAAGCAGAAGCAGAAGAAGTAGAGGAGGAAGCAGAAGCAGAACAAGCAGAAGTAGAACAAGCAGAAGACGACGTAAAAGAAGAAGCAGAAGAAGCAGAATAAGTAGAGGAAGCAGAGGTAGAAGAAGAAGGAGAAGCAGCAAAAGAAGCTGCAGAAGAATGAGAAGCGGCAGAAGAAGCAGAAGCAGCAGGTGGCAAAACGGAAGTGGAAGAAGTGGAAGAAGCAGAAGAAGCAGAAACTGAAGAAGGGCATATCAAAACCCAAACCTCTGCATTAGGTGAAGAGCAATTCCCTGTTAGGATATCTGGACTCATAACCAGCTCAGTGCACTCATACAACAAATCACATTTCTGTTGTTCCTGTTAAAGAAGCATCTAAGTTGCCATTCAGGACAAGTTCACAGCTTAGGCTCTGTTTACCACAAATTATCTCTCTTTCAATTCTGTTTGAAAGGAGTATCAAGTATTAATAAAAAGCCTTAAAACTTGCATTTCACAAGTCAGAGCAGCAAACTATTCAGTACTATGAAAAGACACTATTTTATTAAGCGTCATCTGGCTCCAGGCATTCATTTGCTAAGTCAAGACATGACAGAATATAGCTGATGATTGGACAAAAATGATTTTGAAAAAAATATTTTACCTTTCTGCTAAGATTTTCCACTGAATTATCTCACTCATTTAAGTGTTTTCTCACACAGCCCTTCAGGTACCTCAGTTTCTACCTCAAAATAACACCTATAATAGTGTTTGCACTTAATTGGCTTGCTATAAACTGAGTTCAGGGTTCCTAGTTTTTCTTACGACTGTTGATGACTTTGCTAAATGAAATCAGGAAGTAGAAGCAACTAGAATTACTAAACAGAAGGTACAATGAAGTTATTGGTTTTTTACAGAAGGAAGAAATGCCCTTGAACTTGGGTCCTGGCAAGGTAGGACCAGTATGCAGCAAAAATCTAGTTTGAAAATTCTGCCCACCAGATCTTTTTATGGGTCAAGATCCAAACTAGTGGTGGTTTTAATGTTTGGGTTTCGGGTTTTTTTTTGTTTGCTTGTTTTTTAGTTTTTATTTTTATTTTTTTATTAATTTTTTTTTTTAACTAAACCTTAAAATCTCTTCTGTCTGAACATTTCAGAGATCAATAACTTTCTCTAGGCCCACAATGTACAATCCCCTTGGAGCCTGGCTATAAAATAAGATTGCATCAGCTTTCTTGGCAGCCGAGAAATGGGCAGGCACATTTGTCAGGGACATTCAGAAAGGGCATGAACAAGACCCACATTGGCTGCAGACATCTGTGAGCACTGGAAAACATTGTCAGCTTGGTTCAAAGGAGCCAGACATCCCTCTGACCTTCAGCTGATGCCTGGTTAGCAACTGAATCCAGCTAAGAACTGTCATGCCCAGCACCTTTCAGTCTAGATATTAATTAAAACACATACATACACGCACCTATGTATGCATGCATATAATTACATGTGTTTCTATATACACATAAATACATATGAATATAGTGCACTTATTAAACATATCAGATGCACATTAAACAATATCAGGGTTGAACTGGAGATGGCAGTCTAAACTGAAATCAGTGATGGTGAGAAACAGCATGCCAATGCGAGTGAAAGCACTGAAGGAGAGGTCATGGGATCCCGTACCCAGCACTTTTCAGACATACCGAAGTCTGAATAAAATGGCTTAAACACTACAAAAAAAAAATCTGTTTTCACCTAAAGCGTACGGTCCTTAGTCACAGCCTAGAGAACTGAAAGTATGCTAAGAAAGACTGAAGCACAAATTCACGATTAATTTACAATTTAATCAAAGTACTTTCATTAAAACAAAGATACTTCAAAAGTATGAAACTACAGACTTCTGAACAGTGTGCCCAGGCTGAAGTTTCTGTTCCCCATCTTAAAAGTGAGATATTATGGTACTACAGCAATATTCTTTGGCTTAAAGGAAGACAGTAATCTTTAAAAGCATGCCACTGTTACTAATGAAGAGAAGTCAAATAAGCGTTCATATGCCTCGAGCACCACTTGTCAAAAACCTTTAAAAAATCGTCTTCCTCATTACTTCCAAAACAGTACGAAGGTGGGAACATGGGGATGAAGCTCTGCCCGTTTTGTTGGTTCAGAAAGCAGGGGAGCCGAGTTTGAGGGAACCGAACCTTCAGATTCCCAGAGATCTGCTTAAACTGGAGGAGGATGGAGAAAACAACAAGGCGGCAAACGCCCCTAACCCCAGGGGTTGTCCATGGGCAGGGGGACTCTGCCAGAAAACAGGGTGACCTAGAACATGCCTGGGCAGTTAGTTGTAGGGGAGGGAAGAAAGACCACCTGAAAGTCATTTTACGATCTTTACTGACAAGAACATCAACCAACAAGCTGCCTTAATTGCAAGACAAGTTTAAACCGGCTCAGTTAAGGGTCCGGTGTCAATGCAAAGACCGGGCAAAGAAAAGTGTTACCAAATAGCTGGTGCAGCTCAGAGCAGTGTTTCAGTATTTTCAAGTAGTGTTAGAAATAATCTTAACCAGAAAAAGAACGCCAAGCCCTGAAACAAACAAACAAAACCCCCAAACCTGTTTTCTTCTTTTGCTTTTTGCCTAACAAATGACTTTCATCCCTAAAAAGAAGCTGGGAATTCTAACCTGACCATCAGCACACTGAAGCATCAGTGCGGGGTAGAATGGCCCATCCCAAATACACACAATTGCTAAAGCACATTGAAATGTATATATTTTTTCTAAATCTATGGAAACATCCCCCAGTAGCACTTACATATTTTTATGAAGCAAGTGGACATACACATTTATTGACACATTTTATGAAGTTCCTTTATAAAACCAGGTGGTGGAGCGAGGCATGTCAGTATTTGTACAAGATGGTATGTGCTTAGGATTCATAAAGGAGTCATGTGAGCTGCAAGATTCACCCCTGGTCAAAAAAGAGCTCTCAGCAGTCAGTCTGGCACCTGCATCCACACGTTCCATACATCGCAGGAGGCAAACAAGGCTGTGGGAGAAATGGGGAGGCAGAGACAGATGGTGAAAAGCCCAGAGGGAACCAGTGCTGTTGTCTCCCTTACCCATTTAGGTTGAGGAAAAGGACAAGAGCTCATTTCCCAACATTCATGCCTTGGACTGAAGCCAAACAGTAAATCTGCTCTTTCTTTTCTTAAGGAGATGCATTTGTGAGTGCAGAAAATAGAGAAGACACGGATTTTTTTTGCTGTTTAGTGTCTTGTCTTTTTTTTTCTTAAGAAGAAAGATTTTCGGAACGGTCTTTAATTTGCTGAGCATTGATACTATATTTAATAAATGAACCATTTTAAGAGAGAAAAAGATCTCACCTCCTCTGAAATCTGCAATTAGCAGAACATAGTTCATCTTTCTCCTATCACTTGTCAACATAACATCTTTACTCACTACGTATCAGTAAAAACACAGAAATCCACCAACAGTTACATTTCACTTAATCTCCAGAAACTCACATGAAGGAAATTGAGCGGTTACAGTGCTGAGTCATGTACAGATAATTATTGCTGCTGGAGGCTGGCAACTATTACAGAGAATAGGAACAGCTCTGACTGCAGGCAGACAGGGATGGAGCAAACAGTACATCCTCTACCATGGAAGCAGGTAGCATCCAAACGTCAGGCAATTTCCTTCTATCACAGATAAACCGTTGCAAAACCAGCTACCAAAATATCCTTTTGCCTTGCCTGACACAATTCATTCCTCCTTGGCTTGCTTGTCTCACCTCTTCACATCCATCCAGTACATCACAGCTGGGAAAACCTCTCTCTGCAGTCCATGGAGCCCTCACCTTCTTTCCCTCCCCACAGATGAAGGTCTTTGTGAGATCTTGTCTTCAAATTCAGGCTACAGAACAATTGTCTGCTTTACACGTTAGCTTCATCATACCCTACTTTCTTTCCTCCTTTGCCCTTCAGTCTGTTTTGCTTGATCTATATTCTTGCTGGTTCACCATGCTGTGAACCAGCATTGTCTCTTCTGCACCCAGCAGTCGTTCTTCACATCCAAATTCCTTTCTCACTGGATCCTTGCATTCAGTCCATCCCGCCGCCTCCCCTTTTGGTAATGATGCAATCACTATCCAAAATTACATTAACCTCACTATATTTAGGTTATAATATCATGGGAAAAGGAGGAACATATTTACTGATGTGTAGTGAAAAAATATACCCAGTAATCTCTGCCTGAACAGTTGACAACCCCGTCGTCAACAGACAAGATGTCATCTCTTCAGGAGAGAGTGTTCTGGAAAGGAAAAGCCATGATGGCCATTTCTTCAGTAAAAGCAGCCCGGCTGCAAAAGTGGGATTTCAGAATAAGCCTAGCCTAAGACTTAAGCTAACCCACCCTCTAAACACTCGTGAAGCAGCAGAATAACTCCACAGGCAGTGTTCCTCACTTCTGAGGTGGCTGGGGAATGCAGCCCCTGTCTATAAAACATTTCCCGCGCAGTTAGCAGGAGCTGACAGACCCTGCAGCCTGGGTGGCCCTGCACGTGCAGGTCCAGGAAAGAGAGAATGAAGCTTGCCACTGGTACAGACACCTGGGTTGCCCAACATCCTAAAAAAAAGCTTGGTATTAATGTTGGTGTTGACTTCATATCTTGCGTTGAAGCGGGATGCTCTCATTTGTTACGTCATTGATTTCACCTCTTAATATTAATCTGAACAGTTCATCTCTCTTTTCATCTACATTATTCAAATAGGTTGTGTGCTCTTTAGCCAAACCCAGACCCAGGTGAATTCTATGTTACAATATGCTTTTATGTAACATTTTTGTGTTTCAGCCTCCTGATTGTGAAGAACGCAGAAGAGTAAGGTGATGAAGTCCCACCTGGTCCGAGAAGATTCTCATCCTTCTCACGCCTGCTAGTGTTGGTAAGCCCAAAGTAAAATGACTTCCCCTGTCACAAATTACTGCTAGCTTATATCCCACTTACGATGTCTTATCATACAGTTCTGAATTTACTGCGCAGCCAAGCAAGTGTAACTAGAGGGCCTTAGCCAGGACCGTTACACACGCAGGGGCGAGGTGGCTGCCTTCAGCCCCAGGAAGCACCATGCATCTCTCTCTCACATACCCCACTGGCTCGTTAGAGAAAAAGGTGTGTTTGCACCGAAGCGCCAGTTGATACCTGGCAGCCCCATTATTCAGTACGTATCCCTGGCCTCATTTGCCGCCTATTATTGAAATCCTGCTGTAGACACAGTATTTTCTATTCTCTGAAGGCTTCTTTCATGATGCTTGCTACTACAGTACCAAGCACTTCATAGACCTCAGGCAGACTTTTTCCATAAACCCTTTTACAAACAGAAAGCTGTGAAGGAGAAGTAATAATACTAAATATAGTCACTAATATGTGATCTTGGGCATTGCTGAATACTCATGACATCATACTTGTTGAATTCCAGACTGATATCAGTTTGAAATAGCAAGTTTCTGCAAATCTGGGCTTCTCTGGGCTTGCATGCCCCAAGGTGAGAGACACGAGCAGACCCATAGCTAGGAGGTTTGTAAGGAGCGTTAAATGAAGACAAAATGCTTTTAAATGCCAGCATCTGCTGCTGTGCGGGCAAAAGGGTGGTGGCTGCGCAGCTGTAGAGTGAGAAGAGGTCTGCAGCGCCTGGGAGGAGGCACCAGGGTCAGGGCAGCAGGTTCAGCTCTGGCACCAAAATGCTCTGCAGTGGTTCTGGGTACATAAATGGACCATAGTTGTACTTGCACCAGAGCTTCATACAGACACAGACTTGTGAGAGGTCAGTGTCACTATGAAGCTCTTTCTCTCAGACTTGTTCTCCTTACCAAACGGTGATCACGCAAGGGCAGTGCACAGCCTCTCGCGACAGACGCGACAGAGGTGATGTGCCCAGCATCAGGGGTGCTCTGCACACCGCTGAGAGCGATACATGCGGCTGGTAGCTATCCGAGAGGCTTTTAATTCCATCCCTTCTCAATATACCCTGCCCTTTCCACACGCTGTCCCTTAGAAACAGGACTCGTTTTAATTCCTGCTTCCACTATTCAGCCATTTTCAGAAAGAGAACACTTTCTTCTGCTTTCCCCATTGCTTTTAGTAGAGATATTAATGTATTTTTCTTGCTCTCAATCCCCACAAAATTAGCTGTCAGACCTTTTCCATCCTGATTATATAGACTGCTCCCAAAGTCTTTATCTTTTCTATTTTGCACTTTCATCTTCTGTGCTCAGGTTTTAAATCCATAAGAACTCCTCTCTTACAGGCTAGCCCCTGTCTTCTCTGGATAATTGGTTTTAATGGCATACCTTCCCCTGTGCTGCTACGACAGGAACTCTTCTGTCCCCACCTTAGTTCCAGACAAAACACACACCTGATGAATCCTCCTTTACATGTGACTCCAGTGTTGCCTTACTTCACCTTCTGTTTGGACCCAATCGGTGCAGCTAAAGAAGCCAGTTTGTCTTCGTTCTGCTGACCCGATCAGTTACTCTGTGTAGCAGCTGGGAAGAGGAACAAGATGAAAACCCTGGTGGGTAAGCAGGGAGCTTCACCTATGCACTTGATACTTTCCTCTCAGCATTTTGAACCTTGCAGGCAGGCACAAATAGCCATTTTGAAGGGTGGTTGGGTTTTTTTTCCTAACAGTTTCATGAATAGACTATGAGAGATTCTGAGCAAAGGACACAGTAATAGTTGCTGCTTCCGTGTTTTCCACCACCAAAGACAGCCACAATTGTAGCAAATCCATCATCTGCAGTGAAAATCCACAGTTACAGGTAGCCTTGGAACCTCTTTCTTTTGTTGGTGACTTTGATTTTTCCTGGAACAGCAATCCCTGATTGTGGGATTGCCAAGGCTGCATCTGCTACTGCCCTCTTTCTCAACCTTATCATCTGTGTTTTGACCGAGGCATTGCGTTACCACACCGTGTCTGCAGCTACAATTAGAGTAGCAACTCTGCTATGTCTGGAAGGATCTTATCAGGAGGGTGAAGTATATAGTAGCAGGATTTATTCTTTGGAAAATTAAATACTGACACTCTCTACCCTCTTCATTTACATTCAGGTAGAGTAACTGATCACACCAGCGGCTGGTAGGACTGCAAGGCCCACGGTATCCAGCTGAAAGCGCTAAGGAGAGGTAGACAAGTTCTTAAATGCAAGATGATGGCTCACTGAGTTTAGTAATGAACTGGGACAGGAAACATACTCATTACTGACTTTAACAGATTCTTTTGCACCCAGAGAATCAGTTACACAGCAATCTCTTCCTTTGCTTTGCAGCAAAGCTCTGAACCAGACCAGCCCTTCAATTCTTCATAAGCATGTGGGATTTACTTTCTTAGCAGAATTTCTCAGGTTGTCTTCTGCAAACGAGCTCACTCCTGGCACCTGTGACAGTTAAAGGATGACAGTTAAAGGACTCTTCATACTCAGTCCATGCCTACAGGAACTTTCAACAGGCTCTTGAATGACACAGGCTTTTCTGATACTCTATGAGAAGTTCTGCCTAGCTTTGTGGAGGATACTACCTATCCCCCCCCCCCCCCCGAGAACTGCTGGGACATAAAGAAAATGCTTGCATAGATCTTGCATTAGCTACCATCCCATCTTCAACAGTGCATAGCAGGAGAGGTGAGATGGCCTTCAGTGCTTCTAAAAACAGGGTAAGTTCTCCTCCTGGACCCCTAGCTTCAGCTGCCTTGTCAACTCTGACTTTTCCTCCACATGGAAAAAACAGGCAGGAAAAAAGCATAACATGCACTTCCTAGCAGAAGAGAGCATGGCACGTTTTACCTCCCCAGTTTCGACTGACATCAACGCCTACCAGGTACTGCTAAACAAAGTGCCTGCTGTTGGCACAAGTATGTCAGATAACAAGGATCCAGCTTATCACCCTGGACAAGTTCACAGCAGGCCCTGACTCTTCATGCCAGAATGCTCTTAGCTCAGAATCCATTTGCTGGCTGGTCCACATCATTAGGATACAGAAAAGTTTCAGTTTTGTACACTCCCAGTGCCTACTTCTCAGTAGAGAAGGATAACATCAGGCACACATACCTAGCAGTTAGGGTTTTTTCCCTCCTTAATTTAGTACAGGCTTTAAAATTATAACCAAAATCTCCTAATTGCTGATTAAGACAATGCTAGAGAATATTATAGCATTCAAGGCCAGAGATTAGCATAAGGAAAGCCTAGCACTATGTTAATATCATGACAGCCTGCAATACCACAAGGACCAAAATGAACAATATGCAGAAAACCCCAAGCTTCTCAAAATGAACAGAAACCAAAAATCAGGATGTAGAGAAAGGACTTCACATGTTGGATTTCATGTAGAAATTAGAGTTGCTGGATTCATTCTTTAGCCTAAAAACTACAGAGCCTGGAGACGCTCTTCAGATACATTCAACATGTTGCAAAGAAAATGGCAACAAGCTGTTTTGTATGCCTACAGCCAAGACAAAAAGAGATAAAGATCCAGCAAGGAAAATTTTAACTTTTCCTACTACCCACCTTAATACTAATAATACCAAAGCCCTACAAAAACTTAGTGAGGAATTTCTTTCAGAGCAAACAAGTCTCTGTTCTGCAACATAAAGTTGAGATGCTCCTGATCCTGCCACACTGTAGAATAAAAAAACCAAGCTTTGCTTTTGCTTTCCATTCAAGTATTTCAAGATTGCCAACACCACTATTGTTCAGAAATCTTCCGGTCAAATATCTGAACTTTGGAGCCTATAACCACAACTGTTTTTTGGCCAATCGTATGCTTTTGCTACCTCATGTTCCTGTTTTCACAATGAAGTGAAAGATTTGCAAACCTTGCCAGTTTTACAGCACTGAAAGCTGTTAACAAAGCAATGTCATGTCAGAAAAATCTGCTTCCCTTCCTCTTTCTGCTACTTAGTTTAAAACTGCCAACAGCTCTTGAAAGCTCAGTTTTCTACTCCAAATGCTTGTGCAGGTATTCATCTTAAGTGTCACAGCAAAGCTGAAAATATATTAAAACAACATCTGTTCAGCTTTTGAATATTTATTTTGTAATGAACTTATTCCTTTTCCAAGCCTCTTTCCCTAATTTCCAAACTATGCGGAAGTTATTACTGCACAGTTAGACCAACAGATGGGAGAAAGAGGTGCTAGGTCACCATGCAAACAGCAGGTTATTAACAGAAGGGCCGCAGAGGCATTTATGGCAGCACCCTCAGGAGTTTTGACTGGGTTAAGACAGACAGTACTGGGACAGGAAAACAGCTCAAGCAACACCTGAAGCGTGCCATTGCCATTTGCAAGGCAGGGGTTCAGAACGGCATGCGTACCCAGGCAGGCAAGCAGGCAGCCTCACGGCACGGCGTACCGAAGACCTCTGTTAGGAGTTAGGAGTGCTCTGCCAGCCTCCATCAGACCTGCGCTCCTGAGTGCAACTTCAAACCGACCCTTTCCTCAGGGCTGCAGCGTAAGGCTCCCACTCTCCAGGCTGAACAGACTTGGTCGAGTGGAAACACGTCACCTTTCTTCCTCAAAATCACATTCTTGTCATCACTTTTATGACCTTACTGACACATCTCGTATTATAACTGGGCATACTGCCTTACCTAGGAGAAGGTGGTATGACTGCATCCCACATCCCAGGGCTGATGTTCAAGACCCTCGCTGCATGACTGGCCCTCTGGCACCTTCACCGCACAGCGAGAATCTAAACATTTCTGCCTTTGGGTACTCACCTTCCAGTACCCAGCTTCTGCAGCAATCCGAGGCAACACACACCACCATCCAGTACCCAAGAAAGCCAGCACACTGGGCAGGGAGACAGCTCAAGCGGGTGGAAGGAAAACATTTTAAATCCATGGCAGCCCAAGAGAATGAAAGGCAAATTATTTTTCCTGCACTTGAAAACTTGTGGCTGTGATTTTTCAGTTAGGTTCATAAACACTTCATTTGCAAAAGAACATATAAAACTGGCTAAAAGAAAACCAGGCTAAAAACATTTGCTCCAGGGAGAGCGATTCCCTTCTTTACCTCGTGGGACCACAGCGCTCTCTGTTTGAGGAAAGTAGCCTAGCTTCCAGGTGTATGAGAGGCAACTTTTGCCTTAGCAGGCAGCTGCACTGTAACTGGCAATCCCTCTGAGGACATTTTTACTTGCCAAGACAGAGACTGTGACCATGTTTTTCTGAACTCCTCCTTACAATGCTGCTTGTCTTGCATCCAGTATTGCGTCAAAGCTGCGGCTCAGCCTTCTACATTATCATTCCCAAGTAACTTCTGAAATAATCTGGAAGGGTAACTCAAACGTTGAGTTGCACACTGAGAAACTACTTATTAAAAGAAGTACTCTGAATTCTTCCACTAATGCCTACAGTAGCTGTACTCAGTATACACTTGACATTGAAAAATATTAAGCACGTTCAAATACAAAACTGAAATTAGTATTTACTGCAAGTCACTATTAGCTTGTGGTGGTGTCCCCGCAAACCAACCAGTAAAAGACTTGAGCAGGCGCATTTACAATCCTGTAAGCTGGAAGTTGTTCCAGATCTGAAGTTATTTCAGACTACAGCTGGTCAGGCAGAAGTCCCTACATGCTCCTCTTAGAGGAATAAACCAAACAGGTTTGCTCCTGCACAACTTTGATTTGCAAGGAAAAGATGCACAGAAAAGTCTAAATGTGTTTACAGAATATATCCTTTAAAGCAATGATTTATCCTCTCATAAGCACATAGATAATACCATGCTGAGCAATACCTGTTAGAGGTAAGCCAATCACAGCAGCAGAGGAAAACACTGCTAAAAAGAAAACCTTCCAAGTATTAAGCATTCATTTTCACAGAAGGAATAAAGTACATATTCACAGTTCCTTTCCTTTAGCTGTGAAAAAAAATATCAAAAAACCACCACATTTTTTGCTTAACCCTGATGAAATTTTCCCCTTTTTCAAAAAAGGAAAGTTCAGCGTTGACATTAGCACACAAAAATTGACACTTCAAGGTTATGAACAAACTTAGTTTAATCTAAACCTAGTTTACAGTTGCATCAGAAGAACAGGTTCAGTCTTGCCACTAAACAAATGCAGCAGAAACTATGTCCATGTCAGCAAGTGATTCAGAATGGTAAGAGTGGATGCATAGAATCAAACTGTTCAATGTCTATACCTACAGTATATACAGTCTGGAAATTCGAAATCTGAAGCTGGTATGATCCTCCAGACATCCTCAACACATAGATGGTTTCAAACTGCCTGAAAGAAACCCGCTGCTATGGACTCATGTCACCATTAGAAGCTGGAGGGCATCTGGAGGGCAACTGGTTCCTAGTTCAGAGAGAGCTCTCCAAAGGGAAATAAGCTTAAAAGCACCAAAACTGCTTTGTCAGCCAAACCAGTACTGGCAAGTGGGGATGAGAGGGGGATTTAATCCCGAACTGCACAAACTACATCACTGCCTTAGACGCAGCTGGAGCCATCCCCTAAAGCGAACACATCTATTAGGATGTTCAGTCTCACACAATACTTTTAACCCAGGGCTGAATCACCATTTACTAATGAACTGTGTTGCAGTGTTCCCAACGGAACCAGCCCACAGAACTATTATTATCAGCATGTAGAATCACAAGCAGCAGCAGTAACGTAATCAAAATTACAATGATATTGAAGTTTCATTCTACCTGCAGTATTGAATTTTCAGACATACAAAAAGGGGCTGCTCAGGAGAACCCAAAAGCAGAATTGCCACTCCTGTTGCAGATGTTCAAAAAGAACAATTGCTTACTTGCAGAAGTTAAAAATTCTTTCATATAAAGGGACACTAAGATGCATAAGATGTAATACACTTCATAAATGCAAGCATTTTACAAGTCCATATTACAAGCCATACTGTCTAGTACATCAACATTGCACAATACAAAGCTTGTCTTTACGTTTTAAAATAGAATATAACAAATAGTAATTCACATTAAGACAACTGCCACAGCAAAATTTCTTAAAGAGAAAGTGCTTCACTTACACAAAATACCCTAAAGCCTACCAAGCAAGCTCTAAAGTTCTCCAATTTACAAGGGGTAGGGGTAGAAACAAAAAAGTGCAATTGACATTCAAAACTGAGAGAAATCAAGAACTCCAAATGTGCCACGTGCCTCAGCTGATACTCAGGTTTGCTTCATCTGCAGAGCCATTACCCCTACACATGATATTTTTCCAAAATGGTGTGCTGTAACAGAACAGTTGATTTACTTATACCTTGGTTTATTGAAGCTATAACTTAATAAATTTGATGTTCAAGGTGTAAAATTACCTCAAACTAAAAATTAACACAACAGGAAAACATGTAACTAACACCAATCTACTTATTTCACCCTTCTGGTGCAATTGAACCTGTAGGATGCTATTCTTTGAAGATAAGGAATTAAGACTATCACAGGACTGAATAAACAGGGAAACACAGTAATACAGTACTTCACAGTAAAATACCTCTTTATTACGAATATATTCAAAACTAGCTTTTTATTTCAGGTAAGAAAAATAGCACGCTGACTTCTAGCCAGTGCTGATTCTGGTCATATGCAATATTCTAACAGTTAGAAAAGTTATTTGCAGTGTTGTGGCCCATTAACAGTTTTCCTAACTGTCCATTCACTGCCTTTTATTTTTAGCTTGTTCTAAAGAACATTTAGACTGTTCTGAGAACATTTCTTCTTGTTGAAGAAATTCTTCAAACAAGGTTTGTATTTAGATCTTAGTTGATTGACAGACTTACTTGACAGTGGCTCAGCATCTGTTATGAGCTCACATACAGCTCATATTAGCCTTCTTGTAAATAACAACGTGGTTCAATAGCTGATCTACGAAGGCAATTAACAGGGCAACTCTCCCGGAAGACTGCAGTAGAACAAATCCCACTCTTCTGCTATACAGTTTAGTACTGTAAAGTAGCAACAATTTCAAGGACTTCAGTTAGTTCTATACCCCTTTATAAGAGAGCACTGAAAAAAAGAATGTAGGGGTATTGCTATTACAATTCAAACAGTAAACTACTTCATATATTTTCATACTTGGTACAAGTTTAAACTCTTTCTCTTGCTATGCTGTAACTTAACAGTTTAAGGTACTTAATTGAATCATGCTGTAAACAAAGATATAAAACCTTTGTGTAAGCTTTACTGGTTTAGGAGTGTGCATAAATACTCGCCTTCTGAAAAAAAGCAGCTGTTTATTTTTCCATCATGAGCGTATAATTACGTAACACATTTTAAAACAGGTTTTCATCCAATTAAAAATGAAATTATGCACTTCACAGAAGCGTTACACAGCATCTGTAATGAAGTCTGTATTTTTTAGATACCTGATGTCCATTTTCAATATGAGATATATCAGACAGGGAAAGTATTCTTCAGACAAATGTATTATTTCTGGCCTTGTAATTTCTTCCATCCTCTGCAGCCCAGTATGAAGCTAGAAGATACCTGTTTTAAGTAGACTTCCATATGTAGATGTTTCTTCAATGCAGATGGAACAATGGATGATGACATTGCAACAATCTCCAAATATGCTGAGAATAGCCAATAAACCACAAGTTTGTGGATGTTTTAAGCAGTATTTAAAAAATATACAGAAGCACCAAAAATAGGCTCTATCAGGAAGTAATCTGATACTCAAATAAATAGAAAATTTGCATTTTAATGTCACATTGAATTTTAGTACATTTCAACCCAAGAAAAAAAATAAACTGACATAGTAATGAGTACAGGATTATATATATTACAATATGCCTTGTTATAATACATTTGTGGCTTTATCATAAAAACCTCAAGGGCAGATGGAGTTTGAGCTCATTTGAGTAACTGTCAGGAACAAAGCATTAAATGCATTTCTCAAATAAGTACTTTTATTTAATTTCAAAATCTTAAAGGAGTGTTAGACCTTGGCCTTTTCTTTAAAAAAAAAAAAGATTAGTTACTACGGAGCTAGCTAAGTAAGTATTCTGAAAGGTTTAAATGACATAGAAAATGCTTTTCCCAATTTTACATACAATGAAAGGATAGATGATTTCAAAAACAGCACCTAAGGCTAACTATGTTGACCTTGACCTAGAAATGCACATTACTGGTCTTCACAAGGAATCCAACAAATTTTGGAAGTTGTCTATTTCACATGAAAGCAAGAGAAAGGGTTATCATATGCAAAAATATTTTCAAACTGTTCTTATTATGTAATTGAAAACTAAAGGCATGGTCTCTTCATTATAAAAAAATAAAGGTACAACAGAAACTCTAAAGGAAGATATTCAGCTATACTGAAGCTGCAACCCTCTGAAAAGAAAGAAAAAGGAAAAAAGCCAATTAGCTAAGCTTTGTGCTCTAACCAAACTACTTACAGTGATTTTCAATGGCAAAAGCCCATGCTGACTGGGTGATTTGACAGTTCCAAATACTTTTTGTAATAATTTTTATTTGTATACAACGACACTAAAATGATCCAGTCATGCAACGTTCACTTTAAGCATTCTGCATCTCTTTTCCAATCTTATAGCTAAGGATCTTGTTCCAGTCAATCTTGGTGCGGGTAACCGGTAATTGTCGACGTAAGGCCTTGAAAGTAGTGTCCGACATAGTCTGGTAATTCTCACTGATAGCAGTCTGTTAAACACAAAGTCATACAAAACAAAGACACGTGAAAAACAGAACTAGGATGTTATATAAAAAGTTGAATGAATAGTCAGTTACCTCCTAAACAGGCTTACTGAAAATACGCTAAATTAAAATCATATTTTATGAAGGAAACCTGTTATATCTAGACTGAAACTATGTGAAGAAAATTGGTGAGACAGATCCAATAAACCTGGCCATAGCCTAGGTGTTTCAGCAAACCACAGTGTGGTTAACCAGCAGCACAAATAAAGTGCTGATCAGATTTCAGACAAAGTTTTTTCTGTGGGGATGGTAGAGTCAGGCCGCAATATCGTATGAACTTGAATATAATGCATATTATACATACTTAGGAAATTTGTGTTAAAGAACATTTTTTTAAAACTGACAGAACATGGCACCTGAAATTTACCTTCTGTTCAAGACCTAAATGAACACAAATCCACTTCTATAGAGGATAACTGGAACAGTTATACTTTCCTAACTTTAAAATGACTAACTGGAATGGATAATGCCTTTAGTCGTATTTTGCAAAGCTGTCTAACAGAGTAGCCTCTGAATAGAATCTGTACAAAAATTCCACTTAAGGAAAGAGATCAGAACTGTTGATATTTATCATGCTAGGGGCTTTTCTGCTCTCAAAAAAATTACTTCTAATGTAATGCTAAGCAGGTGCAGTCACCAGAAGGTATGGAAAGTTAATAGCAGCATGTAATCTATTTGTACGGTACTGCGTTATCTTAATATCAAAAGCTTGCTAATTATACAATACTAGCTTTAGTTAAGTATACGGTAATGTTATAAATGTGAGTAAGGATATAGTGTTTGTTTCCAACATACCTGATACTCATTTTCTGCAGCCTCTACAATTTTTATAAATTCCTTTGCTGTCTGGGCTTCATTCTAGGAAAAAAGCGTTTGAATTAGGTCTGATGTACAGCATGATTCTAAGCCCAGCTGGATTATGTTTTTTCCTATAGTTGGGAATGGTGTCAGGTAGACTCCATGAGAACACATGACCATTTAGAGGCTAAATCAAAACTGAACAAAACATTCATCTGAAAGGCATATACCACATTATTATTATTATACTAAAAAAATAAAAACAGTCAAACTGCAACAAGCATAAAGATTACCATGGCATTAATGAAAATATTTTGATTAAAAATTTTACGGCATGATAAAAAAGATGATTGGAACAGAACAGCATTTGGAAATACGACATTGCACACACACAAGTCTCTAAAAACATGTGAAGTATGGGTATTAGCATTTATCAATGTTAAGTTTCCAGTACAAGTTCGCAAAACTTAAAGAACACAAGCTAACCCAGACGTATTCAGAATACAACTGAAAAAAACCAAAACAAATTTGTTCACCTCTAAACATTCTGAATCTGGAGACTAAGCCAAGGCAAACACTAGACTTCATATACCTGGTCTTCTAAAAAAATCCCTAAGTACATCTTGCAAAATGAGGGTGCAACACACCACAACGTCCAAATTTCATCATGACTGAAACAGTTTCTTGGCTTCACTCCTCACCTTTAAGCATGCGGGTGCGTGTTTGTTGTAAAAATAAAAAATGACCCATCAGTCTATCTGGAGACAAATTAGCTCAAGTGCTTGAAAGAAGTCTCAATAGGAAGTAGGGTTCATGAATTTTGAAACTTCCAATTTGTTGTCAGAGACATTCCTAAGGGTGCTCTTGCAGAAGCTGTTAAAAGTTGGGAGCGTTCTTCCCCCACGTGACCCCTTGCTCCTACAAAGGCAAAGACTGGGAGAAAGATATGGCAGCTTCAACTACAACTACTTCAAAGTTTCAGCAAAACTGCACCTAGCAGCTGCAGCAGCGCTCCTGGACACTGCAGGAAGAGATGAAGGAGGAGGTAGAGACCAAGTAGAACACATGAAAGGATGCTGACGTTTCATTGAACTGAGGCAATGATTTCAAAGGCTCTGCTAGTGAAAGGAATAATTCAGGGGTATGAGGTCTTATTTGACTCAGACAGAAATGAAGAAAGTAACTACAACAAAATTATTCATAGGTCTAGCAACAAGAGAACTCTTCAGTCATTTTAGTTGTGCGCCTTGAGTATAAAATTGCTTCTCTGCAAAACAAAAAAGAAGAGTCATGGGGGCTCCTTTTAATCTACCTACCAATCCTTCTGTGTGAAGTAAGAACTTGTGCAGTCTCTGCCCTCTATGAAGCTCAAAGTCAAGGCTAAAAATTGGTAACCAGCAGCATACTTGCTTTGCTTCTAGTAGGTGGTAGGAAAGTAAGGTAAGAGATGTTTTTCTACTCATAGGTCTTCTGCAGCTTTACTAAATTGTAGAACAGGATTAAGTTTCTTCCCAATACAAAATGAAGCAAAAGCTATTGAAAGGAGAACCTCTTCCACATAATCTTCCCTGAAGCAACTCTTAGTTGAATGAAAGACTAAACCAATCCCTTTGCTTAGGTGGTCAAAAGTAATTTTATATCTACAGCACCAGAAGTGTTATCAGTTGGCACCACACTCCCCCATTCTTTATGGTGCTATTGCAACTGAAAAGCCAACAAGCCTTGCTTTATATTAATGAACAATGTTCTTTACTGATGAATTGAGCTTTTGAGCCAATTTGGTCACTACTAGTCATTAGCATTAAAATACTTCTACTGTTCACTTTTACACTTTCCCTTTGCCAGCTAAACCTCACTGGCTCAAGTTTTATTAAAGAACGCTCCAACAGAAAATCTTACTGTTTATAAATACAATCTCCAGTAGGCAAGAGGAGCACTATTTCAAAAGAAGTAGCTGTTCCTGTTGTAATGTTACCAACTCTTAAAAGGATACATCTTGTACTACTTCCAAACGACTGTTACTTCCACTGCCTGCTCCTGATTACTATAATGATCCATTTAGAAAGAAGTTAAAAAATATGATGCTTTATAAATACAAAGTGTGTTATGCTTCTCAAGATGAAGCACCTCTGAAAGGCTTTTTGTACAGAAAAGCAAGAGGCTGACAGCACCTGTTACAGACAGGGAGGAAATGAACAGAGAACACCCACTACTGCTTCTCAACTTGTAGCATTTGTATACTATTTTTAGCATACTGGTTTTCTCCCAGTGAGCAAAGGGGGTAAGCTCCTAAAGACTGTGCTACTTAAGTGGGTTATTATAACTCAAACCTCCTTCATATACAAAAATTAATTCTATAGGTCACTCTGCAGACCAAAGTTTAAATACAGCAGAAGTGCAGAAAGACTGACAGCAAACTAATTGAAGCTTTACCATCAAAGTTAGCTTATATAAGACACATACAAGCACACATTAATTCTATTTTTTTTAAACAGGAACTGCATGTTAAATAAAAGTAGTAAATATCACATACAAAATATTTATAAATTAGAACATTAATTCCCATTCATGCAGAACAGAAAAGCAGCCTACAAACTTCCGAGTTTTTTTAATCTTGCTTCTTTTTAAATGAAAAAGTCACTTCAATATATACACTAAAGTCTTTAAGATCACTTACAGACACTGTTAGAGAATCTTGTATGTCTTTATGGCTCACCAGCTGAACATTACCATCTTCATAATAGTGAACCTACAGAAAAACAAAGAACCTCATATTAAATGCTACAGACCAACAACATACAGCAAAATCAAAGTACTGTAGCATTTGTCATAACAACAAACCTATAGAAAACAAACAAAACCACACATAAAATAGAACAACAAAAACAAGTGGGAAAACCAAAATGTTGTAGAATTTAAATATTTTTATGGGGGAATAGCAAAGAAGCTACTCTGGAAACATTTTTGTGTTGATGTGTCTCTAGTACTATTTCATGCAAAGCAGTTTAGGTTTTGATTAATATAATGAAGATGACAACATACTATTTACGTGACCTTAGTAGAAACTTACGGAATGAATGGGCTATTCTAAGTGGTGAAAATACATTTAAAATGAGAATAGTTTTGGTGAGGCTTCATTATACTGTGAAGTTGTTTTTCTGCTTTACCCAAACTGTTTTCTAGGGACAGTGTGACATTAAGCTTCCCTTTCTAGATCTGCCTGGCTTTGGTATTTTCCTCTATTAGATATGGCTCATAACAAAAGCTGGTATTTATCTAGACAAAGGAGCTCGTGGGGACAAAGTTTGCCAAGGTTAGATAGCCAAGCAGAATGAAATCTATTTACTCTTGAAGTGTTAGATCTACAGAACAGCTTCCTTGCCTATTCTGCAGAAGGAAGAGACCAGTAAAACTCTACCCAAGCTAACTCAGTATTTCTAAATTCATTTAGGAAGGATCTGAAAACATTCAGTTTCTAATGCAACTGTTGGAAAATGGAAGCATGTACATTGTTACATGTAAAAATTCACAATAACTGATAGAGTTATACAGCTCACTGACATTTAAACAGGTATCCTCAGAGATTTTTAAATAATTTTGATAAAGTCAACATAGTCAATGTAGCTGATGTTATAAGGAATTGAAACACTTGTGTCTCACCCTCTTAGGCAAGATAAAATTTTAATTTGGAGATTAATGAACAATACTATAATTTCATATACATTATGATCATGTGTGCAAGAAACCCTCAATTTTATAAACAACAATAGAGAAAATACGACAGAGTAAGACAGCTATAATACCTAAGCAAAAGAAAGGTTTCCAACATGAGAAAAACATTATTTCCCAAGATTCATCTTACATTATTACTTTGCTTATTGTCAAATGCTTGTTTTTCAACAAAGGGTATAATCCTAAGCGTAATATAAGCTCCTTTTCAAATCAAACATTACTGGGTGAAAATTTGACCAGTCTTTTTCAATCCAGTTCTTAAAAGATGAGAAGTGCTTACTCAGTGCAAAATTCTGAGACTTCCCATGAAACAGCAGAACCCCAAAAAGTATAGATCTCCCTCCTTCTCTGTCACATTCTACTGCAGAGGGCTCAAACCTCCCCTGTGCTCTGAGACCAACATCAGCACAAACATCTTACCTGTCTCACTGAGTCACACTCTTGGCAAACACTCAGGCCTAAAAACTTAACAGGGATGAAGAGGCAGATCTAACTCTGGGATGTGTTATATCTTATACAAAATATGAGAAGTAACTGTTCTGTACTATACCTCACTGCTGACATCCTTCTAGAATGCTAGGTCTGGGTTCAGAAGACTACAAGAAGGATGATGTTTATGAACAGAACCTCTTGGAAAGGTTAACTAAGGAGGGATGAGAATAACAAATTATCTAAGAGATAAAAAAAATTAGTAACCAGTACACTTATCAGTTGTTTTCCATGCATAGTTGGAGCATGTCAAGCACCACAGGGACTTAGCTTTAGTAAAAGGCTCTGCTGTTGCAATTTACCCCTTACATATAATTAAAAGAAAATTAAACAGTGGAAGAGACTACGACAGTTGAGAATCTCCTCTACATTAGAATTTATTAATAGAATTAAAAAAAGGAAGAAATTGCACAAGTGACCTTAAAAATACTGAACACACCTGAAGATAGCAGGTGATGCTGGAATTTCCCCCAACTTACTCACAAAAGGTCTTACCAGAAACAGGGCAATGGCCATATAGCTGTCAAGGATTCTGCAAACACCACTGAAATTTCAGTACTCTGAAATTTCACTGATATTGCAGCAAATTCATATTCTAGAAGATTATTTTGCTCCTTAAAAAAATTAAACCACTTTTGTTTGCTTGGAGATGGTAAGAGGGAACACTCCCACACACATTGAAGAAATCGTACATGATTTCTAAAAATTTGAAACTGAGTTCAAAATTTCGTGGTAAAACAAGCAGTTCCTATACAAGCAAAAAAAGTAAAACACTTCATCACTCCCCAGAACACAGACTTTAATGAAAGTAAATAATGACTTGATTAATTATATGAAATAGTAATAAAAGACAAAAATCAGCTGGTGCCCAAATTGAGATGTTGATTAAAAGCTGACTAAATTCCCTGTTCAGGCTATTTTCTAGGCTACTGGGCTAACCTTTACGAGAATTAGGTAGACACCTGCCTGCTTGTTCTGGAAAATCTGTTAAGACATTTAACCAAAAGTGCATGCTGTGGAGAAACACCCTGTTTTGCTGCAAGATGGATTTAGGTGACAGTTTACTTTGATTCTCCCAAAGTCTTGAGAAGCCTACAAGGTACTTAGGGTGGTTTTACCATGACATTCTTGATCTGACAACATAATGCTTTCCATGATTTGACTATCATTCCAGTTATTACAAAGTTTGCCCCAGACTGGGAATTAGAAATCAGATTCAGGCTCCCCTGCTTGGACAGATCTGAAGACAGCTGCACCACATCCTGAAATAACATCACAGCCTCAGGCTACGGCTAGAAAAACATTCTGTTGCATCTTCCTTCTGAAGTCATCACCGAGTAGTAAGGAAGTGCAAAACTCATGGGGGCACAAAAAGAGCAGGAAAAGGGAACCTGACTATATCTAGTAAAAAGATAATAAAGTACTATGCTGAAAGCCAGACTGCACTAAGATTCTAGGCCCCGATCCCAGAATTGTTTTAATAAACTCCTGCAAAGTATGTGAACACATTCCAGGGAACCAACAGAAAGTCAAGTCCCCCTGCCTACCACATGACAGTCAGCCTTCCTTTGGTCTCAAGATTTCTGCATTCCTGCTTGGACAGTATCTCCTTTCTAAATGCCCTAAAGCCAACAGAGAGGGCAAATTCTGAATGAACGAGAGCTGGATTCAAAAATTTCAGATGGTGAAACAACCGAAACCAAAGGTTCCCACCCTATTGTTCAGAAGTAACATGCAAAACCCCTGCTATTATCAGTTAAAAAGAAAAAAAAAGTTCTACTTCAGAAAGGGCCTAACCTCAGGAAAGGCTGGTGTCACTGTGAATTCAAAAAACAGGAAACCAAAGAGGTATATGAGGTGACTACACCTTAGGAAGTCCTCTGAATCATTACATTAAACACATATTTTGCGTTTGTAAAAATTAGGTAAATATGCAATTAAGTCACTAACACGTAACTGAGTGGGCATCTCTGTTTTGCTTATTGGGTCCCCAAATTCTCTTAGAATATTTAATACACTGGCCTGAGTCTCCCTTCATAATAACTGGAGACTTTACTGATCAGGACACAGTTTGAGATAAGCATACCTGAATTTTCAAGATGCCAGCCACTTGAGTGGTTGAAGGGGTGATCGTAAACTTCCATTCTGACCTCCAACGGCCATTCCTTTAAAAAAAAGAAAACAGAAGTCAGATGTCACCCCACTGGTTAAGAAAAAAACCCAACATACAACTGATAGTCAAAGGAAAAGAGAGAATGAAATATGCTGTGCAACTACACGTGCACAAAATCTTTCCCTAAAGATTCAGCCCCATAATCAGTCAAGATGAGAACAGTTTCCCAAAATATTTAACCTCAATTTTGGATGTGGACCAAGGAGATTTATTAGTAAGGACCTTGTAACAATAGGACTTAACTTCTGAAAATACATGAAGCCTCCAAGGTTCCTTCCCTCCTTTATTACTAATTAAGCATATATAGTCAATACTTTGTGGTTGATCCAGCAAATTGTTCAGGTCCCAGAAAAAGTCACACTTCACATAAGGTTATGAAAAACATGAATGGAAGGAACATTGAGGTAACAAGACTTTCCACTATGCTGAACTATAACTTAAGTAAGCCTTTCAGCTCTTCTAGAATTTCTGTTTCAGAACAACTATTTCCTTCCAGTTTCCTTCCACAAATTCAATATCCTTGCCAAATTGCTTAAAGAGAGTTTCAAACATCTGGAAAACAGTATGGGGTGATAGTAGTTTCACCCGATTTCTTTCCTGTAGACTAGACATTTTCTTATTTAGTTATGAGGTTAGTGAATTAGAAGGTTAGTAAATTAGAGCTATATTTAGAATGTACTGCGTCTGTCTCTTGATTCTTCCTTTGTTTGCATTTAAAGAAGGGAAGAAGTTAATACTATATTGAGTTCAAATCCTACTAATGTTAGGTGTAGATTCCAGTGCATTCAGCAAGGGGAGAGATCAAGTCTTTAAGATTAACAGCTACTAATGAATCTATATTGACACATCTTCGATACTACCAGCATTAAATCAGTTATTATCATTAACTGGTTATTATTTCAGACCCTATCAAAATTACAGATTATTACTAAAAATTCAGACTAAGGCAATTCAGAAGCTTATTGGCATCTCTAAGAAAGTGAAAGGGTCACCCAACTCAGTGACACTAATGTCACTAGTTAGATAGCCTCATAGACCAATACATTAGTTACAAGAAAGTTACATGCTAAACTACATTTTAGGTACAATATTAGGTTTTAGATGCATGGGATTCAATGACTAGCTAACAGATTTGTTTGCTTCTTAGTCACTTTGTGGTCCTTGAACTTAAGATGACCACAGTGTTTCTACTCTGAAGTATCTTTTTTGTCTTTAAGATGCTATTCCAATAAACAGAATTCAAGGTCAGAAAGATCCTTCTGTAGGAAATGCTCTACATGAAAAATAACGTGTCATTACTTTATTTAGCTCTGCTGTCTTAAGATGTTTTCTAAGAGATTAACTGCCCTTCCTTTTCTTTAACATTCTTTACTAAACCACCTACCCTACTTTGTTGACAGTATTTCAGAAATTCATAGAACATTTTTCCTTTGGCATATATTGTTTTTCTATCATCCAACTTCCTTTCATGGTAGGTTGCCAGCCTTCCAAAGGCCTAAAAAGCTGGGACACCTTGAGAATAAATACTGGCTGTGGCTTGGGCTGGATAACCAGACATACAGCTGGATAACTGGTTAAATTTTAATACAATCCTCCATCCCCAAATCCCCCAAACCAATACGCATTTATTAAAACTTGCTAAGAATGAGAATTGAGTCTGACTATCTCCCTGTAAAACTCTCAGAAATGTGGTCAGTGTTTTCCCATAGATGTCTGACCATAACTTTATTACAGAAAACTTTCAAGAAAGATTTTTTTTCCATCTATAAAAGGTTGTTGCATATCTATTCCTCTTTTTTTAAAGGCTACAATATTAAACTATCTATTTGGAATACCAAAATTCATTCGTATTTCCAAACTAAAAAGAAAATTTGTATTATTTCGAGTTACTTTTAATAGTGATGTAAAACATGCAGACTTAACTTGCCAAGTTTAAGCCAGTAGGAAAGCTTATTTATTAACCGTGCAATGAAAATCTATGGAATAGTACACTGGGCAAATAATTTAACTGATACAGATGCATGCTGAAATTACCACACGTATGTTATATTCACCTTCAGCCTCAGAAAGATTTCTGGACTTCCATTCATTACCCATGGGACTGCTAAATATAATTTCAAGCGGATGCAGACCCACAAATAAAATAATAATTTAATACATTTTTTTCAGACAACTGCATATATTAGCTATCTTTAGGAGACACTCCCTTAACCCAGTTCTGATACTGTGGTATTTATCTCAACTCTGGCCAGTTTCCTTCAAGAAGCTATCCAAAGTTCATTCCAGACTGTCAAAAACATCTTTCAACCAAGTACAGGGACCAGGGGGAGGGAATCAAGCTGCAGTTTTTAAAGAGTTAATTTCATCCAAGATCACCTTTACCTACCTCGCCCAAAAACTAATGACTCAAGTCCTACAGTAAATTAATCTTTGGTCATCTTCTTTCTTTGAGACATTGAGCATGTTTTATTCTGTCAGTCACAAAGGAAGCAACAGAAGCAGAAGCAACTGTAGTAGGGAACACGGGGATTGGTATTGGTGCTGATGTGATGAATTGGAAAAGTCATAAGGAATTTTACAAAGTTCCCAAAGTTCTGCAAAGGAGATGCAGATGTGCAGTCTGCCATTTTACTTACCAAAATCAAAGAGATTTCTACATAATTTTGGCAGAAAAACTTGGGGTGGAGGGAGAAAAAAAGTCACATTCCAGATCCGTGAGCACCTTCTCTGAACTAAGGATTATCAGTGCAATGGCGTTAATGCAGTTATTCAGTTTGCTGTACTTTATTGTATTTGTATCCATACAGAAACTTACCAAAAATTTTTTGCTTGGAACTGATGGCTCTCTATGCATGCAATAATGGTCTGCTGTCCATCAATTGTTTTACCATACACCTTAATTAGAAATGACACACAAAAAAAACCAAACCAAAAACAGAGTTAAAGTTTCAGTATCTGTCTTGCTCGAACTGTTTAGATATCTAGTTCTGTCATTGTTACAGAAACTGTAAGATTTAATTTAAAAACCATTATGGTTCTTACATAATAATCCATACATGAGACATTAAAGTGTATACTACAATGCAGAAAAATTTAAGATTAGAAAATCCCAAGGTCAAGCATCTTAAGTTTCATATACTGCAAATT
Source organism: Falco punctatus (assembly GCF_963210335.1). Lineage (NCBI taxonomy): Eukaryota > Metazoa > Chordata > Aves > Falconiformes > Falconidae > Falco > Falco punctatus. The sequence continues at coordinate 80,138,381 of NC_137585.1, read as the reverse complement.
TATTTTTCTGCAACTATAGGCATTTTATGCCTATAGCAGTGACTGCTGTGACTATATATTACTAGTTGGGTTTCAGATACCAGTTACTCTACAACTAAATGATGATTTAAGCTTTTACTGACTAGCAGAAAGGTGATTAAAAGGGTGGGTTTGGTCCTCTGTTCTGCTTTATCCCCTAAAATCAAATAGTACTAAAAATTATCTCAGTGAATACACGATCTGGTTTCCTTTACAAAACCTGGAACTTTTTTTTTTCCTAGTTAGTTTCTTCATCAGGTTAATGCAAAGCACAGGACACCTACCATTAGATAAGTTTGCTGAACTTTAAATAGTCATAGGGCTCCCAACAGCAAATTAATGCTATTTTAGTCCAGAGAGTTTTTACTTTAAGATGTCATTAGAACGCACTGATTCCGGTGGTAAGAATATAGCACTTGAACATATAGGAGATGTGATGGAAAGAAAATAGTTTGCTTTACTGACAGTTTTGTCAGTAAACCAAGCCAAGTCAGACATAAGGATTTTTTTTTTACTTGTTTACTTTGTCAACTTGCAGTAGTCTACAGGTCTTAACGCTTTAAGAAATTTAAATATAAGTTCTTCAGAACTGAGATGCAAGTCTTCACTATGACCTGCAGTAATCACCCACTAATCATCCAATAGTTGAAATATTAAACTTCTGAAGCTTTCCCTCATTTCCCTGTATGAATCCTTGACAGAACTAAAATCTTTACAATTGAAATTGCCTGGTTTAGAAATCTAAAAAAAAATTGTAACTATTTGTATCTACAGTGGTACAGTGGTTATATAATTTAGTACTTACTGTGCAGACACCATTTGGGTAGTGTTCTTTCACATATGCTTTCATTGCTGTTTCAACTGAATTTCTCCAGGATTCTATGGCATTTTCAACTTCGTGGGGTCTAGGATCAGTAGCCTCCTTTCTTAAGTGATCAAATTTAAAAGAAATTTTGTTCTTGGGATCCAAAAATTTTCCATTTCCCAAATCACCATGTTCTGTTATCAAAACCTGTATTATAAAATTTTAGTTAATTACATTTCCTATTGAATAAAGAACAATAATACCATGTCAAATCTAATTATAGCCTACACTCCACTGGAGCTTACTCATATCCAAAGACTCAGATTTTTAAAAAAATATGGATATAGCAGGAAGTGAGGGCAAAGCTAACATGACACACCAACTCAATAAACCTCCCCTGAATCTTACCCTCTTACTGCAACAAACAAATGCAATATAGAAATCTGCATCTTCCAGTATTAAAGATGGAGCAAACTGCTTCTACAGATCCAAATCAGGTCTGACTGCATTCAGGTCAACACCACAGACTGAAATGTCAAGGTTTTTAGATGCCCTAAAGGATTACCTTATCGACTGGTACTATTGGAGGGCCATAACCCCTGTATTTTGGCAAGGAAGATGCACTTCTTTTCATTTTCTTGCCAACATATGTTCCAATACCAGAACATCTTTAACAGTTCAAGGAACATTGCAAGTATTTCATTGTATTCGTACCTGTTCATCGTAACCGTCAATTTTTACTGGAGTAAACTGGTCCAAGTTGTACTGTGCAAATGCACTAAAAGAGGAAAAAAAAACCAAAAGCCTGTATCAAGCACAACCTTTTTCCTCAGTAGCTGTAAGAGATTTAAATAATAGCTAATAATCTGGCCAATGATGCACCAAAAAATATCAATGCTTGATTATCTAGCAGGCCCAAATTCTTGAAATCATCTTGGTTCATTCAGTGCTCACATGACAGATTTCAACCACTATTACACAACGATTTATGTTCAAAAGTATCCTGATACAGACAAACATGTAAGCTTTACAGTAACTCATAGAAACTGAAGGAACAGATAAAGATCCACAGGGATCCAACCTACTAAGCCAGACATCTCCATTCTTACTGACAAAACTAGTTTTGGCATCAAAAGAATACAGTAGGTGTAGTGTTCTGATATTTAAAGGTAGGGTTCTAAGGAAACAGAATCTTACAGATGTTCTGTGCCTATAACATCTACCAAGAAACAGAAAATTAAATCCAAAGAGGTAAAGACTAGTTCCAAAATCCAGGTCATCCATTACCAAAACAGTTGCTCTAATCACTGGGATACAACACAGATCTCTCCTCTGCCAAAAATTTAATCTTGATCAAAGATGCACAACACCCAAAACAGGGTTTTACCTGCCAAGCACACATCTTTTTAAATAAATCGCTTACTGAAAAACATCTTGCTTTTACGGAACTGAGTATGTGGCATCTGGTACTTACTGGGCTGCTCCTTCCCTGAGAAGATTATCATTATTAAGCAGCAACCGAACATCTGAAAATAGATATTTACAACATAAAATTACAGTTAACTTGTTTCAGTCATGTAACAAATGTCAACACACTGTACGACCTAAACCACCCCATACAGATTACTATGTAGGAAATTTATTGCTTCGTATTTCATAATTTGGATGAACAAAGCGAGTAGTACAGAAATGGATCCCTTCCAACACAGTCTGGTAAGCAGATATAATTCATACTCTGAAGGTTGTGTGACAGCTCTAGGAATTTATCAAACTAGTTTTTAGAGAAGTTCTGAATGAGAACCGCACAGGATTCGAATGAATTCACTTTTAAGATGTAAACTACCGAATCCCTCACTCTATACTGATGGTAGTGGTTACTGTATTTTGACTACACTAGTACGGTATGTGTTGTGCTTACCGGTTTTTAAGCCTTACCATTTTTGCTCTCATTCCTTGATGACACAACAGTCAGAGCACAATATAACACACTACCATTTCTTCTACCATCACACAAGAAACATACAAATAACATCAATATTCAGAATGACTTAATATTTACTATGCAGTAAATTTTGATGTTACTTACTAGCTTATTATTTACTAGGCACTATTTTACTAACAAATCAATGCACTGATCATTAGTCTTGCTATTACATTCCAGACTGTACCTTGGTAGTCTTTAGAAGAGTTGAAAATGTATTTGAAGTATTCTTTCTTTAAGAACAACAAAAAACTCAAACCAAAACACCAAACAACTGAACACCCCAAACAAAAAAATCAAAACAACTCCACAAACTCAGAAAACCCCACGGCAAAGAGAATCATAATTTGCAGAATTGGAATTTAAAGCGTTCTCTCGTTTTTCAAAAAGTCAGTCTGAATCTCATTGAACACTGGTCACACACTTACCATGAAATGTTTTGTTATGTGTTTTCAAACATGTAGTATACTCTTGTTATTGAAGAAGTAGCTGAAACTATGAAATAGCTTAATAAAGTTTATAAAAGTAATGCTATAAAAAATTGTATTAACCTTCAGGGAGCTGGGTTAATGAGCTGCTCGCTACCTGCTCACTGCAAAAATGCAGGACAAGCTAAGTTTAAATAATAATCAGCTGGTCAGTTTAACTGAAGAACAAGGTACTTTAAAAACACTACATTCTTCAGCAAATTCAAGTGCTCTCCAATCTGACATTGACTAAAAGTTTAGTATACTAAACTTACTTATGTAAATAGCATCAGAGATATTTGCAAGCTACAGAACATATGCCTTCTTTTATGATACGTATGCCCACACATCTTGATGCAAGACAAACACAAAATTTTTGAAGAAAAACAACAATCTTAGGCAATGTTCAGGCAACAACAGTTGAGAGAAGCTAATTTCAATTTTCCTTTCAGTTCACCAGTACACTTGGTAAAGTGAAGTGTGCCCAAAATTTAAGGGTTAAAATAGTTTGGGTTAAATACATTTGGAGAAGATTAATATTCTTTCCATAACTGGCATCAGGCAGTAGTCCTTTGTATATGCAAGGTTAAGTATTTGTAATGATACTCCTTCAAAAAAAAAAAAAAAAAAAAAAAAGACTACCATTTTAATTTCAGCTGGTTTAGTGTAATTTCTCTTGAAAAATGTAATTGTCTCTTAAAGACCAGGAAAAAAAAGTACATGTGCCTTCTAAACAAAACCCCTAGCAACTGTTAATTCATGACTGATTGAAACCAGAAAGCAAGCTCATTTTCACATCACAAAGTGGTACTTTCCTCCTCTTGCATTTAAACTCCAAGCTGTTATTAAGCCAGGCTACAAAAAAGCTATTCTTACGGGAAGTGAACTGCTAAAATATAAGCTACATGAAACTCAGGAGAGTAACTGGCAATACCATTTTGGACATAGATGCTTTAGAAGAAAGGACAGAGCAGACAGATACTCACCATTGAACACCTCATTGAATTCCCCAGGAGGAGCATGAATTATGAATTTTGCTGCTATACGCACCTGAAACACAAAAACAATTATGTGGTTGTATAAACTTGTATTCATTCCTATTCAAATCAATGACGCATTGTATAACTTTAATACCCAGACATGAAATTGCACAACTCCCACTCTTGTGTATATTTGTTCACATTAAACTACTCTTTGTTTGAAACACAGAATATAAAGTTCCACTTTTTCAGACAGAATAGAAGAGATTGTGTCTGATGCAAGCAGACAGAGAAATGGAGTCACTCATGTTTTGTATTACTGGCAAAAAGGAAAAGATTAATATAAAAAATAAGATCAATAATATATTCACAATTATTTCAGCTTTCAGTCCATGGATGCCTGGGAATCAACACACATTCCACGAAAACCAAAACCCATGACAAAGATACTTTTGCACTACAAAGCTTCTCCTCTAATTTTACTACACATCCTATGGTTCTAAAAAGGCCCATAGTCAGACAGCAATAGATAAATTACACAAGCTTAAAAACACTTGCTTAGACACTAGAACACGTAATTTCACCTGCACCTACCTGTAAGGCCTCTTAGTACCACAGTATCAGCAGATAAAGTTTAAAAAACACTGAGAACTTTAATGCAAGTCCTTGAGCAATTGCCTCCAGCCACAACTTCTTGCAGCCAAGACGCAGCTTAAGCCAGCACTCCCACTAAAAGTACATGCATGGGCCCTGGCCTTCTCCCTTCTTGCGCTTGCCCAAACACTTGTACAACTGCACCGTGAGCAAAATTTGAAAGGTTATCTTCCTTTTTTATTCAGACTGGTTCCCTGAACTGGTTCACTGCACAGCTGCAGACACATTTGCTTGCAAAAGGCACATAAAAATGCTTTTTTTTTTCCATGTGAAGCAACCTTAACACTTTTCAACTATTACTTTACTTGCAGAACATCACTCAGCAGACTCGCTTTCATTCATTCTTCTTTCTTGCTTAAACTGTTAAGGGCATCCATTATAAAAATAAATAACTTAATGAAATCTTGGTTTCCTAACTTAACCTGACAAAAATTCTTATCCTTCACACTTTACAGTCATTTAAGCTCATGAGACATTCAAAGCTCTCTTGCATCCTTCATATGACATCACTATTCAAATACAGGATATTACCTAAATTATAGTTCCCATTTCTAACACCTTCAGTTACGTTTCTATGGAATAAAGAGCTGGGAGATTCAGTGCCTGCACTTTGGGCCTCCTGTCTGAAACGAAGACTTTTGAGAAGCACATACAACATTAAAAATACCTAAAAAATAACAAAATAATGCTTTACATTTACACATGTATAGGTATTTGAAACTACAGAACTGTCTGAGCATGCTGACCTGTAAATAGCTTTTTTACAGTCATAGGTAGTAATACAGCCAGTGCTTGGGCCCCAGGTTCTTGACAGGGCCCAATTTTCAAAGACTGGTCTCTAGAAGAGGTGGTTCAAGCTTACAGTACCCTGAGAGAGCGCTTAGCTGCCTGATTAGTAGGTGGTCAAACCCCAGTGAGATCCCGAATGACTAGTCCAGGCAACTTTCTGCTCACAAACAGTGAGCACATTGCCACTCAGAGATGGCTAATAGAAAGGCTGTCAGTTCCCAACTTTCTAAACCGAATGCTACACTTGAATTGCAGACAGCCCTTATCTGCTGCCTCAAATACCTGAACCAGACCTCCTCTTTCCATGTAAACATAATTTTGCATTATACTGAGATAAATGCCACCGGGTTTGCTCTTCTCAAAAGAGACACACAGAGGCAAAAGCATCTTCTTTTGTGGCAGCTTATTAAAGCACTTGCCCAGATTAAGAAGAAAGCATGACTTGATTTTCTCTTTTGACCCACAGGAACGTAAACTCATCTGCATTGGCTAGATTACCCCAGCCACCAATCTGCACACTTTTCCAGAGTGAGGACATACTCCATACCTCTCCCGCTGAAGTCAGGGCACTCTGTACACAGCTCAACACTCAATCCACTGAAATCCAAAGAACATGAAATATAGCTAACCTACAGTACTATTAAAGCACTTGTGAAGGAGAAGGAGAAGAAATGCTCCAAGGCTCTATTACCAGGACTTTTTATCAAGTGACTGATTAACAGTCTCTGGGATCAGACTGGAATTTAGGCCTCACACTTAAGAGCAGGTATTTAGTTGTGCTTTCAGCATGACTATCAGGCTGACTCCCAGCACAAAGTCAGATGAAGGGACAGTTTCTTGGTTCCTTGACCAAGATGTGAGCAGGACTGCTTACCCCTGCCAAGGCTGGGTTAGCTCTGGGCACATGAAGAAACAAGACTTAGAGACATTCTGAGTTCTGAAACAAAAGGAACAAAAGGTCCATCAGTTTCAGGCTGAGCAGAAGTTAAATGAGCAAAATTAAGCAAAACTTGAGTGCCCCAACTTCACTCTGAATAACTATGTGCTTTAAACTGATAATATTGGTAAAGTGAGATATTAAGTCTGTACTAAAACTGGAATACCACCTCATTTTCAGCTGTTTTCATAATGTAAAACTGGTTTTGTTTCTTTTTTCGTTAATCAGCAAGCACTATTCTTATCAGCCAGATTAGCTACAGTATGAGTAATATCCATTCAGAAGTATTCAATAACAACAGATGCTTCCTCAGAACGACCTAACCTAAATGTTACTTTTAATGAACATTTTACCAGTAAATTTGATTCCTCAATGATAATTTTTTCAGTGTGATAATCTGTTATAGATGCCACTTTTTATAGGACAGATAACCACAATCACCCAACTTTGTAATGAACATCTCATGAGCATTTTGCTAACTTGCCTTTGTGAAGCCCATTTAAAACTATTCCACATTTCTTCAGTAGTTAAACCAAATTATCTGTGGAGATGAGTTTCTGAAAAAGCCGTATTTCTCCAACTCATATATACATGAAGCCCATATAAAAGAATGAAATCCATCAGTCTCACTCACACTGACAGGCACTTAGGACTTTTTTTATTGCCACTGAGTTTTTCCAAAAATAAATGTTCTAAAAGAGACTTCTATTTTGCAAAACCAGGCTGATACCGAGGGATAAAGGAATACTTTCATGAGCCTCAATGTGAATTAAAGAATTAAACTGAACAAATTCTACAGAAGCCGAGAGGAAGATTAACAAAACAAAACTTCTGAAACATTGAGAAGGGAAGCATTCCCCACTGTATGTGTTCTCTTTATCTAATTTTCGCATTTTCATAGTCCTGCTTAAATGGAAGTCTGATATCAGTAGGTAAGAGCTAGTGAGATTTACTTTCTCAATTCAAGTGAAGTCAAATGCTACTCATCACAACAGTTACAAGCTTTTTGATTTTTATAAATTACACTATTTCAATTAAGGTAAAAATTCAAACTGAGAGGCTCAGCAAAAGAGAAAAGGACAGGTTTGTTGTATGTGATGGATATGAGGCATAATAATGCCTAATTCTTCATTCTGTTAGAGATTAAAACAATTATTCTATCAACAAATACCTACACTCAGTTACTAAAGTATTTGCAGGTTTTGGATTACACAAGCACAGAGGTAGCAATGTACAGAACGGTGTCAGTTCTACTAAGTGCCTTGTTCTCATACTTCTGCCTTTATTTTACAATCTAATTTCTCTCAAGGCATGACACCCATCAGATACACAGAGAGATCCTACTTCTTCACCTTTTCTAGTCTGAGACATTCTGAAGTTCTGTTTTATTTTAAATAAGCTATATTTCAATGCCTCCAAACCACTCTTCCTGCTCCTGGCACATCGGAACTGACACTGGTTGAAAAAGCCTGACCTTCTGCACTGTATGTGCCTATATATGGTCAGCAATATGTATGTACTCACAGCAGTGCAGGGGCTCCTCCTGCCGCAGTCAGCTCTGCTAAAATATGCTCATTCCTGATAACCAGCTAGGGTACACCTCACAATAACACTCAAGGTAGCTTGTGTGTCGTCGTTGTTGTCCCCCCTTCCCCTTTTTAACTTAACTGAAATACATCTGTGTTTGCCAGGCACCCTGACAGCTCACTCCTTCGATCAACCGCCAAACTGTGCAGAAAAAACATGCTGGTAACCAAGATGCTGTGAAACCACATACTTTGCCCTTGCTCTTTCCTACACATCACTTCAAATTCAGCTGTGAACTCCTCGCAGCTGGGAGACCCACCCTTCCTCTACATTCAAAACAGGTTAAAGTTTCTGCTTCAGAGCAATAAAAATGAAATAGTGAGGTAGATACTAAAAGCCCTTTCTATTTAAAAACTGCATGAAAATTTGGGGTTGTGGGGTAACAGAAGACCTCTACAATACTTTGTTGCTAATCACAGGAGAAGAAAGAGCTTCCAGAAGTTACTTTTATCAGTGATTACTTAAAGTGTACACCAAGCACAAAGCATGGTATAGCATGCATTTATATTCTGAATTCTTGCGAGCACCCTCACTTCCTCATAAAACAAATCTACTCACAGGAACATATGTCTGGCAAAAAAATAGATAAGAATCACACTTGGGAGAAGGGAGCTCTTTGGTTCTACTCTAGGAACAGTAAAGAGTCCAGAGAGCCCTATTCCCACAGTCATGCCTTCTGCTGTAGTTCTTGTGGGTTCAGGAAGCCTTTCTGCAGGCAGCTAAAGCAGACGGCTTTGTCTTGACCCACTGAACTCTATTTACAGGTAGCTACAGGCATTTCTCACAATTAGCCTGTAGTTACTGAAATATTAACACAGTTAAGCTGATTTGAACTAGTTAAGTTCCAATTCTCTCAAGACCCTGTGATTCACATTCACAATAACATGCAATCATTCAGGGATCTTGCTTGTACTACCTGGAGTGACACTGGACAAAAGACTTGTCTAGTTTTATTGAGTTATGAGTTTGATTCAAACTTGTGTTTTGAGTTCAGCTGAGCCATTATTTTTCAGTATGCAGCTTTACTTTCCAATGAACAAAAGTGTTCCAACATCTTCTATCAGTCACAGTTAATTTTACATTGACACATGTAGCACATCAAGGTTCAATCATCTTCAAGATACAATGCCTGATGCTCTGTCAGTACTGCAAACATCAACATAGTTTTTGAGTCTGCAAACCCTTCAATGTTTAAAAACCACAAAAAAAATATAAGGTAACTGGCTTCTCCTTTAGACAGGAAGATACTTGGTATTACTGGCTCCAACTGCTCATTAAATTCTTAGGTTTGATACTTCCCAGAATGTTACATCAGGAATTACAATACAGCTTCAAAAATAAAATAAAAATGAGCTGACAGTGTTTCCTAAGTGGCATAACCTGATCTAATATCATGCTGCTGTTGCTACGACCAATCTCCCCATCTCCTCCCAAACAAGCCCTGTGATCCATTTTTACAAATTCCTTTCTATCATCAGTGCTCATCTATTTATGTAAGCACCCAGAGAAGCAAACTGATCTAGCTGAAGAACAGCTTTAGAAGGTGGCAAGAACTTAGCAACCAATTCACTTACCAAGAGAGCTTTAAATAATTATTGCTTCTAGCTGCTACCAGTTTAGTAAGGTAAATAAGCCTTCAAACGGCTGGACAAGCACTGAAAAACATGTGTGAGAAAGGGATTACCCCATGTCAGCAGAAAACTGTCTTCTCAGCATCTCATGAAACCTCATCCATACCCATGGGTATAATTTCAAATAGTGAAGAAGCATCCTGAAATATGTAGAATCCCACACAAACATGGAGCAAAGGCAGTGACTGGCAGAGGGAATGAATACGAAAAGCAGTGTTGCAACACTGCTTTCCTACCAAGTTCAATTGAAAAACGCACTGTAGTATTCAATTCACTTCTGCTTCTGGGAGAGCTGAGGAAGAAAACACTGCAAAAATGTGGTTCTGTGGCACAGGAAAGGAGGGGCACATTCCATGCCTATGGCTTTGACTGAACAGACATTTCCTTCACAGTAATGCCTGAAGCTGCACTGCATCTGTAGAACACGTGCTATCCGCAATTATTTTTAATACACAGTATTTAAGAGTATGTAACAGCAGCAGCACTTAACAGTGGTGCAAAAGGTAAATCTTACATAGCGTGAGGTATTCTAGCTGCATTCTTTCTACCTAAAGCAGCAACTTGGATAATGAGGCTTATTTTCACAAAAAGCCATTTTGAAAGGTGCTGACTGTTTCACTGTAGGGTCTTTCAGCAGCAGTGTAAATATTATAAAAGTCTCCAACTTAAAATCAACTTTACACACCACATCATATTAAGGTGAAGGATTAAAAAATAAACCCAAACCAGGACTTCTGAAAGTCTTTTTATCAGGTACAGATAGCAAAGAGGAAGATGAAAGCAATGTGTGTTACTTGGGTCATACACAGGTCCAGCTAGAAAAAAATTTGAGAAGGTAAGTCTCTCCCCCATGCCATTTTGCAGTTACTTTTATTACTCATGACTATATCTAATTGAATACTTTTTTATGTCATGCACTTCCTATATTTTAATTTAGAAACATATTAAAAGAACTGTACTGGTCTCAAATTAGTGAAACAATTATGCTTTGTAGACATCAAAGGATCAAGATCAACCTGAAACTTCAGCTTCAGCTATCACCATCAATTACTAAAAGCTCTGAACTGAAAAAAAAAAAATTGCTTACAATTATAATACAGACAGTAGAATACATTATATTATTTCCCCCCATATCTATATTTCTCTGAAACCCTGTATCTTCTCAGTAGTTGGCTGGAAAACAAATCTAGAAAACCACACACATGCAAAAACGATTCTAAAATTAACAATAGCACTGCATGCTCCCAATTTATCATACAGAACATTCTTCCCTACAGCATCTTTACTGCAAGTTTTTATCTTTAACATAGTAGTGCTTTTTCCAGGTATGTACATGTAAGCTCATAATATGACCAACCGGGGGGGAGGGGGGGGGGGAATTAAGAACATCTCAGGTTCACAAGTTGGGCAAAAGTTGCTTTCAGTAACTTCCAAAGGGGCTTCTGAGAAAATTAAAAAAAGCAAAGGAAAAAAAAACACCCATGTGAGATGGAGGGAAAAAGAAAAAAAAGAGAGGATGAGGGAAAAAAAAATTTAGAGGATTAATGGGAGATGTGTCTAATAAAGTCGCATTAAGTTCCACTCTCAGGAGACTACATATTGGGTGCTTTAAAATAGCAGCATCTCTAACCAAATTCTTTGGTACCTCCTATTTCATTGTGGAGTGAAACCCCAACATATGTAATCAATCCAAGAAACAAAATATGGTTTTGAAAAGCATGCTGCTAGAGGCTAGCACTTCCTTTCTGAAATAGAAATCTCATACCTTTTGACAAAGGTCTAACGAAGTCGTTGGTGTGATGTAAATTTGAGTAAATCTTAGCCATAAAACCTTTAGAAGCTGAGCCATTGCATACTTTGCTTATGGATAAGATAGACAACAAATAATAAGCATTAAAATTTTTTTCAGAATTTCCTTGCAGAAGTCATTAATTGAAAACTGAACTAGTAATAAAATTTAACATTTAGTGAAAAGCGAAAGCATTAACTTCCGTTTGAGAAGTAAAAGCTTTAAGAAACGTCCAAGACTTTTAAAAACCAATAGCATTACCTCCCACATACAGAATCAGGATGTTCTGTTAGCCCAACAAATGTGCTCCACAGTTACAGCAATGAGACCTCTCTCTCTCTCTCAGCAATCTTTAGAGTGGCACCTACTATAACCTAAGCAGCACCTGGTTCACATTTGCAAAGCATTCTTCCACCACAAAGCCTAAATTTTTAAATTTTTAAAGTGACTCTTCCTACTACTCCAAGATCATTTTTTTACAATCAGGTACTCCAAGGACATCAAGCCTGGATTCAACAGCAGCAGGGAGAGAAAAGGAACAATATCAGAGTTTGCTCTATAAAAAATGCCTTTATTAGAAGTCATAGAAAAAGGTGTGACCTTAACTGTACTTCTTCTCCAATTCCAATGTCTTAAAATTCTATCTCAAAGTTACCTGTTAGTTTGAAAGTTTTAATGCCTTCTGTCAAGTTAAGAAAGTATTTGAAATATTTTACATTTCAGAAGCTTTTTACTTAAGGGTAAAAAAAAAAAGTAATTCCCATACGCTGAAAAATCTGCTTTCATTTCTGCATGAGTAGTTCAAACTCCTTTACACTCTTTCAGAAACTGGAAGTGAATATTGTACAGCACTGCCAAGAAGAATAAATTGATTAGCTAAATAATGCAGCTACAATTCTTAGCCTGTTCCTCTTTGACTGCCAAAATTGAAATCAACCAAAGATGGTATCTCACAGCAGAACTGTGTAGGTTGATGACTGTGTTGGCAGGCAATAGGACCTTACCTGTTATATAACAAATTATTGTCTCTGGTTTCATTATTGGATTTGCCAATAATTTGTTCTATTACTCTTCTCTATTGCTGGTTCAATTTGTTTCTCTCATCTACTTCAGCTGTGAGGTTTCCTGGGTAGCAACCTTCCACTAGAGTTCTGCGAGCACAAAGGCAGCAACAACAGGGCTTTCGATGGTCCTGAGGTGCCACTGCATTATGTGACACAGTAAAAGTCATAATCCACACAGAGTACCTAATTTCTTCAAACTACTAATAACAAAAGAATATATGAACTGCAGTTTTAGAAATCATTCATCTTATATTTAGAATAACAGGCTTCATTTGTATTAATCTTCAAGCTTCAGATAATTACTTTTAATTTGTCAAGAACACAGACAATTTTGCTTTGCCTAGTAACTTTCTATGGAGGTGCACAGGGAAGAGAGAAACAGCATTGGACACAAACAGAAACAAATATTAGGAAAAGTTTCTGACCCATGGGCGCAGTCAAACATTGCAACATGTCACCCAGAAAGCCTGTGCAGTCTCCCTCCTTGGATACCCAAAACTCAAGACAGCAAGTCCCTAAGCAACCTGATCTACATTGGCCTGCTTTGACGGAGCAGCATTCGAGTTACCTCCAGAAACTTCTTCCAGCATGTATGACTGCACAAATAAATGAAGTTATTATTTGCAGTTATATATACAGTGTATGATCACTCTTTTAGACAGTGTTGAACACTTCTGTAATTTCCCAAAGCAATTAAAATTTCAGCTCTGTCCTTCAATCTCAAGGGTATTAAAAAAAAAAAATAATTTCTAACCCAAGACAAGACACTGCAATATCTCAGAATGTACATAAAAATCTTAATCTTGGAAGGACTGCCATATTCAGAATTACATGTCAGTCTGAGAAACACTCCCAACTTCCTCATTCTTATTAAATAATTTCCTCAAAATATTACTGAAGCGTAACCGTTGAGTTTAACTTTACCTTTGTAAAAACAATTCCTTCCAGACAACTTCTGCTAGGTTTCACTTGTGGAAAAACATTAACTTTCACAGCTTTGATAATACAGTAAATGAAACAGAAGATGCTTAAAGAGTAACTGACTTATTTCACATTTAAGTATTAAAGGTTTTTCAACCTTTCACAGGAACCTGCTACAGCATTTCCAGTTCCATTCAGAATTTAAATGTAAACAAAAATCAGAGAGCTCACAAGGTCTTCCTGCTACACACACTAGCAAAGCTGTGCTTTTAAACATAAAACAAAGCATACACTGATGAACTACAAAGAACATCAAGGACACTTGCAAAACTATACCTTAAGTTTACCTTACTGATTACAGTGCAATTATACCCTGAAAAGGCTATTCAAAACTTGCTTCTACTCCAACACCTTCCACTTCTAATTGTCTACGGTATCCAAGTGTCATTCAGGGCAATTCTAGAAGTCAGAATTTAAGATCCTTCCAAAATGAACGATTTAGAGCACATCTTGCTTTAATACTTGTAAAGATTTTAAAAAAATGACATTTTTTGTCAGAAAATTCTGCTTATTGCTAATGTATTATGTTTAAATATGAAGTTGCATACGAGAGAACACATTTTACTGGCATAGATTTTTCATCTCAAAGACTAAAGAAACAAGTTTTCCTTAAACAATCTGACAAAACTACGCTGCATAAGACATCCACCTTCATCACTTAGACTTGCAGGTTTTGACACCTAATTTGAGAAGTTACAAAGTTACCCAATGCACTAGAAAATGCCTGGAAGCAGTGCCAGCTCATTTTCACAAATGGAACTACTTCCTCATCAGAAGAGAAGTTTTGCTCCAGTTAGAGCAAGCTGACTTACTGTCAAATCTCACCTTCCTGAGCAAGTGGAACTACTGAGACAACCTTACTGAAAGAGGTGTGGTTCCTTTTTTTAAAATCATGTTTGACAATTCCTGTATTTATATGCTCAGAATTTTAAGGAATGCAAAAGCTAATTGTGCGTTAAAAAACGAGATGTGTTATCCTTTCCTATGAGGATTCTTTGCTTTCCTCCCTGAAGGCATCCTGATTTTCTCAGGCTTTATCTTAACACAGCTATTTAACTCCTGTGCTTTGTACAGAACAGGATTCATATTAATGATATTAAAAAAATATCTACAACAAACACATCCCTTCAAGTCACCAAAACCAGACTGCAGAACGCTAGTTTTATGATTTAGATAGTTTTAGTCTTGTTTTGCACTTGCACTGTTTGTTAATGAATATTTACATTAGTAAATGCAATTTTTACAGTAACATCAGTACCTTCCATTAATCATTGCCTATATTCATGTTGATAAACTGTAGCTTTTATATTCACACTAATATGCTCATTATAAAACGTTTCATATATGCTTATTAGTCTGACAGCCTCTAGTAGGACAACAATTTCTACAGAAACTGCCATAAAATTAGAAGTACAAAACCCAGTTACTAGACTTTAATAAAACTACTTCAAATATGCTGGATAAATAAATAGGTTTTGCATTCAGAACTTGTTAGGTGAGGATGCATTATCCATAGGAAGGGTACAAAAGCAATGACTTCCCATTGCTATCTCTCTTAAGAGTTCAAGGCTTCAAGATTTCCACCTCTCAGACCATATTTTTATTTATAGACTGAAGCAAACATAAGCTTATGTTATTCCACCTATCTAAAAGCTTCTGAACTTTCAGTGACCTACATGAATAAAGCAACTGCAAAACAGTGTGTCTCAACAGAAGCTGGTTTTAGCACTGGAAAATCCCTTGTACTGGATGTGAAAGTCAGTAACTTTCACCGGCAACGGCCCAACTTCAGACCCGTGGATGTACACAAATCTTACGCACCATATTTACTACAGAGCTCTCAGATTATTTTTTTTTCTTGAAAAAAACTTCTGCAAATTTATCCTCACACTTACTATCATCACTGAAAGATAAGCAAGGCTTCAAAAATCTCATGCTAAAACGTGAATCCAAGGAACACAACTGGGTTCAAAAAACCAGTTAAGAAATCATGTTCCTTCTGGTAACTGACTCTCCTCTTCCCTTGGTTTTAAAGCTTCTTTAACTGAACTGTGACTCTGTTTTGCCACTATTGCAATTCATGCCCCTTCTGTATTCTCAATTATGCTAAACACTGCAAGTTTTAAACCTGAATTACATTAGAGCTAAATGCAGCCATCTTAAACTGACTACTAGATAGCAACAGGGAAGTTTAACTGCTAAAAATGGAATTGCTTACTGCCTTCACCACTCAAATCTACTGACTATACACAAAGATATGCATCAAAGACCTTTCAGAACTTGTATCACCACATTACTTGATCTCCTATGTACTTAGCTTTTACAGCATTATTAGGAGTCTGGTACAAAAAAGTGTGTTATTTTGTTCACCTTCTTCCCTCCTTGAATTTCAGCAGTTTCAACCAGTGTTCTAGTTACATCTCTATTGACATTATCCAAAAAACTATATAGCTATACCATCATCATCTGCGTCAGCCTTCAGTACTATCAGTTCCATATCACAGGAAAAAAGTATATGAAGGAGCAACGTGATTTATTCCCCATGAAAATGCATGTTAGTGTCTCTGACTCCACTCCTACATTTATTTATAGTCTCAACTGGATGGGTGAGAAGGGTGTGCTTTTCAAATGCTATCCGGCAGACTTTTTTTTAGCTCAGTAAAACTGAACATCTGAGATAACATTTTTATTGTAAAGTGATAGCACAACTTAAATGTATCAGAATTAAAACCTTAAGGCATCACAAGATCTGCATGGCTATTTGCCTGCTTTTCCAAGAGTTTGCAGTGTTACCCATCTTTGCTTTATTAGCCAAGAAAATATACTGCCAGGCTTGGAAAATTCCACTCACATCGGACAATCAATTTTACATGGGACTGAAGCAGATAAAAGAATCAATTTAAGTTTACAATGGCAGAGATTCTGTTCACTTATACCGAGCCAGGAAGAGTCTCTAGAATGTCTGCACCCATTTGGGGAGAAAAGAAAAACTGGTATTAACAGACAGAAGAAAGTTTGGTGACTTCATTAGTCACAAAAGCCCAGGCAGCACATCTCAGACCATACAGAGGCAAAATAAAACTGTCACTGTATCTTTTATTATTTGACTGGACAAGAGGCAATGGGCACAAAATGAAACACAGGAAGTGCCATCTGAGCATAAGGAAACACTTTTTTACTGGAAGGGTGACCAACCACTGGCACAGATTGCCCAGGGAGGTTGTGGAGTCTCAACCCTTGGACATTTTCAAAAGCCATCTGCACGCAGTCCTGGGCAGCCTGCTCTAGATGACCCTGTATGAGTGGGGGTGGGTGGTGGTGGACCAAAATGACCTCCAGAGGTCCAACCTCAATCATTCAGTGATGCCACGATAACTTGTAGTCTAAGTATTTTCAAGCATACCTTCTAGGAGCAATGTACTGGATTAGTTACTTGTATTTTCTACAACAGGCTAAAAGAATCATGGATTACCACATATACTTCTTGCCTATGTTATTACTTGTAGCAACAGAAAGGTGGCATTTAAATGTGAGTTGAGTAGAGGTGGGCACAGCCTGAAAGCCTCTTGGGGAAGAGAGAGTGAGATCCTGGTAGTGTGCATCTCTTGGCTTATCAGTGCACCTGTAGTTCTGAAACGTGGCCCCGCTAACCTGTTAATCTGCCTTACTGTAACCAATCAGACATTTCAGACATCCTTCTTCTAACATCAAAGAAGTTTGAAACATCATTTATTGATGTGTCCCACATCTAAGTCGTCTCACAGCTTCCACAGCCATGAAAACCTAAGTTTTTAAAGTTGAAAGTGAATACAACCACGCATTACATAAAGAGATGAGCAAGTGCACCATGCATACAAAACACCACACCCTAGCTCTGAAACAGGCAGCTGCCATGAAGCTGGGTCCGAGAGAGGAAGACAAGGAGCACTGATAACTGAGGAGATACCCTGCTCCTCGTGAGATTGTTATAGGAAGATCTGTCTTAAATCTAAAAAGTTTCTAACTGCCATAAAGAGTTCAGGCGTACATCTCGTTAACACAGACCCTTTGCTGCCTGACCTTACACCTCCCTAGTTACTGTCTCCTAATAGTAAGCAAACCAGCCTTCCTCACCCCATGCTCCCCGCTCCTTTCCTAAATCTCCCGTCCCGCATCTCCTCCCGCGGCCTGCGGAGGTGAAAGGGGAGGCGATGGCCGAGGCCGGCGCTGCTCCGGGGCCAGGGCCGCGGCGCAAGCCCCTCCGGGGGCGGGGAGGGCAGAGCCGGTGCTCCAGAGCCGCCGGCTGGCACGGACAGGGCGCCTCGGAAACGGGAAGTGGCGGGGGGGAGGGGAGAGCCCTTCCGCGGCTCTTCTGCCTCTCCGCGCCGTCCCCGCTCACCGTACCCCCCGCCACGCCCCGGGCAGGGGCAGCAGCGGGGAGCCGACTAAGCGCCCACCGCCTCACCGGACCCCGCGCCCCGCCTCCCGCCGGGCCCGCACCGTACAAGGAGCGGCGAGAGATGCGGCGGGGCCGGGCCGCGCCGACCCTCCTCCCGCCCCCCCGACTGACAGGCCCGGGCGCGGGGCGACGGTAAAAATGCGAACCACAGGGCGAGAGGTGAGCTCGCCCCGCGGCCTTCCCGGTTCAGAGGGCCGGCGGACGAAAGGGCGAGCCGGCTGAGCGCAGCACCCCCACCCACCCCTACCTTCTCCTCATCGGACAGCTGCTCCTCCAGGTCCGCCATCTTCCCGTCTGGCTCCGGCCGCCGCCCCCGTCTCCTCCCTCCGAGGCAGGAAGGGCGGGGCCCCCGCGCGCTGGGAGGTGCCGCCCCCACGCATGCGCGCGGCGGGGCCCGGCAGGGCGCGGGGGGGGCGGGGGGCAGTGGCGGGTGGTCGGTGGCCGGCTTCCCGCCCGTGTTGGTGACCGTGTCCGTGGGGCGGTCCCTGTCGCGGTGCTCGCTCGGAGGGAAGCGGAGGCCTCAGCCGGCGGCAGGGGGTCGCGGCAGAGGGAGTCGCGGGGAGCGGGGCGGCAGGGCCTGCTGCGCCCCGCAGGGCACCTCGGACGTGAGCAGCAGGGGTTCCTGCCCATCCCCCTGTGACACTAGCTAAAGGCGTCATTTCAGTCAGGTCGCTGGAGATTTGGGCAGACGGGACTGGGAGCTGCCGGGTTTCGGGCATCTCGGGGCAGCGGCCGTGGCCGCCGGGGCGGGGGCTGCCGTGCGCCCGGCCGGAGGGGTCTGGGGAGCGCCGTTTGGGGCCGGCCATGAGGCTGAGGAGAGGGGTCGTGTGACGTGGTTTGTGCTGTGGAAGGCTGGGCGTGGAAAAGGAACGTGGTGGTTGGGAGGAAATGGGAGAATAAATAAATAAGAAGGGGTTTTTTTTGCCACAAGAGTAAGAAAATGTGAAGAATGTGTGCCAGGGGCATGGTGCTGCAGCTAGACCGAGGGGCATTTGAGATGGCGGCTTGCAAGGGTTGCCTGGAAGAAGACATAATAGAAGTTTTAAGGAGAACGGTAACAGAGGAAAGGCGGCATTTCTGTAGCTCAAAAAACTATGTGGGTTTGAGGCCGGTGAAATTTTGTAAATTCTGTATCCTCTTACAACAGTGACCCAGGGGCAGATGCCCAGGGAGTGGCGATGGAATGAGGCAGCATGTGTTGGCATTTCTTGGGAATGCTTCCTTGCTTCCAGCAAGCCGTGGCGCAGAAGATGGTAATCCTTCTCAGTGGCTTCATCCTAACGAGGATTATTGAACTTCAAGGGTCAGGTAGACAGTGGGATGTTCTGTTTTGTTCCAGGGAAAACGGATAAGCAGGAGAAGCTGCTTTGATAAAGATCTGTTCCGGCAACAGTAAGGCAGCTGCAGACAGCATTCTGTAGGTGAAAAACTTCAGAGGACTGAAAAGGAAACCAAAAGAGGACTCAGATGACCTTTTTGAGAAAATCTTCGTGTTCCTTGGTCGAAAATAGAAAGGACATGGGAAACACTGGTGTTAGCCAAGTAGACTGGGTTTTATGGAACACTGGGATAAAGTCTGAATAAAATTGGAAGTGTGTAAGCTTCATCTCATTAATTTCCTGGACGATACAAGAGCAAGGGCAGTTGAGAAAACAATAAATAAAAAAAGGACAACTCTAAAGCATTATGAAGTAAATCCAAATGTTACATTCTTTGTAAGAGGTACATCTTTCAGTTTACTGCATATTAATGATAGGAAACTCAAATATGTAAGATAATTTGGAGCTTGAGAAAGATTGTATGATACATATATACATATCTATGGTATAACGAAGTTAGTGGGTTGATTCTTTTGTGATGTTGAAATTGATGGTTAGACATTGTTCTTCAGGATGGAAAAGGTAGAAAGGCTCCTGTATTATGCCAGTGTCCATTAGCTGTTTCAAAGTCAGAGAAATTTCAGAAGAATAAAAACTTAATTATTTATAGATTAAATTTCTAATTCATTACATATGGTCTGCCATGGACTACCTGATCTTGCTAGAGAATAAGTTGAACTTCTTAACAGTCTGTTCCTAACGTCTGGGAAGAATAAAGTTATTATTATTACTTCAAACTTAAGGAAATATGGTGGAGTAATTATATGTCCAGTAATAACTCTCTGGTGACATTTAAAAACCACATTTTCTTAATGTCGATCATTCACCCCAGTTGTGATGGACAAGGAAAAGCTGATCGCTGACTGGAAAATCACAGGTTTCGAGATACATCTGAGTCATCTTGGTGGGATGAATGTAGCCAGCTTCTAGTCAAAGGATCTTGTTATGCTCTAGAGTTTATCCACATCTGTCTGTCTTGCATGAGTATGTGCACAGGAAGATTAGTGCTGCCACGTGTACTATGGCAAATTTTTCAAGGCTATAATTCTAGATGCCCTAATAGGACTGTTGCATGTAAATAAGGGAAGGTGATACTGGATAAGAAGTCGTTACTGTCAAGTGGATATGTGGAAATTACAATGGCACCAAAAATGAATATATGAACAAAGGATGGAAATGGAAAAAAGTCAAAATAAGGAAAGTACAAGTTAGACAACATGACCTATTCAAGAATGTTGAAAAGAGTTTTAAAATATCTGTAGCCATGGAGGGTAAAGATAATGGACAATAGTTTATTCATGTCAGGAAGAAAATAAAGGACAACCAAACCTAACGTTTGATAAGGCCGTTGCTAGATGCAGAGTGGTGAAGTGTAGAGCTGAAAAGGTACATTTAAAGGATGTTTGGTTTTGGAACATCTCACATATATTATTTGGATTCAGTAATAAAAGGTAATGGTCTGTAGCAGGGGAAGGCATTGCACAACATTTGGTTTCATGCAACAGGACTTTATAACTTCCACCCAGGAGTCTTAAGAGTAGCTGAGGAGGTCTGTGAAATGCTTCTGTTAATTTTTAACATGGGATTTGCCAGCTAGGGGTTGTTGCCAAGGACGTTGCTTTATGTAATATGTATTAAGAGTATAGTTCAAAAATTTAGATCTTACCAAATAAATATGAATAGTTTTCTCATGAGTTAATGTATCTATCTATTGGATGTACCATGTTTATACCAGTTTTTTTCTGGAAGTTTGGTGAAGTTAGCGTGATGAAGTTGATGATTCAGAGGAGGTCTGTGTACTCATTGTAGATGCTAATGGGAGCCTTCTGTGTAAAGCACCCTGGCAGGTGCTTTACTGTGACCTTAGGACTTAATGGGAAATGAATAATAACACAGAAATAAGTACCGTTCTTGCCTTGTGACTCAGTGTTTTGGAGTGTTTGTGTGTCTTTTCAGGAAGAATATTGAAATTTCAGAGGGAATTTAAAGATGGCCTAAAAATCATCCTGAAGATGCAGAACATGTTTTAGGATGTGAGTCTTAAGGATGTCAAGATTAAGTAGTGACTTAGGTAATAGCAGTGATACCTGACTTAGTTTGGAATTTATATGCACCTTATCTGAAGTCATACATCTTTACTTGCTGTTTTAAATTGAATACAGTCAATTTCCAGCCAGTAAATCTTCTCAGGCTATAAAATTCACCCATGGTAGTGATCTTCTTCATGTGCCTGTGTCTCTACACCATTGATCAAAGGTTAATTTGCACTACAATCACATACAGAACAACAAAACATCCTTCTATTAACTAGCTAGCTAGCTCATGTCTTAGTAGATATCTAGTCCTGCTACATGAATCTCACTGTGGGCTAGCAGACCTGTTTGATGAGCAGTGTGTGGTTTACTGATGCAATGAGGGAAAAATGAATTGGAAAAAAAAGGCAGCTATTGAGTTCTATTTCATCTAATTGGAAGCAATAGAGCTACCAGTCAAGCATCTTGCTATTTTGTTGTACTGCTTCTGTCATTTCTTTCTATATTGACTGTGTAGGGCCAGACCCCTGGCCCTCGAGTGGCACTGGGAGGAAAAGGCCAGCGGTCCTTCCTGCATGGTCTCCCTGCAGGGCGGTCAAATTGGCTTGAGAGAAGTGCAGTTCCTGTGCTAAAGCCCCCCTGAACAAGGAGGCAATGGGATGTAGGAGTTAGCACAGCACACTTCCTCTGTGCTTCTGCACTGGCCCCAAAGACTGTAAACAACGCAAGAAAAAAATAATTTACATTTGCATTTTTCATATTCAAGGCAGGCAATTGGCATTTGACCTATCGCATCTATTCAGAGGCCAAATGGATGAGAGGTTTATTTGGTGCCGACTTGTTTAATCTGGAGGATGTACCGCGCTCTGTTTCCTAGGACAAAGGTGGACTCTGGCCAAGCTCTGAGCCCCACTCAGGTGGTGCTGCTGGCAGTGGGACAGGAGGAGTGCTCAGAAAGGTGTGGCGGGCTGTGTCCCTGCTGCCTGCTCCTGTTTGTGGGAACCATCTCCCTGCATCCCTGCCTGTTGGTATATATCCTCACATTCCTGCAGGTTGGTGGGAGGCATACTCCAGTTGCTGAGATTCCCAGATACATGTCAGATCTTGGGGCCTTGGGAATTACCTGCCAGTTTATGTCCGTATTTTGGGGGAGCTGGTGTTTGCAAAGCTCGCAGTTTGCTCTTTGGCCCTTATAGAACCTTAGCAGCAAAAGCAAGTAAGTTTGGTTTAGAGAAGTTTAATGTTAAATCCTTACAACAGTGTTGGAAGGAAAGCTGTGACAGGAAGAAAACTAATAAAGTGCAACTGTAGAGCAAACCTGAGACTGAGCTTCCTTCTTAGATAACACTTAGGATCTTCTGGGCCACAACAGACATTCAAGAGAATGATTCAGTAGCCTTTCACCTACTGTGGAGGTCCCATTTAGAGTCATAGAACAGCCCAGGTTGGAAGGGACCTTGAAAGATCCTTTTCTCCAACCTTTTGTGGCAAAGGAAGCATAGGTGAGATTATCTAGCGCCCTGTCCAATTGCATCTTGAAAACCTCCAGTGATGGGACTCTAGCACTTCCATGGGGAGTTGGTTTCAGTTATTGATTATTGTCACTGTAAAAAATGTCTTGTCTTATATCAAGATTTTTTTTAATACTTTAGCATTTACTGTCTTTTGGTTTCTTTGCTCATCAAGTTCATGGTCTTGCTTACTGTGGCATTTTTAAGATTGTCATAATATTCTCTATGCTTGACAACCATAATATTTTTACAAGCTTTATTACACTTGCATCATATTCTATGTTTTTCATAGACTATGTATGTCATAACTACTTAGACATAATTACAACTCAATATGTAGAGTGGATTTATTTGATCAGTTTTAGGTCACATTTACCCCAGAAGCTCCTTTTAGTTCCTCTTAGGATTGCATTCAGATCTTATCCAGGCTTGCTCTGTGACTTCCTACTCTCTTTCTATTCTCAGCTTCTTTCTCCACCCCATCCCCTCCAAGAATAGTCAGCTATATATTTTGCCTTATGTAATTTAAATTCAAAGTCTTACATTTGCCTTTCTTTGAACATGTACCTGTGTTTTAGGAATTAAATACCCATGTTGTTTCTTAGATTTATCTTAAAGTGCAGGCCAGTAGTTTACTTCACCGATGACAAGATTTAGTTCTCCCATCAACTGAGGTGCGTCAAATCTGATCTGCTTTTTGAAGAACTAACAGTGGGATTATTTATTTGTGATACAGAGTTTTTATTTAGGGATGGGAATGTGCAAAAGTAGGGTGAAAAAGAGCAAGTGTTGAGCATTTTAGAGGAACGAAACCAAAGGAAGGAAATACACCTAAGTCTTGTTGGCTGCCACTCCTGCTGCAGCAGATGTAAGGAGGTTGCAGATCTTTGAAGGCAACAGGCAATAGTGCAATAGCATCTGCAAAAACAACAAGGAGATGGTAAAGATGAAGTGCTGCATACCAAAACATCTCCTTTTGGTTCTAGTCAGTCCCAAGCTATCCTTTGAAAGGAGCAATGCTTATGTAATCCGAATTATGTATAGATTTTCAGAGGTGCCAAAAAAAATTCATGTTCTACTGATTCCGAAGCCTATAATCTTTATGCATGGTGTATGTGTCTGTAGGTTTCTCCTAACATGTTTGTTAAATCTGCTGTTTTGATGTTAACTATTTTAAAGCCACAGCGTTAGCTTTCAAAATGTCTCTACCTGCTGAATTCTTTTCTTCACCTGCCCTTTGACTTCTTGGGTGTATTGTTTGATAAAGTTGTCAGACTTGCAAAAGTGCTTCATCCAAAAGTCTCTGATGCAAGAATCCTGGTTTCCTTCTGAAATGTAAAATGAAGTGCTGTCAAGCAAAGTGACTGCTTATAAAACATCTTTCATTACAGAATATCTTAATGCTAATTTATTTCATTCTGATGCAATGTGAAGAAAAACAGCATAGTAAAAGTGCATTCTAAAAGTATTCTTGAAGTTAGCAGTGCATGATGGATTGCCAGGACTGAGCAATTTTAGGGGTTTAAATTATAGCACCAGAGTATTCAGGAAAACAGGACAACTAGAAAAGTCTTGTCTAACATTTTTTACTGTGTCTGTGGAAAAGCTGTTAACTTAAATGTAAGTGTGCTACAGTGATAAATATTTTATTAATAAATATATCATAGCCATGTGCTGTGATAGTAAAGAAAAGTATTAGTATGTCTATTTTACAGGCTGTTTTTCAAAGATAAATAAATTAGCTGTAGAGAGTACAGCTAGAGGGTTTCATTCATGTAATGCAAAGGGTTCAAACAATAATCAGGGACTGCAAAATCTGAGCAATCCAATCTGCTTGGTTTATGAGCAAAAAGCTTAAAGGTTTGCGAGTACTTATTGGGAGATCAGAAAGTTATTAATAGGATGTTTTGATATATTGGGATATTACAGGATTGATGGCCAGAAGGTAAAACAGGACAAATTCAGGCTAAAACCCCCCATAGTATTAATAAATAAACTTTGTATCAATTGTCAGAGTAGTTGACTGCTGGAACAATTTAACCAAGGCAACATTGGCACTAGTAATTTTAGACTGTTTTTCTTAAAGATACATTCTGGAGTTCAGCAAGGACTTACGGAGTCTTGTGGCCTGTGTTGCAGAGAAGGTAGCAAGGAAGATCCTGAAGCAATCCTCTCTCACATCGTATGGCATGACTCTCTGAGCCCTTTTCCTGTTCAGCAGATGATGGAAAGAGAGTCAAGTGAGAATGGAAGTGGCTCCGTGGAAAAGCTGAAGAAGAGAGAGTATAGTTGGAGCGTAATGAACTGGATCCTGCGAGGATGGTGTACAGAAGGGGATCTGGCTTTTAAAGGGGAGCAAAGAAAAAGTACCAGGGAAATTACTGAGGTTAGAGTGGGTATTGATGAAACAGGGGAGACGAAGACCAGGGTCAAGCAGAAGGTCTGTAAAAAGGTTTAGCAGAGTATTTGAAATGGGATTATTTGGGGAGGATTTTTGATACCTAACTTACGAACGCGTGAGTCTGAGCTGGTGAACCTTCCGCTCCCGTTACATTAACAGGGCGAAATAAACGCTCCAAGGGTGAGATTCACCTGACCTAGTTAAGACATCTGCCTTAGAGTAAGATTATTGGCTGTAATGAGGTGGCTAGTTCAGACCCAGCTGGCTAAATATTAGGTGCCTGTGTTATGACAGCCAGATCCCCTTTCAGTGTTAGACGATCAAAGGCCAAGAAGGTGAAGGACTGAGGAAGCAGGACAAGGGCTAAGGGGGGAAAAAAAAAAAAGGACAGCTGAAGTTACAAGGCTAAGGGAAGAGAAAGGGCTACACTTGTAAGTCAGCGTTGCTTTGTGCTCCTCAGCGAGGTAAATCACACACTTACCCACAAAGGACTTTGTACCAAGAGGGCTGTGTTTTAGTATGGCCTTCATTGCAGTTCCTGCATGGACATCAGGAATGCTGTATCAGTAGCTATTGATAATACAGAGATAGAGCAGCATTAGGAAAGGGAGAGGACGAAGGGGAGAAAAATCAAAGTGTAAGGGTTCTCCACCCCATAATGGCTGAAGAAGGCCTTTAAGATAACTGTGTGCCTTACAATAGCTCTGAGACTTCTCCACCTGAACCAGTCTAGCTTCTCTTTGATGTACATCATTTGTTTGCCTTTGTTCTCTACCAGGATAGGTTGAGAAGAGAAAAGTGGACCAGGAGAAAGCAGCGATGGTGCTATGAGAAAGCACATAAATCTGAGGAAAGCAAAGGGGCTGGAGCACTGGTTTTCCCAGCCATTGACTTGTTATAGGAATAGAGCAGCTACCTGATTTTTGAAAGCTCCATGAGAAAACACAAAAATTCCTTTCCTTCACTCCCACTGAGTCTGTTCCTGTTTATATATTTAGTTATTCCTTTCTGAGAAAGTAAAATGTAGTCTTCTAGCTGGATTTATTTACTTTCATTTTAAAGGAGACATTGTTTGGCAATTTTATTTTTCAACAGGAAATGGCCAATGTGCTGATTTGTTTAATGAAGTTGTGATTCACTGGAGGAGTCCAAATTCATTTTTCTTTTACTCTCTGTAGAACTGAATGTCTTACGAAGATAAAATCTCAATAAAGGTAAACCGTGCAAGCAGCTGTGACTGGAGGGCTGAGAATTTCTGTGCCTGTGTAGAGAAAAATGCCTCAGAGACAGTGGTACTTCATGCTTCTTAACAGTGGTGTGGGTCCTGAATTTTGATCCTATGTCACGTATTAGAAAAAGTAGGAAGAGGAGTTAGGATTTTGAAGTAAAGCAATGCAATTTTACTTTTGATTATTTGGCCCCTGAATGATGCACAGAATTAGTACTTGAGTACACTTGCTTCCTGACCTCAATAAAAGTTCTGAATGGTGAATGTTTGTGAAAATTAGGGCAGTGTCTGAATGTTGATGTGGGAACATAACTTCAGTCATCTACTTTTGAAATAGTTGCCATGTTGTGTATTGATAAATAATTATCTATTATTAATATATTAAAAGTTGTGACTTTTAAATTTTATTTTTATTTTATTTGGCACTGTTTAATGGAAGACTGGCACGGTTTGTGATGCAATCTGCCTAGAGCAGTCAGAACTTACCTGTGGCCTTAGAGCCCAAGATCTGCTTCCTAGGGAGAGCTGTCGTTTTTTATCTCTGCACAGGGATGCAGTGAAACCACCTTGGATGTAAAAGAAACCAAGGAATTTCCCTTACCGTTCTCCTTTAACAAAAGTTGTCCTATATATTACTGTAATAATTGATTGTTCTCAATTTTTAGGTGCTGTAGTGATTAGTAGGTCTCCATCTGACTACAAGGGAGCCAGGATTACACCCACCTGGGTTCTGAAGTTGATGGTGACCCTGGGCCTTTTCAGATAAGATTAAATTACCAGAAATTGAGGGAAGAGGTTACAGACAAATGGGCAGTGTGTCTGTTGGAAGGAATGCCAAGTTTTATATGTCTATACATTGTCTCAAGGTAGCATTTATTTTGTTTGACTTAAACTCCACAGTTTTCTTATTTTGAGGCCTCAATTTTGCACTTAATTGGGTTATGTAATGGTATAGAGGTATGTTGCAAGAGTAAAATTAGTATCAGAAGCATAGCAAAGCTCAATGCAGGAATTATCCATCACTGTATTTCATGCTTGCTTTGTACTCAGCTGTGATCAACTTCATGGGCTTTGTATTGTCACTCTTCATTCACTGGTTTACAAGGAAGGATCCCCGCCCCCAAGCATTTCTACTGTTGATTATGGGAATGGGATTTTCATTAGGTTAATAATTCTGTCTGTTCCTGAGAAGTTTGTAAAAAGGGAAAAAAGATGGCTTTTATTGTTACAGTAAATAGGGATATAGGGATGATTGGTCAAATTCTCCATCAACTGGTATGAAAGACAACTGACAAAAGTCAAATGCAGAACCGGAGGAAATGCATCCCACCATAGTGCCCCCTTCAAGAAGCAGTCTTTTGGTTAAGAACAACTCAAAAGTTACACAAAGATTAAAGGTCAGATTATACTACTATAATTTCTGCACGCTCAAGAAATGAACAGAAAGTAAAACATTATGCTTACTCTGAAAAAAAGGCTGTTTTCCTCTTTGTGGCTCTTTAGCGAGCATTTTCTGTGAACTAATTAGGAGTGGAAAATATTAAAACCAGAACTGTATCTTGTTAGTAATTTAATAACTTACTAAAGAATTTCAATATCTAGATTAACTGTTTTGAACCATATGAAATGCTTTTTATCCTGGAAAGGGAACAAAGTTCTATTCCGTGTGCTTTATGCTTTATTTTCTGTGGTTTAATCAGTTTTCTAAATTTTAGAGAATTGCATTTGCTATGTATCTGTGCCTGTTTTAACTCCTGTTGCTGCTGTTACAATGCTGTCCCTGACTGAAATGGATCATTAGTCTGATATGAAGCCTCATGTACTTTCTTTCCAGATGGTAAGCTCAGGCTTTTGCAATCTGTGGGAAGTTAGTGCAAATACAGCGTTCCACTTCCTTCCTCACCACAAGATTTTGAACTTCTGGTTTTAGTCTCTCATGTCAGATCAGTATATACAGCAAAAAAAGGAGTCTCATCCCTGTTGTGATGAGTAGGATGAGGTGATGAAGAGATACAAACAGAAGTGGGATATCCAAATATGTAAGGTAATACCATCTAGTGTGATGGAGAGGGCCCTCTGTTGTCACTATTCTTTTTCAGATTTTTGTGGCCCTCAAGTTGAAAGCCATTTTTTAGGGAAAGAGGCAAAGGAAAGCAGCAAGGAGCTTTTACATATGTTTCAAGTCCGACACAGAAAAAGATAAAGAGTTTTCTGGAAAATTTAATGGTGGCAGGATGTAAGATTTTGATAACCTATGAAAGACCTAGAAGGAATGATAATAGGCAGGAGGTGCTGAGACACAGGTGGCCCACTGTTTTCCTGTGCTGCTTGCTGACACAATGACGTGAAAAGCCGTTTCTAAACCTAGTTGAGCCTATTTGCAGATCTGCTGTAATTGAGTCCATCTTCCCCACGTGATCTTTGTCCTCACACAGTGCTGGATGTTGTTTTTTGGCTATTCCCTTGTGTAGCGTGGATGGTAGGACCTGTATGTGTTCATTTCTGGTAGTTTTTAGCCCTTACATGCTACAGACTTGTTTCTGGGTTTGGCCTTACCTTCCTTTTAGTCAGTCTTTTCTTTGCCCTGAATCACATCAGGTTGCTGCTGCCACCATTGCTCCTTACCTTGTGTGCTGGGACTTCTGTGTGTCAGGGAAGAAAGAGAAGATCTAGGAAAGGAGTGGGGGAAATGGGAGGGTGGGGAGAAGAGGGAAGCAGATCTCCTGTCATGTTTTTTTCCGTACAGCATATTGCCCTTCACAGTTTCTGTGCAAAAAGCCTGCCTCTTGTTGTGGGCTGTATTCCAGGGAAGGATTTTTCAAACGGGCTGTTAATAAACCCTCCATCTAGTCATGAAAGTCTGTTGCAGCCCTCTAAACTTGGCATAGTTGGGATTTTGTCGTGCGTGTGGTGGATGACCTGCTGGCCATCAACCCTGCAAGTGGCCGAGGCTGGGAAGGACAGTGGTGAGGGCTTGCTCCTGCCCATGGTGTGAGGTGGAGGGAAGCGGACTAAAATAGTCCAGGTCTCTACCAGCCCGAGGGTTTTGTTTTATTTTTTAACATTTAGGAGAAATTCTGTTAGCCAAGCTAAACAAAAGGGAAACCAAAACAGACACTGGAGTGGTTTCAGTAGGCATCAATGGAGTGGTTCCCCTGATGTCAGGGGAGGAGCCGATGAAGAAGACAGAAATTTCAGTCTCAGCTAAGCTGCAAAATCTGAAGGATGCATGCTTGACTTCTGTCCGTGCTGCACACATCTGTGTGCCCAATGTCATCCGAGACGTGCCCGACACTATGTCATATGGATTAAAGATTAGTCATACGAGGCTATGGGTGCAAAAAGCCCCACTGAAATATGAGTCCTTGGTGTAGAAAGGAATCTGAGGCAATTGGCGTAGAGATTGTAATCTTTCTTGTCCTGCCGCAGGATATACAGCCTGTATTTTAGGCTCCCTTTTGTAGTTTAAGGCAATCTATGTTAAGAGCTGACGGTGAATGTACATTAACCTAGTGCAGGAGCCAAGTATGATGCTAGATGCGGTGGGAGGACTCTACAGGGTTTTGGGAAAAGGAAGCCAAGTCAGTATTCAGTGTTCCTGAAAGGGAAGTTTTAATAATAGGGGAAATTAAAGCAGCCAGAGAGAAGTATAAAATTGGGTGGCAACAAAATGGGAGAGCAATTCTGTTGGATCATGACTTCTGTGAGAGCTCCTCACGTGGGTTGGACCCTGGCTATTCTAGGGGAGAGGGTTTAGAAGCAAGCCCTACGTGCTTTCAGTGACATATGAGCAAAACCAAGTTAATGGCTTACATTTTTCTGATAAAAATGATCAGTGCCACTAGCAAGGGGTGTATTTAGCAGATGCTAAACAGACACTACACTACAAAAAATAAAATAGTACTGTCCTTTGTTGCTTTCATTTTTTGCATATGTGTGTGCACTTAAGTTTTTGCATGTGTGTACTTATACATCTAATAAAAAGCCATGAAAGATATTCAGGGATTCTTATTTATTTTAGTGCATATTGTATAGTTACCATCTAAAGACAGAGGTGTTCCAGTGCAGCTGTTTTGAAACAAAACAGTTTAGAAACCTGAGATTTACTATCAAAGTAGAGCTTTTGTTTATTTCAGTTAATTCACAGTTAGTAGTTGAATCTACTAATCAAGTAGGTTTATCTTTATAGTTTCATGAATTATACAGATGTAAATATAATGTAAGACTTTCTTTGTCTGGAAGTCACGTATTTCCCCGATGGTAAGACTTGGGGCTTCAGGCATAATGGAGTGTGATAGTAATTTATCGATGTTTTTTCGTTAGTTAGGAAAGAGCTGAAATAAAGGATGCAAGCGGTTCTGTGGTGCTCCTGGGAGGCAGTGGCGCACTAGATGGCACTGTTGGTTTTAGTTTTACCGTTGTCTTGCTCTTCTAGGGAAACTTGTCTTAATTAGCTTCCTTTTGAAAACAAACATGCTGTTTCAACAGAGGGTCAGTGTACATTGTTCTGGGCTGCTGCTTTTATGTTTATAGTCATGTAA
This sequence comes from Falco punctatus, assembly GCF_963210335.1. Taxonomy (NCBI): domain Eukaryota; kingdom Metazoa; phylum Chordata; class Aves; order Falconiformes; family Falconidae; genus Falco; species Falco punctatus. Next base: position 80,107,167 of record NC_137585.1, on the reverse strand, counting down.
TCAATATGTTGAAGGGTAATTAATTTTTAACTTCAAGCCAATTGTAGATCAAATGCCAGTGGAGTTACTGGGTGGAGACAGTTTAATTTCTTTTGAAGCAATGATACTGATTAGCTGTAAAGGGTTTGCACTGAGTTGCTAGAGATCCAGAAGACCTTCTGCTTTGAAATACTGGTGTTAACTTTAAAGTAACATTATTACTGTGATACAGATTAACGAGTTGTGGCATAATTCTGACAAAGTTCTTCTCATGTACTTGCTATATTTTGTCCTGTCAATTCCTATTTCAAAGCAGCTTTGCTTTGACTGTTCCATTCCTATCAAAGGAGTAGTACAAAGTCAACATTAAATTGATCAAGCTCACTTTCTGCTTTTTATCCCTTTTCTCTCATTATCTGTGTTCAGGGACTCCGGAGGGCCCACGGCTAAGGATGAGATGTGGTCCTCCATACAGCAGCATATAGGCTACTGTAAGAAACTGGGGGATTTTGAAATCTCTGCAAGCCGTGCTTGTGGGGCACACTGGTGTCCTGGCCTCTGTTCCCTTTCTCCTGTTGTCTAGGGCAGCTCTGGCCATCTCTCAGGCTCCTTACTTGGAGATGCTTGCTAGCTCACTAGTTCCAGTGCTTTCAGCCCATCCCCTTGATGCTTCCTTGTCTTCTGACTTTTCTTGACTGTATTTTCATCCATTCTCTCTCTTTCATCTTCTTCAACATTGAAGCAAATTAGAATCTCAACACTCAGCTTTGCGTCCCTGTCTTATGATTTTAACATCTTCTTCCTGCTCCTTTTTCACAATCAATGAATGGACCATGTTCATGGATAGGCTATTGATCACTTCTCCAGGTGTCTGGATTCTTTCTGATCTGGTGTCTGCACTTTCCATTACATTAAAATTTCACTGCAGACTCTGGCTATCCATTCTTGGGCAAGCCTCAGAGCCTCTCTGCTGTCCTCATCTTCCTTGATCTCTTGGCTGACTTTTGATACTTTGATCATTTAATTGGATTTCATGCCAAGTAAAACGATGAGCACTGGTTTAATCTGAAATTAAACTTCTGTTTAGTCTAACATTAAGAAAAAAAAAGGTCAGTTTAAGAATAAAAAAATATTTCCCTTTCTCTGAAAAAGCCAGCCTGTCATATTTTTGGGCTTAAACTATTGAGTTCAGTCTGGACCGAACAACAATTTCTGTCCTTTTGAGTCATACTTTAAGTCAATCTTATCAGTGAATGGGACTGTGTTACTGAGCTGTGCTGCAAACATCTCTAATTTCTGCTGGAACCAAGAATAGCCCTCAGTTTGGATGGGCACAGCCATCAGCTATTGAGACTTGTCAGATTTTTAACCTTTTCAGGAAGACAAAACACAGTAAGTAGGATAATGAACAGCAGAGGTTGGGGTCCATGCCGTTACATTTTCTGTTAGAAATTAATATTGTGACTAATAAAGGCAAGACTGCAGTTACTGCAGGAGACTGCGCTGTAGTCTGTGGTTGTTTGTAAGATACTAGATTAAGATCATGAAATTTATCCTAGTTTTGAGACAAACTAGAGATGGATATTTGCAGCATACAGGAAGACTGAAAATCCAATTATCATAACCACAAGAAATGAAGAGAGAAATCTATGCTGCCTTTCTGTCTGTCGGTTCTGCAGGAGGCATTTTTCCAGTGATCTTGGTCACCGTGCTTCAGAGTAGTACTTCTATCAAAACTGACCGTTTTGGGAGGTGATGCGGTGGCAGGGTAACGTGTATTTACAGCAGAGGGAGCTGATGTTCAATGAGTGCGTGCATGGTGCCTGCGTTTTTACTGCTGTGCCAGTCTTTGTACAGTGAAGCCATTACCAGTGCTTCTGTAAGCACTGCTGAAGAGGTATCTTCTCTCACCAGTTTGGGAGGGGTATCTCTGCATCCCTCGCCCACCGCCTGCAGTCGTGGCAGTCCTCACTGGCAGAGCACTGGTTAGGAAGAGGCACCTCCTGGGGACCCTGGGCGTTTTTCCATGCCGATTTGCCGTGAGGGAGAGACTGGCAATAGTGTTAGTGTAACATTGCGAACACGGAGTCTCAGCGCACCTCCTCCCTTACCTACCGAAGTCTAATGTTTCCATCTTTCCAAATAACGTAACTTCCTATTATACCGCAAACAATGTCTCTTTTGTGCTCTTTGCTCTGCTCCATGGGTTTGGCCTGGTTTCTGCCTGACCCATCTCATGAATAAGTGCTCAAGAAATTCTTTGATTTACAGCATTCTCTTTAGAATCTGTAGTTCTCTGGCACTGCCTGGCTGGATTATGCAAGTTATTTAAAGTTAATTCATCAAAGTTAGTTAAAATAGAGACAAAGTAAGTGTGAAACAGCAGAATACATATGCATTCAAAAATACGAAGTTATCATTCTTTTAAGTGAATTTCATTGGATCAGGCAGGCTAAGGGATTGAAAGATTGGGATTCCAAGTAACTTGAGTTCCTGCTCCTGGCTTTGCCGTAGCTCTGGGTGAAACCTGTCCTGGTGAGGCAGCTTTCCTGACTGTGTTCAGTGGTTCAGCTAAGGCACAAAAGAATTAAGTCAGGAAGGTACCTTGTCCCAAGACAAGTGTAGAATATGTACTTAAAAAAGAGAGGACTCAGAGAACTGCAGACCCATCTAACTTGTATAACCAGCAAGATCCTCAAACAAGTTATTAATTTGCCTTGTTAGCACCTAGAGCAATTGTTCTCAATCCACATTTGTTTGTGGACAAAACCTCTACGCACTTAATGTCTGCTTTTCCAGACAACTTGAATTATATCACTAGTGGCTTTCTTTAGCCATGAGCAACAGAGCTGCTGACCTAATCACTCTATAAAGTAGCACATTTTGAGAGTACCAAGTTCATCCTTGGCACCACACTTAGGAAATGTGGATAGACTGGAAAGAACCAGCAAGAAGTTAAGATGTTTAGAAAATAAAGGATATGACTAAGGGTTGAAAAAAAAATTACTTTAGAAAAGATGGGGTTAAGATGGGACATCTTTACTTTTTTTTTTTTTTTTTCTATAAATAACATGACAGTCCTTTGTTGGCTATGTAGCCAGTGTTGGGGCAAAAATAAAGGGGGGGGCACAGGAAGGAAGCTGCAGCAAGGAAGATTTAGAAGAGAAATCCAGGAGAACTTTAGCACTATACAAATAAGGAAGCCCTGAAATCCTTGTAGCTTGTACAGGTTTGTTTTTTTGAAGAAAACGCGAGACAAATGTTTTCTAAGGCAGCTTAGGTATCTATCTTTGGTGAAGGCCCTATCTTGGTGATGTGGGATGGCCCAAATGATCTCCTGACATTTCTTCCAGCCCCGTATTTCTGTGCAAGTGATTGGAAATTTATTGATGAAATGCACTCTCTCTAAACTGGGTAGTACTATTCATTATACTTCTTCTTAGGGTAGTTACAAAGGAAAACTCTTATCTCCAAAATTGGTTCCTTCTGTTCATTCTCTGGTCAGCTTTCCTCTTCAGGCCTTGGTGCTAGGCCTTATCATAGCAGGCTGAAATTGTCACTAGCTGTTTAAACAGAGGCGTGTTTGGTTAGAACCATCAAGAATGGAAACGAGGAGGCTTTTACAATAACATTTCTATTAGGGAGTCCTCCCAATGTTTCAGTATTCCCTAATCACAAGTAATTTTGGTATGAATTTCCTTAACCAGTCCTCCTCAGAGTGATTGATTTGTGGGCTGTATGCTGTGGTCAATTTCTGGGCAATACCTTCATGTCGGACAATGTACTGATGTTAGCTCAGCTGATCACAGAGGTAGGATGGATTTGCCTCTTTTCAACAGCCTTTTATCAGTTTTCCCTTGTCTTGAAATATAAGTTATTTTAGGTCTCTCATATTCTCAAAGTGTAGCTTGACTCTGTAGGAAGATGTATTATATATGCAATCTGTAGCTAAAGAAAACCTACTCCACAACATAGGCATCTGAAGTTGTGGATACCTTTCACATCCATGAAAAAATACACCACTGGCATTGTAAAACATAGATAAGGCAAAGCAGCAGCCCTCCTCGTTCGGATCCGCTATGTCTGACTGACAGCTTACTGCTCTGTTGTGCTTTACTACTAAATCGAAGTTCCCTTGCAACTGTGCAAGTCTGTCACTTTATGCTTAAATATTTGGAACTTGCAGTACATCTGGGAAGCGAAAAACCACTGGGAAGCATTTCAGATCTTGAAGGAGCTGAACACTTCAAACAGATGGCTTCTTGCCAGAGAGAGCTCTTCCAGCTTTCAGAAATGCTCCTCATAAAATTTGACCTGGCTGTCAGGGGTAGTATATAACTAAGGGTGGGTGGGTGGCGTGGCGTGGGGTGTGTAGGGAGGAGTGATATTAAACTTGTAGAAAATAGTGTTGGGTACCTTGAGCAGTGAAATCATTTGATCTCATTGCAGCCTCTTAATTTCCTGAACATGGCTGAAGGTACGAATGAATGATGGACAAAGTTTCTGTATTTTCATTCAGGTGGTGAAGGAAGTTTTGGTGGTTTTTTTTTTAATTTTCACTGAAATGAGAGGTTGTTCGTCTGAATTCAGGTTGAAAATACCAGTGTTGCTTATGTGTGTTGTACTGTATGAATGAGTGTGTTTTATAATATCTGCTTGGCAGACTAGTGCGTAAGTACAGTATGACACATATTCTAAACCAAGCATTTCATTAAGGAAGGACATTTGTTATTTTCTTTCAGTATGGGCCGTTAACCTTCATGGACACCAATTTTCCTGCAATGAAGTTACTATTTTAACACCATTCTAGGTTTTATGCAGTAAAATACAGGACTACATAAATTTTTATGCAGTCGTGGTAAGTACTGTAGGGGCTTTAGAAGTGAGTGCATGGAAAAAGTGCTGTGTTCATAATGCTTTGTTCAGTGCAGCAACAAGGATTTGTCTATATTGATCATCACCATCCAGCCATTATCATCCTGTTTAGGATTGTCTGCAGAAATTAATATTGGGTAGATATTTGCATGCAGAACCTCCATATCGTGATGCTTTCAGGTAGTGTGAAGATACTAGAGACAAGAGACAGGATGAAATATTTGATAAATCAGTTCTGATGGACAGAGGAACCCTCAAGTACTGCAGAGAGCCCTAGTTTCTACCAGATGATCCCAAATCAGTTTGCTGGACTCTTCACCAGAAATCAACTCAGCTTTGAGAAGAAACAAAACCTAATTCAAGATGCCCAGAGTGGCTAACAGAAGAGAATTTCTTTCATTTATCCAAATAGGCTAGCAGATATATTTTGAAGGCGTTCACTCTCCTAGATATGACATAGACTTAAACATATTTTAAAATAATTTACTTTGTATTTTTGTGGTGGTCTTAAGAAAACCCTGATGCTATAAATTAATATCAAGATACCTAGAAAATGTATTTTATCATTGTTGTTGCAGATGTGCAAGTATTTTTCCAGGATATTTTCAAGTAAACCAAATATTCACAAAAAGAAATAGAAGTAGTCCTGACATAGATGCCTTTTATTTACTTGTATTTCATACAACAGCCCAAGTTTACACCTGTCAATGAGGTGAGTTTGTTTTCATCTGCAGCTAGATGATCTTTATGGTCCCTTCCAACCCAAACCATTCTGTGATTCAACACTCATGGGGACTGCATGGGCCTGACAAACTTCTACCCTTCTCCCACCTGAATCAGAGCTGCTGTTTAAACATTCTGCCAATAGCTGCAACAATTTGGTCCTCAGAGGTGTACGGAGGACACAAGCAGTGCTGGAACATTTTTACAATTATTGAGCCATTGACCTTTGAGGGAAGTACTTTGAATACTGCCTCTTGTGGGCAGCTGGCCAGTATACTACATAGGCGTGGCTAGTAATTTAATAGGCAAGCTAATTTCAATTGATAATGTTTCCAGTAACTGAAAATGAATGAAGAAGCTATTCGGGTAGTTATATTTCTCAACAAAATGCAAAAATTACATGGTGAGACTGTTTTTGACTTCTGAAGATGGTTACCCCTCCTGCAGCAGTAACCTCTTTTAAGAAAAAAACTTTTCTTAAAGAAAACCATTGGCATACGATAGGAGTTGGATGCGACTCACTCCTTTTTATGTCCCACTTGCTGACTAGGGTATATGTGTTGTCACAACATTGCATGTGTTTGCCATGAATTCTGCGCTGTGAGCTCCAACAGGCTGCAGCTCCGCTGTCTTTCTTAGCTTACCTTCATTTTTTTTTCTGAGCTGCACAAAAGATAAGAGAATATACTACTGTTGTCTGGAGGCCTTCTTTGCTTCCTAATTACAGCTCAAACTGTATTTTTAGCGTTTGTGTTTGGTTTTGTCACACTTGCAAAGCATGCCAACTGCCCCAGGGAGCTGCAACCTCCTGGCAGCTGAGGTGTCCATGTTTGGGCATGCACCCTGAAGTTTTTGGCAGTAACGCTTTTCACATCCTAAAGGAGAATGTTCAAACTGTCATTTGTACCAGAGTGGGGCAAAATGTGTGCTTGGTAATTAGAACTCTGGCAAGTGTTGATACATGGCATTTGTAGAAATGCCCAGGGCCTCAGAGGCTCCGGTGAGGATGGCTTCCCTGTTGAATTGTTGTAGTGAACGTGAGAAGATGTTCAGCAGATACCAGTGAACCTTCTAACGGCACTACTGAGAGAGAAAAGTGCATGGAAACCACATTAAATAAATCACTCTTCTTTGCTGTTCTACCTTGGACTGTGCAAAGAAAATCCTATTAAGCCTGACCTAAGTTTCTGGTTATATTTGCTTAAATCCTTAACTACAACCATGTTCTGTTGTTGAAGGTGAGAGCCTCGTCCCGCTGCAGACCCAGGTCAGTCTGCAGCCCTGAGGCTTTCTGCAGTGACTCTGGACGTGGGGAGGAAGGGATGAGGTGACAGCAGGGGGAAAAGAAATCTGAATGTGCCTCTCCTCCTCCCTGTAACCTCAAATAAACTAACAACTGGAAACCCACAAGCCCAGCACGGTCTGCATGTCAGGCTCTCGTTTAAGCCTGATTGGGCTGGACCGCATCTGATCGCTGTGGAGCTGGGAGGGTCTCCCCAGGCTGACCTGGCAAGGATTTACCTTCGGCTGAGGGTCAGTCCCCACCCACGGTGTGTGGTGAGGAGGCTGCTGGCTCTGGGAAGGAAAGCACCCCAGTTAATAGCAACAGCAGCCAGGGAAGCAGCGTTCCTTACAAAGCAGAAACTCTGTGCCCCAGGAGGTTGTGGAGTGGCTACAAGTGCTTGACCTGAATCAGAAAAAGTCTGTCAGCATCCTCGTTGGGAGTTATCACACCTTGAGCACT